>NC_060144.1:164285040-165485040 GCF_021461385.2 Schistocerca piceifrons | reverse complement strand
TTATGTTTCTTTCATTAAATACACATCTTTCAAGTTGTGGTATTCTTTTTGAATCACCCTGTATATTTATTCCAGTCTACCCTCAGTCCATCAGGTCCTTCCCGCTCTCCCTGTCCACCACCTCCATCCCTCCTCCCTCTGTCCGTTTCCCTCTTTCGTACCCTGTCTGTAATGGAACCCTCCCCCTCTCGCGTCCCCCATCTCCTCGTCCCCTTCCTCTTCACCCATCTTGTCATTCCCCACTCCCTATCCATCCCCTCCTCCAACTCTCCATGTCTGTCTCGTCTTCCCCCTTCTCGCTGTTCAAATCCTCCTCCCTCCCCTCTCTCTCCATCTCCTCGTTTTCCCTTTCCCTGTCTGTTTACTCCTCTACTCTGTCCCACTCCATCTCCTCCATCGTACTTGTATTCATCTCCTCCTACCACCTCTATGTCTATAAATCTCCTCCTTGTTCCCTTCTCTCTCTCACTCTCTCTGTTGGGTTGGGTTGTTTTGGGATAAGAGACCAAACAGAGGGGTCATCGGCACCATCGCGTTAGGGAAGGACGGGGAAGGAAGTCGACCGTGCCCTTTCAAAGGAAAGATCCCGGCATTTGCCTGGAGCGATTTAGGGAAATCACGGAAAACCTAAATCAGGATGGCCGGATCACTCTGTCTCTCTCCACGTAGTCACCTCTACCATAAAAGCAGTCTGGTGGTTTTTACTGCTACAGTATTTCCTTCCAGATCGTAGCTAATATATGTATCAGACTGGGCTGAGATTGTTCCAGGGGTTTAGGATGAGCTATTCACCCGTGGATTTGCCCTTGTACGCACGTTCAAATATATTTACACACACACACACACACACACACACATATATATATATATATATATATATATATATATATATCACATTTGACACGCATTTTTACACACCTCTGTCGGACTTTGCCGTGCATTTCCATCTTCCAGAAGATAATTCTTTATTATGTCGCGTCTCCTGAAGTGTACGTTGTACAAAGACATAATTTTACCGGTACATCCAGCGATGTACATGACTACTCTCTGCGTGATTTGTTGTGGTTTGAATAACAAGTAACGAAGTAATAAATTAAAACATCACGTATCTCACCATTTGACGTCTTACCTTCTGAACTATGTGTCGTACAATGACATTTAGCTGTTCGTACGTTCAGCGCCATATATGAATACTTACTGGGAAGTGTGTTGCGTTCAGAATTGATACTAAAGAAGCAATAAAATAAAACATCATGCATGATGCTTCAGGTTTTCACGCATCTCATTAGCTGACGTCATATCTTCGGAACTATGAGTCGCTGAATGATATAATTTTTCTGTTACCGTGGTATATGTGAACACCGTCCGCAAAATGTGTCGCAAACACTGTTAGTAGTAAAAAAGTAACAAATTAAAACGTCATGCTCCACGTGTCAGTTTTACAGCGTTTGCATAGTAAATGTACCAAGAGATAAATTTTTTCACCATTTTCTGGTAGCTCTCAGTGAGATAATGTTTCGTACCGGTGTGAAATCATGTGTAAATTTTATTGCAAGCCGCTAAGGCAGCTACTTCTAAAATATTGGATAAGTAAACTATGCATACTTGTGCTTTGCGAGCTACATTTTTTGTTTTTATTCCGACCTCCGCCATCGCCCCTGTGATAGGTGGATGGATTTCACACCCTCATCGATACATCAATACGTGTAACAGTCATGTACGAAATCGGTTCCTTGATTTGGGAGGGAATGTGGAAAACACACACACTCTCACACACACACACACACACACACACACACACACACACACATATATATATATATATATATATATATATATATATATATATATAATGAAGGCATATATATAATGGAAAAATGACAGTTATATGAGGAATAATTTCATGGGATATATATATATATATATATATATATATATATATATATATATATCATGAAATTATTCCTCATATATGCCTTCAATGGAGAGACTTGTGATGGTAGCAGGTAGCCATATGACGTATAACTTAGTCCTCATTTACCGGGAGACGTTAACTAAAACGATGTACATCTTTATTCCCGAGCTCATGGTGATGTCCATTACGAAGAGAAAATTTTAAACTTTCAGGGAGTATAGGAGACATTACATGTGTTTCCCTTTTGCCCTCTAAATTCAACGCAAGTATCTGTGAAACTAACCGCTATGAGAAGACACAGTACAACGCTTATCTCAGAAAAGCAACAGCTTGGTGCAAAATAGCAAGTCGTGATTCATTTCACTAGTACTGTGGTAATACACAGAAACTTTCAAGAACCTTTCCGCAGGCGCTCACAATGGTGAGTTATTCCTTTGTAAATTTATGTAGATTAGCAGCGAGACTTTCTTGACAGTTAATTACAGCGTTCACAAATTTTAGCAGATCTTTAACAAGATTCTTTCGATAATTAACCGTAATTTATTTGCCCTTAGGTCCGAGCATTTCAACGGCTCGCTGAAATGGCGAAGTCTCTACGCGAGCGAACTGGAAGTCTTCGTTCCTGTCTCAACAGTAAGATAAACTGCACCAAACTTACAACTCTCTAATAAGAAAGGAAACGAATGGCATCCTAGGTAAAGTATATTTACGTTTCTAAGAACTTCGCTGCCTTAATTCGCCCGCTTCAAATCACGTGTCTCCATGCTAATGAAATGAACGTTAGTCTTTCCCTTTGCTAGACGGTAAGCGTCCAGATCTAAAATGAAGTGATAGACACTCGCATGTTCCCGATGCAAAATGGCAAAATTGCACAATTTCTCTGATATCCAAGGACATTAGTGCAGCTGTTTATCTCTTTGGACATATTCATTTTCCTTAAATTATGAATGAAGGTTGAAATCCCCTTTTACCCTTATCGCCATGCCCATCAATCAGAAATATTTTTACAACACATGTACAGGCCTCCTTTATTGTCTTGAATTACATTTTAATGGTACCGTTACGTATGTGGACGAATTCAGCCATTATATGCCTGCAAAAATTCTGTCTGCTTCGAATAGACGTGATCCATACCACCGTTTTTCTCTTGTTATATAATATAGAGACTACATTCGTAATTTGTTGGTTGATTTTGTGAATGAATGTCCTGACACGTTAAACAAGATTCAAAGATCATAGTCTAAAATTTATGCATTATTTTGAAGACATTTTATTGATGCTCTAAATTGAGACACATTAAAAAAGTTGATATATTAAATGTGTCAGGGATTTTGAATCATTTCTTTTACGAACGGTATTCGTGGATATAATGTAGCTATTGCTCCTTTGAATTAATTGCTTTTCTAGTTGCACAATCTACATTATTTTTTTGAATAAACTCTTTGGACTTCGGCGAAAATAAAACGTCCGCCGTTGGAAATAAAGGCAGGAGAAATGAGAAAAGGTAAACATTTTGTAAGATGCAAACCGAACCGTGAGATGCATATCAGAGGATACAGCGATCTCATTTGATGTGTCACTATTGTTTACACCGGTTTCAGAAATGTGATCTGTTAGTTGTAGAATTTATGTAAAAAATTTAAATCTTAAATGGAAAATTTCGAATGGAAGTCGTTATTCGAGCGAGACAGGTAAAGAAAGATGTCCAGCGAATTGTTCCATACTAAAACTCGTGCTAATGACAACAGTTGAACAAATATCAACCCACAATGTTGGAGTATATTTCACCTGAACATCTATTCATATCCCCTCTAATAGCATAACAAAAATAAAAATACTGGAAACAGGTCGCTGCTGGAGAAAGAAGAATAACAATAAAACGGTGATACAGTAGAATGTTTCTACCATGCCATCGAGAGTGCATCAAGATGAACGAAATTATGTGTGGTGTCTCACAGAACTCTCCACCTCAAATATCTCGGGAACAACAATAGATATTCAAAAACTGTTTTCACCAGCATGAACGTACGGCAGGGGCTTAGGAAACAAAATACTTTGCGAAAATGTACAACGCAAACAAATACCTTTTTCAACCCAAACTTCTGAATATTTAACTGGACATCCCCTATTATTTCGTATGCAATCAACAGCATGAAAAATCACAAAAATCATGGCGTTGGTTGTATCGCAATACGTCAAGTACATCCCGATAAATTGCGAAGCGAAGTTGGCCCTTGAAATAAATGAAGCGCACAGCTTGCGCACATCCTGAGACTCAAGCGTACACCTCACGCTGCCTGTGTCACGGGCTCTCACACGAAGGGAAGGTATACGCAAACCACAAAAATAAACAATTAACATGTCCAACGCAAAGTTACGTTTTTCAGATTGTAAATGTATGTTTATTCTTGTGACATGACAACTAGAGCTACAGAGCCACATTTACTAGTGCCCTGTCGTCCACAGAAACTGTATAGTTGTGCATTACATCCAGCATAGAAGTTACACCAACATCTTGACCAGTGAAACTGTGTCACGTCAACATATGTTCGAAGTGAAGAGAGTGTTGCACATATTGTAGAGTTTCTACAGATATTTCCTGACACACCACAGTACCACGATGTTGCATATCCTCTACTGTCGTTGGGAGTTCTTGATACACTCTGTCTCTCAGTGCGCGACAGAGAAAGAATTCTAATGGCACCAAGTCGGGGGACCGTGCTGGCTATCACATAGTACCTCCCCGCCCCATCCACCTATTTGGAAATGTCGCATCTAGAACGTCTCTGGCAACTTTTGCGGGACATCCATTACGTTGGAACCACATTGATAGACGAGTTTACAATCCTAGATCCTCCATGAGGAGCGCAGGTGTCTGTTGAAGAAATTATGCATATCACTGTCCATTCAATGTTCCATGGTAAAAATGAGATCCTACAATACAGTTAGCAATGATACCCCACCAAACTTTGACACTCCACTGTCGCTGATGAGCAACTTGGCGCATCCAGTCGGGATTTTGCACGGACCAGTAGTGCATGTTACGCATATTCACATTACTATGAATTGTAAATGAAGCCTCGTCCGTAAACAACGTATTGCGTAGGAATACTGAATTACCTAGCAACTGCTGAAGTGCAAAACGACAGAATGCAATGCGGGATTCAAAGTAGCAGTTCTTGGTGCAGTGGGATATGGAACGGATGAAACCGATGCCGATGCAAGATTCTGCACACACTACTGTGGCATATTCCTACACCTCGTGCAATTTCTCGTACACCCACGTGAGGATTGTGCGCTGCAGCAGACGGAACAGCAATTTCGTTTCCATTACCAGTCGCTGAAGTTGTAAGTCGATGTTTGGTGGGAGCCCAGCTTCCTGTTTCCGCGAGTCTGTTGCAGATGTTGCCAATGGTTCGACGTAACGGACACCGCCGATATGGGTAGCGTTCAGAAAACAATGTCACAGCTGCTGTTGCATTTCTGTGACATTCGCCATGTATTGAAATAATAAATACACTCCTGGAAATTGAAATAAGAACACCGTGAATTCATTGTCCCAGGAAGGGGAAACTTTATTGACACATTCCTGGGGTCAGATACATCACATGATCACATTGACAGAACCACAGGCACATAGACACAGGCAACAGAGCATGCACAATGTCGGCACTAGTACAGTGTATATCCACCTTTCGCAGCAATGCAGGCTGCTATTCTCCCATGGAGACGATCGTAGAGATGCTGGATGTAGTCCTGTGGAACGGCTTGCCATGCCATTTCCACCTGGCGCCTCAGTTGGACCAGCGTTCGTGCTGTACGTGCAGACCGCGTGAGACGACGCTTCATCCAGTCCCAAACATGCTCAACGGGGGACAGATCCGGAGATCTTGCTGGCCAGGGTAGTTGACTTACACCTTCTAGAGCACGTTGGGTGTCACGGGATACATGCGGACGTGCAATGTGCTGTTGGAACAGCAAGTTCCCTTGCCGGTCTAGGAATGGTAGAACGATGGGTTCGATGACGGTTTGGATGTACCGCGCACTATTCAGTGTCCCCTCGACGATCACCAGTGGTGTACGGCCAGTGTAGGAGATCGCTCCCCACACCATAATGCCGGGTGTTGGCCCTGTGTGCCTCGGTCGTATGCAGTCCTGATTGTGGCGCTCACCTGCACGGCGCCAAACACGCATACGACCAATATTGGCACCAAGGCAGAAGCGACTCTCATCGCTGAAGACGACACGTCTCCATTCGTCCCTCCATTCACGCCTGTCGCGACACCACTGGAGGCGGGCTGCACGATGTTGGGGCGTGAGCGGAAGACGGCCTAACGGTGTGCGGGACCGTAGCCCAGCTTCATGGAGTCGGTTGCGAATGGTCCTCGCCGATACCCCAGGAGAAACAGTGTCCCTAATTTGCTGGAAGTGGCGGTGCGGTCCCCTACGGCACTGCGTAGGATCCTACGGTCTTGGCGTGCATCCGTGCGTCGCTGCGGTCCGGTCCCAGGTCGACGGGCACGTGCACCTTCTGCCGACCACTGGCGACAACATCGATGTACTGTGGAGACCTCACGCCCCACGTGTTGAGCAATTCGGCGGTACGTCCACCCGGCCTCCCGCATGCCCACTATACGCCCTCGCTCAAAGTCCGTCAACTGCACATACGGTTCACGTCCACGCTGTCGCGGCATGCTACCAGTGTTAAAGACTGCGATGGAGCTCCGTATGCCACGGCAAACTGGCTGACACTGACGGCGGCGGAGCACAAATGCTGCGCAACTAGCGCCATTCGACGGCCAACACCGCGGTTCCTGGTTTGTCCGCTGTGCCGTGCGTGTGATCATTGCTTGTACAGCCCTCTCCCAGTGTCCGGAGCAAGTATGGTGGGTCTGACACACCGGTGTCAATGTGTTCTTTTTTCCATTTCCAGGAGTGTAGTTTTTCCCGAAGGCCAGCATATCGACTGGATGATGGCAAATGTAATAAGCCACAAGAGCCGGCCGTTATGACCGAGCGGCTCTAGGTGCTTCAGTCTGGAACCGCAGCAACCGCTACGGTTACAGGTTCGAATCCTGCCTCGGGCATGGATGTGTCAGATGTCCTTAGGTTAGTCATGTTTAAGTAGTTCAATGGGACTGATGACCTCAGTGCTCAGTGCCATTTGAACCATTAGAAGTCACAAGAAAACAGGTTTTAATGTGGCAAAGTATGGGAATTACGTTACGACATGAGAGCAGTCTAGCAGACCGGATTAGGAGACGCTTGTACGCTGAAGTTAGAGCGTGCCGGTAGGATACAGGCGCCAGTACAGGCAACCCCTGCACTGAGCACTGTACTACATGCAATGCATAACGTCAGAAACTATGACGCCATTGCTATCCTTTACAGTCCACATATTTCAGAGCGTGTGAGGTTTAGAAACGTGAAATCAAGTGTGTTACCACTAACTGTATCTGTAGTGGTCATTTCGCAGCAATAAACATTATGAACAGAACACCATTCTGATACCGCATCATTTGACACATTATAAGACATGGATCGGTTCAAGTAATATAAAGCTCAAGAAGGGGCTAAACCATCCCCCTTTAGGAATGCCATCAATGAAATATTGGCCACTGATGTGTTGTCATACAATACCACACCATACATTAACACTCCACTGACGTTGTACGTCAATCACATCTCGATTACCGGCAGCGTGAGGTGTACGCTTAGGTTTCAGGACGTGTGCTAGCTATGCGCTTAATTTATTTCCAGCGTCAACTTCACGTCGCAAGTTCTCGGTATGTAGTTGATGTATGGCGATGCATCCAACGCCATGCTATTGATTACATACGAAGCAATAGTGGGTGTCCATTTAAAAAGACACAAGTTTGTGTTGAAAACGTATTTGTTTTAAAATTTCGCGTAGTAGTTGGTTTCCTCAGCCCCTGCCGTACGTACATGCTGGTGAAAACCGTTTTTGCATTTCTGTTGTTGTTCGAGAGATATTTGAGGTGTCAGAATTACGCGAGACACCCAGTATACTGCTCAATAACGTACATAAATGGTGACCTTCACCCTGATAACAAAATTTTTCCTCAGCGACACAGATAACCACACCCTGTGTCCAACGAGAATGGAGGAATATCTGTTGAGACGTCAGAGAAAGGAGTGGTTCCTGAAGAGGGAAACAACCTTTTAGTAGCTGCAGGGGCACCAGTCTGGAGAACTGACTGACCTGAGCTTGTAGCATAAACCAAAACGATCTTGCTGTGCTGGTACTGTGAATTGTTGAAAGCAAGGGGAAACTGCAAAGGTAATTTTTCCCCAGGGCGCGCAGTTCTATTTTATGGTTAAAAGATAATAGCATACTCTTGGGAATAAAATATTCGGGAGGCAAAATAGTCACAATACTGATCTCCAGATGGCGACTACTCGGGAAGGTGTCCTTAATACCAGAAACAGAACTGGCGATCTACTGATCGGACAGTCGAATGTTAGATCCCTTAATAGGACAGGATGGTTAGAAAATTTAGAGATGGAAATGAATAGACTGAAGTCAGATGTAGTGGTAACTAGTAAAGTTTATTTGTATGAGGAATGGCACTTGTGGTCGGGTGAAAACAGTGTTATGTATGAAGACACGCTCAGAAAAATGGGATAACACTCAACAATAAAATCTTACACATAAGTGTTGCATCTGTTTCAGGGACATTGGCGTCACCTCTGGAGATCATTTAGGGTGAGACCAATGTCAAATTTCATAGTTCCTGTACCCAGCAACAGGTGGCAACACCTACCTCTATGTTTCTACATTTGAAATTAGCTCATTTTTCCTAACATTTCTTTATATATAAAATAAAATAGTGGTAATCCAAGAGCTGGTATAATAATGGATAAAAAACACTATTGCAGGTAAGGTATTACTAACAGCTTACTGAACACACTATCGTAGTCAACATAGCCATGAAGGACACAGCCACCACAGTAGTAAGGGTTCATATGCCCACTCTCTCCGTAGATGATGAGATAGGAATTACGCAGGTAGCTAAGGGAAACAAAATGTATTTGTGATGGGGGATTGGAATTGGATAGAATTAAAAACGAAGAGAAGGAAAACAATAGGTGAATATGGAGTACTGGAAAGGAATGAAAGAGGAAACCACATAATAGAATTTTACACAGACTATAATTTAATCTTCGGTAACACTTGGTTTAAGAATCACGAATGAAGGTTGTATGCATAGAAGAGACCTGAAGATAGCAGAAAGTCTCACATTGATTATATAATAGTGACACAAATGTTGAGACCAGATGTTAAACTGAAACATATTTCCAGTGGCATATGTCGACCCTGACCATAATTTGTTGGTTTTGAACTGTATATGAAAACAGAAGAAATAGCAAAAATTAAAGAATTTAAAAAGATGGAGCCTGAATAAGCTGATAAGCTGGACGCTTTTGAAAGTTTCGGAACAAGCATTAGGCAACGGTTGACTAGGAAAGGGAGTAGAAATACAGTAGAAAACGAATGGGTAGCCTTGAGAGAAGAAGAGGTAAGGGTAATACATGAAGATATAGGTACAAAGAAAATAAGGCTTAGTAGAAATCCCTGCATAAGACGAGAGATATTTATTTTATTTACTAAATGGAGAAACTATAAAAATGCAGGATGCGGTAGGTGAACGAGAATACAAACATCTAAACAATTAGACTGATTGGATGCGCAAAATGGCTAAACAGGAACTGATGGAGGACAGGAATAAGTGTTCAGAAACACGTATCACAAAGGGAAATGTCAGTGTTGTATCTTGATCTATCAGGGGTCCTATATCACTCCAAAGTATACACCCCACAGCATTACATAGCAACCACCAGCTTGAACACTCCCCTGCTGATATGCAGGGTCGGTGTTCCTATTAGGTTATCTCTATACCAATGCACATCTATCCACTCAATACAATTTGAAACGAGACTCATCCAATCTCGAAACATGTTTCCAGTCATCAACAGCACAATGTCAGTGTCGATGGGCTCAGGTGAAGCTAAAAACTTTCTGTCATGGTCCGAAATCTCATATCGATGATGTTTCATTGAATGGTTTGCACATTGGCACTTGTAATTGGTCCAGCACGGAAATCTGCAGTAATTTGCAGAAGGATTGCACTTTCGCCACATTGAACAATTCTCTTCAGCCGTTTTTGGTTCCATTCTTGCAGGATCTTTTTCTGGCTGCAGTGATGTCAGAGTTCAGATGTTTTATCGGATTCCTGATATTCATAGTGCACTCGTGGAATTGTCATGCAGGAAAATCCCCACTTCAACACTTCCTTGGAGATTTTCTGTCCCATCGCTGGTGTACTGACTATAACACAAGTACAAACTCACTTAAATCTTGATAGCTGCACGGGATAGCCGAGAAGTGTAAGGCGACTTGTCACAGTTCGCATGGCTGCGCTATGAGAGGCTCTAGTCATCCATTGGGCATGGATGTGTGTGTTGTCCTTAGTGTAAGTTAGATTAAGTTGTGTGTAAGCTTAGGGCATGACGAACTTATTAGTTTGGTCCCATAGAACTTACTACAAATCTTTAAATTTCCGACAAATGCGAAAGACACTTGTCTTATATATGCGCTGCCAATTGTAATGCAGTATTCTGCCTGCTTACATATCTCTGTATTTGAATATGCATGTCTATACCAGTTTCTATGGCTCTTTAGTGCAAGATCCTTGTTTTCATTTAGTTTTTATTCAAAATTACACAAATTATGACGCCCATTTTGTTTATAAAGGCATTGTGACTAGATATAAATGGTACCGACATTATTCTGAATAACGAACAAAAATTTACATTGCTTAGAAATTTTTTTAAAAAATAGAGTAAGTATTATAATTCTTGTCGTAAAGTACTGATATATTGTCTTCTAACCACCCCCACCACCCCTTAAAAAAAAGAATTTTGAGAAAGATCAAAAAAATTCGGAGAAGAAATAAATAAATTTAATGATTATGCAATCGATCATATGGATTTGAAAGAAAAATTAAAAGAAAAAAATTCCTTGAAAAGAAGCTTTATATTCAAGCCTCAATATATTTTAAAATTCTGACAAAGATTACTCGAACACAAAACCAGGTTAGGAAAAATGTAGTACTAATAACATAGAAGCATACATGAAATTATGTTATACATCTGATGTTTTAATTTTTGACGATATTTTGGAAAACTTTGGAGATACTTGTATCAATTCTTATAAATTCGACCAATCTTTGTATTATACAGTACCTGCTTTATCTTGTGACACTATGTTAAAAATTACGAAATTTTAACTACATTTATTAAATGATTATGATGTGATATTAATGACTCTAAATTGAATTCTAGGAGATATCTCCAAAGTACGAAAACAGATACTAAAATGAATTATAAATACATAAAATTTTTATCAGAGGGAAAGAGTCAAATTATTAGGCCTTTATAGACATGTATAGTTAATGTTGTTAGCCTATGTCTCAATTTACCCCATCTAAAAAATTTTGAGTGGTCATAACGAAAATATTTCTATTCCAATTGGAATACTTGGAACACCAGTAGAATATAAATGTGGATATATTTTAGAAGTCCATACAGAATATCAAACAAATAACACAGCTTACACTAAAAGTTACCTTTACAGACATAGGATGGAAATTCCTTACAATCGACATTAAAAAAACAATGGAGAATATATTATCCATTGTATAAATGTAAAATATTGCTTGAACCTTTGATCAAAATTTAAAAACTCAATACAATTTTAGGATTCGAGCCATCACGTTGGTTAAAACACTAATTTTTATACAGATATGAGAAAAACGTTACTAAAGATTTTTGAAAGGGTTTTTATATATTCATAAATAATTCTGTTATTGGTAAAACATGTAAAACATTACTAATAGACACGACATTAACATAAAATAAGATCACCAAAGATATTTATAGTGACATGTAATCGACAAAAATTAATTTGATACACATGATTATCAAAAAGATAAATTTCATCTATCGACAGAAGTAAATAATAAAAGTTGTGAAACAATTTTAGAATATGTTAATTTAAAATTGAAAATATATATTTATAAAGTAGAGGATAAAGAACATATAAAATATAAAGGGGTTTGAAATTCTGCAGTAAACAATGCAGTTACTTTCATTGATCCTAAAAAAATATTTACAGATTAAAATAAAACAATATAGAAAAATGAATTTATATAGATCCTATAAACAAAGTATATATAACATAGCAAATAATGAAATTGAGTTAAGTAGTGATGCTGGTAAAACATGTGCATCCAAACTGAAGTAGATAATTTACTACATGGATATTATTTGGTAACCAATGAAACCTAAAATCCTGCATCGAAACAATTTAAAAAATTATTTAATAAATATTATGTAAATTATAAATATATAAATGATGATTTTAAAATTATATAAAATAAAAAAATTAATTAATATATTTTAAATATTTCTCCCATCTTCTGTCGTCTATAATCACCACTGTGAACATATATTTAGCACACTTTCATTTACTTTTATCAAATTTCTGAAATTTATAATGCTATTTCCAATCATGAATAATTAATTACATGTCCTAAATTGTTTTTTATGTTCTTCTTGATTCGTTTTAAACATTCAAGATGACCAGTTACTAAAGGTAAACTGTTTTCAGTTATTGTAAACTTTTCGTTTATTTCTTTTTCACACAATGTACATATCACCTTAACCGAACTCTGCATTTACTCATAAAAAATTTAATATTAATAATGTGAAAGGACAAGTAAAGACACCATTAGAAAATTTTCATAGTAAATATAAATATTCTTAAATCATTAAAGAAATAACTTTAAATATAATGATACACAAGTTTTAATAATTATTGAGAAAAGAAATAATATGTGGTTTAAAGTGAAACGTTTTGCTGAGTATTAGAATACATAGACATAAAAAAAGCTGTTGGAAAAATGCCAATAAAAATGATACAATTATTTGTAAAAATGTAAGGTAGGATCTGAGATATGTCCCTAACTATTAATGAAACGAATACCATTTTCATGACTAAATCTGGTTTACATTCATTAATTTTACCATAAAAAATGAAAAACCAAGAATTTTAAAATGGGTTCATTAAAGAAGTTATACCATATGCCAGAAAACATGGTGAGTATAAAATAAGAAGAGGGAAAAAAATTCATACAAAACCCAAACACAAACATAGGAAAACTTATTAAAATTGAAGAAATTGTTGTAAGATATAAACCAAATTAAGGTCAATTGTTTATGAAAATGTGGTTCACCAATTGCCAAACCTATAGAAATCATATGTAAATGAAAACTCATTTTCTATCTGAGAAAATCTATCTAAATCTAAGATACATTTTTGTTATTTTAAGATTATATAACTTTACATATAACACTAGTAGAAAGACTAGAAAATAACACCAAATGAAATTAGAAATAGACATCTTAATTGCAAATAAATGTTAAGATTTGATTATTAGCTCGATTAAAAAAATTTAAGTCAAAGAAATCCAGACTCTTTGATAACTCATATTTTTTTCTATTTATCTACCTATTATGTGAATTATCAGATATTATCCACTTATCATGAGTCATATGCATTAGCTAGTTTAAAAAATTTTCAGTCAATTATACATCATTAAAATTTCTTTTTGTAGTATTTGTTGTTAAAAACTTCCATTTCCTTTTACTGTAGCAAAAAAATTTAACCTTGGGACCATTGGATTAGAATGATTGATATTTTCAGTCTTGATAATTTCTGTTGACCAGTTCACTCTGTTCTTTTTTCAAACATTTCTCTTGTTATACTTGATCTTATATTGTCACCTCATTGTATATTTACATCCACTGTCTTCTAAATTTCTTATATAAACAGTTTGCAATAAAATATTTTCATTTTATTTTCTTACCCTATTTGGCTTAATTTTTTAATCTCTTATTTTTATACATTTATTTTATTTTATTCATTTCTCTTATTTTTTTATTCTCTTATTTTGTATTCTCTTATTCCCCCCCATGAACCATGGACCATGCCGTTGTTGGGGAGGCTTGTGTGCCTCAGCGATACAGATAGCTGCACCATAGGTACAACCACAAAGGAGGGGTATCTGTTGAGAGGCCAGACAAACGTGTGGTTCCTAAAGAGGGGCAGCAGCCTTTTCAGTAGTTGCAAGGGCAACAGTCTGGATGATTGACTGATCTGGCCTTGTAACAATAACCAAAACGGCCTTGCTGTGCTGGTACTGCGAACGGCTGAAAGCAAGGGCAAACTACGGCAGTAATTTTTCCCGAGGGCATGCAGCTTTTGCTGTATGATTAAACGATGATGGCGTCCTCTTGGGTAAAATATTCTGGAGGTAAAATAGTCACCCATTCGGATCTCCGGGCGGGGACTACTCAAGAGGACGTCGTTATCAGGAGAAAGAAAACTGGCGTTCTTCAGATCGGAGCGTGGAATGTCTAATCCCTTAATCGGGCAGGTAGGTTAGAAAATTTAAAAAGGGAAATGGATAGTTTAAATTTAGATATAGTAGGAATTAGTGAAGTTCGGTGGCAGGAGGAACAAGACTTCTGGTCAGGTGACTACAGTGTTATAAAAACGAAGTCAAATAGGGGTAATGCAGGAGTAGGTTTAATAATGAATAGGAAAATAGGAATGCGGGTAAGCTACTACAAACAGCATAGTGAACGCATTATTGTGGCCAAGATAGACACGAAGCCCATGCCTACAACAGTAGTACAAGTTTATATGCCAACTAGCTCTGTAGATGATGAAGAAATTGAAGAAATGTGTGATGAAATAAAAGAAATTATTCACATAGTGAAGGGAGACGATAATTTAATAGTCATGGGTGACTGGAATTCGAGTGTAGGAAAAGGGAGAGATGGAAACGTAGTAGGTGAATATGGATTGGGGCTAAGAAATGAAAGAGGAAGCCACCTGGTAGAATTTTGCACAGAGCACCACTTAATCATAGCTAACACTTGGTTTAAGAATCATGATAGAAGGTTGTATACATGGAAGAACCCTGGAGATACTAAAAGGAATCAGATAGATTATATAATAGTAAGACAGAGATTTAGGAACCAAGTTTTAAAATGTAAGACATTTCCAGGAGCAGATGTGCACTCTGACCACAATCTATTTGTTACGACCTGTAGATTAAAACTGAAGAAACTGCAAAAGGGTGGGAATTTAAGGAGATGGGACCTGGATAAACTGAAAGAACCAGAGGTTGTACAGAGTTTCAGGGAGAGCATAAGGGAACAATTGACAGGATTGGGGAAAGAAATACAGTAGAAGAGGAATGGGTAGCTTTGAGGGATGAAGTAGTGAAGGCAGCAGAGGATCAAGTAGGCAGAAAGGCGAGGGCTAGTATATATCCTTGGGTAACAGTAGAAGTATTGAATTTAATTGATGAAAGGAGAAAATATAAAAATCTAGTAAATGAAGCAGGCAAAAAGGAGTACAAACGTCTCAAAAATGAGATCGACAGGAAGTGCAAAATGGATAAGCAGCGATGGCTAGAGGACAAATGTAAGGATGTAGAGGCTTATCTCACTAGGGGTAAGATAGATACTGCCTACAGGAAAATTAAAGACACCTTTGGAGATAAGAGAACCACTTGTATGAACATCAAGAGCTCTGATGGAAACCCAGTTCTGAGCAAAGAAGGGAAGGCATAAAGGTGGAAGGAGTATATAGAGGGTCTATACAAGGGCAATGCACCTGAGGAAAATATTATGGAAATGGAAGAGGATGTAGATGACGATGAAATGGGAGATACGATACTGCGTGAAGAGTTTGACAGAGCACTGAAAGACCTGAGTTGAAACAAGACCCCGGGAGTAGACAACATTCCATTAGAACTACTGATGGCCTAGGGAGAGCCAGTCATGACAAAACTCTACCATCTGGTGAGCAAGATGTATGAGACAGGCGAAATACCCTCAGACTTCAAGAAGAATATAATAATTCCAATCCCAAAGAAAGCAGGTGTGAACATTACCGAACTATCAGTTTAATAAGTCAAAGCTGTAAAATACTAACTCGATTTCTTTACAAACGAATGGAAAAACTAGTAGAAGCCGACCTTGGGGAAGATCAGTTAGGATTCCGTAGAAATACTGGAAAACGTGAGGCAATACTGACCTTACGACTTATCTTAGAAGAAAGATTAAGGAAAGGCAAACCTACGTTTCTAGCATTTGTAGACTTAGAGATAGCTTTTGACAATGTTGACTGGAATACTCCCTTTCAAATTCTAAAGGTGGCAGGGGTAAAGTACAGGGAGCGAAAGGCTATTTACAATTTGTACAGAAACCAGATGGCAGTTATGAGAGTCGAGGGACATGAATGGGAGGCAGTGGTTGGGAAGGGAGTAAGATAGGGTTGTAGCCTCTCCCTGATGTTATTCAATCTGTATATTGGCAAGCAGTAAAGGAAACAAAAGAAAATTTCGGAGTAGGTATTAAAATCCATGGAGAAGAAATAAAAATGTTGAGGTTCGCCGATGACATTGTAATTCCGTCAGATACAGCAAAGTACTTGGAAGAGCAGTTGAACGGAATGTATGGTGTCTTGAAGGGAGGATATAAGATGAACATCAACAAAAGCAAAACGAGAATAATGGAATGTAGTCGAATTAAGTCGGGTGATGCTGAGGGTATTAGATTAGGAAATGAGACACTTAAAGTAGTAAAGGAGTTTTGCTATTTGGGGAGCAAATTAACTGATGATGGTCGAAGTAGAGAGGATATCAAATGTAGACTAGCAATGGCAAGGAAAGCGTTTCTGAAAAAGAGAAATTTGTTAACATTGAGTATAGATTTAAGTGTTAGGAAGTCAATTCTGAAAGTATTTGTGTGGAGTGTAGCCATGTGAAACATGGATGGTAAATAGTTTGGACAAGAAGAGAATAGAAGCTTTCGAAATGTGGTGCTACAGAAGAATGGTGAAGATTGGTGGGTAGATCATATAACTAATGAGGAAGTATTGAATAGGATTGGGGAGAAGAGAAGTTTGTGGCACAACTTGACCAGAAGAAGGGATCAGTTGGTAGGACATGTTCTGAGACATCAAGGGATCACCAATATAGTATTGGAGTAGAGCGTGGAGGGTATAAATCGTAGGGGGAGACCAAGAGATGAATACACTAAGCAGATTCAGAAGGATGTAGGTTGCAGTTGGTACTGGGAGATGAAGCAGCTTGCACAAAATAGAGTAGCATGGAGAGCTGCATCAAACCAGTCTCAGGACTGAAGACCGCAACAACAATAACAACAACAACAACATGTTATATTACTATATTCATCAAATTAATGTCATAAATACGTATGCAGTAACTGAGTCAGAGTTCAGGCTGCTTTCATTTCACTTATAACTACTTTGTAAATAAATTTTTTAACAACTTTTCTTAAAAGATCTGTTAAATTTTGCAACAAGATACTTTTTATTCTGAGAAGGTTGAATAATGATTAATTGCATATTTCTTTATAAGTTGTTACAAACGCTTACTATGAAATTCTTTATCATTAATTTTTGTAAATTTCTCATACATATTTGCTTTAAAACATTTGAAGGAATCAACAAAATTTTTTGTACTTTTATCTTTAACAGGAATACCCAAAGATATTTGAAAAGAAACATAAATTATTATCAATAAATTTTGTATCTTTTATTTCTGGAAATCCTTTTAAATGACCTAAATCCATTTCCAATAATTCAGTTGCCATAAATGATCAGTACCAAAAGAAATAGTTTTATTGTTTTAAAATTTTTCTAATTTTCAAATGTAGTTCATTAATATTGTTCTTCAAGAATGTTATTAGGCTGATCTCCAACACCAAGTAACTTTTTTTAAAGAATTTTCTTTGTTTTCTTTATACACTGGGTCAATTCCTTACTTTTCTTCGTTTCCATTTTTTGCTTTTTTTTACCTATGTGATGTTTACCACTAATTTTGTTTTACAATTAATCACTGAATATGATTGTCTGAAGATGGGTAAAATTATTCGTTTTCATTGATTAAAAGTTAATAAGATTTAAATTTATTCAATGCCTTTCATTCTAATATAACAAAATTAAATGTACGCTCCATCCTTTGGTGAATCAAGGCTATATCCTCTGTTTTTGAAGCACACTTCAATAGTATATTTTCTGTCATGTTTACTGTTTTATCATCACTTACTAATTAAACTGGCAAGATGCCTTCCATATTTGTGAGTATAAAATTACTAAAATGAACTTCTTGTTCTACTTTCTTCTCTTGAACAATACTTTTTTTACTATGAAATTATAATCAATCGCTTTGTTAAATGAAAATCAGTGAAATTGTTTATGGTTTACCCTCAATTCTAATTCAGTATGTCTGCCATTGTGGGATTTTTGTGAGAATAAAACCACTAAACTGGAACTTCTCTTCTACTTTTTTCTCTTGATTAATACTTTTTTCGTTATGAAATTATAATCTAGAGTGCACACAAATGCTTTAGTTGCCTCGTTACATGAAAATCAATGAAGAAGTAAGATCAATAAAGATAATATTTTTAATGGTTTTCTAGAACTTGTTTGTTCTACATTTGGTGATTTGTATATATTTGCCTTTGGCAACAATATAACTTAATCCTTTTTATAAATATAGTTTGGTAGCAGCAACGTTTCCAACAATAATACCTTTTATAATGACCACTCTTTAATCTTTAAAATCAAAATTAGTTTAATTTACTTTATATATAATACATAATTATTTCTGAAATTGTTTCATTAAATTATCTATTAATGCATTTCCTTCATTGTGTACTATTCTGATTTATGCCTATTAATGTTTTGCTCGAATTTTACTTTAATTTCTGATTCTAAGTATCCTAATTATTTTTAGATTCTGAAAATTTATACAAAACCATAGTTTTCGCTTAATTTTAATTCTTATGAATCTAATGGCTGTATGATTTCATTAAAGTTCCATATCTAAATTCATATTAATTTTGAATTCTAATGACTGAAAATTTTAATTTCATACCTTATGTTTATAAGTCTTTGAATGTTATTGTATGACCAAAAATATCGTTTACCCCATTTAAGATATCCTAAAATTTATAATTATCTGATAATATTAACATGAATTTATGTATATGACCAAAAACAAATCCATTACAATTTTTAATTCTTACAACGATATGATATAAATTTCCACAAGCAACAAAGTAATTTCTCTTTGTATATTGCCATCAAATGAATCAAATTAATTTTCAATTTATTTGCTGTATAATAAGATATCCAATGTCTACCAACATGATAAGTAATATCTATATGAACTATACCACATTCAAATGTTTTTTAGTGATTAGGTAATTCATCAATCAAAATTTCTCCATCCACTTTTTTTAACTCTTAGTTTTTACAATTTTTTTATCGGAGTTTGATAGTGGTTTACTATTTTTATTATTTTTGATATTAGTATATTGGTATTTTTAATACTGCTCTCATTGAAGTCATATATTAGATTTCTAAATTTTTTCTTCATGTGATTGTCTATCTTTCCTTTTTCTCTGTTATTCTTTCTGCAATAACACCTCCATCAGCAGGAAGTTTGCCAACTATATTAATATCGCCCAAATAGGGTGTAGTTTCACTAAATGCAGCCAGCAATTCTGATTAAAATCCAACAAAATTTTTGTTAATCCATAACCTTTACTCGTCTTTTCTTTATAAGATATTCAGTAATTTGGTCATAGTTGGGATACCTTATGTAATAATTGAATTACTAGTAGCCCTTCAGTTAAGTAGTTGTGAATACTATTCATTTGTTTGTTATTCAATTAATTTTAATTGCTTTACTTTCAATTTTATTGAGTAGAGTAAATTATAAAATTGTTCATTTACATACAATAAAAATTTAAAGGAAAAGAATTTTATGATCCCCAACCATGGTCATCGAAATCTGTAATTAATATTCGTTTCCCATACATTATTCGCTGTACAGCCGCACATTTTTCATCATATGTAGGCTCGTCAGCATTCACTTTTTCTTTTGCAGCTACATGAAGTTCTTTATGTGGTTTATTTACTAAACCTTTATTATGTCTATATGATTCTTCATTTTTTTTAGAAGCTTCATCTTCTTAATCTATTACCAGATAGCACCATGCTAACCATTCATGTTGGTTGGTCTCTAGACCTCTGTAATTATAGCCAGGAAGATGTTTTTCGAATGAAGTATTATTAACTGAAGTATTAACTAATCTTTTTCCATAGTTTCTCCATTTCCCAAACGTCTGAGGTAAGTTATTCGAAAATCAAATTAAATACAGTGAACCTTTTGGGTTATTAACAATAAAATCGTTAAATTTATTTGTTACCATTTGTGATATTCCTGTTTTTTGTTATAATATCTCTTTCCTGCTATTTTTTCGCAGTGAGTGATTGCTATCTTAACTAACAATTAACTCTCTAACATCATTCATCGAAATACATTCCATTGGTTCTTGTTTACATTTTTAAATTAAGATCTCAATTCGGATATCTAGTCCAATGAATCATTAAGATTTTCTTCTTATAAATTAGAAAATATTTATCATAAATTCTTATTATCAGATTATCATATTTATATCCTTTACTTGATTTTGTTTTATAGGGATTATTCTTACTAGATTCTTTCAGTTCTGACAAACCTGAATAATGATTAATAGCGTATCTCTTCATAACTTGTTGGAAACCTTTATTATGAAATACTTTATCATTATCTGTGAAAAATATTCTAGTATAAATTAGTAAATCATCAACATCAAGTTTTTTGTATAATTTTCTTTATTATAACCTGTATTTAGTTACAAGATTTATCAGTCCATCTACAACTCTATTACTTACAATTAACTGTTAATTTACCTCTGTCAAATGTTACTCATAAATTAGCAACAAAGTCTAACCTACCAATAGGTCTTAATTTTGAATTTTGATCTTCACTACAGTTGATATATTCAGGCATTCATTCACTTACATATATTTTTTAAATATTGACTTTTAACATTTCCTATATTTCGCCTGTTCAACTAATTTTTCAATGAATTAGGTAGTGATGATTCATTTGATATACCGTTGTGTTGTGGGCTTTCACATGTTTGATTGCTGGAATATTGTTAAATTCTTTTAAATAATATTGTTGTTGTACACAGTCTTCACAAATCTGCTGCCGCACCATGTTGTGCAAATTCCACAAAAAATTTTTTCAGAGCAACTGTCCATCATCCTCAGGTGATTCATCGTTTTGGTGGCTAGGTACAACTAATGGTATCAGAACCTCCATGCACAGTTTCTGGAACACACATGTGAAGAATGTGCAGGCTTGGCAATGGCGCATGTGCAATGATTTTCAGACAGATAGATGGTTCCATATTCCAACTCTCTCTGCCAAAAATCGCAGAGCAGCTCTCCTGCACATGCACTGTACACTCCATTTGCAACCATGTGGCCAGATGCTACTCACCAACAGCCATACTAGACCAATGTCATGACGAGCCTGTCATCAAAGAATATTAAATATCGTGTTGCAATTTAATAGCAGCCAATGCAGGTTCCAGGCTGTGCTCAGTTGAAATTCACATCCTTGTTTATGAGATTATCAGCTGTATGGATATGTATTGCTTCCTTAATGATGCAGTCCCAGAAAGATGATGGCAGGGATAAAACTTCCGTCTTTTCATAAATCATCTGAGGTCCTGAGTTCAGACAGTGTTCTGCAATTGCTGACTTTTCCAGCTGACGAAGGCGTGTGTGACGCTGATGTTAATCACAGTGTTCTTGTACTGTGCTGCATATCTCGGCTATATACACTGCCCCACACTGACAAGGAATCTTGTCCGCACCACATTTCCTCAGGCCAAGGTGATCCTTAACAGAACCCTACAGGTGTCTCAGTTTTGCTGATTTCTGAGAAACACACATAATTCCATATCTTCCGAGGACTCTTCCGATTCTTGACGACATGGCAGAGTGAAAAATTCGTTCTGGATACATCCCCCAGGTAGTGGTTAAGCCATGTCTTTATAATATCCATTTTTCCTCTGTGCTAGACCTGCAAGGTTGGCAGGAGAGCTTCAGTGAAGTTTGGAAGGTTAGAGATGAGGTACTCGCAGACGTAAGGCTGTGAGGACGGAGTCTGAGCTGTCCTGAGATGGCTCAGTCGACAGCGCACTTACCAGCAAAAGGCAAAAGTCCCTATTTCAAGACCTGCTCCGGTAAGCAGTTTTAATCTCCCCAGAAAGTTGTGTGAGCTTCGTTTTGGTGGCTTGCATAACCGTTATCACGAGTTTGTCCACGTGATTCTGTTCGCCGTATTCTAGACATACTAATGTACCAGTTTTCGGTTTCAAATAAATTCTTGTGAAATATAGTTGGTTTCATGATATTTCTTTGAGGTTATTTTTAAAGCTGATCGATGTGTGTGATGGATAGCCATGTGGTGATGACTGATTTACGATGTCTCTCACCTTAGTAAAAATTGTTACAGAATGCAGTTTCTGTTCAATGTCCCCTTAGTTGTAATACCAAGTAATTTTTTGTATGAATTTCGGTTTAATTATGTGGCTGGATAGTCCCCCATCGAGCCAAAATTTTTCTCTAATCTCTTTTAGATTCTGGTTGTTTCTCGATTTACCAATAACTTCTTTGGCTCTCATGGATGGCTAGCCTGAACTTCTGCATGTCAAATCCATGTATCCCACTATACTCCCAGTTTTCAAAACACTGCATCAGTCTCGTACATTAATTCTGTGTGTCATTCTAATATTGTTCAGAAACTTCGTATGTTAGGGTTCTTAAAATTATGCTTATTCCATAAGTTTTTATTGGAAATCTGAATCCAACAGTACATATGTAGAGAAAAGTATTCTTCATGTTAAGAATTTAATAATCTACTCTCTTCTAGGCCAACCTAAATCACATGTGTGACTGTCAGTTTATTTTTATAAGCACTTCCCAAACTGATTCTCTTCCGAAATTTATTAAGAAGTACACAGTGTCTATGAGAACATGATTGTTTCCATTTAACTGAGGTCTATTTACTAACCAACTCTTATCATCAGTTGTATAGAAGGTAATGTACAGTATATTGATAGGATTCAATCAAATGGGGACCCTGTAAAATCTGTTAGAGAACATAAAGATTCCATACTAGGGGCCCAAGCGAATATGCTTTTATAAGGCAGATAAATCCAGCTTTCCCCACCGGAGTAAGAGTATGAATAAATAAGGAACATTTAAGCTTCAAATCAGATGTAAAGTTAATAATATGCGACTAACTGCGAAAAAAGTAATGAATTACCTCACTGGGTAACAGAGAAGTGAAGTATTGATAACTGTGCGGTAAATGTGACTGGCTATGCGATCCAACTTACGTTGCTAATGAGTCATTCCTTTTGTATGCAACTACCCTTATTTCTTTTGGCGTAGTGGTAAAGCAGTGTCATATTCTACAAATAAATCAGTTAATGAAGATCAAGATGCTTATAGTTTTGCCATGAGCGCTGGAATTACACTTAGAATTGTTTATCTATGATAGTACAAAAAATGGTTCAAATAGCTCTGAGCACTACGGGACTTAACATCTGAGATGATCAGTCACCTAGAACTTAGAACTTCTTAAACCTAACTAACCTAAGGACTTAACACACATCCATGCCCAAGGCAGGATTCGAACCTGCGACCGTAGCGGTCGGGCGGTTCTAGACTGGTGCGCCTAGAACCGCACGGCCATACCGGCCGGCTATGATAGTACAGGGAGTGGCCTTGTTGGAGTACGTGTGACTCTTACTATTTCCTCGCAGTTAGTGACGTCGAGGAAGTTGTTACAAAAGTGGGTGAGTTGAGCGAGCAAGAAGTGATAGGTTGCCCTTATGATCCCTGTCCGCCATCCTACGAAGTAGCACAACAAAGCTGCTTATGAGACTAAAAATAAAGAGTTGAAGTAACGTGGTGCTAAACAGAATCCAAAGACTCTATATATCACAAAGAAAACAGTATAAATATAGAAAAGGAATAAAGGACTCCAAAAGCTGAAGGTTATTCAACTCGAAACCGTTGGGCGAGCTTTGTTCTTGGGGGGGGGGGAGGTGTATCTACAAAACACAGTAGACTGAGGCCATATTTAGGGCGTGACTCTCAGCCAACTAACGTTGCATTTTGCCACATCGGCAGAGTTCTGAGCACATGACCAGTTCTGAGGTGGCTACACCGTCGTAGCTGGGCTGTGAACCATCGACCACTTGCTGATGGCCTGGACACCGGGTCGCGATGACTCTGCCACTGTCTCTACGAGACAAAGCCACTGTTCCAATATTAGTAATGCTTCATAACACCCTCTGTCTTCCACTAGGCTGACTGCCGGATATTCTCGTTTAGACCACGTGAAGCGGCGACGCTATCACGCCATCCCGACACATGTCCGAAAGAACAAACAGCATGTCCTTATAAGTATATAGTTCTGGCAATACCGGCCATGACCTTCTTCCTCTGTGCAGATCCACACATATTCTCCGAACTCACACGGGACTTGGTAAGAATGTCTTCCACAAGTAATGAGTGTGTTGGGGTGGAACACTACGACTATACTGTGTGGACATACTAGGTGAGAATGTGGGTCTTGCGGAAGACGTGCGCGAGAAAGTTCCTGCGGTCGCAATATTCACAGTGCCCTCTGTGGCTCTGATGGCTGGTGCGTCTGCCATGTAAGCAGAATATCCTGGATTCGAGTCCTGGTCGGAGCACACATTTTCACCTGTCCCCATTGATATATATCAACGCCTGTCAGCAGCTGAAGGTATTAAACTAATTCTAATCTAATTTTATGTAAAGATGAAATGCAAGTGATCAAAATTGGAAGGCAAAATAATATATGTGGGTGGAACTAATATGTTGCCTGACACTTCTTGGGTGGGACACTCTTGGAATCTCAGCCTGCCAATAATAGATTATTCTCCTTTAGGGACCTGGCAATAGATGTGTATTAGCATCTCAGCGTATGTGTTTACCAGACGACCCTATGACGAAATGCGCTGCCTTTCTTTGGTCCCACATTAAGGAAACAATACTAACTTAATTGTGGATCAAGGGTTTCATAAGCAATTTTTTGTAATTTTTCAGTACTTTCAGCCTTCAAATGCATGTGCTTTACAATCTCTACTAACTAACTTTTTAAAATCTAATACATGATGAATGTAATTCTTATAACCGTGTTTCCCATTCCGATATAGGTACAGTCTTGTTGTTCACCTCTAAATATAGAACATTTGAAGAGCTAGCAAATGTCTGAAATCAAGAACTTATTATCACGTTTAAAATACAGGTTCCAGTTATGTACATCTTTTATTTATCACTGCTTTTACTTTTCGGTCCATAATTTACAAAAAAATTTATTACAGTACCATCATTTGAAATAATTTGTTCGTTTAGTTCAAACATTTTTTATTACTATCACCCATCCATGAGCCCTACCAAAGAAGCGCTCGTCATGAAGACTTTTTGAACACTATTTACCATGAAGTCTGTCCTAGACTTTCCAAAGATGGGTCTAGTTATGTTGTTGTTACAACAAGGGTTTGTATACAGCTCACGTTTGTAATACAGTTTAAAGTATAATAAATTGTTATGTGTTACAGGCCTTTAATGTAATGATACTCCTCATTGAAGACTACTAATTTCCAGTTTTTTTTGTTTTACACACTCATTCATTGTGTAATTTTCGTGTGTTATGATATCACTACCCCTAACATTGTAATTTCTTGCCTACGTTTCTGGATTTCAATGCAATAATTGCAAAAGTTGATGCAGTGACGCCAATTACTCATAGTCCATTCCTTCTCAGTTACAAATAACGAAATAATAAGACTTTTCACTGAAAAGACGCCAAGTTAATTTCGTTAAAAGAAGTTTAAAATCCAGTACTAATCCTAAGTCCTCAATATAGTTTACTGCTCCCACGATATAAATCTCCTACAAAGGTATTCCAAATATCGACACTTTTTAGTGACTTATGCGATATCCTGCATCTGGACCATCATTAGTGTACCGTTTGATGCCCCTGACTATATTACACGTTATACTCCTCCTTCACTGAACTTAATTTTCTAAGGACTTTTTCATTATCAACAAAGAAAACCACTTTTCGCCTATTTGTGATTAATCCGTTACGTTTGTTTACATGGCTATGTAATGGCCGTAACCCACGTACAATAAACATACATTGTCTGCTGGTTATCGCGCGTTTCGCTACAAATTTCTGACATTGTGAGTTCCCTACATGCAAAATTGTCATCTGCGAAGATTATCATGAAGATCTTGACATTATCAACCAGGTCACTTTTATATACAGTACGGTTCAGCTAAATATATGAAGATATGAAGATGGTATCTGTTCTTTTGGACATGTCCGAAGGAACAGACGCCATCTCCATAGCGTCAAGGCTACCTAGCTGGTGACCTTCTACAGTACGCATGCACACGAATTACCTGAACATTTACGGTACTCGGTGGATTGTCTGCCTCGAGTAATGGATACAATGGCAGGGGCACTACGAACGAAGTGTGTGGACTATTGGGTGAGAATGTGGGGCTCACAGGGGGCGTGCCGGCGATAAGTCCCTGCAGTCGCACTATCCTCTATGCCCTCGGTTTCTCAGATGGATAGAGCGTCTGCCATGTAAGCAGGAGATCCCAGGTTCGACCCCTGTCGGGGCACACATTTTCAACTGTCCCCGTTGATACATATCAACGCCTGTCAGCAGCTAATGGTACTGATTTAGTTGTAATTTCATTCAGCCAACTTGTTCATGTTACATGTTTCCTGAAATGTTTAACGTTTCACCCAGATGAATTGTGAGACAGTCCTCACTCACTGACTTGAGACTCTTTTCATAGCTATCTTAATCACAGAATATCGGTGTATCTTCAAATTTCGAAATGGGAAAATGGAAATGAGCGTTTGGCGTCATTGGCTGGGAGGCCCCTTAAGGGGCAGGTCTGGCCGCCTTGGTGCAGGTCTTATTACATTCGACGCCATATTACTTTTTGAAATAGAGTTATAATGATATCTGTCCCCAGTACCTCAATTCTGAGAGATACAAACTGAACGAAATTTAATTCTTCTGGGTCCTATTAGTAGTTTAGGAGTAAATACAATGTTTAAAAGCATGAAATTTGTCTCATATCAAAGTTAAAGTTTATGTAGAAGATCGTGCTCAGTGTGGAGAACCCGCAATGTAGACACTTTTCTCGACTCGCTTCAGCATCGTGTGGACAGGTCGCACACTACAGCTTCTAATCAAACCACATTCTGAAAAACTGACCTGTCAGTACAATGTAGCAGACACGTCAGCGAAATAATTTATAAATAAGTAAACAGCATGTATAAATACCGTGGAATTAATAATTTGTGAAAACTGAGTGCCTATCGTTAAATCCAATAAACCATATTACAAATAATGTACATGTTTGCGGATGGTAGCCTCACACAGTTTCAGATTCAAATGAAAACAAAACTTAAAATAGCGCTGGAGAGCAAAATAAATGGAGCACATGGGTTCAAAGTTCATTTAAAAGCCCATTGATCAAGAAACCACAAAGCAAATAATTTAAAACATTGATTGTCGCTAAAATTGCGATGTGAAACTATAGTTCATTATCCTAAATAATCACCACTAAAATCGGCAAACAGGTACAATGCAAGAGAGTCTCCATTTTATGTGCAGTGAAACAGTTCTGAACTACCTGACATCTAATGAAAAGTTTAGCTATGAACCTATCTAACGAGAAACCACTGTCAAATGCAGCGTAAAGCTACATGACTTCCATCAGGAACACAATTTTGTTGAGTAATGTTTACAGAACTATCTTCAGACTCACTTTCTCTCTCTGTGAGCCCCTGTGCCTCTTTCTTTCTTTTCCCCTCTCAAACACTCACAAACAAAAACAAACGCAAACACATATGCAAACACATATACATACACAAGCTCACATACACGCATTTACTAAGAGAAATTGACAATCAAATGTTATCTGGGTTTGTGTTTGCAGTCAAGTTCACTATCAATTAAATTTTCACGTCAATGGGTAAGTGGTCAAGAATGTTTATGGCTGAATATGTTATTCTTTCCTGCGCCACAGTAAGACTCACTTCACATGCTAGGAATATATTTCTGAAAATTACCAACATTTTCGAAATAGAATTAGTTGTTGACAACAATCCCCCTAATGCAAGAGATAAAGTGTGAGAGTTTTGGCAGTATATCTAAATGCTTATAGAGCAGTCCACAAGAGGTCCCACACTATACTCAATATAATACCTTTATTACACGCATGTGTACATCAAATAGATTGCTGGTCAGTAAAAATGCAACAACATCAAGATGTCATGCAGCCTACATAAAGTGAACTGTAAGAATCTGCTCATGCCCCATCTGGTTAGAATGTCTGAGCAATATCACAATGTAGGTAGTATTAATGCCATCTACATTAACACATGTAGTCTACAGGTTGAAGATGGCCCTAACTGTTGTCATCTGACCAGGAGATTAGAACCCAACATGACGGATATATTGTAAGGGTTTGGTAAAGGATGCCATTGGGAACATAATATGATCACCCTTGATTTACATAGCTGGTAATTTGGGCTGAGAGCGTTACTATTTTAATCTGTGAAATTTTGTGGATGTGCACTATCTTCGGGTGTCCGTGATATTACTTTCCATCAAAATAACGTAGGACCACATGTGACCGATGTTGTCCTGACATCTCAAGTAGAGGATATTCCAGTTTTGGCCAAGCCACCATGTTCTTCAAATACCTTACCCACAGAAGATATTTGGTTATGGGTTGCTGATAGCCAGGTATGCCACCAGTGGCTAGCCACTACGATCTGCATGGCCCGACATATGCGTATCTGCCACCGAAGCTCAGTCTGAATCGATGTCCAGTACACAGTTTTAACCAGTACTGCTGCCATAATCGCTGGCTCCATGTACTTATTTTCACACTACTTTTATTCCCACTTTCACATCTCATAACTGGCTGTCCTACTATACTGTTACTCTGTATATCCACAGTTAGTAATATCATTAGTCGTTCTCCATCGTCGTCCTAATAGCGATATGTGAACTCCGTTCTTCAAATAAGGATTTTCGTGGATAAGCCAAACATTATGACCAACTGATTAATAGTCTGTTACTCCATCTTTCTAAAACAAAACAGCAGCAGTTCAGAATTACATGGATAGTGACAAGTCGTTGCTAGGTTTCCTGGTGTCTGTGACGACCGATTTCTATACGCATATCTCACAGTTCCGATAAAGTACAGGCTCGTCGTTTGTGGGCACGAAGCTTCAGGGCGATATTGTCCTGGACATGTAGCATTGGGTTCTCACGAGGTGAATTTACTGTCGAAGACATCATCGTGAGTTCACTATCGTGCTTCTTAAATCAACGTTGCAAGATACTAGCTCTGTCACAGGTTGATTTACCCTGCTGGGAGAAACCATCGTCGTCGGGGAAGACATGGTCACTAGAATGATCCCCAATTCGTCTCTATTCCACTAAAACACACTTTCCATACCGCGTCAAGTGCCCGGAAGGCCATCAGGAGCAGTCAGTCTCGCAGTGGGTAGTGGTCCTAATGCTTTATCTGAACAGTGTAAGTGATTGAAAATAGGCATAACTAGGCAATCTTTTGACTTTTCATCTTAAGATCTGTTATGATACCTACTGCAAAAGTTGCAGATCTTTCTCGATAAAGAAGGCCTGTAACACGTGACTTCCTGTTTATTTTATTCTGCAGTAACACCTAAAAATTCATAACATTCAGCGTATTAGACTAAAGAAGCGTAATGTACAAATACGCAACAACTAGTAGCTCGTTTGTAAAGTTAATTGTGTAAGGAATTCTGCTGTCCCTGTTGGTATGAAGTAGACGTTCCGTACTCGTTACTTATTGCTGACCTATGGAATTTTCGAAGCTCAACGAACTTTCTCTCTGGAGCGAGCATTGTCTTGCTGTGTGTCGTCAAGAATTCCTCAGTGGTAATAGTCATGTGTCAGCCGAGTAAACGTGCTGCAGCGATTCCAGAATGGGCTCTTTTCAGAGAGCGAAAAATACTTTTTTGGGGGACCTTTTGGGGAAAGGAAAGTCTTGGGGAGAAGTTTGGTTGAAGGAAATTTACGTACGATGGAATAAAGGGAGGTATTTTTTGCGCATAGCCGAATGCTATCTCTTATACTTTAGTTCAAAAAACAGGAAATTAGTTTGTCAGATATTCACTGTATGCATCTATCTCTGTCTATCGCTCCTTGAAGTTAACCTATACACCTTTCCTTTTGTGGATGGCGCTAGGTTCATTATGGTTGATACCTCTCCATGACATCACGGTGAAGCATACAGGCACAGTATCAACCATTTGTGTTGTCTGTCGCCTTTCATGCTCGTATAGAGTTACTGAGGAGACACCATATTGGAATAAGTTGTTTTACCTTAAGCTTGTGTTTGACGGGTTTTGTGTTAGATCATGTGTCCTATGAAAATATGGTGTTTAGAATATGGATGGTGTTTCAGAAACGCGTCGATATTGATGATTTGTTATAATTACATATAAGATAATGAGAGATCGGCGGTTATCAGATTCAGGAGGTAGAAGTAGAAAACAGGCAAGGATTTCACGTGTTCACAGTGCCATAATAGATAGAGATGGCGAGCTGCGATGAGAAATGTAGGTGTTGCGCTAATGGTAAGTCAATTGAATTTAGAAGAAAGCAAGTGTGGCGCCCCTAGAGAAAGTCTTTTATTTTCCTTGTGCGGCTGTTGTCTTTATCTGAAAATTTAATTTTTTAAATGTACCATTACTTTGTGATATTTCCGACCATTTTACGGCCCTGAACACATAGTTTCACCTCCTCAAGCTTCTAACACAGATAGCACACAACAGTTAAGAGGAGTAGGTAGGTTTAAGGTATTTGGGGAAAAGTTACCAAAATCAGGGAAGTTTTAGAGACTTTCGAAAACTCATTCTGCAAACGATGGTGTGCAGTGAATTGTTGTCGAAATTCAGGATGAAGCGGTCGAGGCCAGTCGCGTCACGGATAAATGGTATGAAGAATATGCTAGATCATCTATTCAACGGTTGAAAGAGTTACGCCGATTCGTAGGACAAAAATGTTTGAGTAACGCAGTCATTTCGCGAAAAGACGTTTTGGAATAACTTTGATATTTGTGCTTGAATCGATATCGTGTTTGTGCATCAGTAACATTTGTTAAGGAACATCCTGACAGTGGAACGTAAATGAAAAGGCATCCGAGGTAAGTGATTACCTGTTTCATTAGCATGGAAACGCAATGTAACAAAGATTACCTCAGTATGAATGTGAAACCAGCAAAAGCCTTAACATGAAGAATGATTTTTGTATTTAACAAGAACTATGTGTCTAACAGCCACTATGACCAAAAAACAGGAGAAACGTTCCATTTCTGGCAAAAATATTACATTACTATATTAGTTGGAAGAAAAACACTGAACAATAATTCACTAAACATCCTCGTCAAGTATGGATTCCAATACGTATTATTTTCACGAGTAATTATGTAATGGAACTCTCCAAAAACACATTAGTTGTGTAAGGAATAAAAAATATTGTCACGGAGAGGTTAGGGAGGTGTGGGTGCAGCTACAATTGTGATACCGAATTTATATTAAATTGATATGTTAATTACCCCAATGAGGCCCACACACACCCATCTTCAAACCCAGATGATGTCATGTGTTTTCTTCAGCGTGCACGTGGGCCCCAGCACCCTCCCCCATTCCAACCCCACCCCTACCCATTCCCTTACCTTCTCCTCTACCTCCCATATCGGTGGTAATTTCGAATTTTTGGGGGGAATTTTCTAATGTTGACTGGAATTTCTTTGACCCAAGCCTGCGCTAACGTCCCACTCCGTTCCCCACATGGGAAGTGGCACAAAATTAAAAAGTCCATGTTCTTTCTTTTACTCGAACACTGGTCCTTCTGGACATAAAGCCCAAGTGCGTTCCCTTATCACAATTATCCCACCAAAGACTCCTGGAATCGGTGGAATATTAAAATTCTGCGACTGAAACCCTCATCCTTCTGGATGGAGACCCCAAGTACACTCCCCACCACATGGAAACTGCCCAGATCCAGGAGAGATAGTTTAGGTGGGTGTACTTGATTTATGTTTATTGAGAAACTGTAAGAGATGTCTACATCTACATCTACATCTACATGGTTACTAGCAATTCATATTCAAGTGCCTGGCAGAGGGTTCATCGAACCATTATCATACTACTTCGGACCTAATTACATAATTGTCATAAAGATCAGGCCTGATTACACAAATGTATGCATAGCGCTACGCAAGGACTGCCTAAAATAACAATACGACTCAAAAATTGACGATTACATGAAACAGTCGTTATCCTGTTGGGAAAAGAATTTCACAGTACTACCTAAAACTAGTGATACATGCATTCAAATTCTACCCTTCAGACTCAAGCTGGCAGGAGAAAGACTGGGTTGTAAGGTACTACCTTTATTCCGTTCAGCTGGAAACATGTTCAAATGACGAGATACTGGTGTTGGACAGAGATGAGTTGAATAAGGTAAGAGGCATTTAGCTGATGACTGCATCTGTTAATGTTTGACATCTGAGTCCGCTACTGATGCCTGCCGGACAATCACCCTGCAGCACAGATAATCGAGGCCAATACACACTATTACAATTGACAGGTAAATGCATCACTGTTCTAACAACACTTCAAAATTGTTGTGGAAAACCAGCACTCATAATGAATGGATCTTAATGCAACAAATGTTTTGGGGATAGAGAAAAGTCATCATAATAACACAACGGCCACAAAAACTGACCCCAGAAGTTTTCAGAGGACAGCAGTTGCACCTAAACCCTACTTGATGGGCGCTTACAGTCTAACAAACTTTTAGGTAGCCTTACTCCCCCTTCCACCCTCCATCATTCCCTCCCTTCCTACCTCCGCTCATTGTAGGTAAGGATAGAGGCCTGCTCTGTCTTGCGAGAACATTCTACTGACAATGATATACTGACTCCTGTCATCAGAAATCAGTCACAGACTGACAAAAGGCAAGAAGAGAATGCTTCTTGCAATGTATTAAACATATTTCTTGGAAAGTTTGGACCCCTCTTCAACAGCAATGAAATTTCAGAAAGTGCTCCGGATCGCTTTTTCAAATCGCCGGTTGCCACAGCAGCCTCATCCTGCTTTGCGGTCTACAGTCATCCACCCTACCTCCGCCCCCCCCCCCCCCCGCATGCCCCCACCCCCTCCACGCAGAATGAGCACACGATCTCCACGGACCACACCCTGAGTGAAGCACCATGCATCAGCGACCTCAAACACAGACTACACACACACCCAAAACGTGCTATAGGCCTGTCGTTTTGTGAAGGAGAACTCTTATTTAATGTCAACACATATTTTATAACCAAACACTTATTAAAAAAATAGAATCGTAACGATAATATGTGTCCGTTTTCTGTTAGTGTTATGAGAAAAGATGGTAAAGTTGTTATGTTCAGCTGCAGGATACAATTCACATCTCAATATTTCGTGACATCCAATGAAGTGCACCACCGCCGATTAGAAGTCCTACACCCATCAACCTTGCGTAAAATTGGAAGAAAGAGCTTCCGTTACTTTGCTGCGAAAACTACCGATCCTCACAGAATGTCCTCGTTATTTCAGAACTGTCATCAAAGTAAGGAAAAAGCGAGAATTTAAACCCCAAAGATATAACATCTATATTAAGCTATTTCTTTCAGCTTTATGGACAAATGACACGATCTGAGAGCGTCTCTCGCTTTCAGATCCATATCTGTAAATTAACTGTATGTATGTGAGTACTACAAATATTATAGACATGTGAAATACCATTACAGAATACAATCTTTCATGCCTTTGGCTCACATGTCAGAAAAAACACAACCGCCTTCTGTTCGACAACAACAAACTAAAATTCAAGTGGAACTTTCTGTATTGTACACCATGACTAGTGCTAACTTACCAATGAAAAGTACATGACACCTGTGTTTACAAAATAAATTGTGAGAGCCCGTCTTGTAATGGAATGACCTATAACATTTTATCACATATCTCTCTTCTGATATATTGAGAAAACAAATACTGACTGCATGTAGACTACAAGTAAATTACACAAATGCATATCGTTACACTGAAGCATGTGACCAATACTTCAAGTCACTTGCACAGGTCTGCATACAGTTTTATTGACTGTACTGGAGGAAGACCGTATCAAATAGATTATCAATCATCAGAGAGGATTCCTGCTTTGCTTCTTCATAAGCAGTTCAATACCTAGTTTTTTTTGTCTGTAACAAATTCAAGCAGTGTACGACTATAGCTTAGTACACCACCAGTCACTTTTGGTTTTTCTACCATGACTTCGAATTCTGTGTCAGGTGCTAAACTGATCTCAACATGTTTCGACCCTTTCACTCTCACAGAAAGCTGAACATCACATGATGTAAATTATGCAGCTCTTACAACACACAGATTGCTAGAAATAAAACACAGAAGCCATGCTTCTCATTTACAAAAAAGTCTAAGACATCGCAACACATGAAAACTGGAATAGTTTGTGGCATGGTAAAGAGTTTCCGACAGCTGTCAAAAAGTAATGACCTATTTGGTTAATGTCATCTACCACAGTGACAGAGTAGGAGATGTCTCAGTGTTCCATTTTTGCAGAAATCCTTATCTCATATTGCGGCCATGTACATGATAACAATTCCGGTGTTGACCATGGCCACATGCTGGCATTCACAACATGCACAACGTGTTAGAAATAAGAGGAGGTACTGTTATCTTATTACAAAATAAAAAAAAATGAAATACTAGGAGGGCATCACATCACATGGAAATATGACGAGTCTGAAGGTGATGACCTTTACAATTACTGCCACGCTACACAGGGAGAAATAGTAGATATCCAGCGTTCCACTAAGGCTCCCTCCATCTCAACCAAGTGATGTCAATCAATAATTATGTATAATCAGCAGCATACTAGTGCACCGGAAGTTTATAATTTTAACACTGGCTAATGAAACAGTAGAATGGTTCCCAGTTTATGCACTATCTTTAAGTCACACCTCCATTATTTTGCATAACAAAGTTAGATGGCTGTGCAGTATGTCTATTCGACCATACTCACCGAAGTATAGCAGACAGCGTCTAATCTCGATGCAATGAGGTTATTTACATATTTCAATCCTACTGCTACTTTACGATTACGACTGGCCATCTTTCCCTGTGTGAATGGGCATCACAGTGTATTTTCGTGTACGCAGCAGAAAGTCGGAAATTGACAGATCGCTCCCACATCGTCCTTGATTAATCCTCCATGCAGGAACCATCTTACGCATGACACTCATCCAACTATTTGAGTTATAGCTCGCTGTGGAACCTAGGAATGATACAGAAACCATTGTGATTGAGAGTATGTAGGATATGATCTTCCTCCAGTAGAGTCGAAAAAGCTTAGCACAGACCTGTGCAAGCGTCTTGAAGCACTGGCTATGTTCTCCAATGCGGCAATACGTGTATATGTAATATTCTCGATCATCAAGCCCCGCACGATATTTGTTTCTTTCCATATATCGGAAGAGTGAAAGGCAGTAAAATCTTATTGAAAGTTCTCTTACAAGGCTACCTCTCACGATCTGTGACATTGCATCGAATTGGTAATTTGGGACTTGTCATAGTGTATAAAACAGCAACTTCGTCTTGAATTATATGTTGTTGTTGCCGAACGTAATATCACTGTGTTTTTTTGCAACGTCTAAGTCAGTGATACGTAAAATTGTGTTCTCTTATGTTATTTCAAATGCCTAAAATATTTTTAATGCAAACGTTCATGTCCGTTTGTTTACAGACACGCGAGAGACGCTCTCAGTTCGAGTAATTAGTCCACCGAGCGGAAACAAATGTTCGACTTAGTTGTTTCTTCTCCTGAGTTTAAATTTTCGCTTTCTCTTTACTTCGATGACGGTTTCGAAATAAAGAGAACGTTCTGTGGTGATTGGCAGTTTATGCAGAAAAATGGTGGAAGCCTTTATCCCAAATTTTTGCAGTGTGGGCAGGTGTAGACCTCATTTTTAATTGTCGGTGGTGCACTTCGTTGGATATCACAGAATAATGAGATGTGAAATTTATCCAGCTGTCGAAAGTAATGTCAATACCTACTTTGTTCATAAAACTAATTGCAAATGTACTGTGTCTTTTTTCGTGGAAAGAGGACATTTATTACCTTTGCGATTCTGTTTTCCTTTTTAATAGATGCTTGGTTATAAGAAATACATTGACATTAAATAATAGTGTCCTCCTTTGCAGAACGACGGGCCTATTGGACGCGATGGGTACATGTCTAGCCTGTGTGTGAGGTCGCTGACGCAGCTCTGCTATAGTCAGGGCGCAGACTGTGAGAGGGTTCGGTGCCGCTAAATTTCCCTTTTGACATCGCGAAGGGCCGAATTCTTGCACTGCCGCCTCCAGGAGATCACTGGTTGGGTGGAGGGGGGGGGGTTGGCTGTAGACGAAAACGCAGGGCTGGCTCGGCTGTAGCAATGGGAGATTTTAAAAAGCGATCTGGAGCATTCTAAGGAATTTCGTTTTTGTGCGAGGGGGTCCAGTCTTTCCGAGAAATACATTTGACAGATTGAAGAAGCGTTCTCTTCTAGCACTTTGTCTATCTGTGACTGATCTCTGCAGACTGGAGACAGTATATTAATGACACTAGAAGGCTCTCTGTGTGGACCACCAGTGACAAGGTAGAGGAGGCCTCTATCCTTACCCGCCATGAGCAGCTGTAGGGAGGGAGGGAGTGATGAGGGGTGAAAGGAGGGGTAAGACTACCTCCAAGATGGCTAGATCGTAATCGCCCATCGACGACAGCACAGCTAGCTGCAACTGCTGCCGCTCTGCAGTCTTCTAGAGTCCGTTTTTGCGGTGGTTGTGTTATTACGACTGTTTCTCCCAATCCCCAATATTTTGCATTATGACCAATTCGTTATTACTGATGGTTTTTTCACGATAATGCTGACGTGTAATTAGCACAGTGATGCATTTTTTCTATCAGTTGTCGTATCGTGTATATGCCTCGATTACCTAGGCTGCAAGTTGATTGTCGAGCAGGCAACTGTAGCGAACTCAGATGTAAACAGCGATAGATAGCCCTCAGCTGCGTGGTTGGTAGTACATCCTTGATAGTATACTTATTTAACTCCTCTCTTTCCTACACCAGAATGTCGTCATTTGAACATATTTCCAGCCAAAAAGAATAAGGATAGTACATCACACCCCAGCCTTCTTCAAGCCAGGTTATAGGTGATGGGACCCATGTGGGGTAGCTGGTCCCCCATCGGGCGGCTCCCCAAGTGGCGGATAGGGGAACATCCTCCAGATAAGGATGGTACCAGGGAAATAAAATACCTGGAGCGGATCTAAAACAGCATGTAAGAGGGCCAGTGGTGTGGAAGAAAGGCAAAGGAGCCCCCAACCTTGAGCTGCTGCCATGCAGTCAGTAGAGGGATCTACAAAGGCAAAGGATGTTCCTCTGAAAACGGAACCAGCTACCTGGCGAGCTGCAAGAGGCTACCCCTCAAATGGTTGGGCGCAAGATCAACAATCTTTCCTTGTAAAAATCACTTGTACAGAACGCTAACAAAGAAATAAGCCAGACAGATATCTTCATGAGGACCCCAGCAAACAAAAAAGGATAAGGAATGTGTGGAGCCTATACCAAGATGGAGCCTTACGGCAGCTGCTAACGCAGGTGAAAATTTATGGCATAAAAGTACTGGTTTTCCAGGGCATTAGATGGAAGTGACATAATGGACTCAGGAAATTTCACAATCTTCTATAGAGGCGGGATGGCAAATACATTTGGTACAGGTTTTGTGGTCGCTAAGGAACTGAAACACGTTATAATGCTGATCGATCCATTCAATGAACGGAAAATTTTTCAGTATAACAATTGTGAAAGTACGTGCACCCACAGATGAGGCAGATGAACAACAGAAGGATGAGATTTATAGCAAGGCAGAGTAGTTGTATCAGCTGGCTCCTAAACATGATGTTAAGATCGTAATAGGAGACTTGAATAAAAAAATAGGAAGAGAAGAGTCTTATCAGCCGACTATAGGAAGACATAGTCTCCATGAAATATCGAATGACAATGAAATTAGGGTTGTAGATTTTGCTGTGAGTAAAATCATGAGTGCCAGCTGTACATCTTTCCCACACAAAAAGATACACAAAGAAGCATGTACGTCACCAGATGGACAAACTAGAAATGAGATAGACCATACATTGATTGACCGGAGGCACGGATCAGACATAACGAATGTTAGGAGGCAACGTGAAGCTGACTGCAGTTCAGACCATCATCTAGTGAGAATTAAATGCAGGAAAAGGATCTCACCATTGAGTAAACAAAAAAGTCACAAACAGAAAAGTTTTGACATTAAGAAACTGAAGTCGGAAGAAATATGGAGAACATATCAAAAGAAAATAGAAGAGTCGATTAAGAACGATAGCAACACATCAAATGAACATATAGAAATAATGTGGAAACAATGTAAGATTGCTATCCTTGAGGTATCTGGTGAGGTTTTAGGGCATGTACGGCATCAAAGGAAGACAGATTGGTTAAGATGAAGAATGTATGAGAAGAACTGAGGAGTGTAACATAGCGCAAATGAAGATATTTCAGAGACGAACTAGAGCAAATATGAATGAATATAATGAGAAGTGCCATGTAGCTAAGAAGGTTTGCAGAAAGAAGAAAAGAGCACTAGAAAAGAAAAAATTGGAAGAAAGTGAACAGGTAGGAGAAGAGAAACAAGTACATGAAATACACCAAAAGATTATAGAAGGAAAGGTTGAGATTCAGGCTAGAACAAATATATGTAGAAATAAAGAAGGAGTATGATAGGGGAGAATAATAAAATACTCGACAGATGGCCAGAATATTTAGAAGAGTTACTGAACCCATAAGTAGAAGGCTTAGAATAAGAAGAACTGGTCGAAATAACTTATGATGGACCAGAGGTCTTAAGAACAGAACTCACACTGGAGGAAGTGATACAAGCCATTAAGACAAAAAAAAATAGTACGGCATCCGGAGAAGATCATATCCAGGCGGAACTTCTCAAATATGGTGGGGAAGCATTGTGGAAAGCAATACATAAATTAATACTGAACATATGGCAGGAGGAGAGCATGCCAACGGAGTGGGAAACGGCTATAATGTGTCCCATACATAAAAAAGGAGGTAAATTAAACTGCCAGAATTACCGAGGAATATCCCAGCTACATACAACACGTAAAGTGTTCTCCAAGATCCTAACTAGGAGGCTTAGTCCCTATGTGGAAGAGAGAAATTGAGACTATCAGAGTGGCCTTAGAAGAACCGGTCAACAACTGATCAAATATTCACATTACGCATACTACTCTAAAAACATTATGAACATCAAATAAACATACATCAGCTTTATATCGATATTAAACAAGCGTATGATAGCATCTCAAGAGCGACATTGAGGAATGTGATCGAAGAGGCAGGAATACCTGAGAAGCTCGTTAAACTTACTATAACCACCCTCAGTGAAACTAACTGTAAAGTAAAAATACAGGGCGAAATCTGCAGCGAAGTGGAAGTGAAGAACGGACTGACACAGGGTGACAATAACTCCTCACTTCTATTCAACCTCTGCCTAGATAAAGGCATAAGTCAGATAGAGATAAATAGATGAGGAACCATATTTAATCGTTCACTGCAGTACCTAACCTACGCAGGTAACGTGCCATTACTCGCATGAAACACTGCAGTGCTGACTGATGCCTATCAACAGCTCGAGAGAGGTGCATGGGAACTTGGCCTGGTTGTCAATGTCGAAAGGACCAAACATATGGCAATGACCAACCAGCGAAACCTACCAAATCTCAGGATAGCCGACAAGGAGTTTGAAAGCGTGGGAGACTTCACGTACCTCGTATCGACTACCACAGAGAAAAATGGCTTCAGCAGCGAGGTGAAAGCTAGTATAGCAGCAGGTAGCAGATGCTGCTTTGCCACACTGTCAATCCATCGGAGCTCATTTCTATGACGAAATACTAAAATCCTCAGTGACAAAACAGTTATAGGACCAGTTGTTACGTATGGTGCCGAGACGTGGACCAAGACTGCAAATGAGGAAAGGATCCTTAGCATTTGGGATAGAAAGGTTCTCCGTAAAATATAAGGCACAAAATACGATCAAGAAGGTTGACGTATCCGTACGAATGCAGAATTAGAACAACTTTTTGAAGAACCTAACATTGTCAGTACTATTAAAATAAGAAGACTGCGATGGGCAGGACACTTGGTCAGAATGGAGGAAGATAGAATATGAAAGAAGACTTTTGATGGCAAGGCTGGAGGCAGACGACGGAAGGGACGTCCCAGAAAGAGACTGACTGACAGAATTTACTACGACATGAAAAAGCTGGGTATCAGAGGATGGAGATGGAAAGCGATGGACCGGATACAATGGCAGGATATTGTAATGCAGACCAAAGCCCTCCAAGGGCCTTAGAACCGAGTAGTAGGAGTAGTTGTAATGGTAGTAGTAGTAGTAGCAGCAGTAGCTTATAGTTGAAGAGTAGAGTTTGAGTGTGTCTTTCACTGGTTTTGGGTGATACTGTGAAATCTTTTCCCCTGAGGATAACACCTGCTACATGGCATCGTCAGTTTTTGAGTTGTATTATGATTTTAGGCAGTCCTTATGTAGGACTATGCATATAGTTGTGCAATTACACCTGATTTTTATGACTAATTATGTAATTATGAACAATCTCATTATCATTTTCCCAACCAAAATAAATAAAGTACACTAACCTAACCTTCCTCTCCTGTACCTGGGTAGTTCCCATGTCTTAGGGTGTGTAGTTGTGCTTTCCATCCAGAGGAACCAGGATTCAAGTCCCAGAAAGGGCGCTGCCATTTTTAACCTTCCGCCGATTCCAAGCAGCTCTGGTGATTTAATTTTGGAAGAGGCATGCTTTAGAGCTTTCTGTCCAGAAGGACCTGAATTCGAGTCTCGGAAATGGCACTGCAATTTTTAATTTCCCGTCCGTTCTCAGGTGGGGCGTCTGGTGGTGTGTAAGCACAGCACTCAGACAGAGAAATTCCCGCCAAAATTCGAAATTCCCGGCTATAGGGTAAGAGGGGGAGGGGCGGGAGCGGTGGATGTGTGCATCCACATGCAGGCTGAGGAAAATAAGGTTCAGCATTCGGGTGAGGGACGGCGAATTTGGGGGTAATTAGTTGATCACTTTAATTAATTTGCATATTAATTTGATATCAAAATGGCACCAGCACCCTCACCTCTCTCCCACTAGGGATAAGCTTTAAATTCGCAAGTGGTATAAGTTAATTAATTGGTTAACGCTTAACACAATTTTTTCTGATACAATCCTGACTTACAGGTGTATAACAATTTATGCACTTATGTGCATTGTTCTTGGTAAGGACAAAGGCAGCACTTCCTCATCTATTTTACACAGATCAACCGAACTGTAGTTACTTTGCTGATGTACTTCAATCCTGTTTCTGTACCGTTACTGTTTAACGTTTTGTATTTCACAATTAGTTATTTGACTTCACCACCAAACAGCAAATACCAAATTTCTTCTATCTTAGTATTGTCACCTAATTTTAACAGTTATGGTTTCATTGTGTATTCCCCGAATTACGTTTTCGCAAGATCCTCGTATATCTTTACTTGGTTCTTTTGATTCGCAATAAAATCCCTTTTTCCCTCTGTAAAGAAAAGGAAATGAAATATCGTCATTTGCTTGGTTTCCTGTGCTGGAAAAGTCAACATCTTGCAACAGAATCTTGCTCGTCACAAAAAAAAAAAAAAAAAAAAAAAAAAAAAAAAAAAAAAAAAAAAAATACGCCTAGAAGTTGCTTTTTCAGGAAAAATGGAAGAGTCCTAATCGGAATAATCATACAATAAATCCTCTGCATCAGTTTCCTTTCCATCTACTTCTTTCTGCATCCTAGCAAATTTTCTTTAGAATTTGGATCATCTCCTCTCAATACCACGGTTCGTCTTCTTTTGCGTAATGTTGATCGAACCTGCTCCGTTTTTCCCACCAATATAACATATTTAAAAAAGGTCAGATGTTTTAATTTAAAAAGATTACTTCATCCATTTTTACTCACCAGTAATTAATAAAGCACTTTAGGTAATACGTGTTTAATAGACATGCAACAAAACTTGCGTGACAGGAAATGTGTACTTCACGATTACCGTAATATTTGAAAAAAACAACTGTTACTTCACCGTCAACAACGACTAACATCACAAGACCGACAAAGAAATTCGTCTGAAGCGACCGTCAATAGCGCAAAAGTATTGTCAGCCTAACAGAACAAAACTGCATGCGTATCCCTCAGGCACGTACCTCCTTTTAAGGGTTAACTTTTAACACAACACTGTATGAGTTTAGGCATCGAAAACGTTCAAATGTGTGTGAAATCTTATGGGACTTATCTGCTAAGGTCACCACTCCCTAAGCTTACACACTACTTAACCTAAATTATCCTAAGGACAAACACACACCCACATGCCCAAGGGAGGAACCGAACCTCCGCTGGGACCAGCTGCACAGTCCATGACTGTAGCCCCCCAGACCGCTCAGATAATCCCGTGCGCAGTTTAGGCATTGTTAGCGAAGTGTTTTACGTGCAAAAGGGATAATAATAAAAAGAACTTTAATTTATGGTGTTATTATTTCAAGTGACACTTTCTATTTTTCAAATTTACAAATTCAGTGTTTAACTAATACACGTTCGTATTAGGCACGTGGTCATGTTTAACTCGTAACGAAGCACGTTCTCCGTGTATAGCTCCTAAACTTTACTTCCCTCTGCCGATGGAATAGAGACGGCAGGCAAGATCAAAATGGTTCAAATGGCTCTGAGCACTATGGGACTCAACTGCTGTGGTCATAAGTCCCCTAGAACTTAGAACTACTTAAACCTAACTAACCTAAGGACAGCACACAACACCCAGCCATCACGAGGCAGAGAAAATCCCTGACCTCGCCGGGAATCGAACCCGGGAACCCGGGCGTGGGAAGCGAGAACGCTACCGCACGACCACGAGATGCGGGCACGGCAGGCAAGAAAAATACCATTTTGTTTCAATGTAGAACAATGAGATAAATATATGCATGATTGCGTCTGAAAAGCGTAAATGGTTGGCTGGCAAACTGGAGCTGAACGAATGTCTTAACTGCCATTGTTATTTTCGCACTCATTTCAAAAATAAATATCAGCTATTTTAATGGAAGACAGAGACTGCCGATTTTTCCTGGAATGTCAGACGTACGGTCGGCAATATCATAAAACACGCACTTCCCATTTTTTTTATAAGAGCCGATATGGAAATATTTGTTTCTTGCGGAAGTAATTCCATTTATGCATGTCGGCTGCCGGTCGCAGTAAGCTTCGGGCCAGCCACTCGGCCGCCGCCTTTGACGCTGTGGAGCTCGATGTTCGCATTTCCAGACGGCTCCGCAGAATTTCCTCCTTTGACAGCGGAGATCGCAGTAGTCGCGGGAGGGGCTGAATTAGAAGCTGGCCGGGCGCCGCTTTTGAAGGGCCGCCGGCGAATACAACGGGTCGATCAGGCGGCGACCTGGCCGCGCCTTTGTCGCACGGTGCCGCGTCTTCCAATCCCCTCCCAACCCCCCCCCCCCCCCTCCTCGCTGCATCCCTAACCCCCGTCCCCCTATCAGCCTCAGTAATATCTAGATGTCGGCAGACAATCAGTCCGTCTCCCGTGCTGCGCCGCCATCGCGGAGGATTCATTTCCGTAGTGTCGGCGAATACTTCACCTCCCATGGGAACGCTGGCAGACTGAGACAGAAGGGCAGAAAAAGGGGATACGACACTGTGTCATATTCCTCTCAGCGGGAGGCAAGTGGGAATAATGTCCGTGATGAAAGGATGAATCCTGGAAGTAGAATATTCGCCGCAGAATCCTCTTAAGCTTCTTAATCGTTTCATCACCACTTTCCATCACAGCGACAAACACAACTTCTTCCCTATTCTAAGTACACCTTTGTGTATCTCTTTATGCAAATCATACGTGAACACGAAAATTGAAGTACCAATTCTCAACACTAGTAACACAATGAGGCCAACGGAACTTATATTGTTCTTAAGGTACTTTGCCACAGATGTGCACAAAGAAGAAAGATGATGCATCTATGTAGCTTTTAAGAATGGTATATGGAAGTAGATGTGTCTGTACTCATGATGATACGGTCTCTTTCACGCATTAAAGTTTCCAATACGTGAATATCGACAGTTAAAGTGCAGCCAACTTCTGCCTCGCGTAACGATCAGGTGCTATGGTAGAAATGACACACAGAGGCAATCCCACTATATACGTTCATGTTTACTTGGTTCCTTTGCAGTAACACACATACGGGGAGCCACAATGCGACAGCTAATAGGCCGATCTTGTTCCCAGCAGTGGAAATCAGAACACAACAGTAACGAAGTCTGTAAATAACGTTGTCTATTAGTGTCGTTATTTCCCTTACTTTTCTGTAAGAGGAACTTCGTGGTCATATGCCACCATTACCAGAAAATTTTGTGTAACTTCCTTATTTTTTCTTCTTAATTTTAAATAACTATGAATTCTGACTTGCCTCACTATATGGAAACTGTGTTTTTCTTTTAGGATGTGCCTAGAAGGAGAACGCTAATAGTTCAGAGTGAAAGACGCACAGCTACATAGACACCAGTTTTACGTAGATAGAGGAAGAGGAATGTTGATATTCGTAATGATAATGGATCCGTTTTACTGAACAATCATAATATTAACATGTGAACTTGGAAAACTGAAGTATCGATTTTTAAAATTAATTAAGCAAGGAGGCCAAGGAAACTACTATAATTCGAAAAGTACTTCACCATTGCTATGCACAAAAAAAGATCAATTGTGTACACAGCCATTACGAGATGTAAAAGAAGGTAGACATAAGCACATGATAAAAGTTTTCCTCTGTCTCTGACATTGCTACCAACTTCTACCACGCATATCGATCCGGCGATATGGAAGAAATGACCCACGAAACTATCACCGTTTCGTGAAATCGCATTTTAGTGGGTTCCATGTTTGAATGTTGTAGAAGGTTCATTTGCGATAACACATGGAAATCGGGCAGCTACAGTGCCTCAAGTGCTAGGCTGTTGATGTCAGCAGTCGAAAACAAAATTTAGTAACGAAGTTGTCGGGGACGTCAAACGTTGTTTATTATTGTCGTTTTTCTCCTTACTTTCCTCTAAGAGTAAACAGAGCAAACTTTGTGTTGCTTTCTTGCCATAGTCATAAAATTTGAAATGTTTCTAATTTTCAGTTTTTTCATTCTGAATAGCTGCGACTTCCCTTATGATGCGGAAACTATACATGTTTTAGGCTTTCCCTCTAGTGGGCTGGAATGAAAGACGAAGAGCGTGAGAGACACAAGTCTTACGCAGACAAAGTAATAGGAATAATGTGGACTCTGATAATGATAATCTTATTTTTGTTTTGAATGTGACATTGCAATGTGCAGTCATCATAATTCAAAATAATTTTGAGAGTCACAACTGTGCTTTGATGAATTTACAGTGCAGCTTTTGTAATGCAGATAAAATGGCGTCTGAGGTCACTTTAAGCGATACAGTGGCATTCGCATTGTTTTGCCATAAGTTAATTTGCCTACCTAAACACCAAATTTAATTTTCAACACATATTATCCAGGATTCACTTCATATGAACCAACAGTTAAAGGGAAGTCAAAGAATGATTTTAAGAATATTTGTAACTACAGTGCAGCATTTGCAGTGGGTCAGTTGTGAGGGTAAAAGTTCAGTTTTGGTTGGAGTGTGACCTTTTTTATTACAGATTAGGTGGCCCTTTTTATTACAGATCAGGTCCACTGACTCAATTTATCGAATTTCGACCACAGGCAATACTAGTAGTTATATCGAATAGGTAAAGAACAATAGTACACCACAGAAAAGAATGAGAAAGATGGTGAATAGTTCGAAGAGGGTCGAAACGCAAAGTTGTGCCTATATCGCAGTAATAAAAGTGGTAGTGCGACATCCGGACGAGATGTAAGGAAGCGCAATGCAGCAAATCGTAAGTAATTACATTTTTACAAAAAAATCGTGACGTGAACTGTTTCATAACTAACAAAAGTGTGTCGTTTTAGATCCCACTGCTGATGCCTTAGAACATGATAAGGCGAAATGTGTATGAGATAAATAAATTAAATATCAGCAGGAACATGCAGTTTTATTTGCAAAACAAGTACTAGTAGCTTTTTATATTTTTAAACAGCGTACGATGAAAAATCTGTATTAGGATCATGTTTACAATAACATGTGGCTTTCCTTAACAGAATAATTATTTCTCGGTTGCATGAAGAAAACTTTGTTAATCGTTATAAATATTTTAGGATAAGATCACTAGTAGTATGGACGTAATCCTTAGTAACGCGTTTCGGGAGCCTAGCTCCAACTATCTGGATGTCTAAGTTAATCCTACATAACCATGTACTTCAAAAGCACACACGTTTACGAAATGCGAACCCTGTACAATGGATTGTTATTATATTAACCGCAAATGAACCAAGCAGCACCAATACGCCAACAGAATGTGTTCGTTTCTCGCGATAGCTATGACAGCTGAGTGGAGTCTCGCAGAACGCTGTGTTTTTAAGCTAGATATCGCATATGAGTGGGTGTTGGGCAGAGATATTGCCTATTCGTAGAATCAGAGAAAAGCGGTGTGGTTCCGCAATTTACCATAAAACAAAGGAAAAGCTATCAGACATGTGTTTGGGACCGAGAGACTGGAGCTACTTCAACTTACACATGGGACAATGATGACCAGACGACGATTTTCTTTGACCCACATTGATTCTCTCTGTCTCTCTCTCTCTCTCTCTCTCTCTCCGTCTCTCTCTCTGCACGCGCATGTGTGAATACGTGTGTGTGTGTGCGTGTGTGTGTGTGTGTGTGTGTGTGTGTGTGTGTGTGTCTGTATGTGTGTGTCTGCATTAGTGTGTACATGTGTGTCTTTCTGTATTTTTTTTTTTTTAAACATCTTTCCTTTTCTATTCATGAGGCTAGGGCGGCGTGTCGTAGATCTTTGTTTCTAGTAGCCAAATATGCCATTATGTTGGGATTCTGGCAGCGGGGGGTTTCCAACTGGGGATATTCGGAAAGGCATTTCCAATTCCAGTATTCGCTTGTAGACCACGGGAAAAGTCTCAGAAACTTTTCATTGGAATGGGGTTTGGAGTTACTTTTAATTTTTCTCCTAGGACTGAGCAGTCCTGTGTTCCAGACTAAAATAATAAATTCTGTCTGTGTGTTGGAGAAGCAATAAAACTACTTTTAAGGTGTAATCTTGCACTCGCACTTAAATAACCGAGAGAACAGCATCGTTTGTCATCTTTCAGTTTGTTAATTTCTTATAAATTAAGTTTAAACAGTACTGTAGTAATTTGTTTTTGAGTCATCCGTCTTTTGACTGGTTTGATGTAGTTTAGCCTCTTAACATCACAAATTAATGTTATTTTCTCAACCATAGTACGGATTGCCAATTACGGTCACGAGTAAAGATATTAATTTGCTTTCTTCAGTTTCAAAACGCATGGTTCGCAGTATTCCATCACCTGGTGATGGTACAGCTACGCGTTTATTCCGGAAGTCGTTGTACGTTGTATAAAAGAAGATATTGTATTGTATTGCATGGAACCGGGGACCTATAGACGACGGACAGGCTTCGTCCCCGGTGCAGCCCTCAGAGGTTCACAACCTCAAAACAGGCTACATCAGTCCACACACCCAACCGCCGCCACACCGAAGCCATGGTTGCTGTGCGATTCGCCTCCGGTGGACCTCCACCTCCCCCCTCCCCGAGAACGTCTCACTACAGACTAGTGTAACTACCCCCCCCCCCCCCTCCCCCCCGATGCTTGCGTGGTGGAGTAATTATGGTGTACGTACGTGGACAAAGTGTTTGCGCAGCAATCGCCGACATAGTGTATCTGACCCGGATAAGGAGAACCAGCCCACATTCGCCGAGGCAGATGGAAAACCGCCGTAAAAACCATTCACAGAGTCCCCGGCACACCACACCCCGAGACTACTCCGCCGGGTGGATTCGTGCTGGCGACCGGCACGCCCTCCCGCCGGGATGAAGTGATTCTAAACTAGAGCCAAATTTCCAATGAATTTGGGACAGAGGGAAGACGGCCCTTAATATCCTTGATACTGACTTTCGGACTGAGTTTGCGACCGACCTGATACCACAAATGTCTATCGGGGACAGATTTAGCGGTCTTGAGAGCTTGATGGCCACAGGAGTACGTCAACATCATGCAAACATTTCATAGAGACACGTGCTATGTTTAGGGCAAGGGTTATCGTGATGAAAAATGGCACCATGATTTTGATACGATGTCCGTGGCATACCGTTGTGAAGTCAGAGTTCCCCCAATCACTGCTCGCCGTGATATGAAGTCACTTCATGTCATGACTCCAAAAGCAACACCACTGAATCCTTACAAAACGTTGGAGAGATGGGACCCTCTCCCCAACAGCAGCCCATGCTTCACGGTTACGTCACCACTCAAAAAGCAGTCGATTGCGTTACGGTGTTAATGGCAGCTTACAAATGGCACTGTAATTCTGTAGTCCTGCCGCTGCTAGTCTGGAACCAGCTTAGCAGGGTGACTCAGAATGTTGCTGCGACTTCATTACTTGTTTTACGATGTGCTCGGTGCACCGCATTGCTATCCTCCTTTGTGGTGATGAGCTGTAGTTTACGCCAACCTTGACGAGGAGTATGACTGCCCTCACGTTTACATGCGGTCCATTACCGGACCACTTTCACATGCAACTGCCCAAAAAATCTGGATAAAGCACTATTCGAGCTGCTGGTCAAGTGCAGTCCACATTGAGGCCACTTTCAAAGTGTGCCAGGTGCTGATAACACTGTCTCACACTTGAGCATGCTGCATTCCCGTGTTGTTCACTGCGATCACTCAACATCTGACGACGACCGCGCCATTTGTATACCGTAGGAGGCCTGGTAAGAACACTAAACCAGAACAACGCTAATGCGCTCTGGTGGCCGTTCAACCTCTCACAGACAACTGCTACTCTAATCGTTCACATACCTGCCGATGGTGTGTACGTATACATAGCTAGACTGATATCCGACCATTTCTTCTGGGTGCTTCACTTAATGTGTCAGGCTGTGTACTGACGTCTCAGAAATTTCCCAGGCTGCTGACGTATGTGGCCGGTTATCACCTGGCGTAGTTACCCCCTCCTCTGGCAGATGCGCTAAACAGTGATTCGAATACTGGTTCAGTGAATTTTAGAAACATGCTTTCCTAAGAACTACGTCGTCTTCCTCCGGAGTCTTCCATTTAGGTTCCGCAAGCATATCTGTTAGACCAACAAACTAGCTATATCGTCCTATACGATCTCCGTTGCACTTCACTAATTTTGGAAATAGAAAACTCATATTTAAGAAATTATACCTTAGTGATATTAAATTTGATTAGCCATTGATTTTTATCACTATTTTGAATAATAAATGACGTTATGTTCCCATGTGAATATCAACAAAAGGCAAAACGTAAACTTAATGATCTGTTCATCGCCCGTCAACTTTTATTACTATGGTGGCAGCAACCCTTGGCCATTATGAAATAAGCCAGAGATTGTATTACGTTCGCGCGTACGCCCAGTAATGACAGACATTCGATTTCATCGCTTCAAATTCGAATATAATTACTTTTATGCTTTAAATAGGTTATAAGGTATATAATTTAAAATTTTCCATTTAGAAGCAGAAGAAACAGTAGTTACATATATAACTTCGGACTTATTAGACAACAAATTAATCTCCTCTTTCAAAGAGAGATTGACCAGTACACAATATTCTGCTTATGACACTTCATTTTCGAATCAGTTTATAGCAAAAGTTTCTCAGCTTGGTTCGTCGTACCTCAAGGAAAGATTCCAAGGTTCTGCGCCCGCTATGACTTGCGGAACTGTTTTTGTCGATCTTGAACTGATTCCAAGTTAATTATTGATTCATTTCCGGAGACGTTTCGACCGATGTTGTCTTATTCTACTTATGTTCAAAACTACAATCTCGTAATGTTTCAGTATTTAGATGAACGAGCCGTAAACATGTACCACAGTCAATAACAGCCAAAAACATTACGATCAACAGCGTAAGAGAATATTGGTCATCATTCGGAACGTATGGCACTGATTCGACAATTCCTTGGTAGTTTACCGGAGGTATATGGGACCACATTCCCTGTAAATTAAGCGCAGTGACTTCTGAGCGCAAAACTGATGCCAAATAGCATCCCAGATGCGCTGCTTCGGGTTCAGAGTCAAGCATATCTGGTAGCTAACACAAATTTATCCATGTGGCATAGACAGTTATCCTGCCGGAAGATGCCTTAGCCACCGGGAAGTATTAAGCATGAAGTGATGCAGCAGGTCTGCAGTAATGTTCATGCACCCTACAGATGTCACGGTGCATTCGATAATTACCACACGTTCCGTGGAAGCCCAGATGAATGTCCCCCACATCACTGCCTACCAACATCTCACTGCGCGCTGTACCGTGTAATACACGATGACTTCGGTTGAGAGTAGCCGATTTGGGATGCCTATGTGCGTTGAACTTCCCTGAGGAGGGCCGGCCGCTGTGGCCGATCGGTTCTAGGCACTTCAGTCCGGAACCGCAGTGGCAGTACCGCAGCGGTGGAGCATATAAGGTAGCGCTTGGCATCTTGTCGTCAGTCTTGTGACTCACTCTGAGGACGGCGGGACGATACGCAGCCGAAATATCATTGGAGGAAGATTTATCTGCGCGGCTCCATGCCAGAAATTTAATGGACTATCCATTACGCCGTGAGAAGTTGAAAATGCTCATCAAGTTTGGAAAAGGTTTAAAACTACGTTTAAGTTTTTTTGAAAATCGCTAAATGCTCTCATTACCATATATTGAATAAGTATATTCATCGTAATCTGCTCTGCTTTTTAAGTAAAAACTAGTTTTTCGCGCACCTCAACACTTACGACGTTATAACTTCTGAACCGTGTGTCGTGCAATTATAAAATTTTAGATTTTCCTTCGAGGCTATACGTGGGCATGTTTGTATATTATGTTGCGAATAGAGATAGTATGAAGAAGCAATACATTAAAAAGTCATGTCAGATGCGGCAGTATCACAATATGAACAGCGAAAATGTAGTAAGAGGTAAGCTTTTCTCTTCCACAATTTTGTGAGAGGTGTCAGTGAGAAGAGTTTAGTAACGGTTTGCAATTATGTCTAGGCTTTTCTTAAAGTTACCAAGTTCTGTCACTCTCTAATACTGTATGAATATAATCTGGGTATTTGCGCTCGGTGTCTTACGTTGCCTCAAGATATATACACAGCTTCTAACAGAAATATTTGCCTGATTATGTTCAACCATTAACATAAGATATCTCTTAACGATTAGTTTATAATAGCATTTCAAATTTTTAAATTCGGTCGATAATCGAGTGAAACAGTGAAAATTAAAGTTTTTGTGCCCCAGGAAGCCGTTAGCTGATCTGCCTACAACTGGGATCGTGAACCATGAACCATGAACGGGGATATCTGTTTAGAGATATTGACATATTTACCTCTGTGGGTATAGCACTGTACAAAAGGCATTACACGTTACATTTCATAAACTGTTTTACGTACAGTATATTGCATTTAATTTATGCTAGATTATTTGCAGATATAATGTTAAACAGGTTATTATTTAGCATATCAATAGCATGACTTACAGTTATAATAAGAGAGTCATCGCAAGATCCTACGGTACGAGAACTATACATCCTCAATTGTCTTATTTCTTCTGTTGCGGAAAATTTAGTGACATTCCTGTAATCTACTTAGCTTGTTTAATATTTACTTGCAATAGGATTACTGTAAATAAAATGACGTCGGCGCTTTTATTTCAACAGAAACGGTAAAATGAGCGTAACCTAACAACTTTGTGAGCTAAAAAGCGTAGCGTCGTTTGCCATTGTTAATTTCATATCTCCGCTATAGAGTTCTGCAGTTTATTTACCATAAGTTTTGTTTCCTCATGTGAACTCTCCTCTTCATTTTGCGAGTCTTGTGTGAACTCGTAATTGTTTGATATTGATGACTGAGTTGGGTGTAAGAGTGCGAGCAGTAGGTTTGAGTTATTTATAGGTGTTACATAGAGAAGAGAATGAGGATTCAGGCTCCAGCACTCATCCCAAGCGCCTTCAGTAGCAATAAACGGGGTGCCAACTTTTAAATTTCGCCTCAGACTGACGGGTAGCCTTCTGCATTTTCGAACATGCTTACCGCACGATATACTTCAGAGAAACTTATTTTAACGCTAAGTCATTGGGTAAGAGTTTAGTGGTCAGAAACGGTACGAGGTAAAGTTTTCCTGCAGACAGCTGACTAGTAGTGGTGGAAATTTCTTTGTGGCCTACAGTTTCTAGTACGAACGCTACCATCCTAGCTAAATCAGCTTCGTCATTAGACATTTTAAGAGATATTTCTAATATAAAAGACTTCGTGGAGGCACTTTTCACATTAAAGCGAGAACCATGGTTTTCGATGTACAGAATATTTATGATAACGAAGTTTTTCGAAACATTGAAATTGTTTTTTGGTTTGACAGGTTAATTTTCAACTTTTTCAAATTTGTTAAGTTTTGCTTCCTTTATAATCATACCATGTGACGCTGACTGCTGCGTAAATGTTTCACAGGGATACCATCGCTGGTAATATTAAATAAGTTAGAGATAAGAAATTACTTTGAGAATTTATAATGACTGATTCCACATACAAGGCGACCTCACGTGCAAGATTTCAGTCATAATAATAGGATACGTAGGCCAGTGCCTTTCGTAAAGCAGTACGGCGCAATTCTATAAAATAAAAAGAAACTGCTCCTGCCAATGACACTGTCCATTTCCTCCCCCGCCACTCTTCCTGACTGTCTCTTCCTCCCCATTTGCTATGTCCCTCTTCTTCCACTACTCTGGTTGTGCACCGACTACTCCCCCCATACCTCTCTACCTCCTTCTGCCGCCTCTCACTATCCCTCACATCCTCTTCCCGCCGTCCCATCAGCTGAGACTACTAGCACGTGTACCCCTTGTAATATACATAGGTACTACATGCACAACATGCCTGTTATACACAGCAGCCGAGATATCAGAGACATTAGGAACACCTTTCACTCCTGCGTAGTTTTTATGATTCTTTCAGGAGACGTCCGTATTCTTCTAGTTATTCGTAGTGAATTAACAATGTTTCTTAGATGACAAGTTTAGAATTTCAAGATATGCCTTTATTGGTCATATCGGGTGTTTATTTTCAGTTAGATGACCTCCAAATGCTTTTTTATTATTTAATAGTGCATAGCAGTCTTTACATCGAGTCTCAAAGGATTCTTCTACCTGTGTGACGAAAACATTGTTTAAGACAATTATTGATCGTAATACTATACGCTTCTGATGTACTAAGTTTACAACTTGATCTATTTGTCTCTTGTTTTAGCCTGGAAGGAAGAGGTTCACTGGCCCAAAAAAAAAAAAAAAATGTTATATGATAAATATTTAGCTTTAATTTGTGTTATATCTGAAATAATCCAGAGTGATCGATTCATGTAATCTAATTAAAATTGTGCACCACACACTGAACACTAAATGAGACTTATCTTAAATTATTTGTTAACGTTATTTTAATTATTTTTGATCGGAAGACGATCATTAAATGTGAACAGAAATAGCTGTAATGTATGACTACTTTCAACTGATACTGTTACAACAAATATTGCCACGAGTTTTTGTTCGTACAGTGTGATGTAGTGGCCACCATCGCTGGTGGGCGTGCTGCATTTCGTTAGTTCAAACCCAGCCACCAATTATCATAAGTTACTTATTGCTTGTACCTCTGCTATTTTCTTCAGATGTTTCGCTTTTGTATTGCTTTAATATTTTGTAGTACTTTAGATCTGTGTACACACCAATATTCTGGATTATAAAATAGATTGTGTACCTGAATTCTCTGCAAAGGCTGTTCTGGCTGTATCTGGAGTTCTCAGTAAACGTGCTTCCAGTGCGAAGTGTTGTATTTTACTGACTACCCTGCTTTCAGATTCGTACACTGTGATGTGACCTTTTCTGGTGGAGATGCCGGGTACTTAAAAACATGTACACTCGACAGAAAAAAAGTGGGTCACTGCAAATACAACCACAATAACATAGTTGTGTTGCAGGTCCTCTAAACACCAAAACCCCGTGGGGTACAGTCGTTTGACTACACACTATGGGTAGCGCAAGGGACTATTAGAGTCCAAAGGTTTTCATGGTAGTCAGTCTAAGCGTCAACTAATATCGTCATACAAAACATATTAGAAAACACATTCTTAGCGATGAGACACCCCATAACACTCATAAACTAACTTTAATTACAGCAAGTGACATACCAAAAGTTCTGAGAAAATGGATTATTTTACAAACATCGTACAGTAATCCTTAGTCAAAATTAATTGCTTGATAAAATATATGGAGTTACAAAGCTCTACGGCAATTGCAAAAATGTTTTTCGCTCTGGAAAACGTTTTCCATCCACATGCTGAACGTCGCGTAACGACGAGTGGTTCTGGAAACTGGATAATGGACGAACCAGTAAAAATAACACGATTAACGGCAACAAGCACTCTACGGAAATCTCAACATTAACAGCGAATCACCAGTAATATCATTGTTCTCGTAACACATCAACAGCTACGTGTACACAAATTTGAGCTTTAAATGACATGACCAACGTCGTCGTTCCGGACCTGGATTCAAACCCAGCACCTATAGACACTGGTAACTAAGCTAAGCTTCGTTTATGCCTTATTGAGACCTGATCACTAGGCATATAGAGACGTGAATTATAGACGTTTGCACCAGTATCAGGTATCAATTCAAATCCTGAAAATAAATGACGAAAATGTTAGTACTGAACCTCGAATCCAGCCATTACAGTTACCTTCCTGGGAAATACCCCCAACGACGTTTAATATGGTGTCATTCACAAGGAACAAGGTATGCTCATGTTTAAAATTGATGTGCCGTAATGTAAAGCTTGTGACTGAGATGCGAACCCAGCACCTAATCGGATTGTTAACGAATTACGTAAAATCAGAAGTTAAAATATCAAATGTATTCACCAATAGCGAGATGTTGGGAACTTAAATGATAAAATTGTTTTTGCCTGACTGGGATTTGAACCCAGCATGTAGCTCCGTCGTTTTCTACCCAGGAAAAGACGATAAATAGCTATTGTTGGTTCACCAGTAGCGAGATGTTCGCATGTTTAGCTAGACATCAGGCGACGAAAAGTTCTGCGCTGAATGGAATTCAAACCCCGCACTCGTGGTCATGAAGACACTTTAACTATCAAATTCTTTTCCGACAATAGCTAGGAGTGGCATGTTTGTACTTTGAATGATGTGATGGAAAATACTGTGCTAGCTAGAAGTTGAATCCACAACATATCGTCGTTGGTGATCACAACGAAGACAACGTCAAACCCATATCTGTTTTCGCCTATTGGATGGAGAGGAATGTTTGAACTTGAAGAGATGTAAGGATACGTTTGATCTGTCACAGCTCAAACGAATGCCGCTCAGCCCCAGTCGGCAGCGGAGGGATGTTATCTTTACTGCGGGCATTAAACTACGGAGCTTACTGGCGTTCGGCACTTGACCTTACTAGGGGTGACGGAGAGTTACTCGTGTGTATTAATACTACGCCTGAAGTGAGATAAGAACCTACACGTTTTACACATCATCACAAGATTAATGCACCAGACCACAGAACCCCCTGCCAAGCACATAATTATGAATTGCAGAGTGTTCATTTAGGTGTAGATGCAGATGTCAAGGGACGGGTAACAGGAAAGAGGGTGGGATCTGGGCATGGATAGAAGTGCAGAAGTGCAAAATATAAGCGTGAAATGCTTGCAAAGTATTGCTTACTTAGATGTGCGCCGCAGTTCGTTTCATCTTAGGATCGAGAGATAAGGAAGGACTGTTTCCAGAACGATGAATGGGTTATAGGGAAGGGGAAATCAAAGAATATGGTTTCATAGGTGTTGAGAGGAATGATAGAGAGTAAAGACAGCAGCAATGAAAAGAGAAAATGTAGCGTCAATGGAAACCACTAGATTTCCTTATAAAGTTTTGGGGGAACAGAGTAGAAGGACACTTGCGGCAACAGTGTCAGAGAGAGAGAGTGTGAGAGAGAATAGAGGAGATATTAACAACGAGTAAACGTAATATGAAATGGTTTGCGTATTGTGTGGAGGATGGACGGTGTATTCATGGATGGAGGGGAAGAGAGAGATGTATTTGATATAACAAAAACTACTGTGACAGATTCCATCTACGCTGATTAGTTTGTAAGTATCTAGAAGGGTTTAAATGGAATCAAAATAGAATATTTAACAAACTGTATATTCAAAAGAAACCGACTTGAATTAAAAAGGCAACTCAAAAGAAAACTAACCCATATTGTATCCAGAATCCTTCATTATTTTGTACTACTATCATGCGTTTTGGCGTAGAATGTATAAGCCGTCGGACGTAACGGCCTGAAGAAGCACCATCCTCTCAGTCTTCCAGGATGCAGTACCGAAGACCGTCCGCAGTAGTTGGTTGGTTTCGTGGCCAGTTCTCTGTTAATGTTCTGGCGACCTCAGCCCACATGTTTTCCATGGGGTTCATGACGTTGACCCCAATCGTGGAGAGCCGCTGCTAAACAAATGCAGACTTGTCAATGGGAGAATGGTCCTCTTGCAATGTTACGTCCCCGTCTGCATACAGCATTCGCACTGGCGGAAGCATCACATTTTCCAATACGTGGGTGTACTTCACGCTGTCCTCAGTTCTTTCTATCTTGTAAAGAATTCCCGCCCCTCTCACAGATATCCAACCCCAGCGGGTAAGAGATAGCTGGCCACGTCTTCTCGTCGTGGTTACATATTCGCGTCGATGGCGAGTCCCTTGCGGCCTGTAAACGATTCGTGGACCGTCGTTACTGGTGGAAAACACCTTTTCATCAGTGAAAATGACGTCCCACGACGCCCTCAGATGGAGCTCCGCAAATGCCAGCCGGTATAAACCGTTGTCCTCTCTGAGCTCTTGTTTCACGGCAGATCGTCGTGCATGCAGTCCAGCGTCCCTGAGCCTTAGGCGAAACATATCACTGGAGCTGGGGAAGTTGGTCTCCCGCCGAAACTGCTTCGCGTTCAGAAAGTGTTTTACTCTGCTCCTAGACACTAGGTCCCTGTCTTCCTGCTGTGAACTCACTCTCTTCCTGCCTGAGCCAGGAGCCCTCTTGGTGGTGCCTCTTTTAAGGCAGATCCTTCACTATCTCGTTGCAGCGGTATGTGGTACGTCATACGTCTGCCAGCTTCTCTGATGGAACATCCTCCTTCTTCAGTGATAGCGACGAATAGACCTCTCCCAGTGAGCCATTACGGCAGACAGCCTGATATGTATTTCTGCTTGTCGCTCTTATAACGATGCCAGGAGAGGAGGTAAACACATTTACGTCAAACGGAGCGTCAGAGGCAGAGACATGCGGCGCGTCCGTGCTGGCTCGTTCCCGGCTGTTGGCCCACTACGCCACCGCCAGCTCGCTCACTTGCGTCTCGCCTCGGCCAGCCTAGCTGGCCCGTAGCTCACGAGCCGCGGCCAGTATGGACCCGGGCCGAAAGGCCATGATCACCCCTTGAAGGATTAAAAGTTACACCTAACCTACCCAAGTCTGTAGTATAAACTAAAGCAGCTACAGCTATTATGCTATAACATGTCCCGGCACACCTACAGTTCACGATTCTTTCAAATATTTGACGAACAATACGTTCTAAAATACATTCATTTTAAACATAGCTACCACAAAATATTTCACCTAGCTAGCAATAGCTTGACACAGGAAACTATTCTTTTTGGTAAGCGCTCTGCATTAGATGTGGCCTTAAGAAAACGTGTATTCAACCACGACAACTAAGCGGAATGTAAAAGTAAACAGGTTTGGCGACAGCTTCTCCAAATAATAGTATATACCCAGTATATAATACACGTTCTGTGCACATATAACATGTACTCAGTGTCTCTGAAACAATACGTGCTACACGACGGAAATTATTTTTTGCTGAGGCACTTCATTTACATCTCAAGGATTCACGACAACTAGAGAACATTGCTCTTTACGGCAGTCAATCCACTTGTAAATCAACACCATGATATCGCAGATATTAGGCAACACGTTACTAGGGATGAGAAAGGCCTTAAGGTTTGCAACTAAACAGGCTATTCCTAGCTACTACTGAATAAGAATTTGATGATTGACGTGTCTTCATAACCATGTGTGCGGCGTTCGACTCTCAGTCAGCGCAGACGTTTTCGTCGCCTTATTTCTAGTTAAACGTGCGCACATGTCGCTAATGGTGGACCAACATTGGACATTTCTCGTCTGTTCCTGGTTAGAAACGACGGCGGTAGGCGCCGGGTTCGAATCCAGGTCAGGCAATACAACTTCAGTCGTCATTTAAAGTTCCAACCCCACCACTGGTGACAATCTGTGATATCTACATTTTGATTTTACGTACTTATTCAACAATCCGATTAGGTGCGGGGTTCCCATCCTTGTGACCAACATTACATATGGAATTTCAAATTTAAACATGTGCATCCTTTGCTCCTTGACAATGCAACAATATACAACGTCTTCCGAGGTTAATTACCAAGAAGGAAATTGTCATGTTAGGGTTCCTGGTTTCCTACAAACATTATCGTCATTTACGTTCAAGTTGAGAATTGATAACTGATACTGGAGCAAACGTCAATATTTGACGTCTCTTTCTGCCCAGTGATCGAGTATCGATAAGGCACAAAGCTTTGCTTGGTTAACAACGGCTTTACGTTCTGGGTTTGCATCCAGATCCAGAACGAAGACGTTGGTCATGTCATTTAAAGTACAACTTTATGTACAAGTAACTGTTGATGAGTAATGTGAACAATGATATTACTTGTGATTCGCTGTTAATGTTGGGATTTCCGTAGGGTGCTTGCCGCCGTTAATCACGTTTTCTTTTTTAACTGTTTAGTATGACATAAAGTTGAAACGAAACCACTCCCCATTGAACGTTGAACGACGTTCAGTATGTGTTGGGTAAACCCTTTAGACACCAAAGAACTTGTTTCGAATTGCAATACAACTTAATAAATACATATACTCTCTGTGCCTAAGGATTACTGATCGATTTATGTGACAAAATTAGTTGTCCCATAATGTTTGAAATGTCACTTATTGTAATATAGTTTACAAACGTTATGGACTGTCTAATCTCTTTTGTACTATCGTGGTGATATTTTACATCTGGATGGACTATCATAGAGACCAGTGTTCTCTAGTAGTCTCTAGCGGTACCCATTGTGTATCTTACAACGACTGTACTGTGGAGGGTTGCGACGATGTGCAACACAGATATGCTATGTTGGATGCATACATTCAGGTGCAGCCTACAGATTGGAATTCAGGAGTGACCCAATTTCTTTGCTGTCGAGTGTACATCACCGTTGCTCCAACTAAGCAACGTAAAAGCCGTCACGAACATGGACATTAACCGTCGTATCCACAACCTGTATATTCAGGAGACTACAGGATTCCAAGCCAACAGGAAGCCAACTGCATATGAGCATTCATCAGTGTTCTCCAGGAACGATTAGCTTGAAATGACTAGAAAGCAAATCAATGATAGGACGATATATATTAAATTCAAAACGTTGTTGGTCGTGTATTACACCTAAATAAACTGCCACTTTACGTAATCGTGTTTTATGACGGGTTCTACTTCCTTGTAGTCCTCATTACTGTGGATCTATAGAAGAAAAGGTGCATCTAATCTAATGTAATCTGCTATGTTAAAATAGCTAGTAGGTGTAGGGAGAAAAGATTTCTTGGAATAAGTCAATACAAATTTAAGTGTCAAGGAGTCTTCTGTGAAAGTGTTTGTTTGGATAGTATGGTTCAAATGGCTCTGAGCACTATGGGACTTAACTACTGAGGTCATCAGTCCCCTAGAACTTAGAACTACTTAAACCTAACTAACCTAAGGACATCACACACATCCATGCCCGAGGCAGGATTCGAACCTGCGACCGTAGCGGTCACGCGGTTCCAAACTGACGCGCTTAGAACCGCACGGCCACACCGGCCGGCGTTTGGATAGTAGCTTTGTATTGGAAACAAACGTGCAATAAGCAGTTGACATAAAGAGCGAACGGAAGATTTTATAATGTGGTACTACAGAGCAATTCTCAATGTTAGATGTATGTATTGAGTACCTCACGAGGGGGTGTCAAATCGAAATGGAAAGAAAAGAACTTAATGACACTACTTGATTAAAAGTAGGCATCGGATGATATGGTAAGTTCTTGGGCATTAGCGAATAGTCAATGTAACAATTATGGGACGCAGAAACTTCAGAGCAGACCAAGGCTTGACTCCAATAAGTACGTTAAAATAGATCTAGGCTGCAGTAGTTACACAAAGATAAAAGTGTTCAGACAAGAGAGATTAGCGTGGAGAACTACTTCGAACCAGCGTTCTAGCTAGAGATTAGATAAAGTACAGTGTAAATACCGTGTCACTTGCAGTTACCTCTGGGGATTCAGAAGACGAGTACATAAAATTCTATACAGAGTCCGCCAGAGAAATGTATACACATTTCGTCAGGCTCTATAGAGATATCGCTATTTTCGTTCGATTTGAGTTACGAGTGTGTTGTAGTATGGTATTTGGATCAACGGATGTTAGTACTTTCATCTCGGTGTTGAGAAAACGAGATGGCTGGAGCACGCTTGTGATTCGAGCAACTAAAATGTCTTGTGAAGTGGTTTTTCTACTCTGATAATGCCACTGAAGTGCAACGTCCGTGGAGGCGGTAGTTTGATACAGAACCACCAACCTGCCTAACAATTAAACGAATCCGTGACAAATTTTAATTGCATAGAACAATTTATGACATTCACAAAGGAAGATCAGTAAGACAGCGTTCAGCTACAAGTCCTGCTTCGTCGGCTCCCGTATTGGAATCGTTTGTTAATTCTCCAGAGAAGTCTGCTACGCAATGTGTATCTGAATGGGGGGAGGGGGGTGGGGTTAGCAGTAAAAGTGTACGATGAATTCTGAAAGCTGCAAGATGGAAAGCTTACATTCCACCACTAGTGCACGCGACTAGTGACGACGATCCTGATTACCGAATGATATTTAGCGAATTGTATCAACAAATGGTAACTGATGAACAATTTGTGACGAAGGTAGTTCGGAGTGACGAGGCACAATTTAAACTTAATGGAACCGTCAATCGGCATAACAGTGTGTACTGGGCACCGAAAAATCCGCATGACTACGTGGCTAAAGTGGTCAGTTTACCAGGGGTTCATGTGTGGCATGGACTATCATCCGGAGAGTTAATAGGACCCTTTTTCCATGACGCTACTGTCACTGGAGAGGTGTACCTGTAAATGATGCACACAACAATTTTACCAATTATACTTGCGCTTTATGGAGTTGATGAAGTGGTTTTCTACCAACAGGACGGCGCACCACCACACTACCACCTAGCTGTACGAGATTTCCTGGATGATAAATTTCCGGGCCATTAGATTGGACGGAAGAGGGCTCATTGAGTTCCTTCCACGGCCGCCAGATGTAACACCTATGGGCTTTTACTTGTGGGGAATTGTGAAAGATAAGGTCTACCCTCGTAAGCCACGCGCGCTGTGGAAATTCGCCAGGAGATTACAGCGACATGTGCAGCGATCTCCACTGTAACACTGACTGACGTAGCTGCAGTGACTGCTCAAATGGCTGTAAGCACTATGGGACTTAACATCTGGGGTCATCAGTCCCCTACACGTAGAACTACTTAAACCTAACTACCTGAAGGACAGCACACACATACATGCCCGAGGCAGGATTCGAAACTGTGACCGTAGCAGCAGCGCGGTTCCGGACTGAAGCGGCTTGAACCGCTCGACCACAGCGGACAGCGGAGATCACTCATCGTTCTGTTATGTGTACAGCCGCGGACGGTGAACATTTTGAACATTTAAAGTAACCATGCGCTAAACTGAAGGTTGTACAACATGTGTGATCAATTAGTAAATGTAAAATAAACACATAAGTAATGCACTTCGTTCCTTACCGAGCGAGGTGGCGCAGTTGGTAGGCACTGGACTCGCATTCGGGAGGACGACGGTTCAATCCCGCGTCCGGCTATCCTGATTTAGGCTTTCCATGATTTCCCTAAATCGCTCCAGGCAATTTCCGGGATAGTTCCTTTCTAAGTGCACGGCCGACTTCTTTCCCCGTCCTTCCCTAATCCGATTAGACCGAAGGGGTCGCTGTCTGGTCTTCTTCCCCAAAAACGACAACAACTTCGTTCCTTAAAGCGTGTATACATTTTCCTGGTTGACTCTGTGTATAAGTGGATAGAGGGTTTCCGAAGTTACGATTCATAATAAGCGCATTGTTGTAGTTCTTTTTCAAAACTGCATGGACCACCCTAGCATGCCTCTCCCCACGCCGCCATCCTCCGAATACGCACTCACGTCTCAACTCACTTGGTATTCGCTCGAAACTCGAACAATATTTTCATGTTTAAGGGGGATACCAAGTGGGCTTAGGCGTGAATGGGAATCTGGATCGGGGATAGAGGCATGCTACGGTAGTCCGTGCAAGTGTGCAAAGCCACTATGTCAGGGTAAGCTAGCGTATCTGCTTGTGAGCAGGATACGCAATTTCAAGTCTCAGCGTGCATAATCATTTTTATTCCTCGCTTCAGTCTGCATATATACATAATAGATGTTTGAGACTTGAAAAGATCTCAGGAATCATATTGTTTCATCTGAGTTTTGGAGCACTTATCTTCCAAAATCCCGGAGGAATCTATGAATAACGGCATGACACTGGTTACAGACATGAAAATGGTCAAGCAGGGTACGTTGGAGGCGACGAGAGACATTTTATACGCTTCGCTCACCTCCATGTTCACTCAGAGAAAAGTGGCTCGTTGTAACGCAGGACCACGAGAAAAGCGGTACGTCACAAGTACACGGTGGTCCCCTCGCGGCCGCTCGAGGCGGCGGGCGGATCGGCCCACCTCGTTGCAGGTGGCGCCCGCCCCGGGGAAGCCCCGGGCGTCCACGCTGTCAGCACTCGTACCCTTGATGAATATTTCAGCGTGTTTCAAATTAGTAGTGACGTCGAGGCGAGGCCGCTCCTGGCCGCGGGCGGCGGGGTGAGCTGCAGGAGGAGCAGGAGGAGGAGGAGAATAAAGGAAGAAAAACGTGAACGGGCCTGACTCGGCCTGGAGCTAGGCGGACCTGGCCGCCGCGCCCTTCCGCAGGGCGGAGAGCCGAGGCGAAATTTTAAATGTAAAACACCTCCTCCTCGTTTTAGCAGCTACCCAAGGCAAGAGGGGCCTCTCGCGAACAGAAGAACACCGGCAGAAACGAGATGAGTATTGTCAGAGCCAGCTTCCAAGTGATGTAAGAATAATTCTCCTCCTCTGTGTAAAGTGATATTCTTTTGGTCTTCAAGATGAAACTGTACAGTAAATGCTTAATTCCAAATGTCAGAGGCTGTCGTCTAGCATTATTGCCATAGCTATCAAACTTTACCGTCACTTCCGCTTTTTAAACGTTACAGAAACGTTACTCAACATGCGGAAAAATTCGTTTCGGGCAACTCCTCATAATATTCAAAGAAATAAAAGGCTTAATTGTGTCAGAGAACATGTACAGTTTAATCATTTTTATTAGGAACGCCAAGGAGGTCCTTCATACTCATTACGAACTGATCGCCATTTCTAGGTATAGATTCTATCGTTTCTTACTTAACTCAACCGAAGTCGCTATCATCCTTGTGCTATAGGATACCCAAGTTGAGAATCACTTTTCACACCTCTTCAACGGTTTTCGATTCATTTCCTTTAAGAAAGCAAACTCAGTAGGTATTTCATTCATAAGTGAAAGATAGGTGTTCTACGAAACTATTGTTGTTGTAGACGTTAATTGACGAGGCGCACTATGTCTTGAGCTGGGCCCATCGTCTTTGCACATTTACTGCAAACTCCATCCAGTTGGAAGCACTTACTGCATATATTAATATATAAAACAAGCTCTGACAGTACTCCAACCTTGGTTTCTCTCTACAAGAAATTCCTCCTCATACTCAAACACATGATTTCTATCTAGACGTCTCAGGGTATGTTCCATTAAACAACCTCTTCTTCTAGTTGTAATGCTTTTATCTTCCTGACTCTATCGAGAAGCTTTTCATTATTAAGACAGTCAATCCACATAACCTTAAGCATTATTCTGGAACACAATCTACGCTCTTCTTACTCTATTGTATATATTTATGTTCCTTAACAATGTTACCCTCTATAACAAAGCTTTCGGAAAACAGTTCTTAACACAAAACAGTAAATGTGATATAAACGCATTTCTCATTTTCATAAAAGCTTTCCCCGCTGTTGATTGTTGCCACTTTATATCACCTTAATTCCAGATGATTTTGTACCAGGTTAACAAATCTCATCTACCAAATTTGCTTCCTTCGTTTCATTTCCTAATCTTACCTCCTAATATCACAAGACTTAATATCCTTTATTTCAGGCCGGTTTTAATCTTTTGTTGCTGTACGTCTTGTAACGTCTTTCCTAGACACTATCATCTGCACTAAACTGATATCCTAATCTTATCCCTTCGTGCCATCTCTAGAGCGTCATTAACGAATCTGAACGCTAATATTTGAGCTCCCTCAACTTTATTTCATTCCCACTTTTTTCCTAAATTTCCTTTATTGATACCTATCTCCACTAACAGTTCCCTTTCATATTCTGCCATTGTAAATTTTATTAAGTTGAATATACTATTTCTCATTCTATCTTCTTGGAGAAATGGGGGGATCTGTGTTGTTTAGCGTGATCATTCATTTCATTGTAAACCAACGGACCCTTCCTCAGGTGGGCTTCTACATGTCGTTCTATTCTATGATGAATAGATCGTGGCAATTTTTGGCAACCATGGATTAAACGAATTGGTGTTTCTATAACACACAAACCTGTCAGTTTCACCCTACTTAGACACTGGGTTTATTAGATTCTTATTTAATTGTGAGAGCGCTTCACCTGTCTCATGCGTCCAGCACACCAGATGGGTCTGTGCTGACATACTTTGTTCTCCCTGGGTTTCTTAATACAATTGAAGGGCTGTAATTTATGCTAGGTGCCTTGTTTCGACACAGAATTATCAGCACGGTGTTAAATTGTGCTCTCTGTATCGTGTCGGTCATCTCATGTACACCTTCATATATATTAATATTGTTTTCAAGTACTTTTCCTATTTATTATTTTCGCTTACAGCTCTTTTCTCTTCGCTTGGTAGTTGCTTTACCTCAGCTCTTGATGTTAAAACAACCAAATACCTTCTCTGATAGGGTTTCTTTACTTTCCCCATATTTGAGATCTACATTTCCAATAGCTGTTCATTAGTTTATTATTTTGCATTTCTCCCATAGGCAATACCAGCACCGCCAGTCTGCCTCCTCTGACAATCTCTTAATTTAAGCATCTACATTCCGATTATTCTGCTTTATTCGCTAAGCTTTCATATTTTCACTTCTTTGATATGAAATTACATACCTCGCAAGTTATCAAAGGCATTCTACCACCTCACTGCCGCCAGTTCTGTCTTCACTATTTCCTCTCTGCATCTTGTTGAAAATAATCCAGGACAATTGCCTTTCATTTTTAAATTATTTTCTAAATCCACCTGGTTTCCTTTAATAAACAACGGTCTGTCCCTTGAGAAGTTTGCGGGTATAAAACAGGTTTTCTGAATGCCTGTATCATAAGTATATATCCAAACTGAAATTGTAGAGTCACTCTATGTCTTCCACGCACTCAGTCTTCTATTGTGTTTGTTAACTAAAGTATCTACAATGTTACAAGTGTGCTCAGTGCATAATACTATCAGGTGACTTCTCATTTCAGTTCTTGTTCCACCTCATGGTATCCCATCATATCCCCTTTTCTCACTAACACCACTGTCCAATACAAATCCCTGTTTTCAACGCCATTGTCGACTTGAATAATGTTTTCAATGTCCTCATCACTTGCAAAACTGCGAAGCTTCTCATTTTGCCTTGCAGTACTGTTGTGCGACGTGGTTTGTGTTTATTAGCCGATAATGATCAGACAACAATGCTTTTCGTAGTAGTTCACCCAGACACGAATTTTCTTTACCATTAATGTACCTCCTCCTGCGTATCCCTATATGGATTTGGGTTGATAAAGATGGGTTCACCGGAGCCTATACCCTATTCTTCCTTCCATCGCAGCACACTAATTCCCACTATACCTACCTTTAAAATACCTATTTCTCTTTAAATGTTATCGAACCTTTGAAAAGGATTAAAGGATCAAGAAGTTCACTCTTCGAGCGTAGAGCCAATGGTGTATTTTCGTTATGACGAATGGTGGACAGTTTTACCGATGGGTAGTTTTACATTGGTCGATGTCCTTATCATTAATGTGTGTGGTAATCGAGGAAAATATTGGATGTATGTTTCTATTATTTCTATATTTTAAGTGAGAAGCGGTAGGGCTCGACAGTGTATTGAAATAGCAATGGGGAAATCGACAGTGACTCAGCGCCTAGAAGTACAATAATATAGAAGCTAGCTGGTAGCTGATATGTAGGACTAGAGGATAAGGGTTTGTAATTGTAACTGACGGATATGGCTCCACCGTCTTCAGTCATTTCTTGATTTTGGTGCTCCTTTCTTTGGAGACTACGACCCTTCAGCACATGAGTTTAACTCTGTTTGGGATGGATTTCCTGCTGACTGAGACCCAACGGTCTCCCTTGTACGACAGTGTCAAGTCCTCTACGTTGATTCTTGAATCCATTTATGTTACAATGAAGAATGTCAGCCATTTCATAAGGGTATTTTGCCGGTGATTCTTTGTGTTCCATTAATTTCTCCTTGAGAATCGCTTTTGGTCATGTAGAATATAGAGGGGCTTTTTGGTTACCTTCGACGGAGATCCAATTTCTTCGCTTCGGTACCTCTGTCGTCATCATTATTCTAACAAAATGAGCATCCGGTAGTCAGACGGCTTTAAACAGACCTTTCTCGATTTTTCTCTCTCTCTCTCTCTCTGTTCCTTTTTAACGATAATTTTGCCAGCTGTTTACCACTCACTGCTGCTTATCCTGACTTGCCCCTCTGCACATTACTTTCTTTTTATATCCTTAGTTGTTGATTTTACATGGGTCTGTAACTGAATAAGTGCTTCTTTGCTGGAACACCTGCTAACACAGGACTTCGCGGATGCCGTAATTCTTTGAGACTGAGTGGAGAAGCTAATTTTTAGAACTTTTTTGTTAGTCCTTAAAGCGATGGCTATTGCTAAAGTAGCAGGCTTTGCAGGCTTTCTTTCGCTTCAGCTGAAAACATGCGTTTCGTCACGTAGATTTGATACATTTTTTTCCGAGAAATGTAGGGCATTCACAGTTGCAGACAGCTTGGTGTCCCAGTCAGTTGCTGTAGATCTGTGGTAGTGAAAAACTGACTCTTGCTGCTCCACCATATTTACTAATGTCGTTTGATCCATACGCATGATGATAAGGGGTCCGCATAGTTACACTTATAACAACGCATAAAATTTGGAAAACACTGTCGCACTTTATGACGGAGGAAATCTGTCTTGATAAATTGTGTCAGCACGTGACTTACAAGTTGCTTTAAAGGCTACCGATTCCATACTGACGTCATTCTTTTCATAATGTTGCTGAAAAATCATTTTCAGACCACTTCTGTCGACGTTCACTCACGTAAAATGACGTGATGGCATGCCAGGACACCCCTTATGTACTTAGTGGCATTGTGCGTTTCGACAAGGATAGCACACTCACTCAAATACTGCTATCTAAGAAAAAATTTCTCCTGCTCTGATGTTGGTATTTCACTGTGAATAGCTACAATTGACAGATTTGGGGTCGACCGTCAGTGCCTCAAATGACCGTTGTAAATGAAAAGGCGGCTGCTTTTCTATGCTAATGTTTTCTGTTAGTTTGACTACACTTTTACCTGGTGGGCTAGTCTCTCAAGCTTTCTTTGATATATGGGTGTGAGTGCCCATCAGTGCTAAATAAGGACTGTTTCCTAGTGGGCTCCATTAGTGACCACAGAGCAGCTCCTAATACATGTGTCAGCTTTCTAGCACTTAAAAGTGCCTTAGCCGTAACGTCGCGCTATTCTCGAAGTTGGGAAGGATGCTATTCCAGTAATATTACGGTCCCAATATCTTAGTGAGCCCTGCCCCGCGTATGAGACTAAGGGCAGCGTTCCCCATTCTACTGTTAAGTTTCGCGAGAGATGTTACCCAAAAGACGAGAGGAGGTACTTTAACACTTCTAGTTAACATTTCTGCCAGTTTTGCTCACGAGACTGCTGCCTGATAATCGAAACAATAAGACCATCAACATGAGTGTGGGACGCACTATTAGCGCACTGTGTCCTCCAAGTAATAGACCTGTTCATGCTACAATGGGTGACACAGCTTCTGTGCACTCTCGAAGAATCTGACAACGATCATAACGAACTTTTTGTTGCTGATGACACGATTGAAGATGCTGCTAACGATATGACGGATACAGTTAAGTTTCTGTCACTTTTATCTTGAATACATATTTATATTTTGGTAACTTAATATATACCTGATGAAATAGGATGTACAAAAGATAAATGGCAATGAACAATTTACAAATGAAACGCAAAATTTAAAACCACAAAATTGGCAACAACTGCAAGCAGGACTTTTAAATGCAGCTGAAACTGTGGCACCGCAAACAAGAACACGTAAACACCAATGGTGGACAGATGAGTGTGGCCAACTGATAAATCTCAGACAACAGGCGTGGCAAAATTGGTTGTGCAACAAAAATCAATAGACCCTGGAAGATCTCAAAGATACCAGGAAAACAGTCACAAAAGCAATACGAACAGTCCGTAAACAACACGAAGACAAAAAATTGCAAGACATAGAAAATGATTTCAAGAAAAGGAATTCCCGAACTTTCTACAGAGTATTCAAACAAAATTGAACAAAGTACTCTCCTCCATCACTCCAGTTCAAAAATTGCCATGGGGAAATTGCTCATACCAACACCGAAAACTGTGAAATTCTTGCAAAATACTTTTCTGAATTACTGAATTGTGAAAAGCCTGCAGAAAAATTTGAGTTCCATCGTACACAACGAAACCCAGACTCAAAGCCACCAAGTTTACAAGAGATGAAAGAGATAATTCAGTCACTGAAAAACAACAAAGCATCAGGAGAAGACCAAATCATCGCAGAATTATGGAAAAATGCAGGAGAAAATCTTATTGCAGAACTCAAAGAAATTATGCATGAAATCTGGAAAACTGAAAAAATCCCCACGGATTGGAAGACTGCAATCATACATCCACTGTACCAAAAAGGAAGTAAAACAGACCCCAACAACTATCGTGGAATCTCTTTATTGTCAATAACATACAATATTCTGTCTAAAGCCCTACTAAACCGCGCAGAACCTCAACTGGATTCAAAACTAGGCGAATACCAAGGTGGGTTCAGAAAAGGTCGATCATGCCTAGAACAAATCCTTAACATGAAAAACTCAATGAGATATATACACAGTACTTCAAACAAAAGTTATGTCATCACGTTTGTCGACTTTAAAAATGCATATGACAGTATAGAGCGAGAATCCCTTTTTGAAGTATTAGCAAAATTTGGACTAGATCAAAAGACAACAAACATCATAAAAGAAACACTCGCGGAGACCAAATCCAAAGTAAAATTTATGGGAGAATTGAGCACGGAATCTGAAATAGAGCAGGAGTACGACATGGGGATGTACTGTCCCCAGTGCTCTTCAATTGTGCTCTTGAAAAAGTTGTTACAGAATGGAAAAAAGCAGGTGCACCAGCACACAGACTGAGACCAAGACATAAGGGCATAGAATTAGACTGTTTGGCATTTGCTGATGACATGGCACTGATCGCACAAGACATTACCGATGCACAGAAACAGCTAGAATTATTACAAGAACAGGCAGCCAAAATAGGATTATAAATTTCATTTGAAAAAACAAAATTTATGACTGACATCAAAAATGCACCTTCTGATCTCAAAATTGATAATAACTACATCTCTCGAGTAAAAGAATTTGAATATTTAGGTGAATGGTTTGCAGAAAATTGTAATGAAAAGAAATCTGTCAGATCAAGAGTCCAGAAAATGGAGACGGCGTTTCAGTTAACAAAAAACATTTACAACAAAAAGAGTCTCTCGTCGAACAGCAAAATACGACACTATACAACAGGAAGTAGACCCGAAGTTCTCTACGCATCTGAGACACTAAACCTTCAACACAGAACACTAAAAGAGGAATTAGAAGTGAAAGAACGTAAGATAATGAGGAAAATCCTAGGACCAAGAACTAAAGATGGGGTACATTATCCAAAACCCAATGCAGAAATATATAAAAATATCTCCAAAATAACAGACACAATGCGCATGAGAAGAATCCAATTCATGGGGCACTTAGAAAGAATGGACTCAAACAGGTTAACGTACAAAATCCATACATTTTTGAAGAACAAAACTACAAGACCGAACTGGTACAAACAGACGGAAAAAGACCTGAGAGAATTAGGGGCTCCAAATCAACATGATAGAAATGAAATCAGAGAAATCACAAACACACGGGGTTCTGAGGAAGAAGAGAGAAAAACTAACCGACATACATGGTCTACGCAACGAAAGCTAGCCCATTCGTTGTTCATGAAGGAATACTGGGCGAAAAGGAAGGCCAACAAATGTTGGTTACGCCTGGTCCTAAGTGATCCATCCGCGAAGAAGAAGGAGAAGACCTGATGAAATAATATAATACGATTTTTTAAACTATTTCTTTGCTGTTACATTACACAGTCACTCATGTTCAGTCATAATTAACGCTGTTTTTCAGAGTAAAGTGTGGCGACAGAAAATATGTGGCCAGCTGCTGCTGGGCTTTTGGAAAATGCGAAGCACTCGCAAGCAGCAAGAGGGCAAAAACAGTCAAGATGTAGGTCAGTGGAAGGAAATGGCGACTGGTATGAAAGAGATGTTATCCAAAATCCCATTCCATTTTATACTGGTAATAATAGGAACATAAAAACGGAAACAAATGTGAGTAGTGACAGTAACCTTGCACATTTTAGTATTTTATTGATATTGATCTGATTCATCACATGAAAGTGCAAGTAGGTCTGTGCGCAAGGCTGCAAATACAAAAAAGCGACATCTGAATCAACTTCTCCCAAACTGAAAACTAGCGGTGAGGGCAACAGCCATCCTGGCCAGCATTCGAAAATTTATTGCATTTGTTTTCCATGTAAGTTTTAGCGAATGACCTTCAATGCAGACCATTGTCGGAACATCATGAGCCGAAACTGTTCTATGCTAATAGTTTTCAGCACCCACCTGAATAATAACAATAAATTTAAAGGTACCAGCGAGCCACGGATTAGTTCTTTCGTTAAATTGCTGCTAGTATACGAGAAGATACGTCATTCGTGTAAGATTGGACTCTGAAGTTAACATCACAATTGATGAGTGTATCTTCCCAGTTCAGAGACGCTTTAGTTTCAAACGGTTTATGCCACAGTAGCCGCACCGAAAAGGGATAAGACTGTACTTACTTTCGTAGGCACATTCAGGCTGCATTTGGAAAAATTGAAGTCTGCGGGCAGGACAATGCAGTCACGCATTTAGCGCTAAGACTGTCTGACAGTTTGGCACGTAATGACTACACTCTCTTCACTTGTCGGTATGATACAAGTGAACCATCACCAACAGCTCTTAATGCAAAATGTAGTGTTCTCTGCCGGTCGGTGTGGCCGAGTGGTTCTAAGCGCTTCTGTCTGGAACCGCGCGACCGCTACGGTCGCAGGTTCGAATCCTGCCTCGGACATTGGTGTGTGTGATGTCCTTAGGTTAGTTAGGTTTAAGTAGTTCTAAGTTCTAGGGGACTGATGACCTTAGATATTAGGTCCCATAGTGCTTAGAGCCTTTTAGCGTTCTCTTTGGCACTGTTAGAAAGGACCGTAGAGGAATGGCGCATGCTTAGTGTCTCCAGAGGAATTAAATGATTTTCCGCAGCAGAGGAGATGCTTTGAGTTCACTGTGACCAGACAAGAGATATGTTAATAAAATAAGTATGAGGCACAGAGGAGATATGCTTTCCTATAGTGACAGATGAGTAGCGGAAAAAAATCAGACCCACGGCAGTCCTCGCTTACAACAGAAACAAGTTTGGTGTTGACATCAGTGAACAGTGAATGTCGCATGGAATATTCGAGCATCGCTCTGTGAGTGATGAATAAAGCTTTCATTCCATCTGATTCCCAGGACAGCAATTAATTGAGTTCATCTCTTACAATCAGGTAACGCAGAAAAAAGTTAGGACCAATCAGTTCATTATTTCTGTTTGTCAAGATCTGTCAACAACATATGGCACTGATACTCAACATTCTACAAGTGTTGCTGAAATTATAGGGCCGGCTGGTATAATTTCGTGGGGAGAGTGCCAGTACAATGAGTTATGAAAAGCATATACTATGCTCGTAGAGTGTGCTCAGATAAAGGCAAGAAGGTAGAAGAAGTAGTAGCCAAAAGGAAAGAAGAGTTGTTACTCTGTTATCTATGCAATGTGGAATTTTGTGTGCTAACTTTTTTTCTAGCGCTGCCACACAAAAAGGACTACTTGAAATATTAGGTTCAAAAAGTGGTTCAAATGGCTCTGAGCACTATGGGACCTAACATCTGTGGTCATCAGTCCCCTAGAACTTAGAACTACTTAAACCTAACTAACCTAAGGACAGCACACAGCACCCAGTCATCACGAAATATTAGGTCATTTTCGTATTATCTTCTTCCTTTCCAGTGTATATATAGCCTTAAAACCACACCTTCTACACGTAAACTGCAAAGGAAATGATAGGATAAATACATTTTTCACTTAAAATACTTTTCACACCCTGTGATTCTGATACGTTTAATAGAACACCAATATAATTCTCATTTACTTAAAAACAATCGATAAGCTTTATTTAAAGTCAAGAAAGTATTCCACGTTATTTCTTGAGTTCGTACTAAGGAGTCGAACAATACTGAAAATGCCTGGCACTGGATGAAGTAGATGGGGATAACACGAATTACTACTGCGCAGTCAGCTGCACAGCACATGAAAAAAACAGCATGCGAAGATGAATAATATACGGAAGAATGGAACTGAAAAATGATCTGTTACATGACGATCACATTAGTTTTAGATAAAGTAAAGGTACCAATGGAAGCAAAAAAAAAAACTGGTTCAAATAGCTCTGAGCGCTATGGGACTTAACATCTGAGGTCATCGTTCCCCTACACTTAGAACTACTTAAACCTAACTAACCTAAGGACATCACACACATCCATGCAGGATTCGAGCCTGCGACCGTAGCAGCAGCGCGGTTACGGACAGAAGCGCGTAAAACCATTCGGCCACAGCGGCCGGCCCAATGGAAGCACTAATTGGAAAAAAAATTATCTCCACCAGGTAGCGAAGAAGGTCATGTACCAGCGGGACGTCTCTTGGCTTGTATCAATTGTGAACTTGTTTTGCACCAGTCAGAACTTTGCTCCAATCACCGCAAAACTGGAGTCGACTACCTTGCACGTATAGAACTATATGTACTTGTAGTCACTGAGTGGTGACGAGATAGTTCCTATTTCTGCCTGTCCACTACGGAAAAATCTGTGCAAGTATTGTTGGAGCAGCCCAACTGCACCATCAGCTACACCGTAAGTAGCAAGAGTTTTGAGCTCAAGTTACTACAACAATAGCAGCAGCGAAGCGACCTGGTAGTTTCGACGGTACACAAGAACAGTGGGAAGTGGGTCTGTGTCGTTCAGGTCTGCGAACCAAACAATATTGCCGTGCCAGCTCATTAACGAGCATTTTCCCTCTCTTCAGGCAGTGCTATTTACGAAGTCGTCTAAAATATAGGGTGTTCCATTACTATGACGATCGCACGCGCGCGGTTGTGTTTGTTGTCTACCGGAACCGTGCAGGATTGTAGAATGGGTCCCGGGTGTCCCTGTTGCTGTCGCACTAAGCGCTATTTAGGTCACTGTCATTCGAACAGTGAGACGGACATCACGAGTCTAACAGTGAAGTCTGAGAACGCAACAATGTCAAGACCGAATATCTCCATTCCTCAGATCGTATTTATTTACGATTCGTATGAGCGTACATAGTCCGCTCGTATTATCCGGAGACTGTCTGGACAGAAGTGTACAAGTGTTCAACTACCTAGTCGTGACGCAATTACCAAATTAGTGAGTAAATTTTCGTGTGACGGTAAGTGCTCTTGGAAATATGCGTAAACGACGACGTACAGTGCTCACAGAAGTTCATCCTCATGACACTGCGTACAGTCAAGAAAAATCCCATTAATTGTCTCTTAGACAAACGCGAATTTGTTGCACCTCTGTACAGAGAGCTGCTGGCTTATTTGCTTTAGGGCCCTATAAAGTAACAGCAGTGCTAGAACGTAAACCTGATAATCGTGCGCACACGTTTACGTTCAGGTAATGGGGTTTGAAAGAAATGTACGGTGGTAAAACCGATCCTTACCTCACCCTGTTTCCAGAAAAGGCTTGGTTCCATTTACACGGGTATCTTAGTTCCCAAAATAGTCGACGTTGGAGGGCCAGTAGAGAGCTATTCTGCATCATGAGGAACCGCTTCACGATCTGAAAACAGGCGTGTGGTTTATATTTAGTGGTGAGATAACGCTAGGACATAGTGTGCACAAAAAATCCGTACTCGTCATAGAAACTCGAGGATAATAGCAGTTAGGCCGGCCGCAGTGGCCGTGCGGTTAAAGGCTCTGCAGTCTGAAACCGCAAGACCGCTACGGTCGCAGGTTCGAATCCTGCCTCGGGCATGGATGTTTATGGTGTCCTTAGGTTAGTTAGGTTTAACTAGTTCTAAGTTCTAGGGGACTAATGACCTCAGAAGTTGAGTCCCATAGTGCTCAGAGCCATTTGAACCATTTGATAATAGCGGTTAACTGAATTTCTGAAGGAGAGTTACATGGCCGAGCGGTCTAAGGCGCTGCAGTCATGGACTGTGCTGCTGGTCCTGGCGGAGGTTCGAGGCCTCCCTCGGGCGTGGGTGTGTGTGTTTGTCATCAGGATAATTTAGGTTTAGTAGTGTGTAAGCTTAGGGAGTGATGACCGTAGCAGTTAAGCCCTATAAGATATCACACACACAGAATTACATGAATAATCTCTTGAATAGAGTTTATAAATGCCGGAAAAACAAAGGTAGTTTGTTCCAGCATCTCCTTGCATGACATGGGTGAGTACTAAATTTATTTGTATTTATTTGAAACTTTGTACTGCGGTAGTAAACTGGGGGCACGGTACCTGGTTCGCCGAGCACCGGATGCATCACAGTTTGCCATCTACAGTGCCGTAAACGCGGTCATCAGATAAACAGAACACCCTTTGTTTATCCATTAGCAGACATTTCTGAGCATCTGTTGCTAGGGCGATCATCTACATCTACATCTACATTTATACTCCGCAAGCCACCCAACGGTGTGTGGCGGAGGGCACTTTACGTGCCACTGTCATTACCTCCCTTTCCTGTTCCAGTCGCGTATGGTTCGCGGGAAGAACGACTGTCTGAAAGCCTCCGTGCGCGCTCTAATCTCTTTAAATTTACATTCGTGATCTCCTCGGGAGGTATAAGTAGGGGGAAGCAATATATTCGATACCTCATCCAGAAACGCACCCTCTCGAAACCTGGCGAGCAAGCTACACCGCGATGCAGAGCGCCTCTCTTGCAGAGTCTGCCTCTTGAGTCTATTAAACATCTCCGCAATACTATCACGGTTACCAAATAACCCTGTGGCGAAACGCGCCGCTCTTCTTTGGATCTTCTCTATCTCCTCCGTCAAACCGATCTGGTACGGATTCCACACTGATGAGCAATACTCAAGTATAGGTCGAACGAGAGTTTCGTCAGCCACCTCCTTTGTTGATGGACCACACTTTCTAAGCACTCTCCCAATGAATCTCAACCTGGTACCCGCCTTACCAACAATTAATTTTATATGATCATTCCACTTCAAATCGTTCCGCACGCATACTCCCAGATATTTTACAGAAGTAACTGCTACCAGTGTTTGTTCCGCTATCATATAATCATACAGTAAAGGATCCTTCTTTCTATGTATTCGCAATACATTACATTTGTCTATGTTAAGGGACAGTTGCCACTCCCTGCACCAAGTGCCTATCCGCTGCAGATCTTCCTGCATTTCGCTACAATTTTCTAATGCTGCAACTTCTCTGTATACTACAGCATCATCCGCGAAAAGCCGCATGGAACTTCCGACACTATCTACTAGGTCATTTATATATATTGTGAAAAGAAATGGTCCCATAACACTCCCCTGTGGCACGCCAGAGGTTACTTTAACGTCTGTAGACGTCTCTCCATTGATAACAACATGCTGTGTTCTGTTTGCTAAAAACTATTCAATCCAGCCACACGGCTGGTCTGATATTCCGTAGGCTCTTACTTTGTTTATCAGGCGACAGTGCGGAACTGCATCGAACGCCTTCCGGAAGTCAAGAAAAATAGCATCTACCTCGGAGCCTGTATCAACACAACATCGTAGCAGCCTGCCTACATTTAAATCAGTGCCACACACGCCATGGTATATCTAAACATGGACTGGATCACTGATCTCTAGGATCTCGGGAGAAAATCCAAGTTCCTCTATTCCATCTGTAAGGTTTTGAATGTGAATCCATTGATTATAGACGTCCCATTGAGACTAGCTGAGGATCGGCAGGTGCACTGAACGTGCAACCACTTTTGACCGCAGCCCGCGCGACATTGCTATGACGGGTAGATTCGTCTGAAAGTATCACATCAGCACAGCAGTAGATAGATAGCATCAGATAGCTAGTTGCGACTGCAATCTATAACCAGCTCTCTCATTTTCCAACCTTTATTCTTAACGCCGTCACGCTGACGTACAGCGGCGTAGCGTAAATTGGTAGTTTGATGGGAACCGCTCACTTCGTTGGTAGCAGATACAGTTATGATTCCATTCCAGTGTGCTGGAATGAACTCCACGATGTTTCCATCAAGGCGGGTAGCTGATAGTGGAATACGCTGTGCGCTAATTACCACACACAACAATGCGCCAAGGTCAGTGGCGACATCATAACGCACTTTGCTTGACATGCAAAAAGCAGGACCGCCTTGGGGCAGTTGCTATGAGCTTGTGTGTCGCAGCGACGCATGACAGTTACGGCATCAGAAACGGAGCGAGTACGCACCCATGTTGCGGGCTGCATAGTTCACAAATCAAGGCGCCGCTGTTACGTGAGTGCTAGGGGGCATCCTTCATTCCCGTAGCAGATCCGGAAGTATGGCGAGTGTGAGACCGATGGCACTGCAGTCACTTCATATCTGTGGGTCACGTGCTGCCCGCGGGGTCCTAATTTTTGGCCCGCGGAGCTGTTTCATATGAAAGAAAAATTTAACATTTATTTCATGTAAAACCACCAAAAGAGCATTCAATCAAGCGTTTTTCGTATCATATCCAGTCATAAAATAAATATATTAGTTCATAAATTCAACTATCGTTAGATTTTCGTCTATATTCCAGTCTGAGAAAAATCACTGTGTTGGATTTATTTTGAAAATCACTCTCGCCATCTTGAAAAACTATAGTTCGCCTTAGCGATATGCAACCAACAACCAGCGTTTGTAAAGTTACGACCCTTTGCATGTATAAGTGGTGCACATTCCATCGCGTAGATCTATCATCACTTCATCTTTTTACAATTAATCTTTGATGTATATCTTTAATTTCTTGCATTTGTTATATGTATTAAGATATGGTGAGCAGGTGCACCAACAGACATTAGCAATGATTTCTTCCTCAGTACCTTCTTTTAATCTTAGTAGTACAAAATAAATAAATGCTTAACAGTTTTTACTGATGGCGTTTAAGGATTCGACATACAAAGGTAGAAAACGGACCCTCCTAGTGCAACTTCAATCACATGTCTTTCACTCTTTTTTACAGAAACTAATAATGTTATCGACATGAAACGTTGAATAGATTTATAAAACAGTCATAGCAAAAGAAGTGAAAATAGGATCGAAATTTTAAAGTAAGGCTGCTAGGGTAAGCGGAGTATATGTAAGTTTCTATGTTCGGAATAACATATCAATTTCCTGAAGCAGTTGAGTACTACTGTAAAAAATTCTTCACAGAACAATGAAATTTCCCAAGTGCGTATAGGTCATAGCAAAGACCTTGAATTCGACAAGCAATGTAGCTCTGCTGTACGATGCCAGCCTTCCATCGGGAAAACCAGGACCCGATTCCCAGCTTGGTAGATAGGTGATATATATTTTTGTACATAGCTGCATGTTCTATAAGCATTTCCGTGAGGCGCGAAATACGTAAAGACTGGGAAGAAACTGGGCTCGAGACTGGTAATTACTGAATTGCTGGTTCGAGACTAGTTTCAGCCATTTCTTGTTATTTTTCTTCCATTGAGTTCGAATAACTAAGTCGTATAACTATATGCTAATTATCACATATTTAATTATCAGTTTTATTAAAAATGCAAATATTCATATTTCTAATTACATATCACACACAAAGATCCAATTCTATAGCAAATCTAAATCCCTAATCAGCGATCCGCTATATATATATAAGGTTGTTTTAAAAAAGGAAAACATTGCAAACCAATATTTTTTCCAACTTCCTGTACCCTACGCTTCACGGATCTTCCCGCGCAACATGAACCATTGTATAGAAATTTACTACAACGTGGCAGTTCAGCATACTACCACAGAACCACACAGACCACTAAAACAATCAACTTGCTTCACTGTGTTAAACAACTCCGGGGAACTTTTAAGTAGATTTTGCAGGAAATTGTTGAGGGTTGCATCGAACTACTTTAGACAATTGATATTTGTTTCTGAACTTCACGCGGCATATACAGGGTGTTACAAGAAGGTACGGCCAAACTTTCAGGAAACATTCCTCACACACAAAGAAAGAAAATATGTTATGTGGACATGTGTCTAGAAAAGCTTGCTTTCCATGTTAGAGCTCATTTTATTACTTCTCTTGAAATCACATTAATCATGGAATGGAAGCACACAGCAACAGAACGTACCAGCGTGACTTCAAACACGTTGTTACAGGAAATGTTCAAAATGTCATGCGTTAGCGAGGATACATGCATCCACCCTCCGTCGCATGGACTCGCTGATGCAGCCCTGGAGAATGGCGTATTGTACCACAGCCGTCCACAATACGAGCACCTAGAGTCTCTACATTTGGTACCGGGGTTGCGTAGACAAGAGCTTTCAAATGCCCCCATAAATGTAAAGTCAAGAGGGTTGAGGTCAGGAGAGCGTGGAGGCCGTGGAATTGGTCCACCTCTACCAATCCATCGGTCACCGGATCTGTTGTTGAGAAGCGTACGAACACTTCGACTGAAATGTGCAGGAGCTCCATCGTGCATGAACCACATGTTGTGTCGTACTTGTAAAGGCACATGTTCTAGCAGCACAGGTAGAGTATCCCGTATGAAATTATGGCGGTGAATCGAGGAGCTACAGTACATACTGACGAAACTAAAATGAGCTCTAACATGGAAATTAAGCGTTTCCGGACACATGTCCGCATAACATTTTTTCTTTATTTGTGTGTGAGGAATGTTTCCTGAACGTTTGGCCGTACCGTTTTGTAGCACCCTGTTTATAAAGACTTACAACACTCCAATTAACATGTGATCTCTTTGTCAGTTTCCGATTTATGGTAAGAAAAATGTTTGTTTCAATTCAAAGCGTAAACGTGGTATTGCGTCAGCTAGTAAACAAATAGGGCCTAAAATGAGGAAAGTTACAGAGGAGTATATATTTACAAGGGTGAATTAAGAGTCAACGTGATATGTGAAACAGAGTCATGCAGTTTCTCCGACACCAGCAAAAAAATAAAAACCATATTCAGATGGTGAAATGGTTAAGCAATGCTTAGAGACTGTCTTTAAAATTGTGTGTGTAGGAAAGAAAAAGGATTTCTCCAAAATAAGCCTGTCTCGTGATCCTTTTATTAGCCGTGTGAACGACATTGGAAGGCAAATTGAAGATAATTTTAAAATTCATCCATATGAGTTTATGTTTAGTCTATACCTTTGGATGAATGACCAGATACGGCGGATACCGCCCAAGTGGCGATTTATGTCAGAAGTGTTGATGCCCATTTTAATGGAACGGAAGTATTAGAGGAATTGTATCCATTTCACAACACAATGATGTCACGAGTGTTGTTGGAAGCAGTTATATCGATATTAAGTCGCTTTTAATTAACACTTAATAATCTGTCGGGGGTTAACAAAGGATGCTGCTCCAGCAATGGCTGGGAAACACGAAGGTTTACTTCAGCTGATTGAAAACGAGGCCCACAAAGTTGGCAATACGTCGATGTTAAACTTTCATTGCATTACCCATCAGAATGGACCGTGTCATGAAGGTAGTTGTCAAAACAGTGAACATTATTAATTCGAAAGGACTGAACCACCGTCAGTTCCAAAAGTCTTTGGATTCAGAGCATGATAACATTTCGTATTATGCAGAAGGAAGAAGGATAACATTTTGCGAAAATGTTGAAAAGAGTGTTCGATTTGAAGCAAGAAATACAATAATTCTCTGAAAGCAAGACAAAGAAACTCCAGGAGTTCGAAGATAAAGAATGGCTTTCTGACTTCACGTTGTTGATCGACATAACCAGTCACCTAAATAATGTCAGTACTGGACACCAAGGAAAATATTAGCTGATTATTATCATGCATGATCTTATTTCCGCATTACAAATGAAACGTGGGCTTTGAGAACAACAGTTACGAACAAAAAACTTTACACATTTTCCTGCTCAGTCAAAACAATCGGACGTCACACAGGCGGCAGAGATTAAATACGCGTCTTTGACATCTGATTTGAAATACGAATTCGAAAATCGCTTCAGCGTTTTTTCTGTATTTGCTACGCCATTCTCCGTAGACATGAGTTTACTACCGGGACATTTACAAATGGAACGCTGCGAAATGCAACGTGATGCACAGTTAAAAGAGATATTTAATCACATTGATTTCAAAAAGTTCTGTGAAACATGTTTGGATAAGACTAAATATCCAGCTTTTTAAAACATGCTTTAAAGTTGATTTCATTGTTTGGAAACACTTATATATGTGAACGGCTCTTAGTCGGATGAAGTACATAAAATCCCAAATTGAACCTGCATTACTGACGTTCATGTGAAAAACTGTTTGCGTGTAGCAGGTACTTCAGTTGACATCTACATTGTCTCATTTAGTTCGGTCAAACAAAGCCAGATATCCCATTAACACTGACTTCCATTAAATTGCATAGTAATTGTTCTTTCCTCAGATTTGTTTTCATTTCTTTGAAAAATAAATTAACATTTCCCTTACTTGTTCTTGTTCACCAAACAAAAATTGTTGCTGCGGATTGCTGGAAATTCCCCTCTTAAAAACTTGGCCCGCCTGTCGAAAAGATTGGCCACCTCTGATGTAGACATATAAGGCTAGTCGTCACTTATTCTTAGTACGGAAATAAGTACACGATTTTGCTGCTGTAAAGCAGCATTGACAAGTTGAAATAACCGACTGTCACGATCAGAAAGCATTTAATCGAAGCTGCATTTTGTGGGAGTTTGGATGATGTACGACGAAAATTAATTGCTGTAAAGTACACAATTACAAACGCATTCCACTAGAGTAGGAGTAACACACGCTTCAGGCGAGAAAAGTACAAATATCATCCAATGCTTACAAAATGGTTGTATTCTTGTTTCTTCCACCTCCAGCTAAGAAAGCATACGTGTGTGCTGTGTAAAGCGAAAACTGGGCACAGAGAATGATTTCTGCTACTGTCGTTACAGACGCGGCAACGCTTCGAAAGTGTGTACTTTACGTCAGCGTAATTGTTAGACATTCTCCGAATACATAGTAAGCACAGAAATAAATTTACTGCAGTGTTCTGAACTGTTTTATCCGTAACAACGTGTGTTTAAACAGAACAATATTTGCTGCTAACCGATCAGTCTTTATGATGGTATATAACTATCTGCTGTCATTTAGGCAGGTTGGATACTTTGTGACATCTCATCTTGCTCTTGAGAATGGCTCTGAAGTCAAAATCATGATTTTATGAAATAAATGAATAGAAATTAACAGTCTAGTTGCGGAAATTTCTTTAAGAATGGTTGAGCATGTAGCTCGGATGTCACGAGTCCGCTGTTAGACTTGTTAATTCGTGTACTCTGCCACCTATCTCAGCGAGTTGAGTTCACTTACACGACAACTGACTCGGGTCAGGAATGGCTGCGGCGGGGATTCGCGAGTCGATTCTCCGGACACACGGAGACAACGAGTTCAGAGATGACGTAACAGGAGTCACCGGTGATTTTGAAGCGAATCGTTTCTCACCTCTAATGGCAATACACGGAATTAAGCCAAAACGACGACGGCCGTGCCATCAAGAACCACATCAAATACGCTGCTGCTCTGTCTCGTCATTAGCGCAGTATGTTTCTATAGTTCCTACTCGACACTGAGGCCGCGGTGGCACACATCAATAAGGACACTTACAGGCGTGTCGGGTAGCTGCCACTGCGCACACCCCAGCTGCAGATTGTCATTTGAAGTAACGAAGCCATACCACTACGGCGGCAGACTAGACGATGCTTGAAGTATGCCAGGTTCTAATACTCTCAGTAGTAGAGTCCTTGGTAACTGCTAAGATTTCCAAACTTGGCGCCTTCCTCTAGTTAACTGTTCACGAATCAAGGCAATATACACCTGCAGTGTGTAAGCATTTGGCAGGGGGACTTCGAACATGGTGGCACTACTGTAACTTTTATTTTTAACAACAGAGGTTCGTGCTTGCAATATTCTTAAGCAGGTGTGAAGTCCCTGTTTTTTCAGACCACGTCTGGACCCGTTTTACATTAAAGAAACAGTAAATTCCGAACTTGACCGATCGCGGCAATTAGGAGTAATTACTGAAATCACACATAGTCAATAGGTCACGTCAACAATCGTTGCTTGTAATCTACGTGGAGCCAGCATCAGTGTTCAGTATCAGACTGGTCAATAACATATTAGACACCCAGACGACATGTCTAAATAGCTGACGGGTAAAGATTATCGGACAAGTGGTAAGGCTCCAGGGAATAACTGACATACGACAGGCAGATTTAGAGAGCAATATCTGTAGGAGAAGACAGAGACTGGAATGTATCCAACAAAATATTGTCGGCCCTCCGGTATCTACATCTACATCTACATCTGCATGATTACTCTGCAATTCCCATTTAAGTGCTTGGCAGATGGTTCATCGAACCGCAATCATACTATCTCTCTACCATTCCACTCCCGAACAGCGCGGGAAAAACGAACACCTAAACCTTTCTTTTCGAGCTCTGATTTCTCGTATTTTATTTTGATGATCATTCCTACCTATGTAGGTTGGGCTTCACAAAATATTTTCACATTCGGAAGAGAAAGTTGGTGACCGAAATTTCGTAAATAGATCTCGCCGCGACGAAACACGTCTTTGCTTTAAAGACTTCCATCCCAACTCGCATATCATATCTGCCACACTCTCTCCCCTATTACGTGATAATACAAAACGAGCTGCCCTTTTTTACACCCTTTCGATGTCCTTCGTCAATCCCACCTGGTAAGGATCCCACACCGCGCAGCAATATTCCAACAGAGGACGAACGAGTGTAGTGTAAGCTGTCTCTTTAGTTGACTTGTGGCATCTTCTAAGTGTCCTGCCTAAGAGACGCAACCTTTGGCTCACCTTCCCCACAATATTATCTATGTGGTCTTTCCAACTGAAGTTGTTCGTAATTTTAACACCCAGGTACTTAGTTGAATTGACAGCCTTGAGAATTGTACTATTTATCGAGTAATCGAATTCCAACGGATTTCTTTTGGAGTTCATGTGGATCACCTCACACTTTTCGTTATTTAGCGTCAACTGCCACCTGCCACACCATACAGCAATCTTTTCTAGGGATGTGAGGTCGTGGTGCAAGAACTTTCCTGCTCCTTACGTTTCGTCCAGGACTACGCTGGACTTCCTTAGAGGCGCTGCTCCTCTGAGTCTTGCCGACTAACTGGTCGGGTGTCTGAGAGCGACTTATATATTGTGAGAAAGGGGGGCGTGGTTCAGGTGACACGCGATGAGCAGTGATAATCCATAGAAAAGATAAGGTTGACTATCGATTACCACCTTGTCAAAGATATAAATTTTTAGCAATTTTTTTGGGCCACTGATAATCCATAGCAAAGATAAGGTTGACTATCGATTACGACTTTGTCCAAGATAGAAATTGTTAGCAATTTTGTAGAGCCACTGTCCATATATCGCTAAGTTTCATAGCCTCCTCTTTCCTATTAAAATTATCGTGATATTTATAAATTTCAATAGCTTCTCTATATAGCCATGGATAGTAATTTAACGTAGTAGATAAAACTTCGGTATCCGAAAACTTCACATGGTGGTTGCCTGGTTGAAGAGCATGTTCCGCTACAGCTGATTTATCTATTTTTCCAAGTCGACAAAGACTTTTATGCTCTTTCAGTCGCGTGTTTACGCTTCTTTTGGTAGTACCAATATAAACTTTACCACAGGTACACGGAATTTTATACACACCACATGTCGACAAGGGAGGGCGTTTATCCTTTACAGATCGTAGTAGTTGACTTATTTTCTTTGTTGGCTTAAAGACAGGTTTTATGTAATTTTTTCGTAAAATCTTACCGATCCGATCTGTTACTTTTTTAATATAAGGGAGAACTACTGTATTTTTCTGTCGTTGTGGTTCATTCTTATGTCGACATGTGGTGTGTATAAAATTCCATGTACCTGTGGTAAAGTTTATATTGGTACTACCAAAAGAAGCGTAAACACGCGACTGAAAGAGCATAAAAGTCTTTGTCGACTTGGAAAAATAGAAAAATCAGCTGTAGCGGAACATGCTCTTCAACCAGGCAACCGCCAAGTGAAGTTTTCGGATACCGAAGTTTTATCTACAACGTTAAATTACTATCCACGGCTATATAGAGAAGCTATTGAAATTTATAAACATCACGATAATTTTAATAGGAAAGAGGAGGCTATGAAACTTAGCGATATATGGACAGTGGCTCTACAAAATTGCTAACAATTTTTATCTTTGAGAAGGTGGTAATCGATAGTCAACCTTATCTTTGCTATGGATTATCACTGCTCATCACGTGTCACCTGAACCACGCCACCCTTTCCCACAATATATAAGTCGCTCTCAGACACCCTACCAGTCAGTCGGTAAGACTCAGCGGAGCAGCGCCTCTGAGGAAGTCCAGCGTAGTCCTGGGCGAAACGTAAGGAGCAGAAAAGTTCTTGGTCCACGACCTCACATCCCGGAAAGTATATCAACAGCCATGTCACCCGGTCGTGAAAGCCTTCATTCTACAATCAGAAGACACTACGGGGAGGATTTCTCAAAATCAGTTAGACGCCTGGAATTTTTACGTAAGAAGAGAGCACATTTAATTTGTACTTCTAATTTTTTGTTACGTTGTAGAGACTCGTCTTCTATACCGAACGTTTTAAAGCTGAAGAGGATGTTCCGGACAGCTCGTGTACATCAGATTTATGATTATACAGAAAGAGCATTACTTCGAGAAAGGATACATTACACAAGACGAGAAATGGATTCTGTTGACTGTGAGTTACTGAAGCTTCATTTATTCTTAGCTTGTAAGATACAGATAGACCTGTGGAATAAAATTGATTATCTTACGTTTACAACCATGGAAGCTACGACAGAAATGACTACTAGCAGACATAACAAAAAGTTCGGAAAGTTACAAGCTAATGTAACATCTACAAGTAATACGATGATGACTGATACTGTAATAAACAAGTCAAAGAAAGTGTTATCTCAAGACGAGATTTCCGTTCTTGCAAAAGGAGGAAATTACGCTATAACACCTGTGAAAGTACCACTTGAAGATATTATCGCGAATATAGAAGCAGGTACACGAAATATCCCTAAGGCAACCGCGAATGCAATTCGAATTGAAACCACTAGAGTTTTAAGCCACAGTAGACCTCTAGAAAGTAATTTAACAAAAGGTGAGAGGAAGGCTCTTATGGATTTGAATGCAGATGAAGAAATAGTGGTTCTTCCTGCACATAAAGGGAACGCTACTGCTGTTATGAATACAGAAGATTACCGAAGGAAAATTTTGAACCTTTTAACGTCAGGACAGTATAAAAAACTTGCGAGGGATCCTACAGCCAGTGTACTTAGGAAAACAAACATTTTGATTAAGTCATCTACCTCTATCCGAAAAGAAGATAAAAGAACTTTGTTGAAAAGTGAAGCTATGTGTCCTCGATTGTATGGTGTACCTAAAATCCATAAAATAGATTTTCCTTTAAGACCCATAGTCAGTGCCATCAATTCTCCCACTTATGAAATAGCAAGATATTTAACAACTTGTTTACAACCATTTATTGGAAAAACTGACTCATACATATAAGACTCACGTCATTTTATCGAAAAACTAGAGGGACTAACTTTGGCCCCTGAGGATATTCCTTTAAGTTATGACATTGTGTCCTTATTGACAATGGTTCCTGTTAACGAAGTTATGATTTTCATAGCGGATATTTTTCCAAAAGATTTGACTGTTCTTTCCAGACATTGTCTTACATCAAGTCAGTTCCAGTGGGATAATGAATTTTATGAACAACTTGATGGAGTAGCAATGGGTAATCCATTAGGCCCTGCGATTGCCAATCTTTACATGGAGAAATTTGAACAATCAGCCCTAGACAAAGCTAATAACAAACCATCTCGTTGGTATCGCTATGTGGATGAAACATTTGTGGTTTGGTCCCATGGCAGAAAGGCCGTGGACGATTTCTTTGATTATCTAAATAAAATTCACCCAAAAATACAGTTTACTATGGAAGTAGAAAAGGATAACAGAATATCTTTCTTGGATGTCTCAGTTATGAGACGGTCCGATAGAAGCTTGGAATATAAAGTTTTTCGGAAGGCAACAGATACGGATAGATATTTACGTAAAAATTCTAATCATCATCCACAACAAAAAAGGGATGTCATAAAAAGTCTTGTCGATCGAGCGCAACGGATATGTATACCTGAACATTTGGATGCTGAAGTGAAAAATCTGAAGCAGGCTTTTGAAAAAAACGGCTACTCAAGAAAAGAGATAAATAGAATTTTGCGTCCAAGGAATAGAAGACCAAAAGATAAGAATGAACCACAACGACAGAAAAATACAGTAGTTCTCCCTTTTACTAAAAAAGTAACAGTTCGGATCGGTAAGATTTTACGAAAACATGACATTAAACCTGTCTTTAAACCAACAAAGAAAATAAGTCAACTACTACGATCTGTGAAGGATAAACGCCCTCCCCTGTCGACATGTGGTGTGTATAAAATTCCATGTACCTGTGGTAAAGTTTATATTGGTACTACCAAAAGAAGCGTAAACACGCGACTGAAGGAGCATAAAAGTCTTTGTCGACTTGGGAAAATAGAAAAATCAGCTGTAGCGGAACATGCTCTTCAACCAGGCAACCACCAAGTGAAGTTTTCGGATAACGAAGTTTTATCTACAACGTTAAACTACTATCCACGGCTATATAGAGAAGCTATTGAAATTTATAAACATCACGATAATTTTAATAGGAAAGAGGAGGCTATGAAAGTTAGCGATATATGGACAGTGGCTCTACAAAATTGCTAACAATTTTTATCTTTGACAAGGTGGTAATCGACAGTCAATCTTATCTGTGCTATGGATTATCACTGCTCATCACGTGTCACCTGAACCACGCCCCCCCTTTCTCACAATATATAAGTCGCTCTCAGACACCCGACCAATTAGTCGGCAAGACTCAGCGGAGCAGCGCCTCTGAGGAAGTCCAGCGTAGTCCTGGACGAAACGTAAGGAACAGAAAAGTTCTTGGACCACGACCTCACATCCCGGAAAGTATATCAACACCCATGTCACCCGGTCGTGAAAGCCCTCATTCTATAATCATTTCTAAATCGCTTTGCAACTGATACAGGTCTTCGGATGACCTTTCTAGACGGTAAATTACAGCATCATCTCCGAACAACCTAAGAGGACTGCTCGTATTATCACCCAGGTCATTTATATAGATCAGGAACAGCAGAGTCCCAGGACGCTTCCATGAGGAACACCCGATATCACTTCACTTTTACTCGATGTTTTGCGTCTATTACTACGAACTGCGACCTTCCTGACAGGACATCACGAATCCAGTCGCACAGCTGAGACGATACCCCATAGTTCCGCTGCTTCATTAGAAGTCGCTTGTGAGGAACGGTGTCAAAAGCTTTCCGGAAATCTAGAAATACGGAGTCAACCTGAGATCCCTTGTCGATAACGGCCATTACTTCGTGCGAATAAAGAGCTAGCTGCGTTGCACAAGAACGATGTTTTCAGAAACCATGCTGATTACGTATCAATTGATTATCCCCTTCGAGGTGATTCATAATGTGTGAATACAGTATATGCTCCAAAACTCTACGGCAAACCGACGTCAATGATATAGGCCTGCAGTAGGATTGATTACTCCTACTACCCTTCTTAACCACTGGTACGACCTGCGCAGGTACAGATCTATCGGTGAGCGAGCGGTTGTATATGATTGCTAACTTGGGAGCTATTGTATCAGCGTAATCTGAAAGGAACATAATCGGTACACAATCTGGACCTGAAGACTTGCCCGAATCAAGCGATTTGAGTTGCTTCGCAACCACTAATGTATCTACTTCTAAGAAAATCATGGTAGCAGCTGTTCGCGTTTCTAAATCTGAAATATTCTATTCGTCTTCCCTGGTGAAGGAATTTCGGAAAACTGCGTTCAATAACTCCGCTTTAGCGGCACAGTCGTCGGTAACAGTACCATCGGCACTGCGCAGCGAAGGTATTGACTGCGTCTTGCCGCTTGTGTACTTTACATACGACCACAATTTCTTCGGATTTTCTACCAAATTTCGAGACAATGTTTCGTTGTGGAACCAATTTAAGGCATCTCGCATTGAAGTCCGTGCCATATTTCGCGCGTCTGTAAATTTTAGCCAATCTTCGGGATTTCGCGCTCTTCTGAACTTTGCATGCTTTTTTCGTTGCCTCTGCAACAGCGTTCGGACCTGATTTGTGTACCATGGGGGATCAGTTCCATCTCTTACCAATTTATGAGGTATGAATCTCTCCATTGCTGTTGCTACTATATCTTTGAATCTGAGCCACATCTCGTCTACATTTGCGTAGTCAGTTCGGAAGAAATGGAGATTGTCTCTTAGGAAGGCTTCTAGTGACACTTTATCAGCTTTTTTAAATAAAATTAGTTTGCGTTTGTTTCTGGTGGATTTGGAAGAAACGGTATTGAGCCTAGCTACAACGACCTTGTGATCAATAATCCCTTTACCAGTCATAATGCTCTCTATTAGCTCTGGATTGTTTGTGGCAAAGAGGTCAAGTGTGTTTCTTCAACCATTTACAATTCGCGTGGGTTCGTGGACTAACTGCTCGAAATAATTTTCGGAGAATGCATTTAGGACAATTTCGGAACATGTTTTCTGCCTACCACCGATTTTGAACGAGTATTTTGGCCAACATATCGAGGGGAGGTTGAAGTCCCCACCAACTATAACCGTATAAGTGGGGTATTTATTTGTTACGAGACTCAAATTTTCTCTGAACTGTTCAGCAACTGTATCATCGGAGTCTGGGGGTCGGTAGAAGGAGCCAATTATTAACTTAGTTCGGCTGTTAAGTATAGCCTCCACCCATACCAATTCGCACGGAGTATCTACTTCGACTTCACTACAGGATAAACCACTACTGACAGAAACTCCTCAACTGAGGAGATTTTCATGGACAGGAAACTATGTAGTGCCACGTTAAACAAGTCAAGTAACTGATGACCAAACAAATGGCTTGGTATGCAAAGATACCCGTTCCCTGAGTCACACAATATTGCAACGCAGCATTGCTGAAATGTGTGCAGAGCTCAAATTGTAAAAGGGCAGTCGGTGTTCACCAGCCACCAGCTCATATCTCCGAATTCTCTAAGTCTGTACTCGTATTACATCTGACTGTTCCCTAAGTTACTCGACATGTATCACATGTGATTTATTCAGTGCTGCGGAAGCAGTTAACACTAACCTGTCTGCTGGAGCAGAGCGCGGACTGAGTGGCATATTGACAGATGGCAGCCATGGCAAAGGCGCTTCGCGTAAAGGTGTTTTAATTCGACAGAATATCATTGAAATGCTTATCACACGAATCAGAAGAGGACAGAACAGCTGCAACGAACGGGAAAAGCTCTTTTTCACCGCTAGCACATTATTGCAAGGTGCTGTCAGCGAATGAGTCATGCTTGCAGTCGAATGGGTATGTGCATTATGTGATGATCCCTCCCATTCCAACATGCTAACCTCTGCACCATTCCACTTCCAGTCCCACTACATAACCCCAGGCACTGTTCTCCACAATCTATACATACATAAAATCCCTTCAACATTACAAGTAAAAATTTTTGCACATTATTAAGTATAAATATTAATTAAATACTAATCGTAACTGTTTCTTCCAACAGTCTTTACGTAAATTATTAGCGATCTACTTGCTTATGGAATAAAAACATAAAAAACTAAATAACTGAAAACTGAATAACGTCACAAACGCTGAAATAACAACCAACATGGTGATGCAAGAAATAAAAGGGTAAATACATAATTTCAAACAAGATAATCAGTTCGAATATTCACGTGAAAATATACCCTTTTTGTATAATTTATTTGCTTAACAACCTAAACTCTTGTCTTACTTAAATGATTTTTTCCTCGTTCTTAAATGTGCCAGGCGGTCAATTATTTTATGCTGCTAACGATTCCCGATCTTTTACCTTCCATACAAGTTTATTACCTACATCTTCATATATACTCAAGTGAATCAGCATAAAGTGCTTGTCAGAAGATGCTTTTTACTTCATTACTCTCCGTTTCTCTCCCATTTGTAGATGAACCATGGGATGAATGAACGCTTCCTTTTAGTTCTGAAATTTCAGCTCTACAGAGATAACGGCAATATTGTATACATGGAGACTTGCATATTGCAGTTTCAACAATTGCACCCCCATCAAGGCCACTAGAACACAAAATTTCTTTGCAGTTATATTGAAGACAAAACCACGGCAAGAGTTAGATCAACGCCGCTAAACTGGGCATCATAGGGCTAGTTCAAAGCCGTATTTCCCTCGAGCTATTAGTCTAAAACAACAGAAACTTAGAAGCATCTGGATTCCGAACTCTTGTAAAATTTTTCGAGACGACACTAAGGAACAGTCAGTTTCTTGGTGCGGCATGCAGCCCTTTGGGGATCATTAGGCACTGTTATATGAAACCACCCAATTGTTACCACAAGTTCCCGGAGGACACAGCGGTGAAGACATCGGCGTGTTTAAAAACCTGTTACAGGAACTAGAGTTTGCCAGGCACACAAGAGAAGAGGTGAATAGCGGAGTCTGTTTGGTGGGCTCCAACAACATGTTAACGAGAGAAGAAACGACTGATTCGGACATTTCGGAGCGAGACTATTTCTGCCGTATTCGTCAAATCGAGGAAGCTAGAATAATTACAGTTACAACAACAGAAACATATTTTGGCAGAACTGGAAAGAGCTAGGGAGAAATATGCCGCAGGTGAACATCGTTGAGAAAAGAAGCCCAATCTTAGAAACAATGGGAGCTCAGGTAATCCGCCACCGCACTGTCTGACAGAGGACAGGAGACTGGTGGCAGCAGATCCCGTGAATAACATCACAACCCTCTTCACGACTTTGACGGGGTTTGAGGACGCACTAGAGTCAATATGAGATGAAGAAGAAGAGAAAGAAGAAGATGAGAACGTCACGGATCTTCACAATGAAGAACAAGGAGACGAGAGCAACGTCGTGGAAAAACGGGAGGATGTTGAAGGTGATGAAGACAACATATTGTGAAATATGGTGACGTGCAAACCATAGTGGAAGATGACATTGGTATGATGCTAGAAGAATTGGTAAATCACGTGGGAAACGCATATACACAGCTAATATAAAGTTTTTCCTAGAATGACTTGAAGTAAAAGTCAGTTTTAGCGTGTGTAATTTTTATGTGATGATGCACAATGTGATGTTTTTTTAGCTGCAAATTAGTGATGTTATCGACCGTAGATTGTGTTAATGTCGTCACTTGTCTATCGTAAACTGTAAAACTAGCCAAAGTAGAAGATTTTGAATTATTGTCGACATTAAAAAGTGAAAAGCAGTTGTGCGTCCCTTTGATAGATAAGAGTAAACGAAAATCAGTGTATGAGACATGTTGAAGTTAGGAGAAGAGAATTAATAAGCATTTTTAACGTGAGAGGAAATGCAGGAAAGATGTTACGAATTGGGTACGTAATGAGTACAGAGAAAATGAGTGATCTCACGAATGGAGTGAAGATTCACAAATCTGAGTGAAGAGCAGAGTATCATGATGCAGTTTGCTAGAATCTTACGATAACGGGTGGAAATCCTGATATATCGTATAGTGAAAGATATTTGGTTCTCTTTTATTATTCATGTTGTTCGTACTTGTTGGAAAGGGTGTGGTATTGTTAGAGGTATATTTCTGTGTTTGCATCAAATGAGGGAGTGGACCATGAAATACAGTGTTATTTAAGTGCATAATGTCCACGAAAAAGGACGCATCAGTACCGAAGCGAAGAGAGAGTGTAGTGTTATAGTCTGTAGACGACGAGTCTAACGACAACGTGAATGTGTAGGCAGGAGTATAAGGCTGTTGGGAACCATACTTTATTGTTTTGGAGCACGAAAAGTGCAGGAATACCGCCAACGGCCTTGCCGCAGAGGTAACACCGGTTCCCGTCAGATCACCGAAGTTAAGCGCTGTCGGGCTGGGATAGCACTTGGATGGATGACCATCCGGTATGCCGAGCGCTGTCGGCAAGCGGGTTGCAGTGAGCCATTGTGAGACAAACTGAGGAGCTACCTGATCGAGAAGTAGCGGCTCCGGTCTCGAAAACTGGCATACCGCCGGGAGAGCCGTGTGCTGACCACATGCCCCTCCATATCCGTATCCCGCGACGATTGTGGGCTGAGGATGACACTGCGCCCGGTCGGTACCTTTGGGCCTTCATGGTGGGTCCTGGAGGAATTTAGTTTTGGGTTTTTAAGGTGCAGGAATATCACTATTGTAAGCAGTTTTTTAGGTTTCCTTGGTTAGAACGTACAGTTATAAATTAAAAATATGGCAGTGACCCAAGCCAGAATCTAGGCTATCAGTAGTCAATATAGAAACCGCATACAAAAGAGGAAACAATGACTTGACAAGAAGGGCATCTAAATACAATGATTGAATTTTTCATATGGAATTAATGGGTCAAGGTCAGTTACTCGGAGTGCTTCTTATCAGAAGAAAGAAAGAAGCAGAATCATGCCCTACATACACAGGAAAATATGTGACAAAATGAAATGGAAGTTTTGTATTAGAAAATGTAAGAAAGGAATATGCAACCTCACGACACGTGAGTACGTGTAAGAAAAGAGTGAGTAACCTAAACAAAAAAAAGTGTAATTTTTCATTGATTTTGATTTTGTCCCATACGTCTAAGTAGAAAATAGGTTTTTTGTATGTCGTAAGATTTGTATGCATAACTACCTTCACAGAATGGTATACCCTGCAAGTTATGCATCAATTAAATGAGGAAAATTGTGCAAATCGACAACTTCCTTTTGCAAAAGAGGTTAATTTGGTTGAAATCAATGCTCAGCTACTGACACTTTCTGAAGTGCGAAGTTCTATACTTTAAACTTGTACGAATCAGTTCAAACTTTGCACTAAGGAAGTTAAATAAAATCAAGGCGAAATTTTTATCCAGTAACGTTTATCTACTGTCGAGATAAAATAGTTTAAATTGGAGCTCAATGAAGCACGGAAAATTTGTTCTTAAGTGAAGAGAATGGGAGAAAACAGTTTAATGTGATTCTCATACATAAAACATGCACTCTAACGATAAAACTGAAAACTGGCTTTAATATGTGTAGCGTCATTTGGGTTTTACATTGGAAAACACGTTTGTGTGGGTTTTGTACGCGTGTCACTTTTATATTTTCAACTTGCTAATATACTAATCTAACAAGTGTGTGTATGAAAGTGAAGTTTAATATCAGCGTTATGATTTGAGGAGAATTCTTCTTTGTTTGTCAGCAACGACACATGAAATAACAGAAGTAAGGAACCAAGACCTAAATAATCATTTGTAAAGTAATTATTTGGACCAAAATTTTACAAACACTAAATAAGTAGAATATATTCAATTAAATGTATAGTTAATGTAAATTAGAAGTAACAGCTTAAGCAGGAGTGAAGTGTACTCTTCGTGCATACTAAATAAAGCAGCTTCTTATTACGTAAACTGTGGACTTAGTACGAAACTAGAACAAGTGAATAATTTGTGGAGAATTGCAGAGATGAGTGAACAGCTGCAGTAGACGCGAGAAGAGGGCACGCGATGAAAATCAGGTCCAGATCATGGTTTCCACGATGTTTCCGAGTACTCAGCAGTCCGCGAGCAAGGCCTCAGAGGCAGCAAGACAAACAATGTGGAGGGAATGAGCAGCGGTGAACAGCTCGTTCCCACTTTCCCCTTTACTCAAAGAGGGAGCAGGTGCAGCCTCGACTAGAAGGTCTGTGAAAACATGTTTCGCCAACAGCAGGCACACCACACAGAGGGAACACAACCTCACCACAGCTGCACTGGTTGTTGACAAAACAAACAACAGGTGTTATGACTACAACGTCAACGGGTGCATGCACGCTGCGAGGGAGAACAGAGACGTGTAAAATATCAGGCACTTGCACTCGAACAACAAAAAAGAGGAAATTTACTTGTAGCCCTCTTCATTTCGAAGTGTTCTGCAGAGCATAATCAGAACCACAGCATTCCCCTGCACAAGACAAATACGTTGGCCAAACTGACACACCAGCAGCTCTGTACGATAAATATATCTCCACATCCTAAATTCTTTCTCTTCAGGAGAATGTTCCTTTCCATCACTCATTCGTAAGCGATGTTGATGACCACTCCTCAAGCGACCACCAAAGAAGATAATGCCTCACAAATTACTGTCTCTCCACAAATTTCTTTTTTGTACTAATAGGGACCTGAATTCTCTCATTGGTGTCAATGGAGTTGAGAAACATCCATTGACATGCCATGTAGGTTGTGGTCCGACAAAAAATGCAGAGCCAATACGAGAGAATTACTACACTACTGGCCATTAAAATTGCTACACCAAGAAGAAATGCAGTTGATAAACGGGTATGCATTGGACAAATATATCATACTAGAACTGACATTTGATTACATTTGACGCAGTTTGGATGCATAGATCCTCAGAAATTAGTACCCAGAATAACCACCTCTGGCCGTAATAACGGCCTTCATACGCCTGGGCATTGAGTCAAACAGTGCTTGGATGGCGTGTACAGGTACAGCTGCCCATGCAGCTTCAACACGATACCACAGTTCATCAAGAGTAGTGACTGGCGTATCGTGACGAGCCAGTTGCTCGGCCACCATTGACCAGACGTTTTCACTTGGTGAGAGATCTGTAGAATGTGCTGGCCAGGGCAGCAGTCGAACATTTTCTGTATCCAGAAAGGCCCGTACAAGACATACAACATGCGGTCGCGCATTATCCTGATGAAGTGTAGGGTTTGACAAGGATCGAATGAACGGAGCGCCACGGGTCGTAACACATCTGAAATGTAACGTCCACTGTTCAAAGTGGCGTCAATGCGAACAAGAGGTGACCGAGACATGTAATAAATGGCACACCATACCATCACGCAAGGTGATACGCCAGTACGGCGATGACGAATACACACTACCAAGCTGCGTTCACAGCGAAGTCGCCAAACACGGATGCGAACATCATGATACTGTAAACAGAACCTGGATTCATCCGAAAAAATGACGTTTTGCCATTCGTGCACCCAGGTTCGTCGTTGAGTACACCATCGCAGGCGCTCCTGTCTGTGATGCAACGTGAAAGGTAACCGCAGCCATGGTCTCCGAGTTGATAGTCCATGCTGCTGCAAACGTCGTCGAACTGTTCGTGCAGTTGGTTGTTGTCCCCATGTGTTAACTCAGGGATCGAGACGTGGCTGCACAATCCGTTACAGCCATGCGGATAAGATGCCTGTCATCTCGACTGCTAGTGATACGAGGCCGTTGGGATCCAGCACGGCGTTCCTTATTACCCTCCTGAAACCACCGTTTCCATATTTTGCTAACAGTCATTGGATCTCGACCAGAGAGAGTAGCAATGTCGCGATACGATAAACCGCAATCGCGATGGGCTACAATCCGACCTTTATCTAAGACGGAAACGTGATGGTACGAATTTCTCCTCCCTACACGAGGCATCACAACAACGTTTCACCAGGCAACGCTGGTCAACTGCTGTTTGTTTATGAGAAATCGGTTGGAAACTTTCCTCAAGTCAGCATGTTGTAGGTGTCGCCACCGGCGCCAACCTTGTGTGAATGCTCTGAAAAGCTAATCATTGGCATATCACAGCATCTTCTTCCTGTCGGTTAAATTTCGCGTCTGTAGCACATCAATTTCGTGGTGTAGCAATTTTAATGGCCAGTAGTGTACTCTCTCTCCAGATCATGACTAGATGATAGATGTTGAAATTGATGGTTTCATCGACTTTCACACCATATATACTTATTGAAACCTTTTTGTTTTATTAAAAATTATCCGATCGTGATTTCCAATACAAGAAGTAATTGTAGGTGTTATATTTCTCTACAATTACGGTTCGCTGGACTGGCAATTTCACAGACAGACAGCAGATAAAAGCGGGCCGAAGAGCACCTTCATGCAGGTTGTAACAGGTGAGACCGACACCTGGCATGACAGCGTTCGCCGAAGGTTGCTGTGTGTTCTGGACAGTATGAAGTGTAGCCCATACCAAGTCAAGAGAATGCGGACACCGGCCGTCTGGACGGCTGCAGATGAGCTATTGGAGCCTTGCATGAGATGACTAACGTTTCCACGTTACTAAAGCGTGTTTCTGCCTTTAGGGCATTGTAAAATACAGTAAAGATCCCGGAAGGCGGGCAACAGTCGGCCTTCGATGGAGGAAGCAAAGAAGACGGCGCCAGTCCTTCGACGGGAGAGCGATATACCGGTGGACACCATGGAGACTCTGTGAAAGCTAAGGGAATTTATGGTTCTATGCTCTCGGCGCAACGCGGTAGATGAGGGGAGAGGATTATATAAGTGCTAGAGCGCAACCTTCTGGTCCGAAATATGCCTGTAGCTGGTCCCTCGTATACACGGTATTGCAAAAATGTACGGCCAAACTTTCAGGAAACATTAATCACACACAAAGAAAGAAAATATGTTTTGTGGACATGTGTCCGGAGACGCTTACTTTCCATGTTAGAGCTCATTTTATTACTTCTCTTCAAATCACGTAAATCATGGAATAGAAACACACAGCAACAGAACGTACCAGCGTGACTTCAAACACTTTGTTACACGAAATGTTCAAAAGTCCTCCGTTAGCGAGGATACATGCATCCACCCTCCGTCTCATGGAATCCCTGATGCGCTGATGCAGCCCTGGAGAATGGCATATTGTATTACAGCCGTCCACAATACGAGCACGAAGAGTCTCCACATTTGGTACCGGCGATGCGTTGACAAGAGCTTTCAAATGCCCCCATAAATTAAAGTCAAGAGGGTTGAGGTCAGGAGAGCGTGGAGGCCATGGAATTGGTCCGCCTCTACCAATCCATCGGTCACCGAATCTGTTGTTGAGAAGCGTACCAACACTTCGACTGAAATGTGCAGGAGCTCCATCGTGCATGAACCACATTTTTGTCGTACTTGCAAAGGCACATGTTCTAGCAGCACAGGTAGAGTGTCCCGTATGAAATCATGATAACGTGCTCCATTGAGCGTAGGTGGAAGAACATGGGGCCCAATCAAGACATCACCAACAATGCCTGCGCAAACGTTCACAGAAAATCTTTGTTGATGACGTGATTGCACAATTGCGTGCGTATTCTCGTCTGCCCACACATGTTGATTGTGAAAACTTACAATTTGATCACTTTGGAATGAAGCCTCATCCGTAAAGACAACATTTGCACTGAAATGAGGATTGACACATTGTTGGATGAGCCATTCGCAGAAGTGTACCCGTGGAGGCCAATCAGCTGCTGATAGTGCCTGCATACGCTGTACATGGTGCTGAAACGACTGGTTCTCCCGCAGCACTCTCCATACAGTGACGTGGTCAACGTTACCTTGTACAGCAGCAACTTCTCTGACGCAGACATTAGGGTTATCGTCAACTGCACGAAGAATTGCCTCGTCCGTTGCTGGTGTCCTCGTCGTTCTAGGTCTTCCCCAGTCGCGAGCCATAGGCTGGAGTGTTCCGTGCTCCCTAAGACGCCGATCAATTGCTTCGAATGTCTTCCTGTCAGGACACCTTCGTTCTGGAAATATGTCTCGATACAAACGTACCGCGCCACGGCTATTTCCCCGTGCTAATCCATACATCAAATGGGCATCTGCCAACTCCGCATTTGTAAACATGGCACTGACTGCAAAACCACGTTCGTGATGAACACTAACCTGTTGATGCTACGTACTGATGTGCTTGATGTTAGTACTGTAGAGCAATGAGTCGCATGTCAACACAAGCACCGAAGTCTCCGTTACCTTCCTTCAATTGAGCCAACTGGCGGTGAATCGAGGAAGTACAGTACATTCTGACGAAACTAAAATGAGCTCTAACATGGAAATTAAGCGTTTCCGGGCACATGTCCACATAACATCTTTTCTTTATTTGTGTGTGAGGAATGTTTCCTGAATGTTTGGCCGTAACTTTTTGTAACACCCTGTATATGAGGCAGGTAGGAATCTCAGGAGACTCGTAGGAAACAACATGCCAACGCGCTCCTTTCGGGCAATTTTGGAAAATTACTTGGAAGTGGGAGGACTGCTCGTGGGAGGCTATCATTGGCTCACACATTTCCACATTTCTGGAACGGATAATTTGACGAACTTAAATTTTGGTCATCATTATCGTCAGGCTCCGGAAACGGATCAGTGTGCCAATAGTGTAGAAATCCACCTATCGGTTCCTTGTCTTGAAACCCCGAATACGCCTGCCGGTGTGGCCGAACGGTTCTACGCGCTTCAGTCTAGAAGCCCGCGACCGCTACGGTCGCAGGTTCGAATCCTGCCTCGGGCATGGATGTGTAAGATATCAAATAAATGGTTTAAATGGCTCTGAGCACTATGGGACTCAACATCTGTGGTCATCAGTCTCCTAGAACTTAGAACTACTTAAACTTAACTAACCTAAGGACTTCACACACATCCATGCCCAAGGCAGGATTCTAACATGCGACCGTAGCAGTCACGCGGTTACAGACTGAAGCGCCTAGAACCGCACGGCCACGCCGGCCGGCTTGTGTGATGTCCTTCGGTTAGTTAGGTTTAAGTAGTTCTAAGTTCTAGGGGACTGATGAACTCAGATGTTAATTCCAATACTGCTCAGAGCCATTTCAGCTTTCTCCAAATACTGTAACTGTTTCATTTTCTTGTGATAATTTGTCAGTGAATATGATACTTTGGGCCCGTGGTCTAGGGGTAGCGTCTTTGATTCTTAATCAAATCGTTTTCGGTCCCGGGTTCGCTCCCCGCCATTGCCTAAATTTTGATAAAAAATCAGCATTGGCGGCCGAAGACTTCAAGCATAAGTAGTCAGCCTCATTCTGCCAACGGCCTTGTCAAAGAGGGCGGAGGAGCGAATAGCGGTTCAGGGCACTCTCTTGTCCTAGTGGTGGGAAATTGCTCCTAAAGGCGGAAGAATCAGCAATGATCAACGACATGAGGATGCAGAAGGCAATGGAAACCACTGCATTAAAGACACGTAACGTATATCCACAGGACATGTGGCCTGTAATTGAAGAAGTGTCATGATGATCTCTCCATTGGAAAAAGATTCCGGAATAGTCCCCCATTCGGATCTAAGGGAGGGACTTGCCAAGGAGGAGGTTACCATGAGAAAAAGATTGAATAAGCAACGAAAGGATAACGTTCTACCAGTCGGGACGTGGAATGTCAGAAGCTTGAACGTGGTTTCGAAAATCTGAAAAGGGAAATGCAAAGGCTCAATCTAGATATAGTAGGGGTCAGTGAAGTGAAGTGGAAGGAAGACAAGGATATCTGGTCAGATGAGTATCGGGTAGTATCAACAGCAGCAGAAATTGGTATAACAGGTGTAGGATTCGTTATGAATAGGAAGGTAGGACAGAGGGTGTGTTACTGTGAACAGTTCAGTGACCGGGTTGTTCTAATCAGAATCGACAGCAGACCAACGCCGACAACGATAGTTCAGGTATACATGCCGACGTCGCAAGCTGAAGATGAACAGACAGAGAAAATGTATGAGGATATTGAAAGGGTAATGCAGTATGTGAAGGGGGACGAAAATCTAATAGTCATGGGCGACTGGAATGCAGTTGTAGGGGAAGGAGTAGAAGAAAACGTTACAGGAGAATATGGGCTTGGGACAAGGAATGAAAGAGGAGAAAGACTAATTGAGTTCTGTAACAAGTTTCAGCTAGTAATAGCGAATACCCTGTTCAAGAATCACAAGAGGAGGAGGTATACTTGGAAAAGGCCGGGAGATACGGGAAGATTTCAATTAGATTACATCATGGTCAGACAGAGATTCCGAAATCCGATACTGGATTGTAAGGCGTACCCAGGAGCAGATATAGACTCAGATCACAATATAGTAGTGATGAAGAGTAGGCTGAAGTTCAAGACATTAGTCACGAAGAATCAATACGCAAAGAAGTACGATACGGAAGTACCAAGGAATGACGGGATACGTTTGAAGTTCTCTAACGCTGTAGATACAGCAATAAGGAATAGCGTAGTAGGCAGTACAGTTGAAGAGGAATGGACATCTCTAAAAAGGGCCATCACAGAAGTTGGGAAGGAAAACATAGGTATAAAGAAGGTAGCTGCGAAGAAACCATGGGTAACAGAAGAAATACTTCAGTTGTTTGATGAAAGGAGGAAGTACAATCACGTTCCGGGAAAATCAGGAATACGGAAATACAAGTCGCTGAGGAATGAAATAAATAGGATTTGCAGGGAAGCTAAGACGAAATGGCTGCAGGAAAAATGTGAAGACATCGAAAAAGTTATGATTGTCGGAAGGACAGACTCAGCATACAGGAAAGTCAAAACTACCCTTGGTAACATTAAAAGCAACAGTGGGAACATTAAGAGTGCACCGGGAATTCCACTGTTAAATGCAGAGGAGAGAGCATATAGGTGGAAAGAATACATTGAAAGCCTCTATGAGGGTGAAAATTTGTCTGATGTGATAGAAGAAGAAACAGGAGTCGATTTAGAAGGGATGGGGGATCCAGTATTAGAATCGGAATTTAAAAGATCTTTGGAGGTCTTACGGTCAAATAAGGCAGAAGGGATAGATAACATTCCATCAGAATTTCTAAAATCATTGGGGGAAGTGGCTATAAAACGACTATTCACGTTGGTGTGTAGAATATATGAGTCTGGCGATATACCATCTGACTTTCGGAAAAGCATCATCCACACAATTGCGAAGACGGCAAGAGCTGACAAGTGCGAGAATTATCGCACAATCAGCTTAACAGCTCATGCATCGAAGCTGCTTACAAGAATGATATACAGAAGAATGGAAAAGAAAATTGAGAATGCTCTAGGTGACGATCAGTTTGGCTTTAGGAAAAGTAAAGGTACGACAGAGGCAATTCTGAAGTTACGGCTAATAAAGGAAGCAAGGCTAAGGAAAAATCAAGACGTTTTCATAGGATTTGTCGACCTGGAAAAAGCGTTCGACAATATAAAATGGTGCAAACTGTTCGACATTCTGAAAAGAATAGGGCTAAGCTATAGGGAGAGGCGGGTCATATACAATATGCACAACAACCAAGAGGGAATAATAAGAGTGGACGATCAAGAACGAAGTGCTCGTATTAAGAAGGGTGTAAGACAAGGCAGTAGCCTTTCGCCCCTACTCTTCAATCTGTACATCGAGGAAGCAATGATGAAAATAAAAGAGAGGTTCAGGAGTGGAATTAAAATACAAGGTGAAAGGATATCAATGATACGATTCGCTGATGACATTGCTATCCTGAGTGAAAGTGAAGAAGAATTAAATGATCTGCTGAACGGAATGAACAGTCTAATGAGTACACAGTATGGTTTGAGAGTAAATCGGAGAAAGACGAAGGTAATGAGAAGAAGTAGAAATGAGAACAGCAAGAAACTTAACATCAGGATTGATGGTCACGAAGTCAATGAAGTTAAGGAATTCTGCTACCTAGGCAGTAAAATAACCAATGACGGACGGAGCAAGGAGGACATCCAAAGCAGACTTGCTATGGCAAAAAAGGCATTTCTGGCCAAGAGAAGTCTACTAATATCAAATACTGGCCTTAATTTGAGGAAGAAATTTCTGAGGATGTACGTCTGGAGTACAGCATTGTATGGTAGTGAAACATGGACTGTGGGAAAACCGGAACAGAAGAGAATCGAAGCATTTGAATGTGGTGCTATAGACGAATGTTGAAAATTAGGTGGAATGATAAGGTAAGGAATGAGGAGGTTCTACGCAGAATCGGAGAGGAAAGGAATATGTGGAAAACACTGATAAAGAGAAGGGACAGGATGATAGGTCATTTGCTAAGACATGAGGGAATGACTTCCTTGGTACTAGAGGGAGCCGTAGAGGGCAAAAACTGTAGAGGAAGACAGAGATTGGAATATGTCAAGCAAATAATTGAGGATGTAGGTTGCAAGTGCTGCTCTGAGATGAAGAGGTTAGCACAGGAAAGGAATTCGTGGCGGGCCGCATCAAACCAGTCAGTAGACTGATGACCAAAAAAAAAAAAAAAAAGAAAAAAAAAAAGGATAGTATTGAAAGTATTGAAAATGTCTGTGCTATACTTCAATGCAACTATAGCACTCGTTCTGTGTGAGGATTTGTCGCAAACAATAGAACTTATGGTAACTATGACTTCCATTTCATACGTATCTCACCTGGTCACAGAATTAAATTACTATGGTATTATTCCACCAACCTTTAGAAGCCTGCAGGGCCACAATTTAGCGTTGATAAAAAATCATTGCGTAGCAACTGTTAGTTTACTGTCTTCATTCGGCATCTACATACCGATGCAGGTTAATTACCCAAAGGTGTATGCGGTTGGGGTAGTACATTTTTGGCGTAGCCGTCCCAGGATCATGGCAGCGATTGGAGACTTTGAGACGTAGTCAGGGATAATAATTGTAATTTTAAATTAAGGCATATTATTAAAACGTTTTGCGTAACGTAATGCTGATAGAGCAAAGAGGGAAGTAAAATTTTTGACAATTGAAATTAGATTGGTTTATAATCACATAAATGCGTATTAGTCACAGAACTTCCGCTGGTGCGAATTAAAAAATCTATGTATGCAATATTTCGTGTGGTTTATGTGGATTTTTCTCCACAGTCTATCGATCTGTCAGCGTTGGCGTTGTCTAAATTATGTTTGATGGGTTTAATAATATTTTATGTTCCTGTACGTAAGGTGTTTTGCATACGCGTTTAAATGCGAACTAGGAATCGGACGAGAGCACCTTGGGAGATACAGAATTTAAATGAAATATCTAATATGGAGCCAATTTAAGATATGGATTTACCAGGTATGGGGAAGGAGCAGATAACGTTTTCCACGGAATGAGCAGTTCAGAGTCCATCCGTGCTTCAGACTGAATAGACGGCGAATTCCGAGTGAGAGGGTGCGTTCTGATGTTACATTGAGAACGAGAAAGAGGACGCCTGGTCGCTTCGTGACACAATGGCAGGTTTAAAAGGATCATAGATTAGCGGATAGAAGGGAGCAGCAGGGCAGCTTCACCGTTACAGACGTTCTCAACTGAGTTCAGGAGCATGAACTGCCAGTAGAAAAAATGAGAAAATTTCTCAAACTTGCTTTATTGCAACTGTTGCTAAAAATGGAACAGGAGAATGAGGCATTGAGAAAGGAAATGTTAGATAAAGTGACGGTTACTAGGAGAGAGATAAAGGGAAAATGGGATGTTTTGAGTGAAAATTTGAAAGATTAGTGACGGAACCAAAGGGTAAGGCTACAGAAGCCGAGAAGGTATCGCAGCCAACTAAAAAGTTGTCAGAAGACGTAGAGAAATCACAGAGATAAATAAATACGCAATCACACAACTTCCAGTCCTGGAAAAATAAATGGACAAAGTAAGCAGGAGGCAGAAAGGACAAGAAACACGCACGGTAGAAGTCGGAAAAAGGTTAGATAACACTGATTCTGGTGTTCTCCTGAGATTAGGTGGGGGCCGTACTCTAACAATCGCTCAAGGAGAAATTAATCTCACACGAAATACAGAAGAGATGCGAGGATGCACGAAATTCGAATATAGCTTGAACAATGGAAAATGAGGAAAATTATTCATTGGTCCAGTCGAGTACAGCACAGGCAAGAAGGATTAGTAACGGGAACTGTTTTCGTGAGCCGATCGTGCGGTATTCGTGTTTAGAGACGGATGACAACCTACGAAATAACCGTACTCCTCTCAGGAAGACGTATGCCAGGAGAGAAAGTAGAAATAGTGAGTCAACAACATACGCGGGACCTATAGCATGATACAGAGAAACACAAACAGCTGACAAGACGTATGTTAGGGGGAGGAAGAAGTGTTTCATTTTAAGCACTTCCTTTCTGCATAGTTATTCCAAACGTTTATGGACAACGGCAGATCTGTTTACCACGCTTCAGTTTATCACCATTATCGTGGCCATTGCAACACAAGCTAGATTTTTTGTGTGCACATTTAGAAGGAGATCCGACAGTCCAAATGAGGGAGATGGCATAAGCGCTTATCTTATGTAGGGAGTTCAAGGATAAGTTCCTTGTGATATGCTGGTCGAAAGGAACTCAAGGGGACATCAAACAAGAAATTTCGATGCACAAATCACTTAGAAATATCAGAACAGAGGAGTCTGGTTAAGTTCTTTGACAATCTTTAACGCAATAACCAGTACTAGGATACGTCATATTGCACGAGCGAAATCATAGAATTTTACCCTATCGAAATTACCCACCAGGTATCAGCAAGCACTGGGCAGCCGGGTCCGCAGCTCGTCGTCGTGTGGTAGCGTCTCGCTTCCCGCGCCCTGGTTCCCGGGTTCGATTCCCGGCGGGTTCAAGGATGTTCTCTGCCTCGTGACGACTGTGTGTTGTGTGCTGTCCTTAGGTTAGTTAGGTTTAAGTAATTCTAAGTTCTAGGAGACTGATGACCATAGATGTTAAGTCCCATAGTGCTCAGAGCCATTTGAACCATTTTTTGGGCAGCGGATCTGGCGGAGACACAGAAGCATTCGGAAACATATTACGGGAGTTAGCGATTGGTTTCAACGATAATCCTGTGGAGGAAAGAGGAGGGGAAATAAAGAACAATAGGTACAATTCTAATAATTTTCATGGACGATTGTGATGGTAGAATAACAGAAGAAACAGAGGGAACAGACGTAGGTGGGCAGTTCCCGACGTTCCCATCAAACAGAGGTGCAGGAAACTATTTACAACCAAGCAACTGCTCACAATTTACAGCAACGTGGCCAAAACTTAATTAATTGGTGCAGCAAGCGGAAATCACGGAGATTAGACACGCACATGCTTGCGACGGAGGTGATTCAACAAATCGGAATCCGGAATGACCAATGTCAGAATCGGGATCGGTCTTAAGAACACCTGCAGGACTAATCGGACCCCTCCCGCTGGAGGTTCGAGTCCTCCCTTGGGCATCAGTGTGTGTGTGTTTCTTGTTCTTAGCGTAAGTTAGTTTAAGTAGTGCGTAAGTCTAGATGACCTAAGCAGGTTGTTCCCTTAGTAATTCACACACTTTTGAACATTTTTGTGACTAGTCGGAGGAGACCAGGAAGATGTTATAGGTTATGTAAATATGTCACAGGAGCGCAGCAAAGGAGAGACGAAAATGATGGGAGAGATGCACATTATGTGGGTGACGACAGTAATGAACAGGAACGAGTTGTAAATAATGATGAGCATCAGAGAATATACGTTAAGCCATGCTTCAGAGAAGGAGGAAATTGAGGGAAAAGAGGACGACGAAGACTAGGAACCGATTCCCGACGATGAACAAGACTCAGATGAAGAATCATATTTAGGACTAGGGAAAGAAAATTTTGAGTACAATGAGAAGACTTCGGAAATACGGGCTGGATCAAAGGTGGTGGAAAACCATGTCAAAGTAGACGAGATGGGAAGAAGTAAATTATTATAAAAGTGGTTAACTAACAGAAATAGTAAGCTAACATAAGGTGAAAAAGGAAGTGATAAACTGTGTAAACTTACTCAAGTACGAAGAATATCGGAGATACTGTTCGAAGAAAAAAAAGCGTTGTGTGGTCAGGAGATACACCAGTGGTGAAGATGAGAGTGGGGAAAGCAGAACTGAAGGGAATTTTTGAAGAGTGGCAGTGAAAATTCTGGGGTTTTCAACGTCGCCTTTGAAAGCTTTGAAAAGAATTATACGTGGCTGGTGCTGTCCTTAAAAGAGACATACATAAAGGGTTGATTGTAGGCAAATACACGGAAGTAGACAGGCAGGCTAGACCAGAATGTACCTGTCAGGGACATGAACTGGAGTGTAACTTCATCATTGTGCATAAATTTGCCACAGAATTTAAATTCGGCATAGATTTCATGGAGGAAAATTAGGCCACATTACGCATGGAATGTGGCGTAATTAAGCTTCAAAGAGAGTAAGAAGTGCTAATATGTTTTGGGAAACGGGGTGTTAGGGCACAGCTCCCAGCGAGTTGTATAAGATCGCTCGTGGAAACAGAAACGAAGGCATATTCGAAAGAAGAATGTTATCGCTACCACATGCGGCGATTCCGACAGGAGGAGACAAAGATGAGGCGAACGATGGATCAGAAGATTTTGGAAATAGTGGAGGCAACGCATGATGTCGGGGATCAACACAAGCAGGACATGTATGGTATTTTTCAGGGTAATGCGGGATATTCTTGCCCAAGACAGAAACTATAAGACAGATCCAATACAACTTCGAACTAAGCGACCTACAGACGTTTTGCGCATCATCATATGCAGTACCACTTGAGGAAGATGTGTGAAGAACTGAACAACATACAGAGTAAAGGAATAATCGGGCATACAACACCAGCTCACAACAGACCCTTGGATGCGGTGATGAACAGGGATCGATCAATCCAACTTATAATAGACTGTCGGCAAATCAACACTGTAATCGCGCCAGAGACAGACCGGCCAGAGAAGTGGGAGACCTTATTACAGAAGTTTAATGGAGTGTCGTTATTTACGACGATCGCTTACGAGAAAGTCTCTGGAAGAGAGAGCTTCAACCATGCTGTCGCAAATGCACGGCCATCCTTGGACATTTGTGGTAAGTTCCTGTGGGACCAAACTGCTGATCTCATCGGTCGCCAGACTTACACACTGCTTAGTCTAACTATAAGTAAGTTTAAATTAGACTTACTTACTCTAAGGACAACATGCACACTCAAAACTGATGGATGGCTCGAACCACCGATGGGACGACTCGCGAGTAAAATGCCTGTGAATTCCTAAGGGACCAAACTGCTAAGGTCACAGGTCTCTAGACATAACACTACTTAAACTAACTTATGCTAAGAATAACACACACACACCAATGCCCAAGGGAGGGCTCGAAACTGCGACGGTTGCCTTCCTTGTCTTCCGTAGATGTTACAAATGCAAACGTCTAACGTTTGAATTAAATACATCGTAAGCTGCTTTTATCCGTTGTTTGGATAGCATACTGGATGATACCTTAAGGCACGTACCTCCAGCTACGTGGATGATATACTGATAACTGAAAGCTCATCGGGAGAGCGCAATTAAGTGTAAAGAAAACTCCCTACCACCATGAAAAGTCGTGGCATTACTGTCAATATTGTTCCGGAGAAGACTGAAGAGGTTGCTGAACTCGCTTCCCCAAACACCAGGAAAACACTGAGAAGCTGTTTTGTTGTCATTAATTTGTATAAAAAATTTGTGAAGATTGAAAAATTAGCGATCCCACGCCTGTGTGCGTTGACAGGAAGGAACACGCCTTGGATGTAGGACGAGACGGCAGAAGAGGAAATCCAAGCCTTAGGATTAACACACTGTTTCTGGCCCACCCAGATTTGTCGCTAGACCTCTACATAACTACAGACTCGGCAAGGACGGGGATTGGTGTGGAGTTCTTTCTAGAATATGAAGACAACGACAGAATGGTGAGGAAAACAATAGCATTTTCTGTAGGGTGATATCTAGGAGTGAGCGGAACTATTGCGTGACAAAACTAGAGGCATTGGCAGCAATTTGAGCTTTCCAGAAATTTCATTATTTTCTTTTCGGCAGAAAAATTAGAGCCTATACCGAGCATAAAGCACTACAGTTCCGTCTATCGACAAAACGGACGTGATGGTGTTACCTAATGGATCTTAATTCTGTAGGAATTTGATTTTTCAATAGCTTACGTACCTGGTTTGACAAATGTTGTGGCAGACTCATTATCACGGCCTCAAATAGGTTTGTCGAGAGATATTAATGAGATTGCAGAAGAAAATCACTTCAGTATGTTTCATGTTAATAATATGTCCAGGGAAAACCTCATAGTTACGTGGCTCAAAGACACTGCAAAAAGACAAGGAAAAGACCACGTATTTCTAGCCATCAAGATTAGGTGGAAGGATAAGAGTCTAGCGAATATCAGGCAATACTACTTATTGAGAAAAAGGATATTATTCTATGGTAGGAACACAGATGATACAATGTGGCCGTTCTGCCCTCCTCAAGATTTGGTCAACCATACGCAATAAGACATTCATTTGAGCTACACTCAATTTGGACCAATAGAATGTTTTTTGAAATTAAAGACGTTATGTGGCTTTAAGAATATGGAACGGAGGATAAGAAAGGTGTTGGATAATTTTAAGGATTGCCAAAAGGGTAGTAGACACTCGACAAAGTGTTTGGGCACCTATGTTTCATTTATTCCGAAGAAATTAAAGCAGACCCCTGTCTGTGACCTTCTGGGGTGCCTGACCAGGCCAAAACCAGGTGTTTGCTATATTTATGTTGTTACAGAATTAATTTCAAATTACGTGACACTCCCGCCATTGCGTAAAGCAGCAGCAGTGACGGTTTCGAAAGCATTCTAAATTGATTTCTTGATACAGGTGGGTCGTGATATAAGGTTTATTTCGGATAACAGTCCACATTATCGATCGCAACGATGGGTGTAAACGTTAAAGAAGCATAGAGTTATATGTTTACATTCTCAGTCATACCAACACCGACTCAAAGGAAGGCCTCGGCGCTTGTTCGTGACGTCACGTCAGGTAGGCAAGGCGAAAGCCAGGTCTGCTGCAGGCATACTCATAATGGTGGTGTCTCCCTCTCTGACACAGGAAAATGTGAAACTATTGGCGCTATGTGACCAGCACACATTGTTCTGAGAGATTTCTGCAATCAATTAATTGTGCAATTCATTACACTTCTTAACAAATAGTGTACTCCTGAACTTAAATTTCCACCTGTTTTAAGGATTGACATACAAAAACAACTTCGTGGTCCAGCAGCAACAGAATTCGTGCTTCTTTACCTGATTTGTAAATCTGAGGAGGGTTACGTTTGTGCTGGGTTGCTTTTACAAGAAACTGTGAACATATTGCTGCTCTTCTTTAGGTATCTTGGTTAACTATGGGGTGAGGAGAACTGAATGTTAATGAAATATCTTGCGATTGTACACCTTGGGGGAGAGGGTAGGGGACAGAAGAAGAGGCAAAAGAGAGATACTTGTTTTATTAAACAAAATTTTTTTATCTTATAAAGTTTCTCCTTTCGGTTGCAAGAGGGGAATATTTATCTTTTCTAATTTGCATGTTTAAAAAAGTTTAAGCTCAGCAGTATTTTCGATGTATGAAGCTATTTTGTCTCCTGTTTAGAATTCCTTTCGTTGAAAACGACTGTAATCTAATGACTGGCAACAGTTGGACATTTACACATATAAATTAGTTCACATTTCCAGTGACGATGTCAAACGAAAATAAATAAATAAATAAAATAAACGAGTTAATTTAAGGGGGTTGGGGTAAGTTTCGATAACAAAATGGATCAAGTAAATATAGTTACTTGAATGTAAAGTTTCCCGAAGCTTGCATTGGGGCAAAGGATCTTCTCATATTGATCTACGTTTGTTTCGACAGGATTCAGTAATACAGAACTATGATCTTCTAAATAAAACTGCAGAATCCAAAACAATACCAAACATTTTCTCCAAAAATAAGAGATTTATAGTGTTAAGCACGCCCAGGCGTTAATGGCTGCAACAGACCTAGCGTTCGCCGTGCCTAGCTGACGTGACGTCACCAACAAGCGCCGAGGCCTTCCTTTGAGTCGGTGTTGGTCATACAGGGCGGACTACGCGTGATTTAAGCTGTCAAAACAACATACGAATTGGGACGTTTTCGTGCCAGACTTCCAGGATGTCTCGAACGAGTTGCCTCACGGCTCCAACAAGGTTCCGCCCATCAGGATACTAAAGACCTGACAACCGGGAGATCGGATAAAAGAAGTAGTGGACAAACCTCTGAGGGAAAAGGAACGGCACGAAAACATTGTCAAAACAAGCGCTCATACATCTTAGAGCAGCAACCATGGAAAAGAAGGAAAGAGAAAAAAAGAAACCGAGGATTATACAATTCGAATTACGACAGACGGTGCTGGTACGTTCTCACCATCTCTCACGCAGACAAAAGCAGTGTGCCATAAATTATTTTCAGTCTATGAATCTACAGATCTGCACGCAAAAACACCCTGGAATGGGAGTCGATGAAAACAGGTAGATTAATTGGTATCCACCACATCAGCAACCTCAAGTCCTTCACGGAATTACAAGGAGTTTGTGTGTGGAACAAAATGATGCAGAATTTAAATGCAACCTGGAGGTAATCGGCCTTGCATAATGGAGCAAAAGTCGATATTGCATTTCCTTCTGTAAGAGGTATTAAGCTCATGTGAAAAACACTTGGTTGCATAAACTATTTCAGAGTCAAAGGACAGATTAGTAATTCAGAGGCGTAATGAATGCTAAATTAGACTTTTGTGATATTTTCTTCTTTCGTGGTTGCTATTTATGGAGTAAATAAGAAATCACTGCCGCTGAAAGAATGGTAGAGTTGTGGAAGGTATGGAGGCGTTGTAATGGAAGCAAACCGTTACTGCATCAGTTCAGGGACATGTTTTTATTTGCGGAAGAAAAGTGAATGTGAGGATCTGAGAAGTAAGTAGATGAAAATAGAATATAGAAAGATTGACGTATCTTTCGTGATAAGTGGGTATCCAGCTACTCATCGTACTGAGAGCGACTATGCAGCAGATATTTCGTATGGCTGTTGTTAGAATGGAATGAAGCAGTGATGATGTTTGTACTATTAAGGTCCACGCCGAGGTTGCGTTTGGACACACATTCATACAGTGGAAAAATTAGGAGGGGGCGCTAAGGAAAGTTTGCACCCGTTTATAGGTAGGGATGGAAAGATAAGTTATCTAGGACGCTCCAAAGTCCTTTTGTACTGAACATTAAAGGAATTCTGGAGGAATAAAGTAGGGAACATTTTTTTATCTTAGTTTAGGAGCACGTGGATGTTGGAAGATGTGCAGAGTCAAAGACACATAGAAACAGAGGCCGTACGACGTGTATTCACGGAAGCTGGATGTCCATTATCCAAGAATGTTTATCAAATTAAGGAAAGGATGGCTTATGTTTTAATGAGTTAATTTTCTTAGATGGATGAATACGACACCATTGAGATAAGAGTGAAAAGCAGAAAGAAGATGAGAAGCAAACTCCCGTTGATGAGACATCACACGGCGGAAGCGGGACGTGTCACGAAACGTAAAGGCTTACGAAGGAAGCGCACAGAGGTACGGAGAAATTGTCTATGTATTTAAATATATATTCCAATTTATTATGTCTGACTTTTGTTCGATGTCACATTTGAATAAATCAGAGACGAGGATTTGTTTGTATGTCTTCCTGTTTTCTTTGTTGTGAGTGTCTTTAAGCCAAAATCGTCCGTCCCCGGTAGCTGAGTGGTCAGAGTGACAGAATGTCAATCCTAGGGCCCGGATTCGATTCCCGGCGGGGTCAGAGACTTTATCCGCTCAGGGACTCGGTGTTATGTAGTCCGAATCGTCATCAAGTCATCCGCATCGACGCGCAAGTCGCCGACGTGGCGTCAAATGGGGTCGTCTTTCGCCACGCTAGAGGCAAGGCGTCTTGTTTACGTCCTCGCCACGCAGCTCGCTCGCGGACCTATTTACGTGATTCTGCCGTCTTAGCGTGCTATATTTCCTTCGACAGAGAATGGATTATGCCCACAGAAAATAGACATTGAAGATTAGCTTTGCACCTGAATATGTGCGACCAAAAGCACTGGAAATCAGTCTAACAGAGATGAAGTCAAGATTGATTGCAACCATCTTCTTGTCATCCACCTGTCTATAGTGAGCATTGTGGTATACGTGAAATTGGTTAACGAAGACATATGTGACAAAATTCTAAGTGCAACTCGAAGTGGTCTTAAGTTCCGTCACTCTGGTGTACACATCGTTGACGTAAGTATGGAACATGCGGGACTTGGACTGAGGACGGTACGTGTATTTGAACTCCCATTCGAGGTGCCCCCAGAGGTAGCGGTATCTTCAGTCCGCCCATATGGACATATCCGCATAGAGCTAACCAAACATGTGCCGACCTACATACAGGGTTATTACAAATGATTGAAGCGATTTCACAGCTCTACAAAAACTTTATTGTTTGAGATATTTTCACAATGCTTTGCACACACATACAAAAACTCAAAATGTTTTTTTAGGCATTCACAAATGTTCGATATGTGCCCCTTTAGTGATTCGACAGACATCAAGGTGATAATCAAGTTCCTCCCACACTCGGCGCAGCATATCCCCATCAATGAGTTCGAAAGCATCGTTGATGCGAGCTCGCAGTTCTGGCACGTTTCTTAGTAGAGGAGGTTTAAACACTGAATCTTTCACATAACCCCACAGAAAGAAATCGCATGGGGTTAAGTCGGGAGAGCGTGGAGGCCATGACATGAATTGCTGATCATGATCTCCACCACGACCGATCCATCAGTTTTCCGATCTCCTGTTTAAGAAATGCCGAACATCATGATGGAAGTGCGGTGGAGCACCATCCTGTTGAAAGATGAAGTCGGTGCTGTCAGTCTCCAGTTGTGGCATGAGCCAATTTTCCAGCATGTCCAGACACGTGTCCTGTAACGTTTTTTTCGCAGAAGAAAAAGGGGCCGTAAACTTTAAACCGTGAGATTGCACAAATCACGTTAACTTTTGGTGAATTGCGAATTTGCCGCACGAATGCGTGAGGATTCTCTACCGCCCAGATTCGCACATTGTGTCTGTTCACTTCACCATTAAGAAAAAATGTTGCTTCATCACTGAAAACAAGTTTTGCACTGAAAGCATCCTCTTCCATGAACTGTTGCAACCGCGCCGAAAATTCAAAGCGTTTGACTTTGCCATCGGGTGTCAGGGCTTGTAGCAATTGTAAACGGTAAGGCTTCTGCTTTAGCCTTTTCCGTAAGATTTTCCAAACCGTCGGATGTGGTACGTTTAGCTCCCTGCTTGCTTTATTCGTCCTCTTCCGCGGGCTACGCGTGAAACTTGCCCGCACGCGTTCAACCATTTCTTCGCTCACTGCAGGCCGACCCGTTGATTTCCCCTTATAGAGGCATCCAGAAGTTTTAAACTGCTCATACTATCGCCGAATGGAGTTAGCAGTTGGTGTATTTTTGTTGAACTTCGTCATTAAGTGTCGTTGCACTGTTATGACTGACTGATGTGAGTGCATTTCAAGCACGACGTATGCATTCTCAGCTCCTGTCGCAATTTTGTCTCACTGAGCTCTCGAGCGCTCTGGCGGCAGAAACCTGAAGTGCGGCTTCAGCCGAACAAAACTTTATGAGTTTTTCTACGTATCTGTAGTGTGTCGTGACCATATGTCAATGAATGGAGCTACAGTGAATTTATGAAATCGCTTCAATCATTTGTAATAGCGCTGTATATAGTGGTGGCTGCCATGCAGTTATTATTTATGATGGCCAGCCGAGGACATGTGGCAAAGAAGGACACACTCCGTTCGAGCTGTCTGCAATACAGAATCACACAGTTACCACCTGGGGACCTGCCGGCCACAACCGCTCCGACGACGCTACCGCTGACGTTTCCCGAAGTTCTCCATAACAACCTCCGACCTCGATCACCACTGGCTCCTACTACTGCCACAACGTCATCTCCGGTAATGCCTCCGGCTGTTGCAGGAGGACCGACGTCTTTTTTTCCTCCTCCCGACATGTGCATTGGTGAGCAATCTCTTGGACAGGGGACGGGCCTTGACTCTATGGTAGTGCCTGTCGATACTTTTGTGCCCGAACATCCGGATCCCCAGACGTCTTCGGACACCAAAGATCACGTGCGCAAGCAACGATCGCCGAAGAGACGTCGAAAACGGCGGATCTCCCCATCTGTCACCTGCAGGACGCAGTCTCAAGACGATGAGGATCACACCTATCAAGATGTAGCCCCGATGGGCGAGCCAGTGGCGGAAGCACCAGTCTGCACCCCATCTAAGCGTGCACCTGACGCCTTCGGGCTCCACAGGTACTCCACCGGACGCACACCATCCACGCACCTTTGCGTGGTCTGACGATGTGGGCGACAAAACACCCGCCGTAACCCACGACTGCTAATCGACAGGGTTGCTGTCTGGGGATGTGCAGCCTATTGGGACAACATTCCTGTTCGCTGCAGCTCTTCGTGCCTCCATAAGGGTCCCAGTAGTCCCAATTCCACCCCAAGCTTAGAAGATTGGTTTCATCAATGTCAACACCATTGGCACTCCTGTCAAACTACAAGTTCTCCGTGAAATGTTGAGGGCGTCGGACCTCGATGTTGCCCTGTTGGAGGAAGTTCACCTGGCGCCGTTTCCTAATATGTATGGCTACGTTTCCTACCTTACGTCGTGTGCTGACGGAGGCCGTGGGACAGCTATTCTTTTAAAGGAAGGCATTGAGGTAGACGACGTAATTTACCTACCATCGGCTAGGGGTCTTTCTGTGACTTTCCACGGTGTCCGAGTCATCAATGTTTATGCTCCCCCGGGCACGGCCAAGCGACGGAAACTGTCGCGATTCCATTCAGAACAGGTCGCTCATTTGTTGGTAGGCCGCTACGACCATGTTATTCTTGGCGGCGACTTTGTGTGTTATCTCAGAAGTACCAACATCCCCATTACATCACATGCCAGGAACTCAAGCTGCTTGTGCATGAACTGAACCTCACGGATACTTGGCACCCAGTGCATGGTGATCGGCCTGGATTTACGTACGTCACCAGCCATTCAGCAAGTCGTCTTGACCGTGTCTACGTTTCGCAAGGAATCGTAACTGCCGTGCTTGACGCTGAGTTATGGCCTACCACCTTTTCCGACCCTGTCGCCTACATTTGCACTGTTTCGCTCCAGAGACAGAAGGTGTGGCGCGGTCGAGGCCTGTGGAGGCTGAATGTAACCAACCTCAAGGATCTGGAATGCAGGCAGGTCGTAGAAACGACGTCGAACAACTGTGTGAGACGCCTTTCAGCGTATCTTACAATACTTTGGTGGTGGCTTGACTGCACTAAGCCTGCTTTATGTCGTTCGATAATGAATTACGGTCCTGACAAAATGCTGTGGCAACGACGTACCATGGAATACTATTCCCCAATTCTCTGGGGACGCTCAAACCATGCCCCCTCTGTTCAACGACACGTTGAAATTCAACGTATTGAGGCGACGATAATTTCTCTTATGCGTCACCGCAATGAAGGCACAATAGTACGCGAAAGATGTCACGACTGTGTACTTGGAGAGTCCCCGTCCATGCATCATTTTATCCGAGAGAAGCAGCGGTGTCGGAGAAAGCTGATCAACCCGCTCGACATGCCAGATGGTCATCGACTGACGTCCCAGAATGACATCGTAAAAGCCTTTGTGGATCACTATAACCAGTCCTATGCAGCAGAGAACCAGAACATGGAGGTAACAGCTGATGTCCTCCTTGACGGGTAACCTGGAAGAGGCCGCTGAGGAGATTCTCACATTGACACTTACTGCTGATGACATCTCCCATGCTCTTCATAAGGGTGCAGTGAATAAAGCCCCAGTTCTAGATGAGTTCCCGCTGGAGTTTTACCACAAATTCCGCGACATCATGGGATCACGCTGGGCTGCTATGTATGAAGAACTTATGAACCCTGATCGTCCCCTCCCATCAGAATTCGTAGAAGGCTTGCTCATCCCTGTCCCCAAGCCATTGGGAGATCGGGGAATTGAGCATTATCGGCCGTTGAGCATGCCGCTTGCCTTCGGCGCGTCGTTTCTCATTTCTCTTGATCGAACGTGCTTTGGTGATGACGTTAACATTCAGACGGCACCCAGAAATTACCGTGACGTCATAGCCCTGGCCACGACCTGCCGCTGTCCTGCTGCCTTAGTGACAGTGGACTTCGGCCACGCCATTGACAGAATGAGTCATGTCTTTCTATCAAACGTACTCAGACGGATGGCCTTTCCCCACAGGTTTATACACATCGTCTAGCGGTTCCTCCGAGGCGCCACGTCCCAAGTGCTGGTCGATGACTGTATGGCGGGCCCTATTGATGTCATGTGGTCAGTCCGTCAAGCATGTCCGCTGTCGATGCTGCTTTTCGCCATCGCCCTTGAGCCACTGTTACACGGTCTGAGGAGCCGTTTAACAAGGATAACAATGATGGGGAATCCTTTCATCTGCCGCGCCTATGCAGATGACGTAGTGTTCTTGGTTCTATCGGAGGATGAAGTGCGAGAGGTACTGGCATGGATCAACCAGTACGGGACTGCTGCGGGCAGCCGTGTGAAACTGACGAAATCTGCTCCCATGTCTCTCCATAGAGGCCTTCCAGCAGAGAGTTTGGCTCCATTGTCATTAGTGGACTAGCTCAAATGTTTGGGGATCACCTTCACGCATGATATGCAGCGTACGATCTCATTTAACTATAAACGCCTGATTCAAGCTATCCGCACGAACGTTCGTGGCAACCTCCTGAGAGAATTGGACATTTACAAAGAGCCTATTTTGTTATCACTCATCTAGTCTCACGACTACTCCATTTAGCCGGCTGAAGTGGCCGAGTGGTTCTAGGCACTACAGTCTCGAGCCGCGTGGCCGCTACGGTTGCAGGTTCGAATCCCGCCTCGGGCATGGATGTGTGTGATGTCCTTAGGTTAGTTAGGATTAAGTGATGACCTCAGAAGTTAAGTCCCATAGTGCTCAGAGCCAATTGAACCATTTTTTGACTACTCCATTTAGCACAGATTTTACCGATGCCAAAAGCAACGGCACAGAGACTTCAGGTGGCGTCCGGCTACTTTGTAAGCGCCGCTCTCATCTTCAAAGTCCGCTACGACACGCTGGCCCTTCCTCCTCGAGATGGCGGCCTCGGCCTTGTCTACGTGCAAGCGAGAGCAGATGCCCCTTATGTAAGTACTATGGTTAAATCGTGGACTCGCCGCTGATCTGGATAATCGGGAAGCCTCACTGACGAACTGGTCCCTCCCTCTCAAGTGACACCTGTTGCAGTAGCTCATATTTCTTCCTCGCTCTCACATGTCAGGACCTTTTTCATCGAATACAGTTATGTCCATGCCGACTTGCCTACTACCAGAAACCCTACCGCATGTGATGTTTACTGCCTAATGATGAGAACTTATACTCGGAATCTTGTGGAAAGCCGGAATCCTACGATAGCATTGCCCGTGGTTTGGTATATGGTCGTTAATGGAAAATACATGACTCAACTTCGGCTAATGCCATAAAAATGACAGATTTGCCGCTGTATCCTCGTTGTCACAGGTTTGATACGGACGAACATCGACTGATGTGTGGATCTTCTGCATAGGCGTGGCAGCTGATTCAGAAGATGCTTGCCTTTCTTCTACTTACGGCTCCCCATGCCATTACACCGAAATCCCTTCTCCCAGATGAGACATTCTTCCCATGTACGAAGAACAATGCTGTGATGTGGATAAAAGGCCTCTCGATCTCTTATTTGTTCTGTGAAGGTAATAAGAGTGTTCTTGATTTTTGGACGTTCCTGCAAGATTGATTTACTTTTCTCGTGCACCTTGCGCGATACCGTCAGTTTTATGTCAACTTTTTGGGTACTGCCTTCTTCGATTCCCCCTGAAGCTGGGGTGTGTCCCAGCTATGAGAAAGTGATTTCTGCGAAATTGTGTAATACCAGGACTCGGTCCAATGTACCGGCAAACGCAATATTCTTCATGAAGACGTGCCTGGAACATGCCTGACTGCCTTGGGATATAGTGTGCGTCTACCCACAAGTTGGCTGGACGCGGTGCCATTTTATCTGTTCTGCCAGGAGGGCGTTTGCTTTAAGTTCTGCAATTCCCCTTTTTATTTTGTTTGTTGTTGATGTTAATTACACATAATTGTTTTTTGCCTGGAGGGTGTTATCTTTGATCTCAACAAATATGTATAAAAAATAAATAAATAAATAATTATGATCCATGATATGAAAACAAAAAACCTATCGATAAGTATACATATTTACATTTTCAATAAATATTTTTTTAATTTATGCAGAAGGCCGTCATTTATTTGAGAGCACCAGAGATTTTTATTTTCTATGTCATTATAAGAAAGGCGCTTAACGTGACTGCTGGCGTAAAGTACAGAAAATGAAAAAATAAAAAAAGATTAAAAAATGGTAAGGCAATAAAATAAAATAAGAAAATCAGTATTGCACATGTCCGAAAAAAAATTAAAATAACTAAATAAATAAAAAAGGGAAGGCTTGCACCCGGCGAACGGTCTACCCGCTGGGAGCCCTAGTCACACGACATTTATTTTTTAGCCAAAATCGGTACCCAGTCCGAGAAAAGGACCATACGAGGAGTAACAAGGGGACGATATCATACCAAACGTCGATCAACAGGTAGATATAAGGAGTAGAAAATGGATGTAGATAAAAAACTGTATGATTGGGAGGAAGACATTTAATCCAGCTTCTTGCCTAAAGTTGAGAGGAACTGTATTAGGTTAAAATTATATATTGGCATAAAAACATGTACGATTACGTCGCCATGACAGTGATGAAGGGTTAAGGCATGTTAAACTACTGAAAACACTAGCATAGTACACTAGACGATATATGTAAGTTACCTATTCCTATTACTAAAAGTAGTAAATAAATACAGAATAGATTTTAGACCACTGAGCGTAAAAATTTAGAATTTACGTTTAAAAAAATATTGCAGAACATAGACCTGTTGTACATATAAGGCAATTCCATAAATAATTTCGTGAGGAATACATTCGGTTAAGGATTAATCAAAATAATTTCTGATTTAGTATGTATGTACAAAATGTTTGTAGAAATCTAATGATTAGGTCGAAGTAACGTGCAGATGGCCAAGCAGAAGGCAGATGACTGGCGAGCAGTTCTCACTTATTCTCGCGGGACAGGAAGGAAACTGTAGTAAGACGGCCAGCGGCTACGAAAGCAGGCGTAGAGGCTGACTGATCCACTTTCTGTGGGATGAGACAGCAGAGTCGGGAAGCGACAACCGCAAGGCGGCAGGGGCGCCACCCTCTCTGGCGTGGGGGAGCGTGTCTTCCCTATACACCGGTTTCTCGTGCCCAGACAACGGCAGAGGGCTGTGACTAACCCACCAGGGCAGACGCTCATGGCGGGGCAGGAGGTACGACATTCGCCTACGGCAGAGTTTGGGCGTTGACAAATGCGACTCTGCAAACTGCAACGGAAGTCAAGCAGTGACAAGAGCTGGCATCACATAAAATGGAGCTAAATCAATACATAATCCGATGTCAGTGTTAACCCGATCCTTTGTGACATACCCCAAACTATGGGATCAAAACGCATGTCCAATTAACCCGTTCCAATACCATATGCCATACCTATTTTCCTGCACGATAACCTCTCAGTGCCTCCTATAACTACGCTCTTCAATAGTACATGCAGAATGCAACAACCGATAGAGCTTGTTGGTGTGGAGTCCTACAGTCCAGTCGAATGAAGAAGACGTATGTACACTTTAAAGCAATGTCATACTGAGATCCTGACTTCTCAGTAATGAGCCTCGAGTATGCTCACGACGCCCCACACCGCCATACACACACACACACACACAGACACACACACACACACACACAGAGACGAGCTGGAAAGAATCATTGTCCCTGTAAGAAGTGTGTTACCCCTGTGTCCTCAAAAGCACAAAAAAGGAAAGATGTACTGTGCGTCATGTGCATTCGCAAAATTCAATGCAGGAATAAACGTTTTGTCTTTTGTTTCTACGTCACATTCTTCTTTTAAAATTAGGTAATTATGTTGTCTCTCAGTGTTATTCTATATCATTATAAGACTTTTAATTTGTTTATCTGATCAAATTGTTGTAAAGACGGGAATCTCAGCTGATTACTTTTTGTAAACTACTAGTGTACTTGAGAATTTACTTATGATGTTTAATTTTTTGAAATAAACAGATTTGGTGTTTTTATGTGTAGTGCATGGTTATTGTGTAATTGATTACTTTTCTCATTACATTTGTTCATGTTTAATTTCAAGTAGAAGTGTTTGAATGAAAATGATAAGTGTGATTGTATGGAGCTTACGTCAAATCTTGGTTACTTCGTAAACAACAATAGTGTAGCACCATATTGATAGGGAAGAGTGAACAGACGTTATTGTAATTATATACACTTTTCCCTGAATTTTGACTGTTCGTTTTTCACTGAAGAGAGCTGTTCCAATAAACTTTTATGAATGCTTAAATTCTTGTAGTTGTTGCCATTCTAAAACTGAACTATATATGGCGTATTTGTTTTTATCTGTTATCAGTAGTCTACGTGGTACGGTATCTGGTGTGTGAATCATCATACAGCGAATTCAGTGGGTCTTCTTCGAAACACTTGCAGTTACGTAGTACGAAAGTATGAATGGAAATACAGTCGTTTCTACTAGTCAGCTTGTAAAGATGCCTTTAGCACGTCGTGGACGCGATTTCTTTCGGCCACTGCATCTATGGTGTTCTGTGCGCCCTGTTGGGCTGATCCCATCGGTTAATAGCAACTATTATTCCTGCCACGTTGAGCTCTACTACATTTCGTTAGGACTTTACAGCACCAGTAAGCCTAGAACGTGCTTTTTAAATAATTTCAATGGGGCCTATGGGGAAGGGTACACAGAAAACAAGTCTGGAACCTAATAGATGCAGGGGCGCGAAAGATCTCACATCCACGACGTGAGAGGCTCCTTTAAAAACTGACCAATGCAACCACTGGAACTTCTATTTATGTGTTCATAACACTTAAGTGCAAATGTTTTGATACGACCCTCATTAGGTTCTGTAGGACGCTTAAGACACCAGATTCCGTACCATGTATACTACTTTCAGCAAATAAAAACAAATAAGCTTCAACGTAAAATCGAAGCCTCGACCTTCTGCATGCCAACACAAAACGATATCCACTGCACCATCTCTACGGCAATGGTATCTATGCTGACAGAGGTACTAACCATCCATGTGGTTACAGTCTTGCCAGACTGCCAATCTTTAAAGTCCGTTTACTGTCCGAAACATAGGCAGGATGAAATTTTGTGGCAGACATTTTTGTATTGCCGGTATGTGAGGAATCGCGCTGCGAAGTCTGTGTGTGAGAGTTTTTCTTCACCCTGTATAACCTTTCTACGCAAGTTTTCCATTGTTTCATATATTTGTTTGTTGTTATCTCTGCAAGGGACAAGAAATCGACGCATTAAATTTTGTTAAGTTGTACTTATATCACTGTACCATACACTTACGTCACACGTACATAAAATTCTTATCTGTCTACTTCACTGCACTTTGTTATGTATCAATGTAACTGAATCACACACCTTTTTGTTACACTTACATAACCTGTCCACTTACAAAATCTCAGTAGGAGTATAATAGTTCATTTATTTATTTCCGTACAATTGCTTACTTCATCTAAAGTGTGTGCTTTGTATTCTTCGAAGATTCATATAATATTAACAGTGACACGACAAGTATCACATGTACAGATATGACACGTAATTTCGTAAAATTTTGGATGTCGATTAAACTACATCCTGATAACCAGTGTAAATGGATGTCCTTATGAAGAAAACTAAGCTTCAGTCACATTACACTTAAGCATTTTACTGGCCATGTTTTATTATAAATTACTGTCGTAACACTTTGACGTAGATAATGAAATTGTGATGTTGTTTATGCATTTAATATAGTTTATGCATATATATGTTTATGTATTATGTTAGAATTATGCAGATGCACGGAGTCCTAGGAACTATGAGTACGCCAGATTGTGAGCAAATTGCGCTCACGGTGTTATACGTCAAGAAAGAATGATTTATGTTTACATTTAATTATGAAAGGGTGAATAAATGTTCAAATAGGGAACCATTAGCTGAGTTAATACGATTAACAAACTAAACTAATCACAAATAACTACTTCAGAATGAGTGAAGCTTAAAGTAGATTACATTGTAAACCTTTCTTGACCTGGAATCAATTAGTACTTCAAACTGATTTCTTATTTATAATATAAGGTTTGGTTGTTGATATCATTGTCATACTAGTCAACCAATCAAATAATAAAAGCGTTCAGCATCACCTGCAGCTTTATGTATGTGTGAACTTGATTGGTTCTCACAGGAATGAATGCAGCAGTTTTAGTTCGTTGATGCCAGAACATATACTAACCTGCCATATTCCAATCTGGGACATGGTACTCCCAAAACACATTAAATCAACATAACAAAAGTGAGAGCAGAATATAGTTTTGTTGATAGCACTCTACATTACTTTAGGGTAACACCACTTGCTCAGATTTTATATTAAGAGTTCGAGAAGAGAAGAAACGTTAGGCTATATCTCTGGCCACCCTCTACACATTTTTTCTCCTCCCGACGTTCAATTCCTTTTAATAATTCAACATGACACTTAAGGTTTTTCAAATCTTTCTCTGATTTAATGAGAGAGTAATAGCAGTGAATATCAGGTCAGAACACCTTCGTATTCCTTAATTAACAATATCGGCTTACATAGACGTTGAATTTTTCTTGTGAAAGATTGGTTTGGCGGGACGATGAGAGCAGAGCGCAATCAGCGGCACGGTCAGCTTCTGGTGCATGGGAGACGAGAGACGGATGCGCTGTTTTAGGACACAGCTGGGAAGCTTGGCAAATGCGGCGAAGGGCAGCTAAGGGACAATACCGGCAGACACATCGTCCACTAAATCGATACCTTGGCAGGTATTCCAAGCAGAGGACGACTTATCTTTTACTGTGTGGCGCTTCGCTCTTCTACGATAACGCTATCATTTTTTAAGCGGGATTGGACGTCCAATTCGCAGAATACGGGACTGAGGACACCCATTTCTAGATATGCCAATGTTTTCCCTTCGTCAGTAAGCACGTAAAACATTCTGGAAGTCGTTCTGTGTGTCGTTTCTTACTATGAGGTGAAGAGGCGACAGGTGACCTAAGCGACAGTGGAATGGTTGTAATTTGGCACTCACAGGCTACCATTTCAGTGTTTCTCCGTGCAAAACGACTGGTCGTTGGCTGACTAAGAGACATGCGTCGTTGAGGGAGGTACTAGGCCCATAATTCTTAGTATGGAGCTGGCTGGCGGATCTGAAGCCTTCTTTTTGTTTGAAATCCATGGTGCAAGTAAAACTAAAATTACTATTGGTGGAATGTAGGGAAAAATCATGTCATGGGCGGACAAAGTATTTTACACGAAATCACGCACAGGGCAGACGCTGAGAGCACAATGTGTTCTCTTTGCTTAAGACTTCACTTCCGTCACTTCACTTGCAGGGTGTGTGGACGGTCTCAGGTTCACATCTACAGTCTTCTCGTCTGGTCACTATTACGGTAAGATCGCGCAGCAGCTGTGGCGGTCTAGGGCCCTGTAAAGAGTTGAGACTTGGCCAGACTCAAGTATATTCATGCAGGCTCACCTTTATTCGATACACAGCCATAGCCCACGTATAACTCCTTCTTTCTTTCAATCCTGCAATCTCTGTATTTAGGCGAATCCCCTTCGTTTAATAAATCTATAGGAAATGGTCTATCACTGTCATATAATCTGAAGAGCCAAAGAAACTAGTACACCTGCCTAATATAGTGTAACACCCACGCGAGCACGTAGAAGTGCCGCAACAATACGTGGCATGCACTCGACTAGTGTCTGCATTAGTGCTAGAGGGAATTGACAGCATGAATCCTGCACGGCTGTCCCTGAAACTATAAGACTAGAAGGGTGTGGAGATCTCTTCTGAGCAGCACGCTGCAAGGCACCCAAGATATCCTCAATCATGTTCGTGTCTGAGGAGTTTGTTGAAAAGTATTTAAAATCAGAAGTGTGTTTTTGGAACCACCTTGTAGTAATTCTGGACGTGTGGGGTGCCGCATTGTCCTGCTGGAAATGTCCAAGTTCAAAATGGTTGAAATGGCTCTGAGCACTATGGGACTTAATATCTATGCTCATCAGTCCCCTAGAACTTAGAACTACTTAAACCTAACTAACCTAAGGACATCACACAACACCCAGTCATCACGAGGCTGAGAAAATTCCTGACCTCGCCGGTAATCGAGCCCGGGAACCCGGGCGTGGGAAGCGAGAACGCTACCACACGACCAATTGCCGAAGACCGTCGGAATGCACAATGGACGCGAATCGGGTGATCAGGTGATCAATCAGTTTACTTACATTCGTGTCACCTGTCAGAGTCGTACCTAGATGTATCAGGCGTTCCATATCACTCTACCTGCACACACTCCACACTTTTACAGAGCCTCCACCAGCTTGAACAGTCCTTACTGACGTGCAGGGTCCATGGATTCATGACGTTGTCTCCGTATCAATATACTCCCATCCGCTCGATACAATTTGAAGCGAGGCTCGTCTCCCCAGGCAACATGTTTCCAGTCTTCAACAGCCCAATGTCGCTGTTGACGGGCTCAGGCGAGGCGTACTGCTTTGTGTTGAGTAGACATCAAGGGTATAGGAGTGGGACGTCGGCTCCGAAAGCCCATATCGATGATGTTTCGTTGAATGGTTCGCACACTGACACTTGTTGATGGCCCAGCTGTGAAATCTGCAGCAATTTTCGGAAAGATTGCACTTCTGTCACGTTGAAAGATTCTCTTCAGCCGTGGTTGGTGCAGTTCTTGCAGGATCTTTTTCCTGCCGTAGCGATTCCGGAGAACTGATGTTTTACCTATTCCTGCTATTCGCTGTACACTCTTGAAATGGTCGTAGGAGAGAATCCCCACTTTATCTCTACGTCGGAGATGCTGTGTTCCATCGCTCGTGCGCCGACTGTAACATCACGTTCGGCCTCACTTAAATCTTGATAACCTATCATTGTAGCAGCAGTAACCAATTAAACAACTGCGCCAGACACTTGTTGTCTTGTGTAGGCGATGCCGACCGCAGCGTCGTATTCTGCGTGTTCACATATCTCTTTATTTGAATACGCATGCCTAAACCAGTTTCTTTGGCGCTTCAGTTTACAGCCTTATCTGATATCCTTCTCAGACTCTTAGTGTACTTTCTTTTACAATCGATTTGACGTAGCAATTGAATGTTCTCTAAGGGCGTTTAACAAAATGTTGTAATGTTTTCTGTTAATATGTGAAGATACAATAACATAATAAAACTGTGTGTCACTGGACCACGTATTTAATTTAGTAATCAGTAGATGCGTCTCATGGAATTATGCAATATAATTAGTGTCGAAATTCCGTTACTAGGAATTCAGTGCTAGGCGGACTTGCTGTTAAAACTGCGTTATTTCAAATCTGCTGTGAACCTTTATTAGGAGCTGGACTTCCAGGAGCGATCTGCCGCTCAATAGAGGTCTAGTTGATGCAAATCAAGTAAGTTCACTCTGGAATATTTCCAAATGTCACTCATTGCTTAAAAATTTTGCCTTTTAACTCCTAGTATAGGTCCTGTCAGCCACTTGTCTCAGCGAAACTCGTCGAAGAGCTTCTCTACCGTTCACTTTGTTAGACAATTTACACTCAATGGCCTTTCTTTGACAGACATTGAAAATTTCGTCAAATAGTTTGTTATATGTTTCCTTGATGTTAGCTACACTACGAAAACCAATTAGAGGTTAATGGACTTGAAACCTCGTCTTCTTCCTCCGTTACTACTTAGAATTTTGAAATATGGCTCAAAGCTGCCTACAAAATTCCTCTGTAATGACGCAAATGAGTGGCGCCCTACAACATCCACCTCTAGCTAGCCGGAGTTTCAGACAGCAACACGTGGACACAAGCGAGAAAAAGACCAAGATCCAGAAGCTCATGTGAGGTGTAAGGTGGGTTAACGTCGCCGCCACATTGGCTCTAAATTTCACCGCAGCTCCGTGCAACACAGCATGGGCGCGTAACGCCATCTCCCACCCCTTCCTCCTCGTACCTTACCGAAACCCTGCTCTTGACGTCCCTGCAGTGGACATCAAAAGTACAATGCCTAACATCAGAAACAGTCGGTTTCCTATAGGTGTCGAAAGAAACCGATTCTGATATGCTACTACTCAAAATCGTGAAGATCAGGAGATGACATGGCGTCACTAAGACCAGCCCTCTCCATGGAGCATTCATTTACACACATTTTGCGGTCGATAACGACAGTTTGTAGTGCGATGTGCAAATAAACGATATTCTACACAGTCTTTGGCACTGATGATAACCTATGGACGATTCAACTCTTTTCTAAGGACATCATGGTTCCGAAATCGCACTGAAGGCATTCTGAGCCATTTGGAGAATAGCAAAACCTATTTTTGTTGTGGTACGCAGTGTGGAACTACTAGCGACCATTCAAAACAACGCAAAAAATTTCAGTGTGATGTGAAGCACTTAAGACTGTTCACTATTTTGCCGCTATCCTGTGTCCCACACTCACATGGCGTGATCGTGCAGGGGGTGGAGGGGGTGCAGCATTGATGCAGACATGAATAGAGTGGCAAAGGGTGCCTCTAAGACCCACTTCTTCTTTGAAGAGTTTAAAAATGTGCCTGTACAGAGAAAACCCTTGGGAAACCCCTATGCCTCTGTGGTGAGGCAACACTTGACACCAATAAGCTGAGTGTTAATACACTGTGCTCTAACACCTTCCTATGGGCATGCAGAATCTGTGGGGTGTGAAAGGAGTTGGCAGCCTCAGGCGCTTACGAATCAGTCAAGGGTCACCTCTGTACTGGTATATTTTGAAAGTGCTCAACAAATATGAACGCATGGCACCAAGGATGTTGCCGAACTTGCGGTCTTACAGAAGCGCCTTCACGTATTATTCATTCACATGTCACTGTCGCAATGTCACATCCGTGATCGCGCCATAGGAGAACTCGAAACAGGAGTGCTTTAAAATCGTAAACATCCTTAGCTGCTTCGAAGTGCATTAAAATTTAGTCGATTACTTTTAGACGTTCTGTAGTGGTTCCAGATTGTATGCCACAGCAAAAATTGTAGTCATGATACACAACAAAAGGGTCACAAAACTTTCAGTAGGGTCTCGGTTTCACGATATTCTTAGAGAAGGGTTGATGCAGTTTACAACTGCGAAATGTGTGTAAATGAACGTCCCAATGGAAGAGGTGGTTTCATTGAAGCCGTCTGTGGAGGTCATTTCGTGTCGATATTGAAAGGCGATGTTTCTGCAAATGTACTTTAAAGCCGTCGGGGTTCTGATCTCCACCACAAGGGCGTCAAGAGAAGGGATGAGATCTGTGTAATGGAATGTTTTACACTTCCACCGTGGCGTTAGGCAGGATTATGGTGTGATTTCGTAAAAATATAACAACACCGTACACAACACACCAGCTTCTTAGCTCTGGGCTTCTTTTCGGATCTGTCAGCCACATGTCTTTCAAGCGTCGCCCAACCCGTTGGTGACATCCCAGGATGCTACGTTTGTGCCAAACTACAGAGTAACGTTGTAGCCTCCTTAGAGTAACATCTCAAATTTCACGGTCATAATGGGGGAAAACGATGGGGTTTGAAAAAAGTGACACTTTAGTTCTTTCGTATTTATGAGGTCACTGGATGATATGTCGCAGCGTTAAGACACTGGACTTGTGGACTCGTATTCGGTAGGGCAACGATTCAAACATACGTACGCCGATCAAGACTGAAGTTTACCGTGATTTACTCCCAAATCAAGTAGGGTAGATATAGGGAAGGTTCCTTTCGATAGGATAAGGCTGAATTCCTTATTTAGCCTTCCACTACACGCGTTTTCCCTTCGTTTGTAATGACCTCGTCACCGAAACGACTTTAAACACTGACTCGCATCTTCATTTCTGTCAGCGCTGTTCTTAAAGCCGCTGCAATGTGAATACTCCCAGATTGCAAGGCCTTGCGTCCTACATTCATTCTTTCTAGTGTTTTACATGGAAAAGTTAAGGCCATTTTGAGACCTACTGCTACATTTCGTTCGTTACACTTCGCATTCTGCTTTTCATAGTACACTGCTTTTCATACTCCTAAGAACGTGAATGAATCTCTTTGAAAGTATACAGATGACTTCTTATCTGCCAGACAAACGCTTAGGATTTGGTGTCTTTTACGTTATCTGACAACGCGTGGCCACGATGTTCGTATCATCGATTTACGTCAAACACGATACTCGTTTAATCGTCCGTAAGGGCAACATAATGTGCAACCGGCAAGGCGTACTACGATGTCGATTTTGAGAAAATCGGAAGCGAAGATTCACCTAGCGATCCTGAGCACAAGCTGGCGCCAGTCATGTTGTTAGCTTTCAAGCTCCGTTAGTACAACAAATGTTATGCGACTTTTATATCTAAAGGCACGTTAAAAACTTCATCAATCGCCTTCAGACTTGTTCTTATTTGATGGACAACGAAGAAGAGATTGCTTCTCATGAAAATGCTACTAAAATGCATTCAATTTCACAGTTTTCGGCACCGACAGTTAGAAAATGTAGCGTTACGCATGGTTTGTATTTAATTTACAGCAAGAAAGAGAAATTGCTCATGATGTCATGGAATTTGTTTTTTCTAATAAACTTCGAAGAACCGTTGCGAGCATACACGAAAAGTTCATTCATTCGATATAGTAGATGCAGTCTAAAAATTGTTTTCCGTGTCTGTATGAAAAATATCATTTTGTAGTTTGTAATGCCGAAAACAAATCCGACGATTAATTGACATGTTGTAACTCACTGTATTGGTGAATACAGTTATTTAACACCTTTATTCATCGATGTTTGACTTGTGCTGTCCAAGCCTGTCCCAGTGTTGCTGCAGCGACATTTTCATCAAGGTGGACTCTTCAAGGCTTCAATCATTACCTACCATCATAAATTTTTCTCGTTTTTTTTTTCTATGTTTTATCTTTGACGAGATACCTTACCCTCGGGAGAATTACCCCTGTCGTCTCAGAATAGTTACGTCCTGCTGTTATCGCTGGATACTGTTCTTAATTGTGCGGTGGTTGTTTTCGGCATATCGTCTCAGGGTACTCAACAATACAGGGATCTCTAAAATGACTGACGCTGTTGCTGAGCAACTAGCTTCAGACAGCTGGTGAGCAACATGGTTCTTTCCGTCTCCATCCAGCAAAATATTAAGAAGACCATTAGATGCAGGAAGCGCATGGGTCAAGGACAACAATCAGAAGGCAAGTCATCAAGAAAAGCTTTGTCAATGTTCTTTTCTTTCTTTGCAATTATTTTATTTACAGCCGATACATGGAGTAGTGCGGAGCCCAACAAATTAAAAAATCAAATCTTATTATTTTTCTCTCTCTATCTGTATGTAAAAAGTAACATGAAAAGGTCATATGAGTAAACTATCTGACTGCGTTGGCAGAATTTTCTTTTATTCACTCCAAGGAGTGAAACAAACTGTCCGAGTTGTGGCCCATTAAATGTCATGGTTCTATTCAGAGATTTATCAGAGAAACTGGTAGAGTGGCAAATGAGTGATCCAAACTGCGTTTAAATGGGGTGAGTTTACCAGTTGAGGCTTACGTCTTGTAACCTAGGGAAACCTTCCGATAATCTAGGTCGGAATAAGAGGTTAGAACTTCTACATTTATTTCTGAGAACTCGACCTTCTTTGAGGGTAGTGTCCCATCCAAATATAATGATTTGTTTACGTACGTGGTGTGTAAATATTGTTAAGTGTGTATGTGACGTGATTCATCACAATTAAGGAATTTAAATATACAGGATTTTCATTTAGCACCCGCCAGAATGAATTACTTGAAATGAGTACTTCACGTAAAAACTTCTAAGTAGTAAAATAATCAAATGGAACAATTTCAATAAAGACTGTACCGCTTCTTTTGATGGCAGTATGTGACATTTGTTACTTATAATTTGGGTTGTTTTGAAAATCAGCCTTATGCGAACACAGTTAATTTATTTTATTTTTTATATTTACCCACACATGTTTTGACAAATATGTGTCATCTTTTGTGGGTCAAATTTTTATTTCTGTTATGTGCAATACCAAATTTGTAATAATTTATCTATTGTATAACAATATATGTAATTCTTGGGCCTATATTATATAAATTTTTAAAAGTTGATATTGTACTTTACAGAAATAAAAATTAATATATGTGTAATTCTTAGGCCTACAACAGATAAATTTTTGTAAATTTGATATCGTAGTTTACAGAAATAAAAATCTGATCCACAGAAGATGACACATAGCCGTTGATACATGTCTGGATAAATTAAAAAACCTTTAATAAATACTTATGTTTTTGTATGGCTGATTTTCAAAACAACACATTCCGTGTTTCCCGCACACAGCTCTTCTGCAACGCCGGTAACACTAGCATCACAATTTGTCAACTGAAATGGCGCGGCAACTACAAACGTACTCCAAAGACGAGGAACGCGGGTTTGTACGATTATTGTGATCAAAACGTCTAAATATCAGAATGATTAACCCTGATATTTCTGGCTATATCCGAGAAAAATGCTATGTCCGGTCCAGCGGCGTACTCAAATGGTGCCAACAACGTCACCAATGACACACCAACATACGTGATGCCGATCAGGAAGTTCATGTTCTGCACCATGCGATGTGCAGTTTTTCGGCAAGTTGATAGAACATCTGGTGAGAAAAAGATTTTCCAACCGATGAGGGTGTTTACACAGCGGTTCTAGAACGCTCCGTGACTTAGGAGCGAATTTCTATCGTGGAGTGATAAACAGAACGTTCCGTCCGTTGATAAAAGAGAGTGACTACTTTGAAAAATAGCGTCACTTTGAAGCGTAGCACAGAATTCAGTAAAAGTTGCTTGGCCTGCCTTAGTAATGTGTGACTTACTTTCTGAAGTACCCTCGTACATTCAGCTAATTATGCAGAACTCATATCACGCTTCTACACGCAGTAAACGTCAGTTCTATCTTAGCCTACGAAAAGCGCTCTCAGTTTACTAAGATCTGGATTAATGCAAAGGGCGAAATGGTAGACTTGAGGGCCTTTGCTCAATAACAAAGCATAGAAGAATGTTTCGAATAAGCAGCAAGCGCGAACTGAGACAGTCTTAACAGCGCTTTTCGGATCATTACGAGGGCTGAGCAAACGATACTCTGCTTCAAATCGGCTCGAGAGAACCAAATGTGCCACAGAGTTCGCTACTATCGAGCGGTGCTCGGACAGTTGGCCCAATGTCGCATCTCACTCTTGCAGTGCGATTGCAAGCGACCACGAAAAATTACATACTAGGTACAACAGTAAGTTCCTACTCTGTTTGGTAAAGGATAATTTCGTAAAACACGAGTGGTAATGGGAAATACACGCCTGTTGTATTTGAACGAAGTATGTATAATGGGAGTCTTTATGAGGTATGTAAAACGTTTAAATATTTATTTTAAGTAAAATGGAGAGCCAAAGGTGCAATTGTTGTCCTTAAAAATGCTACCTCAAGTATTATCCCAAAATAATATTTGTTACTAGAAATTACATTAACTTCCTAAGTGCCTTACACATGAGCATTTTGATCACTACTCACTTATTAGAATAGCGTCTCAAGAGTTATCAGTTTGTGATCAACTTCAAAAGAAGATGGTAAGACTAAGGTTAAAGAAGGAAGAAAATTAGATATTGAGTGCCTACTAAACAAAATTAACCATTTGACACAGCGCAATAAGCTCCATGGAGATTGTACCAAAGATGTCACTAGATCTGACGACTTATGTAAGTTTGATAATCAGACTGAATCGTGATTGCTATTTGATGACAGCATAGTCTTTCGACGCATTGTCTTGAGTGGACAAATATTTTATGCGATATCGGCTGTTGAATGGTTTTCTTTACGTATTATTCTTTTAATAGTAAATGTTTTTATAAATGGCCGGCACAGTGGAAGATTCTACAGTCTATGTTTCACGGTTTCTTATCGTTAAAATCGATTATACATTAATAAGGCGGACACTTTGTGTAGATAACACCAATAGACGTCGTCAGCTCAATCGACGATCGAAAGCTAAAGCAAAGCTCGAGATATATCGAGTTGTGACATCAACTGTTTGAACCGTTGGAGTCATACTGAAACACAGCATTAATCTTTACAAAGTTAACAATAAGAAGCTACCGGAGTCGCAATATCCACCGTGTACCTAGCACGGTTACTTCCTGGAGCTGAGTTTCCTCCAGCAACAGGCGCGGCCCTCCTATGTACTTGCAAGTCAAGCAGTTGACCGATGCTCGTACTACGCTATCCAGAAGTGACATGTTTGCACGCCATGACTCTTAACATTTAAAGCCGGCCGTGGTGGCCGCGCGGTTCTAGGCGCTATAGTCTGGAACCGTGCGACCGCTACGGTCGCAAGTTTTTAGTCCTGCCTCGGGCATGGATATGTGTGCTGTCCTTAGGTTAGTTAGGTTTAAGTAGTTCTAAGTTCGAGTGGACTGATGACCTCAGAAGTTAAGTCCCATAGTGCTCAGAGCCATCTGAACCATCAACATTTAAAACAAATTTTACACAATATGAAAATGATTATTTTTACTGGCCTGTATGTATTCCACTACTTGGCAATTTCATCCGTGAATGTTATGTCCCACTAGCGCTGAGACATCCGCTCGCAGAGAAAAATTTATACTGTACCCGCGCAGATGACAAAACGCTGCACATCTTCAACGTGCCAAACAAAAAAAGTAACTTAACAAAAGCTGACTGGGGGTTTGTAATGTGGTCCGTTGGGCTCATATTTTGCCTCTGTTGAAACGATACAAGGCGCTGCACAATGAGGCGTTTAACACACAGTCTATGGAGGTTGTAGTTAAGGCTGTGTCTGGTTCTGTAGTATGTCTGGGTAGCTTTTCGTGCCATGACGAAGGCCTACTAACTGAGATTACCGTGAAAACGGACAAGGTTGTACAAGGGCTGGACAAAAATATGGAAACACCTTGAGAGTGGCATGCTTGATTATATACGCAGGTGCCAGCCGAGCCTTCAAGTCGTGATGCTGTAAAGACAAACCCAACGCACCACGAAGGAATTTTCGGAATGGGACCAAACCTGCAGTTGTGATGTTCATGTACAGACAAACAAATCATTACAATATCAGAAAACTATGATGCTTTACTCAAGAGAAAGAACTTCGCAAACTGAACAAGTCAGTAATGCGTTGGTCTGCCTCTCGGCATCAAGCAACCTTTGCACTGATTGACAGCGTTTTTAGATATCCTCCTGAGGGATGTCGTGACAAGTCCTGTCCAATTGGCGCGTTAGATTGTTAAAATCTCCAGATGGTTGGAGGACCCTGCCCATAATGCTCCACAAGTTGTTAGTTGGGCAACCTTGCTCGCCATGGTAGGGTTTGGAAAGTAGAAAGACAAGAGGTAGAAACTCCCGCCGAATGGCTAGCCACGAAGGATAACAAAGCGGGGCGTAGAAGGTGCTGACGTAACCCTGTGTAGTATGAATGCTGCGGATGACAAATAAAGGGGTCCTCCTACGAAATAACATGGTTGCCCAGACCGTCAATCCCGGTTGTCGGGCTGTATGGCGGGTGACAAAAAGGCTGGTATCTCACCGCTGTAAGGGCCTTCTCTAGACACGTCGTTGGCCAGGAATCTCATTAACAGTAGTATAATTGTCTTCAAAGATGAGTTCCGCTTCGATGTGAGAATCGATGACTATCGAAGAAACGTCTGCAGACGCTATGAATACGCAGTGGTATACAAACCTGACTATCGCCCACGAGGAGTCAGGGTCGTTAAGAGGGGGGTGGGGGGTGTTGGTGGGAGGGGGGAGTTTTGTTTCGTATTAGAATCCCTTTCATCGTCATCCGCGGCACCCTTTAAAGTACAGTGGTACGTCGAAGATATGGCTGAGGATGTGTTGAGCTCCAGGCTAAAATTAGTTTGTTTTCGAAATATCTAAAAAGCTATCTTATGGTTAATTACAGTCACAGCAAGATGTAAGTAAGTAAGTTGACAATTTTTGTTTTCTGCTTCACAGATTGGTATCCGTAATGGTATTAGGATCGAGTGACTAAGTGGTCGTGTCGTGGTGCAGTCGGATGCCTCAGCGTTCATCAAACCAGGTACGTATACGTGCACCCTGTTAGCACTGGTTTTGTCGTGTTAGGAGACCAGAGTGTCCACAGCAAGTGGACATAGTAGTAGTACTCCTTTGTCAGTACCCTCCTCCGGTCAGTTATGTACTAAACGCACCGACTGGACCAGTATGGTTGGCTCAACCAATTGCATTTAATACGGCTGCTAGTTTCATGTGATTCTATGAGTCTTCTGAGTCGCATATTAATGGGAACACAACGCTCTGGATTAAAGGACATTGATTTGATTCCAGTTGCAGGGTTGCACACTTGTTATATATTGTGCAGCCACGTTACTTTGACTACATGTCAAAATCCTGAATAACGACCGTTTGAAGCGTGGACAGCAGCGACACTTGCAGGTAGATAGCCAGAGAAGTTCTGGAAGATACCGACAGCGACGTGGAGCCATGTCCTCTGCAGAGCCGTGGCCAGCTGCGCCAGGTTTATCGGCTGAGGGCACATGACGCGAACAGCCCGATAGAGGTACTCCCACTGATTACCGATTTGATTGTAATCGGAGAGTTTGTGCTCAGGGGAATACGGCAAGCGCATCCTGATGTTCTTCAAACCACGAACCTACACGACGAGCAGTGTGATACGTTGCATTATCCTGCTGGTAGATACCATTGCGCCGAGGAAAAACAAGGTGTATGCATTCCGCCGTCGAGAACGACAAGATCACTCCGCAGACCATAATGCTCTCTCCTGCGGCCTGGACACTTCCGATGATTGTGGGAGAGTTTTTGCTTTAAGACGTTTCACGCCATACACGGCAGCGGCCATCAGTCCGATGGAGCATGAAACGTGAGTCGCCTGGAAAGGCCACCTGTCGCCAATTAGTCGCTGACGAACAGCAGTCAGCACGAGTGAATGAACCAGGCGCCTCCTGCGGAAGCACATACGCAGCAACGTTTGCTGAACGATCGTTGTTCTCTTGGCTCACTTGGGCGACCAGTTTCTCGACAGTGATGTCCTCTTGGTTCACTTGGGCGACCAGTTACTCGACAGTAGCACGTCTGTCTCCCCCCCCCCCCCCCCACACACACACATCTCCCCAACCATCGTTCACACATGTCATCTATTACATGTGGTGCACCGCTGTTGTCTCTAAACGAGTTTGGATAACGTCATTTTGCCATGCACGCTTTACTTTATCCGCGGCGACACGCGAACAGTTTAAAAACTTAGCCGTTTCGGAAATGGTTGCACTCAGCCCGAAAGCGAATGATCAAGCCCATTTGGACATCGGATAATCGCGCCGTTTCTGCGCTATGATAACGACTGCACTGTTTTCCGCTTCCCTCCGACATGCCTTATGTACGCTCGACTGCTAGTTCACACACATCTTATGTACCCTCGACTGCTAGTTCACACACACCTCTATGAGTGGTTACTGCGCGTTGACGTGGAACGTAGGCGGTGATCATGTTAGTGCGACTGGAACATATCTTAACAGTACAAATGTATTTGTGTGCTACTATGCACATTCATGTCAGCCCCTGGCAGCTGAGTGGTCAGCGCGACAGAATGTCAACCCTCCAGCCTCGGCTTCGATTCCCGGCTGGGTCGAAGATTTTCTCCGCTCAGGGACTGGATATTGTGTTGTCCTAATCATCATCATTTCATCCCCATCGACGTGCAAGTAGCCAAAGTGGCGCCAACTCGAAAGACTTGCACCTGGCGAACGGTCTACCCGTCGGGAGGACCTAGTCACACGACGTTTTTTTTATGCACATTCATTCTGCAGTACTGGAACCTATCGGCGGCAACTATACTACTGTCCAAGCAGTAGAGTGACACTGAACCAACGTTACGTATTTATTGATAGATACGTATTTTTTAAATTTTCAGTGACAAGTTCGAAGTATAGAAAACAAACAGCGTGACGCGTATTAGCGACAGGTAGCTCATGGTCGCGAGGGACTTCTTCTTTATAAAGGACCCTTAACAATATTATACCACACAAGTTGGCACTAGAACAACGTTGTGGTCTAGAAATGGTTGTCTCTACTGCATACGAGGAATTTTTAAATCGAGCGGTGCTGAAGAAGCAGCCTATAGTCGACATTACCAAGACATTTAATAGCCAGTCTACACCTTCCCAGAAGATACTAGTGGCCTCTTTTCTTCGCTAAATTGAGGATATTATGGAGCCTAGGGATGGTGTTATTGGTATGCAGTGACTACGTGATTTCTCTAGGGAATCACAATTTTTTTGCGAAAAAGATTATGCTGCATATGTTGAAGATGCAGCTGGAACAGACCTGAATTGACTTTATCCCTTTGGGACGGACACCACATTTGCATTGCAGTGTTGAGCAGTAGAGCTTCTTATCGCTGTAGCGATAACAATGAGTCCTCAAAAATATCTTAAGGGGCCTAATAAATACAGTATTCATGGCAGAGATATCTGGTTTCTGATACTTCTACATCACAAGTTTGGAATAATTTGGAGTATGTCGCATTTCGAGTCCCGCGTCACTAAAGCGGATGAAATGAATTCAAATACAGTCATGAACACTTTGATTCCGGTGGTACATTTCTAAAGACAATTTGTCCTTAGGGTCTGAAAGTCTATACGGGCTCTGCTCTTCCTGTGACAAGTGGACTGCTGAATTTGAAGCTAATGATACTTCTCAAAGTCATTATCCCCGTCTTAGAGGCCCCAAGGGTTCAATAAAAAATGTAAAGTCAGATGAATTGTGCAGTTTTGTAGAGACTGATCGGCGATTGAATTTGTGTTCTATACTTGTGCCATGGTAATAACGGAAGATTCAGTGCAGCACAATTAATCTCAGAAACTAACTATAAGGCAGCTTAGGGTAGGGTGTGTTCCAAATGTCTTGAAGCGAATTTCTTATCAGTGTGGAGACCGTTCAACATAAAGTTAGCCGGCCGCTGTGGCCGAGTGGTCCTAGGAGCTTCAGTCCGGAACTGGGCTGCTGCTACGGTCGCAGGTTCCAATCCTGCCTCGGGCATGGATGTGTGTGATGTCCTTAAGTTAGTTAGGTTTACGTTGTTTCTAAGTCTAGGGGACTGATGACCTCAGATGTTAAGTCCAATAGTGCCTACAGCCATTTGAACCATTTGAACATAAAGTTTGAATCTAGTCGTTAAGTTTCACCGAAAACTAAGTCAAGTTCGTAGGCCTGAAAACTTGTAAATAATATTTTATGGGATGGTGAAGGTACATAAATAACTTAAGAAAAATAAAATTATACTTCTTGTGGAAAATGTGTATTATCAATGGGAAATCTGATGCAATCTAAGACAGACTGCGAATATCCAAAATACTCGCCATATTTACTTGTCCGTAGCTCTCACGTGCTCTCACAGCAAATGAAATTCATGGCTGTAAAACGTTCTTAGGTCGAATAAATACATTGAGATAGCCATAAATGTGCATTATGTGTGCCATTTGGGAACTAATCACCTCACAGCAAATCCATCTACAAAGCTAAAATAAGCAATGCATTGTTTACCTTACGAACAGTTGCAGGAAAGGAAGATGTCACTTCCAAGTAATAGCAGAGCAAGTCAATTTGTTCCTTCCACACGTAACGCACTTTTCTAACAATGCCTGAACTCATCCAGTCTCGTGTTGAAAGGTATGTTCGTTTCACTTTCATTCTATAATAACAACTGCAACGTTGCGTTTTCATATTATTTAAATAGATAATGAGATATCACTGAAGCCTTTTCATCTAAGTTCTACTGTCAATATAATCCTGCACAAAAGTTACTGTTTAGCTAACTCGATGCTATGTTAGCGTAGGCTTCCGTAGCCAGACTCATTTGACACAGAACTTCCTTGAGTATCGTACTGCATCATAATTTAAAAAGTATGTTAGAGATATCACCATCTACGCCACAGTTCCACAGATACAGTGGCCTTCTTCTGGGTCTGCTGATACTGATACTGCTTCAATCATAGATCTCAAAACTAAACCCTTTCGCTCTTTCCCCAGAATAAATGAACTTCTCCAACACTTTTCTCGTACGAAACTACGTAACACTTTCAGTTCTTAAATACACTTTCTAGAAAACTCTTCACATTATTGATCAGCGACGCATCTACGTGTAGTCGCTCCGTACGGAATCCCAACAGCAGCCCTCATGGAAACACCAGTGTAGCACGTGACCACAACCGTTGGGTCATTGTCGATATTATACAGCAAGACAAGGCTTCATCCAGAGAGGTACACGCTCACCTTCTAGAATTCCAGAAGCCAGAGATAAGTAATGAGCAATGTGTCGCTACGTTATGACATCAAAGATACAGTACTCCTCACACGTTCAGCAGCAGGGTTCAGCTGAGTGGTGGATTGTTGTCGTCACGATGATAACGGATAGTCGCTCATAGAAACATCATTATTAGTTCTACTTGTTACCAAAAATCAATCTACATCGCTAGCATAGTCACTCGGGAGTGGTAACACACCCATTGGCACAATGACGTACCGTTGATGTGAGAGGGGAGGGATCAGCTGTGAGACGGTTTTCGCGGTCGAAAAATGTTTAGGGGCACAAAAAATGGGAAGATGCAATTTTTATTCTAATATTAAATGTGACATTTCAAATGGCTCTGAGCTCTATGGGACTTAACAGCTGTGGTCATCATTCCCCTAGAACTTAGAACTACTTAAACCTAACTAACCTAAGGACAGCACACACATCCGTGCCCGAGGCAGGATTCGAACCTGCGACCGTATCAGTCGCGCGGTTCCGGACTGAGCGCCTTAACCGCGAGACCACCGCTGCCGGCGCTTAGATGTGACATTTCAGTCCGTGAATATAGCGTGTGTCGTAATTAATGCCCTGTGTTAATGTTTTTTTAACGATTATTACTTTAGACAGCTCACGGGAGGGAGGGGTCACCCCGCTGTTCTAAAGCCAGGTAGTGAGATTTCCGATTGGTTGGAGTGCCCTGCTTTTCCCGTGGCACATGTAGTACAAGTGATCTCTCAAGCTTCACGACTCCATTGTTGCATTTCTGTTCGTAAACAAAGATTCTCCGTAGCAACCTACAATAGAACTGAAAAGACATCAGAGAAGAGGAGGAGGAGGAAGAGATTAGTGTTCAACGTTCCGTCGACGTCGAGGTCATTAGAGACGGAGCACAAGCTCGTATCAGGGAAATAAATCGGCCGTGCCCTTTCGTAGGAACCATCCCGCCATTTGCCTGAAACGATTTAGAGAAATCACGGAACACCTAAATAAGGATGGCCGGTGACTGGTTTGAACCGTCGTCCTTCCGAATGCGAGTCCAGTGTGCTAACCACTGCGCCACACCGCTCGGTAGGGCATCAGAGAGATGAATAATGCATAACGTTATCGATAAATTTGTTTTTAACTTGTGGTAACAGCAGCTTTTTTATTGCTGATGTTGGTTAGTGTCTCAAGGAATTCGTTATGCACACACTGAAGAGTCATGCCATAGTAGACCAATCATTTATTGATTTCATTCTATTGCAGGGGAAATCAGGTAATGAAATTATAGAAGAAATTTGTGAAAAGTTGCATTGACGTATTCTAAAACTGGAGTGCTGCTATGAACAAGGACATGATATAGCTGCGGCAATAGCTGGACACATTACTGGTGTTTAGGGTCGTATTTTCTGTAGAAACCACAAAGTGGTGTTTGTGCGATGTAATATTCGTTTAATCTTGCTGGAGTACGTGCAGCAACAGTTGGATAAAGATGGCGACATTTTTGGCATGTGCGCAATGTGCACACATTTTTATCAAGCTCTGCACATAGATAGGATGTTATTAAAATACGTTTCAATTAATGTGAAACGATCCTGTGACATAAGAGAGATTTCAAAGCGTGAATCTATCCAAGTACTTGCTGAGCACATTAGGAGTGAAATAGAAGCTTTGAAAGTCTTGACGTGTGAATCAGAAGAACGTCCACAAACTAAAGAAGATGCAGGCAGTTTGTTGGCTCGGATTTTGACCAATTCTTTGTTTGCATTCTTTTATTTTTGGAGACTAGTGCTTACTGAAGTGAATTATGCTCAGTTATCTGAGCTACGACAAGCGGATTTGCACTTGATCATTGTGTTCAAAAACTGAAAGCAGTGACTCTATTTTGTGCGGAAAAGTTTGATTCTCATAATCACAAAGCAGCTGAGAGAACCTTGGAGATGTGCAATATACTAGGAAAAGTGTCGAATTTGGCTAAAATTTACCTCAGGAAACTGGTCGGGTAAAGCGTGAGGTAGCAGATAAGCTAACATCAGAATTTAAAAAAAAGTTCTTTGAAAGGAAATACATTTTTTCTGAGTTATTTGATTTCTTTCAGATTGAAACACTATTGGATTCAGAAGGAGATGGATACATTATTCGAAACATACAACATTTGTGTGAAAAAAAATGATTGCTGTAGTACCTCGTATTAGACGCCACATTTCTTTATTTAAAGAAGTTCATCCAGAACTTAACATTTTTGAAGGCACAATTTTGGAGTTATTAATCTAGACAATTAAGTGGAAGATGCAAGAGAGTTCAATTAATATTCTTGTGGTAATAATAGTTTATTAACAACGACTGTATAAGGTACTATTTCTGAAGAAAGTTTTTCCGAACTGTAGCTAATAAAAACCTATGAGGGATCAACTGTGAATCGAGAAAAGTTAAGTAACTTGTACTTATATCAATTTAAAAAAAAATGTTAATTTAACTGAGGAAGTGATCAATTTACAAAGATAAAATCAAGAGAATTTTAAATAATTGAAATTTATGTACTGAAATATCTAAAGTTTAATTTCTGTTTCTCTGTTTTGTTATGCCTATATTGCTATCTATAAACTCTCACAGTTTTCAAATGAGTATTATTCATTTTCTACTTATATTTTTTGGCACATAAGTTAATAGCGTTTCTTCATAAATTTAAATGCTGGGGTAACTTTCCGATTCCGCGCCTGTAGAGAACAAGTGGCTTTGAGACGAACAACTCGTCGAGTCACGTTCAGAGCGCTTTTCCGCCCGGAAAGAAAGTTTCTTGAAGGTTGTTCGGCAGAGAGCAGAAATGCTGAAAATCTGAGTGAATAAGATGTGTGCGGTATAACTCCCAAATCCAACTCCTCTATAGTGTTTTTGTCAGTTCACCTCTAGTAAAATGTGGACGGGCGGTATCGTGGGGTAGCATAACCTTACGCATACTTCTTGGTCGCTGTCCTCAGATTGCGTCTTCAGGGCGGCTCAGTTGATGACAATAAATGTCAGCAGTGATGGCTACACCTCGGCGAAGCAATTCGCAGTTCAACATATCGTCGCTGTTCCACCTGGTGCCAAACTAAATTTTTTGTCAATGGCGCAGGTCTTTGTACTGGGAGTTACTGCTCTGCTGGGGTTGAACTATTGATTTCTGTTTCTTATGTTAGAATAAAGACGGCATTTATCCTCATCAGTAACGATATAGTGTGGGAACGATTAGCAGTGTTCACAAGCCAATGGATGACGAGACAGGAGAGATTAACATACGATTCTGGCTCGGAACATGCAGTAGCCACAGATCCGATTTTGGAAGCTTCCTCACTGCACGCAAATGCCACACGTTGGTGGAATGACCACAGTTCCTTACATTTGCCACTTCTCGTGTACAGTGACGTGGATCATTATGGATTGCTTTGTTTAAACGATCTTCATCAAACCGCCAAATTCTTCCTCTGCGTGAAGAGACACTTATATCAAAACAATCCTCCTTAAAACGAAAAAAAAAAAACGATTTTCTTGCCGTGCTCTGTCCAGTATCATTATTACTATATACGGGGCCGCTGATAACCCTCTACCTAACTGAAAAATAAAAACATGTCGCAAATATTCTGATTCCTCCACTTACCATTACATTTTCTAGCGACTACACCTCCACGCACTATTTCCAAATGATAATATGTACACTCAAGTAGCAACAGGCAAGTGGAAATAAAAAAATGACAGTCCATACATAAACATACAGCAACCGCAATACCAACATGTAAATCAAGATACGTAACGAAGTTGTGCACCAACCTAATAATTGTAGGTTTGGGAAATAAATAGTTTTAAAACAGGGATTTGTAACAGTTGGCGAGGGGCCACAGTATTCAATTGCCCTGGACGCACATACCCCACGGTACGCCACTGGCTGGGCATGAACTGCCGACAGCGCGTGTGGTGATTGTGGTGCCACAGGCAGACAGCGGCCTTTTGTGGCGCCAATAGCTGGACAGTTATGTGGACGTATAGAGGCCTCAACACTACGTGTACCGTCAGGGCACGGCCCGACAGCTCTCGGCAGATCACGCCGGAAGGCACAGTGACCCGTCAAGAATCCTGGCGAGGAAGACAGCCGTGAGCAGTGGAGCACAGACAAATTAGACATTAAGCAGGACATTGTAAAAGACAAGCTGTAACTTGACAGACACTTTCAGGACAATGTCCACATCAAATCCGAAAAGACCTAAAAAAATCCACTGTGGGGAAAGTCTGACTTCTTTAAGAGACCCACACCATCTTGGAACTCTCGAATTTTAACCGTAGTAACTGAACAAAGCGTCCCATAGGGTTCGTTTTGGTGTCAAATTAATGAGTCTAAGAGGCAAAGTTATTTGCTATTGCCCAGTTTTCTCTCAGGAAAGAATAATATTTATTTCAGCTAAATTTGTGTTGAATAATGTTAGGCTAAAATTTTGCAACTTTTGGTCACACGTTGTTGATGATTTTGCATTATTTAGATGTAAATTTGTATCACATTAAAACCAAAATGCGATTTAAATAATTTACACGAGCAGGGAAAAATAGCAGCAGTATTACACTGGTTTTCAATCGAACAGTTCACTAAGGCGATGATCACTCAATGGCTAAAAATTAGTGACAGGAAGGCGTTATCTCAAGAAAAATAACACTGGAATTGCTTTTATAAAAATTAAAGAAACGATAGACAGGGCTTTTTTACATTTAGTGGTTATTTTCAGTTTTTATGCAAGCACGTCAGTGTAAGTTACGAAAAATGGTTCAAATGGCTCTGAGCACTATGGGACTTAACTGCTGAGGTCATCAGTCCCCTAGAACTTAGAACTACTAAAACCTAACTAACCTAAGGACATCACACACATCGATGCCCGAGGCAGGATTCGAACCTGCGACCGTAGCGTCCACGCGGTTCCAGACTGTAGCGCCTAGAACCGCTCGGCCACCTCGGCCGGCTGTAAGTTTCGACTTCGTCTTGAAGATCAGAGTCTGAGAAGTCCACCTATGGCCAGCGCAGCAGCTGCACGTATTTGAACAAAGTAAGCCGCTTGTCCTGTCCACGAACTTGTTTCCGTAACCTGATGTACAGTTGCCTGATATAATGCGAAGTACTTTCTCCTATGCTGGATCGTCTTCTGACGGAATTAGTTTAAGGTGACTGGCATGCAGGAGCCATCCCAATTCTCTTCGCAGAGGATGATTTCCCATCCACAATTCAATCTAAAGAAAGAGATAGAAGTCAGTTAAAGACCTGCAGGTTTGTGTTTATATTAGCCGCAATTAGTGACTATAATCCTCTCCTCACCTGGTGGTAAACTCGACACAAATGCTGTTTACCCGTTGAGGAGGTCGGTGGAAATGCGGCTACACTGAATATTGCTTTGACGGACTGCTTTGCAAACTGTCCCGCGGCAAAGACGATACCTGACGCTGTTTACATTGTCTTCAACATCACAGCCGAACAAAGCTAAAAGGTAACGTTCTGCTCCTGTTGCGATTTCCTTGAGTGTAGCACTCGGTTTGTTGAAGACAGAAACTTTTTTCCTTTAGCAGGTGTCTTTTTTGAGCTTCTTGAACGATTACCTGTTTTTCTTTTCTGAGCGGAGTAGAAGTTTGGTGGCATTCAGTGGCTATGCCAAAAAAAGGAGGTCTTTACGAAGATCTCCAAGTGTCTCGATGAGCTCTTCAATGTGGAAAGCCTGGAGATGGGCATTTTAGTTCCTGGTACTAGCAACAGGGTATTAAATCCAGGCTTGGGTGTAGTGGACATTAGGACAAGGTCGGTGTCTTCGCCTTCTACGAGGGTTGTCAAGAAAGTAAGTTCCGATCGGCCGCAAAATGGAAACCACAGTGAAAACCATAAACGTTTTATTTGCAAGAGTTAGGTACACCTTCAACCTACTTCTCTATATAGCCGCTGCTCCAGCTTCGAGTGTTGTCGTACTGTTGTATCAACTTTAAAATATCCTCGTCATAGAAAGCAACCGCCTGTGCTTTCAGCCACTTATCTTCACTGGTCTGCAGCTCGCTGTCTGCGGAAAAATTTTGTCTTCATAACCAGCGGTTCTTGTGAGCAGAGATGGGACTCAGGGGGAGCCAATTACGGACTGTATTGTGGGTGAGCAAACACTTCTCATCAGAAACGATGCTGGAGCGTCTTCATTGCCCCTGCAATGTGTGGCCGATAATTTGCATGAAGAAGGAACTGCCCAACAGTTGTGTTATGTGGGCTGCATAACACGGGCGAAATCTCTAACCAGGCCCTCATTCTTAGCGGCAGACGCTATTCCCTACACAACTTTACGTGCTCACTGTTTACTCAAAACTGAAAAGAACGACGTGACAGGATCGTCAGGCATACTGGTGACACTGTACAACACATCTGTGTAAAGCTTTACCGAATTTTTCCAGCGGTTTCCATTTAGCGGCCGATCGGAACTTACTTTCTGGACAACCCATGTATCACTGACGCCCCACCAAAAATGGTTCAGATGGCTCTAAGCACTATGGGACTTAACATCTGAGGTCATCAGTCCCCTAGACTAAGAACTACTTAAACCTAACTAACCTAAGGACATCACACACATCCACGCCCAAGGCAGGATTCGAACCTGCGACTGTAGCAGCAGCGCTGTTCCAGAATGAAGCGCCTAGAACCGCTCGGCTACAGCGGCTGGACGCCCCACCGTTGTTGGCATTATGCATAGGATTCTTAATCATCATATAACCAGTTTCCTGGGAACCTGAATTACCTAGATCCCAGCTTGTGACATGTGACTCGGTACCACAGCAACAAAGTGTGCTTGGTTTTAACACTACCCAAGAAGTTCCCTTGAGGTGATGCTGATTGTATCGCACCGTCAAGTACAGCCTCTGCCGCTGCTCTCCTAGCGTTCCGTTTGGTGTGTTCTTCATCCTTAGAGAGTTGTAGCGGTCGAACACAGTCACGTTCGGATCGAAGTGCTTAATGGCGTACTTGACGTGCTTAAGGCAGCGTTGACTGTAATTTGCTGTACGAGACCACACGACCCATTGCAGCAGGTGCCCGCCAATTTTAAACCCTTTTTTGGATGGCAAATACATTGTCATGCTGCACCAGCTCTTTAAGAACGTTAATTAATGAAGACTTCGTGTCATTTAGCATCAATGTCCCATCAAACAGCCCAGGACGCCTTTCTATTAGTTCGTTTTCTAATATTCTCCAAGGTCTTCAAAGTCCCGTACGTCACACAGTTGTCGATGATAAAGTTGATATGAATTTATTTCGAAGGTAGTATCTTTAACCTTGGCCGTTTTAAACACAGAGGCAACAGTCGTGACAGTTTTTTCTACAGGGGAACATCACTGAATTGCTGACTGTAAATCGATTTCACTGCATGCAGACCAAGCGCAAGAGTCTCATCACACGAAACACTGCCGTCGCCTACCATGGACACTAGAAGGTAGTTAGAGCCATGAAACAGATTGTGTGACTGAAGCCAGGTCCGTACCTTCCACAAATCCGCCTTATGTCGAATTTCGCGAGACTCTCTTAGTTCCACGTGTTGTTCAGAGGTTTTCGAGAAGACTTCAGAGAAAATTTTCTGTTGCATATTAGATCTGTTCATGCAGACGTGGGACCAAATGGTCTCGTGAATACGTTATCCGACAATCTGCGCCCCACGCACGAACGCACCCGCCGTCTGCATACGTGTTTCTCGTCAACTCTAACGTCCAGAATGGACGTCCAGGTGAAATTGTTTGAAACTATCTATGACATTAGATAACACTTCTTCCATATCCTTAATGATCAAGATTGCTAACGACATCAGCGTCATAAAATGCGCGAGCGTGGCTCGAGCATAAGTATGGCCGGTCATCATGTCGGTCACCGTATTCCTTGCTTACACAGTCTCCGAGAAATTCTCCAATCTGCCTCCTGCCATAATAGTCCCAATTGCTCCAATGAAAGACATGAGCAGTAGTTGGTCTAGAGTTTATTGTTACGTCGAAAGAACACAAAAAATGTACTTCCGAAGAATATGGTATATTAACTCTTTCTCATTAACATTTTATATAAGTACAACCGATTATTTTAGCATTTATGTGATTATTTTCAATTTACCTTATGACAGAAGGCAAAACAAACAATTTGGCACATAAATGAATCCAGTTGGACGCTTTGGCAGCTGCTGTAGTTAAAATTGTAAAATTCTAAGATGGCAGAATTTCCCATAAGTGGATTTTTGTACTGTTGGGACTCTGAACTGGACGCCAACCTGAGCGTTTCTGTCCATTATCGGCTTCTTTCAGAATGTCCGGGTTGGGGCAAATTTTTTGTCTAAGTTGACTGTACTACTCGTCGAGCGGAGGCGTGCGGTGTTTGCCCACATAGGCATAGACCGCTGAATGGCTGCTCTGCCCTGGTCACGAGGAGCTGGTCACGAGGAGCTGCTCTCCAGGACAGAAGGATGGCTGCGGATGAAGTGAGCCCGGAGGCTACCCACTCTCCGCTGAAAGACCCTCAGTCCACGGCAGTCGCTGTAGGCCTGCGCTTGTTGGAAGCCATGTCTCGTGGTAGCTGCTTGCAGGACCGTGTCACCCCGTGGAACGATGTGGGACTCCACTCGTAGATGGTGCCGCATAGACAGCGACCCATTTGGATAAATATGATAGATGTTTATAACGGTTTGGTGACTACTTCTTTTGCTAGAGCACAACCTTACAACACTTTCACTGAAACAAGCCTGTATCTTGGAGGTGCAGTAATTAGCCTACTGCAGTAGCTGACGAAATGAAGTCTCGGTCTGCTCTGTGCTCGCTGCTCTCGTCACCTTTGGAACAGCCATTTTACTCGGTACCACCGAAAAATAGTGTCGATATTATTAGCATGACACATTTCTCAGTATTTAATATAATAGCCACTTACTTGTCCGTCCCAGTTGCACATTTTTAATTAGATTACATGTTTCGATCACTCAAGATCATCCTCAGATCTAAGTAGTTAGTTCAACAACCCGTATCGTCTACTGCGAACAGCATATCAGATTATTAGTTACTGACGCAGTTACTTAGATCTGAAGATGACCCAGAATGACTGAAACAAGTAATCTAATTAAAAATATGCAACGGAGACGGAAAAATAAATGAGAATTATCTCAAATATCAATATAATTGCTGTTTCTGGTGAGGCCGAATGTGATGTATTTAGTAAGTTAGTTATTCTCGATAAGCAGTCGCTGCCCTTCTTTCTACATCTGCATGAAGAGTGCTGTGGAAATGCCAATCTTCCAAGAGTATAACAGCAGTCTTCACCTGCCTGGTGTGCATACATTCCTCATTGGATGAATAATCTGGCACTTTCACACATCTCGACTGGCTCACCCGTTGTTAATGTCATAGAAATGTCAGGACTTATTTTGAACTGTGGACCGTATGCTTTCAGGTTGTATGTTTCAACATTCACGATCATCAAGCTTCGTCCAGCCGAGTACATCGTCGTGACGTAAACTGCCGTCTTTCAAGATGACGACAACTGTGTTTACAGGGATCCATGTAGACGTTCTTGTTTTGACGAAGTCTCAGCCATCTTATGTCACCACAAATGTCCTGTTAAATCTCTTCATCTTAACACTAGTGACAACATGGGGGAGCATTTCGCATGATGGTTGGAACTTAGGGATCAACATCTCTGACGTTTCATAACTCTGCTGCACGTGTTAGTAAAAGAGTGGCTTCGGCTGGATGTGGCATACGTGAAGAAATTTGAGAAATCTCTTTCTCGTTGAAATGAGGGCATTAGCAGACAAGTTTTACACGACATCAGCATGATCTATTCTGGTATAACCAATTTAACGTCCGATGTGCTGGTGTTCTCCTTCAGTCATGAGTACGTTTGTTGAGTGCACTACATTCATAATACTCACTAGGAAACGTCAGAGGCAACGCTAGATACAAATATATTTTCTTTATTTGGCTTTTATTTGGAAATCGTGCACCTATCTCAGATATTACAGACACACTGGGGTGACCAAAGTCAAAGTATGGTGATATGCCTAAATACAATTGGTGGCGGTATCGCGTTCGGAAGTTATAGAAAGGCAGTTCGCTCGCGGAGTTGTCATTTATACATGATCATGGCCGCAAGACGAGAATCAACAGACTTCGAACGTGGAATGGTAGCTGGATCTAGACGCATGGGATATTCCATTTCGGAATGAGATAGGGAATTCAATACTCCGAGATTCAGAGAGTTAAGAGTGTGCCGAGACTACGATATTTCACGCACTACCTCTCACCACGAACAACGTGCTGGACGACAGCTGGACGACACAGAACTCAGCTGTTTGCGTAGAGCTGTCAGTGCTAACGGGCAGAAAAAAGAGTGTGAATTATCCGCAGAAATTCACGTTGGACGTACGAGGATCGTATCCGTTAGGACATTGCGGCGAAATGTGGCGTTAACGGGCCATGGCAGTAGACAACCGACGCAAAGTGCCTTCGCTAACAGCACGACACTGTCAGCAGCGCCTCTCTTGGGCTCGTGACCATACCGGTTGTACCCCATGTGACTGGAAGACCGTGGCCTGGTAAGGTAAGTCCTGATTTCACTTGGTAAGAGCTGGTGGTAGGTTTCGAGTATGGCGCAAATCCCACGAAGTCATGGACCCCAATTTGTCAACAAGGCACAGCGCAAGCTAGTGGTGGCTCCATAACTGTGTGGATTCAGTTCCCTGTTGTAGATGAAACAATCATTGCCATCTCCAGCCATCTTCACAATCAACGATGCAATTTTTACGGATGACAACGCGCTATGTCACTGGGCAACATAAGCTCGATATTGATTTGACGAACATACTGTATAATTCGAGCGTATCATTAGGCCATCCAGATCGCCCGACACGAATCCTATCGAACATCTATGGGACATAATCGAGAGGTCGGTTCGTGTACCAAATCTTACACCGGCAACACATTGGAAATTATGGACGGCTATAGAAGCAGTAAGACTAAATGTTTCTGCAGCAGACTTCCCACAACTTTCTGAGTCCATGTCACGTCGAGCAGCTGCACTACACGAGGCAAAAGCAGGCCCGACACGATCTTAGGAGGTATTCCATGACTTTTACTACCTCTGTGTATATCAGCGTTGCTCACATCCAATAATATTCTCAACAATTTCCACACCGCCGGCCGGTGTGGCCGAGGGATTCTAGGCGCTACAGTCTGGAACTGTCACGACTGTCGCCTCTGTGTCTAAAACGGCCAAGGTTAAAGATACTACCTTCGAAATAAATTCATATCAACTTTATCATTGACAACTGTGTGACGTACGGGACTTTGAAGACCTTGGAGAATATTAGAAAACGAACTAATAGAAAGGCGTCCTGGGCTGTTTGATGGGACATTGATGCTAAATGACACGAAGTCTGCATTAATTAACGTTCTTAAAGAGCTGGTGCAGCACGACAATGTATTTGCCATCCAAAACAGTGTTTAAAATTGGCGGGCACCTGCTGCAATGGGTCGTGTGGTCTCGTACAGCAAATTACAGTCAACGCTGCCTTAAGTACGTCAAGTACGCCATTAAGCACTTCGGTCCGAACGTTACTGTGTTCGACCGCTACAACTCTCAAAGGATGAAGAACACACCAAAAGGAACGCTAGGAGAGCAGCGGCAGAGGCTGTACTTGACGGTGCGACACAATCAGCATCACCTCAAGGAAACTTCTTGGGTAGTATTAAAACCAAGCACACTTTGTTGCTGTGGTACCGAGTCACAAATCACTAGCTGGGATCTAGGTAATTCAGGTTCCCAGGAAACTGGTTATACGATGGTGAAGTATCCTATGAATAATGCCAACAACGGTGGGGCGTTCAGCCGCTGTAGCCGAGCGGTTCTAGGCGCTTCATTCTGGAACAGCGCTGCTGCTACAGTCGCAGGTTCGAATCCTGCCTCGGGCATGGATGTGTGTGATGCCCTTAGGTTAGTTAGGCTTGAATAGTCCTAAGTTCTAAGGGACTGATGACTTCAGCAGTTAAGTCCCATAGTCCTGAGAGCCATTTGAACCATTTTCCACACATACACACACACGCACACACACACAAAATGGTTGAAATGGCTCTAAGCACTATGGGACTTAACATCTGAGGTCATCAGTCCCCTAGACTTAGAACTCCGTAAACATAACTAACCTAAGGACATCACACACTTCCATGCCCGAGGCAGGATTCGAACTTGCCAGCAGCGCGGTTCCAGACTGAAGCGCCCACAACCACTCGGTCACAGCGGCCGGCACACACACACACACACACACAATTCTTAATGTAGCACTTCTTATATGCAGGTTGTTAAAAATGGTATCGATAAACGTAGAGGGTTTGTAGAGGAACAATTTAAGAAAGCAAACCCTCGTCCAGGAACGTCATCCAACGACGCTACGGAGCGTCAAAGCTATACGCGCCGGCGCCTTGCGTTTGTCTATTACTTTGTTAGCAAACGTGACTTTCTACGCTGACGGGTCGTAGGAGGAAAGTCTCGTAATACTGTTTGTTAACCAATGATTGCGAGTGATTGCCACGATCGCCAGTGCAGAAGATGGACCTAGCTGCTGTATAGGTGGACCTTGTCTCCTATAAATGCGATGCCCTGCTGCCTTGGTTTTTAACGATTTCGGATATGTGTTTCCATCCGCAGTTTATTTTTCTCATGTATACCGAAACACAATGGAGATCCCAGACTGTTCTAGAAGAAAAATAAACTGCCGTTGGAAACATGTGTCTGTAACCGTTATCCTCCGAGGCAACAGAGAATCGCACTCATACGAGACAAGGCCTGTCTGCACAGCAGCTGGCTGGTTCCATCTTTCCCGCTCGCGGTCGTGGCAGTCAGTCGCGAGACGTTCCGCCTACGGTTCGGGAGTGCACATTAACATGTGTTACCGAAGAAGTGGTTTAGCAGCAGCGCTGATGCCTTTAAAGTCGACACCATGTAGTCTTTTTATATCAGGTTTCCGGATTCAGGTGCCAATCCTCAAATTGTGCCTCAAGATAACCTCTACAATCTGTCAAAGTTTGTCAGTATCGTTTTATAACACCCTGTATAGCCTTTAACAGCTTTCATTAAAGACTTTTTTTATTGTATCTCAGTAGTCTCTAAGTTCAGAGTGTTCAGCGTTTCTCTGAAGACCCTGATGTTAGCAGCAGAATGGAGTTGTAACGGTGACGTAGCCTTTACCTCAAGCTCAGCAGCCGATGAAGTAGAAGTCCACTGCATGTTTGTGTCGCTTACACTCAGGAATAATGTGGTTAATGGTCTCTTGCCTTTCTCATTCATAATATGGCGAGTCTAACTACCCCCATCCTGCACGTCATTTCCCACTCCCCCCTCCCCACACAAGTTCGCGGTAGATGGTGTTTAAGGCATAAAATACAATTTTTTGGCATGCAACGGTTACGTATGGTTCCGGTGGTATGGTTCGTTTAGTACAACAATTTCGTTCGTCGATGACATTTACTGTCACTCAATACTTTCCATTCACAATCTGATTTGTTTTTCGACGGTTCCTTATGTACAATTGTGCCATATTACTACGAGATCGTATCATACTGCCATGGTGATCGTCTTATTCGCTAACTTGTCTGCCCTTCCATTTGCATGACGGTCACAGTGACATTTTATATACAAAAATAACGTTGTTTCCTGTCTTCTGCAGGTACATAACATGCTGCATTTTTTTACACCATAATGATTATTATTTGAACAGTGATTTGAGTTGAGAAACGTGACAGTGGTTCCAATGGCACAAATTCCGGAGGAATACCTGCCACCTAGTCTCCGCTAATTAGTCATTCACTCAACTGCACCAGACTACAAGGAAGGTTTGAGATGTTTGACATTGTTACTGTAGTAATATTACCTTCTCTACCACTCCCCTTGTTACTGTGCAGTAACTATCTGTTTGAAGCTGAAGATGATATTTCAGATTCCATAGAACGGAAGGTACAAAGTGGAAACTACTGTTGATATTGGTAATAGCAATCGTAACTCGAAGAGAACTCAATATTCCTCGAAGTGATAGAAAAGCCCATTTGAACAAAGACAGTTTGATTTGCTAATTACGGTATACGAAATTCTCGTAATTTTTCGTTTTCAGGCAAATGAGAGTTATCAAATGCCTGAAGATATGGGATCTTCCGAATACCGTATTCATTAATCATGGATAATGTGGCAGAGACGATTACAACTAACTGTAATTAACATCTGCTACAGGCAAGCAACTGAAGTATAATCTTCTCCGAACGTGGCTTTTCTTTGCCTAGTTTTCACAAGTAAAGTATAGGTTCAACCTTACTCAAAGTATAACTTTCTTGGGAAAAGACTTAACCTCAACAACTAAGACTTCATAGACAACAGATCACAGTGTTGTTTCAGTATTCTTCATACACTCATTACTAAAACACACACAAGAATTAACATATCAACCACACGTTCAGCAAGAACCACTGTCTGGTCAACAAGATCAGTATATCCTTTACCATCGAGCCTTTGTTCATCGAGTTGATTGATGCAAGGGAAGCGGAATCACTAGATGAAGTACAAGGTCCTGCAGTGGGCTTTCATTGCATTCATAAAGGGTCGTAGGTACGCAAGCAATGCATCATACTCTCCTTAGGTACAAGGAATGCATGGGTTATAAACAATTATGAATAATTACGCATAGACCAAAATCTATGGCATTCCGTACATGTATGTATATTTTATATTACGAACTGGCGAATAATTGTACGCTGCTTTACAACAATTGAAAAATAGAAATCATTAACAAATAGTTTGTCTGTTTTCCATCTACTGCCAGACGAACCGGTGTTGCATTGCTTCATTTGTACAATTCAGAATTTTTACGAATATCAGAAATATCGAGACACCATTATGTACATACGAAGACAGTAACTTGTTCTCGAAAGAACAGTTACTGTTGATGACCGTGCAGCTTTTCCCTGAAATAAATGATGACTAACTGACAACCTCAACTGCCGACAGGTGTTGTTGATATACCTCGATGTGGAGAGCTGAAAATGTGTGCCCCAACCGGGAATCGAACGCGGGATCTCCTGCTTACATGGCAGACGCTCTATCCATCTGAGCCACCGAGGACACAGATGAATAGCGCGACTGCAGGGACTTATCCCTTGCACGCTTCCCGTGAGACTCACATTCCCAACTGTCCACAATTCTACATATATATTGTACCTTATAGACATTTGCCCACCCACTCATTACTCGCGCACGCTTTGGCGATTCCCGTAAAATTTTGGGCAACCTGTGCGCATTCGCACAGACGAAGGTCATTGGCTGGGTAACCTTTAACTGTATATACGAAAACAGTAACTTGTTCTCGAAAGAACAGTTACTGTTTCATCAACAGTGAATTAAATTGTAATATTACATTTTTTTATGTCATTCCAAATCTACACTATTTGATGTTCCTACCTCTATCTCTACTGAACAACAATTTTCACATTATCCAGTTATTTTGGGAAAATGACATCTTTAAGCAGAGTAATAGAAGTAATAGTAGAAAATATTAGGAATAGAGCAACCGCTCACTTCGTCCATTTACCTGGATAAGGATGTTATATTTAATCCTGCACGTATTATTAAGTGTTTTACTGCTGGAGCACTAAGTACTCCGCAGTCAGTATTCCTTCCTGTACAGTTGGTCTCAGTCGTAAGAAGTAATCGATCACCGTCCCATTAACTTAATTAAACGTGTATTATGTGAAAGTGAAGTACTATGATCTATTATTATCCACCATATTTCATTTATGTTTAATTTAGATTTTCTTGGAATCAAGTTAGGAAGTTTCCGAAAATTTCAAACTTTCGGCAACAGTATTTCAATCCTCTCCATTTGGTATCGCCACAATTCGTTTCCTTGAGTACATCTCAGAATATATTTGAGGTCTCCACAACGATACAAGTAAAAGTTTATGCTCCTCCTCTGACTTGTATGAAAGTAAAACAAGTGCCCAGCCCATAGTAAACTCCTGAGAACCAAAACTTTTCCAATTTTGCAGATGCCTATTCTATTCGTTTATATCGTAATTATGCTTTTTTTCTTTTTTATTTTAGTTCCGAGATGTGAACTAATATAAAGCTTGAATTTAAAGAAAAATTGAAGCTTTTAAGAAATGTCTTCCGTCACAAACCGAAAGCTGTACATAATTGTATAAATCAAACCAACACTTTACAACGTCAGAGTAATTGATGTCCGTTGCTCTGCAGTAAGATATTCCTCCATGTTTGTCTAACACTGTATTATAGTGAGAGGAAAGAACAGTTTGTGTATCGCTGCTAAGTTATTTTATAAAAATCTTTAAATTTTTCTTCTGCCTGTCGAAGCTCGTTCGCTACTACAAACACCTTGAATGTATAATCAGGGATGAAGACAGCAGTCAGTCGCATATAAAAATGTATTTTAATGCAGATAGAGATAGATTTCAGCTGTAGTGCAGACATCATCAGTGTGTATAATAGCGAGTCATATGGGTCCGTAGCGCTTACATATGCGTATGTTCATAAAACGACTTTAAGCTGTTCATAGTTCGTCTCCTCTAGTTGAACTGACTGCACGGCGGATTAATAAGCGAAGGGCACCGTGTTCGAATTCCGGTGGCGTTGATGATAGGGTGTTGTCCTTACGACCGTATCGTCATAAATGAAGTTCCATTATGGAACTGACTGAATGAGTACCGTCCAAAAGCGAATGAATTGAAAAAGTGAAGCCGTTTTCATAGCTCAATCAACTCTCTACGACTGAATTAAGCTATGGACAGATTAAAGTAGTTTTGACAACATGTGCACGAACAAGCTTTCTGGGTGTAGTGACTCGCTGCTAAACACACTGATGATAGCTATACCAGCCAGCTCTGCAATAAAATAAAGGTTTATATGTGACTGATTGCTGTCTTCATCTCTGACTAACGTAGTTAGTGTCGCTGGGCACAACAGTACGTAAGAGTCCACCCGGATGAGATACACTGGTTTCGTTTCCCTGGGTGTCCGGATAAAACCAAAATGGTCTTCGGCTTCAGATTGCTCTATGATATTAATACGAAAGCTCATAGTCCTGAGAGCTTGAATCGGTGCTCAACGTACCGATAGTAGTGTAATGCCTTTCAGCGCAAAACGGATGATCGCGGGACTGTGCAGACTGCATGAGATCGCTATACCTGACCCTGCTGCTACATGTAGCACGGAACCGAAACAAGTCTACTCCCTGTGTCAAAGCGTATACGGCGTAACACGAATGCTGCTGAGTGAAGCCGAAGCGTTCACTAATATGTACGCATACAAGCGGTGAAGATATCTGTCACTGTGAACTTTATGGACTCTGCGGAGCGGTGGAAAAGTAATTTTGAGAAGAACGAAAGTATGAAATAGGAACGTGGTGTCAAGAACGTTTGAATGTTTAAATTGTCCAATGTGAAATAATGACGTTGTCGTTAGTGAAAGAGAAAAAGAATTAGAGGATCTGTCGAATGGGTTAATAATCTAATGAGCACAGAATATGGATTAAGAGTAAATCGAAGAAAGGCCGAACTAATGAGAAGTAGCAGAATTGGAAACAGCGAGAAACCTAACATCAAAATTGGGGAACACGAGGTAGACGAAATTAAGGAATTCTGCTACCTAGGCAGAAAACTAATCCATGATGGACACAACAAGGAGGAAATAAGAAAACAGACCAGCGCTGTCAAAAGGACATTCCTGGCCAAGAGAAGTATAGTAGTATCAAACATAGGGCTTAATGTGACGAAAAAAGTTCTGAGGATGTCCGTTTAGTGCACAGCATTGTATGGAAGTGAGACATAGACTGTGAGGAATGTTCTGGCGTAACCACAAAACGCCGGAACGACGATGCAGAGAGCAAGACCAGAGAAGGCGGTGCGGAAGCGGCGGGCATTTGTTCGCGGAATTGAACCGCTCAGCGACAGGAACGTCCGCTGCATAGTATCGTATCGCGGACGGCGGTTATCAGAGACGAGTCAACTTCCAGAAACTTTGTGTATAGTGAGACATTTGCTGTTTTCATGTCGCCTCTCGCTTGCCGCATTTGATGTATCTCCAAAGTTAAGTATTGTCAATTGCTTTTAAGAAATAAGACTACTAATGTTATTTGCTTGAAATTGTTGTATATCATTCCGAGAACGCTGCAACCCGCAGGCCCCCTGACAGAGACGAGTGGGCAAGACCCAACAGAAGAAATGGACTGAAAATGTAAGGAATAAGGTGGTTTTCCACAGTATCGGCAAAGATATGAATGTATGGAAAACACGGAGAATAAGAATGGACGGGATGATAGAACACCTGTTAAGACATCGGGGAATAGCTTTCACTGTACTAAAGGAGTAATAGAGGGGAGAAGCTGTGGAGGAAGACGGAGTTTGGAATGCGTCCAGCAAATAATTGAGAACGTGGGCTGCAATTGCTATTCTGAAGTGCACAGAAGAGGAATTCGAGGCGAGTGTCATCACAATAGTCAGAAAACTGATGACAGAAAGAAAAATCTCGATGTCATATCTTTTTGACATCAGAAGAAACGTGATTTAATGCCAAACATAACATTCTGTCTCCTCCGAATGCGAAAATATTTTATTCACTGCCACCTACGTATGAGGAAATGATCGTCTCAATAAAATAAGAGAATTCAGTGCACTCACGGAACTAATTATGTGTTCGCTTTACCCATGTATTGTCAGAGCATGGAACGGTAGAAATGAAAGGGGTCTGATGAACCCACTACCTCTTTGAATTGCTGATCAGTTATGTAGAATTCCGATGATACGTGTAGAGCGCAGACAACAGTGGAGCCGGTTCAAAAGAAAATCAGAAATCTGGGTTCACAGTGCTGCCGAGAATGACATGACATTGGGTCCTTGAAGATAAATGGTGCTTGTAATGACAATTTTACATACCAAGAATGTAGTTTCCTGGCGTACTTGGATAAACCAGTTGCATGAAATTCTAAAGTAGTGTATAACTCCTCCGAAAAGGTAACTAATTTTCTCATCACAGTGTCTTGATCCGTTACGTTCTGTTCCGCAAGGTCCAGTACGAATCGATAGCTACCCTCACATTCCCTCTATAAATTTCGAAACGAGTATTATTCCCCGAAATTGATTTATTGTTAATTAATGTTAAGGTTCTCCACTCCACCGTCGGCTTATCCATTTTGTCACCCATAAAGACCGTTTTCCTCTTTTTGTGTTGCTCACGGTCAGGACAATATTGCAACGATCAAGCCACAACCTGTGGCTTGATATGTGTGAGCAGCCCTTAGTGGCTTGCCTTCCATGTATTCTTTCTTTTAAAATGTTGTAACTAAAGTTTAATAACTTAATATTTATTTTATACGTGACATGCCAGTTTGAATGTTTAATTTCTCATGAAGGCACACATAGAAGTGCCGGTACGATGTCAAAAGACTTAAATTTGGCGACTGATGGCTGTAATTACTTTAACTTTAATTTGTACACGGTCGCTGACCACGCTGCCATGTTTAAAACTTTAAAGGCACTGGCGTCGATTGTCTTTTGCCATAGCTCATTATCGCAAAACTTCGCAGTACTGCCCACTTTGATTCCTGTGGTTACTTCACGTAGTGTTGCTCTTGTTTCGGCACGTAAACGCTGCTGCTCTAGGCCATTCTGTAAAAACCGTCGGCCACTGCTTCGTTCTTGGTGAGAGGTAATGCCTGAAAGGAGATATTCTCGGCATACTATTGACACTGCAAATGTTGGAATAGTGACTTTCCTAACGATTTCCGAAATGAAAGGTCCTATGCGCCTAACTCCGCTTTCAGAGTATGTTAATTCCGGTCGTACGGCCAGAATCACCTCGGAAGCCTTTTCACGTGAATCACAGCTCCACCAATGGCCTGCCTTTTTACACATTATGTATGCTATACTACCGCCATCTGAATAAGTGCATATCACTATCCCATGACTTCTGTTACTTCTGTCTTAGCTTCGTTCTTTCCGAGTAGTGTTGTGTGCGGGAACGCTTTGCCATCCAGTAGGCAAACAGCCACGGATTTAGACTGTGTACCAGTTCCGCATAGTTGTACTTTTGAGCATTTCTGTGAGAGTATGGCCTTAATCTTAAGACACCTCACATGCAAATCACCTAAGTGGAGGTCAGACTCAAGAGGTGTAAAACATGCATTCATGATTTCATCATGACCTTTATTATCACTTAAATACAATGTATAATGACTTGAGGTCAGACGAAAAAGGTGTACACCATGCAGTGCATTCACGATTTCATCATGGTCTTCATGATCACATAAATACCGTGGTTCAAATGGTTCAAATGGCTCTAAGCACTATGGGACTTAACATCTGAGGTCATCAGTCCCCTGGACTTAGAACTACTTAAACCTAACCAACCTAAAGACATGACACACATCCATGCTCGAGGCAGGATTCGCACCTGCGACCGTAGCAGCAGCGTGGTTCCGGACTGAAGCGCCTAGAACCGCACGGTCACAGAGGCCGCCTTAAATACCTTGCATAATGACTTGAGGTCAGACGCAGGAGTTTTTACAACGTGCAGTGAATTCACGATTTCATCGTGACCATCATCATCCCTTAAATACCATGCATAATGACTTGAGTGAGCAACACTGAACAGGATGATGATGTAAGAGCAAGTGGTACGCGTACATATTAACTATGGCAGGCATTGGCAGGCAGCACTAGTACTAGCACGCCACAGTGGTCGGTAGAACCCAGTGGAGAGTTCTTTTGCAGTGCGTCTCGCGTTCCCTGCGGCTTAATCCTTCGCCTGAGGGGGTGTCGCCGTAATTGTATTTAGCTCTCCCAGGAAGAGGGGCGGGACTTCCCCTGGAGTTCTGCACCCCAGTCCACCCCACTCCACGCCCCCTCCCACTCTGTCCAGTGGCCTGTCAGGCACAGCGTCCGCACAGTTACCAACTTCTCCTCTGCTCTCGCCAACGAGCGGGCAGAATATGGAGGCGGCGCGACGTTTATAATTGCAAAAAACTGTTCAAGCGGATCAAGAACTACGGGGGGGGGTAGACGGGCAGAAGATTGAGGACAATGTATCTGGACTTAAAGATTAGTTTCATTTAGTTTTAGGATTGGTATGTCTCACCTGAAATGACAAAATCCTCGGATATGAGGCAGAGTAATTTTACTTGGGTATAATACTACTAGATGGGGCCATAAACCGTGCTACACATAGGCGAACTATATACACAGAAAGGTAGTAAAATTTGAAGGTATATTGTGACAAAGGTGGATTTAGTCCCGATTCTCCCCATTTTATGACACGTCATGGATCTTCTCGCATAGATAACGTGGACTGTGTTCAATTATGTGCCTTAGTTCCTTTCTATATTGTCTGTCGTCCTGACCTGTGCTCAGTGAAATCTTTGAATTACTTAGAGGATGAGGAATACAGCAAACTGTCTTAGTTTCCAGAAAGTTACTATGATGGGCAAGTAACAAGGAGGAAACTTTTGGTGAATGTGATTTCATTGCTGCCTTGTCGCAGGGACATGCCATGATACCTGTTCACACTAAAAAATGTAATAAGGGGAAGATTCTTTATTAAGGATGGGGCCCCTCCACGCCCGCACCAACGTGGTGACCAACACAAAAGTTCTACTGTCACCTCCGTATGCATGTTAGTTTTGAATCAGGGTGTCACAGGATGCAGGCTGTGATGTTATCCATGCGTCTGGGTAAGACCACTCATTAGCATGGTCCATCAGGAGATAGAAGTGGTCGAAAGCGATCGAAGGGTAGCGGTTGTAAGAGCAGAGGAAAAAAAGTGCCAAGGCCAGCGCCAAGGAAAAAAAACCTCTGCGACAGTAGGACGGGTAGTAAGAGCAGTAGGGGTTTGCTAGCTGCGACAGAGGATGCGAGGTGAGGGGTGGTTAGCGTGAGGTATCGTGCAACGTTACCTATGTACTGCGTGGTCGTTAGCTGGGTCAGTCCGGTGCTGCGGCTGGGCTCGCTTGTAGTCTCCTGGGCCGGCCGCAGTGGCTTCCTCCCTGTAACATAAAAGTTCGGCGCGGCAACGCATGCGCTGCTGTTAGGCCCTCTGCTGCGCCTTGTCGTCAGTGACTTGGTGCAGCTTCATCAGGCTGGCGCAGAACGACGGCGATCGGCTACTGTACAGCGTCGTCCTCTACTGCACGGCGCAGCCCTTCTGCATTGCAGCTGTGAGCTGCTCCGCACTTCCAGTGATCTGCGCCGCTTCAGCGTCGGAGAGATGCACGCCGTTCGCTCGCGCTTGCGCGATGACGGCTGCCTTAATATCTTCTCGGTCCCTTGAGGGGTCCACTCCCGCAGCGGGCGGCGTCGCCACCGGCTCCTCTGGGGCGGCGGTTGTCTTCTTTGCGCCTCTCACCTGCGGTGCTGCTGGAACAAAAGCTGGGATAGGCGCGCGAACGTCCTTCTGCGAGGTCGCAGGAGTGTTCACAGGTACGACTGCGCTGAGGCCTTGGGCGAAAACTACGCGCAGTTGCCTCAAGGCCACTTCCTTCTCTGCAGCCACGGTGGCTGCGAAGGCAGCCCTCTCCGCCGCCATGACGGCTTTGAGGGCTGCTGTGGCCTCCTTCACGGCGGTGCCGAGTTCGAGGTCACATCTCTTCACGGGAGAGCGAGCTGCGTCCTGGCTGCCCGTTTCCGAGCGGCCGTCCCTGCCCCAGGCAGGTGGATGTGGTGCTGCGCCGCCCCCCCAGCTGTGCCGGGCTGTTCTGCGCCCTACGCCGTTTCCGACGTCGTCTTCTCTTCTGCTGCTGCGTCGATGCGGCCGCGGCCGCTTCGCCGCCCCCGGCACGGCTGCGGCTTGAGTAAGCCGCACAACCGCGCCAGCTGGCGACGTGCGGGCCGCCACACCGGACACAAGTCGACAGAGCGTTGCTGCCGCGGTCGCAGGCGCGGCTGTCGTGCTCACCTGAGCACTTGACGCACCGCGCCGCGTTGCGGCAATACTTCGCAACATGGCCCTCGCCCTGGCACCTGAAGCACTGGGGCTGAGGGTCCATGGCGGTCGGGAGAGCCTCCGTCGTAACCGGGAAGCCCAGCAACTTCCGCAAGTCGAAGATGTCGCTCCCGCCGTCGACCGTTTGCACGGTCACGGCATAGAGCGGCGCCCTCTTCTTGTTGGTTCGGTTGTGCAACCTTGCGGCTGCGTTACCAAACCCGGCTCGCAGCAGCCCTTCCCGGACCGCTGCCTCATCACAGCACCAAGGCAACCCCCTGAGGAGTGCCTTAGTCGTCTTCATCCTTCCAACGGAAGGTGCCTTCTCACGCGCCGGCGGCGCGTCGACGATGTGGTCGGCCACTGCGACCTTGATCGCCCTGTGTTCGGCCACGTTTGCGGCTCGAACGCAGATCAGCGAGTCTGTATCGACAGACTCGTAGACCACCTCGTTCCGAGCGCTGTCCACCCGCCTTTGCACTTGACGTACAAAGGGGGGACAGGCCGCGACTCGTCTTCTCTGGAGTTCCTTGCACGGTCGGCAGACTCAGTGAGTTGCACGACCGAAGGACCCTTCGTAGCGGCAGGTTTCCTCTGCGCACCCTTCTTCCCCATGCTGTGAGGCGCGGAACACGACAATCTGCACGCGTTGTTAAAACAACGCACGACAATTTGGTATCCGCGGCGCCCACAGCACAGAAAACCTCTTCACGAGCTCTCAACGGCCGAGTAAGCGAAGCGCGCAACGGCAGCGATGCGCTCGCCTCGCCAGCTCAGTCAATAAGGGGAAGAATGATGTAGTAAATTTTTCTACTGTCATAGGGTCATGGTAGTGTTGGGTGTGGTAACGTGAAAGGTTGCGTGGCACCTTGTCATCAACCTGTCGTGGAACATGTTTTATTGTGCTACTAGCTATATCTGGCCATGCATTTCTGTGGTACAGTCTTCTTAAATGGAAAGGAAAAATGAAAAAAAATTACACGTTTCTAATTTGTATGGGATTTGGACAAGCCTATACATTCTGATTTCCTTCTCCACCTGTTTCTGTCCATGTCCTCCTCCTCCTGCCTCTCTCCGGCAGGTCCTTCCCTCTCACTCTGTCCGTCTTCTCCCTCCCCCTCTCTCTCCATCTCCTCCCACCACCTTTACCTATTCTTATCCTCCTTTCCGTTTTCATTTCTTCCTTTCCGTCCTGTGTGTCTAGTCTTAAACCGGTAAGCCGTAAATACAACTTCCCTGTTTTCTGTGAAATTCGTCTGCGAGGAACGGAACAATACATTATTGTCGTGTATACAGCTTGTGTCTTACATGTAAAGAGAAAGAATGTGTACGGCAGAAGAAATCTGTCTAACAGTTCAAATGCCCCGCTATCGTTATTAAAACAGGCTGTGACAAAACAAAACTGCACATTTTTACTGCAGAGAATTTTCTTTCTCACAGTTGTTTTCAGCAGTAAATCTGAAAATTGTTCTATAAAAATATTTATTCTATATCCGTCTGAATTTTTAATGCAGTATCGCTTAATATTTGAAGTAAATTGGTCAAGAGCTTTCAGCGCCTTTTGTTAACAATATATATACCCCTTTATACATTACATCTTTATTTGTAAATAATGTATGTAACAAAATTACGTATATAACCGTACGCATATTCGAGGGCCACGTTGTGTCAAAATTTAAATAAATCGACCGACTACTTTCCTATTTTGCGAGCACAAACATACAAACGAATATACGCAGGCAGAATTTTTATTTCAGTGGATATGCGCATCGCCACGGCCAATATAGTCCACCCTTCAATGCTGCGTTATAACTGTAGACTATATTCAGTACGACCAGTGATTGCCCAGCTAATTACTTCATCACTTCCATTCCTTTTATTACGGTGAGTAGCGTGTTATTTTCTGGAGCCTTGGAAGGTTCATAGTTGTTTAGTCTAACATTGAAGTTCACTTAAAAGGACCAGAGTGGATAATAAACGCGTTTAGAACTGAGAGCATTCCTTCTGAGCAGGTGAACAACGCAGAATGTGCTTCGTCTCCTCTCTGCATATCGGACGGTTGAAGGGCTGGCCTGTCTGTTGTAAAAGTTTTCTGTACAGGCTTCCTATGGGAATTCTTTTGGAAAGATAACGTGTGAAGCCAGATGCGGAGACGAGAACGAGGTAAGTGTTGGATCTGCAGTTTCTCTGCAGTCTCACCACGAAAGATTCTTAAAGTTCTTTCAATAGGATCACTGAGTGACTCGCAATAACTTTTCTGCATAAATCACACTGTCCCACTTGAGCCTATGGGTAAACAATTCGGTAGGCGGGGATTAAAAATCTGTTGTGGAGAGAGAGATTTCTGCCTTCCTCCTCATGCCAGCCTGTCACTGGTTAACCATGTGGCCGCCCCTGATAGCTGAGTGGTCAGCGCGACAGAAAGTCATATCTAACAGCCCGGGTTGGATTCCTGGCTGGATCGGAGTTTTTACCGCTCAGGGATTGGGTGTTACGTTGTCCTTATCATCATGATTTCATCCCCATCGATACACAAGTCGCTGAAGTGGCGTGAACTCGAAAGACTTGTACCAGGCGACCGGTCTACTCGACGGGAGGCCCTAGCCACACGGCATTTCCAATTCCATTGGTTAACCCCCATAGCAAAATCCGCAAGAGTTGGAGTTTGTTGAACTTATTTGCAAAATAATTACTGGTCAGATCTTGCAAGGTCTCCCGAAATTAGGCAGCGAGATGCCTGTTTTAAGAGTGTTAAGTCAGTGAACTACTGCTGCCATATGATTGAGGAGCGATCACTTGCTGTTGGTCATACTTCAATTTCAGTATTTCTTCTGTAACGCCAAACCATTCTCGCAAGACTGGTTGTACCCGCGATGTATTGTCGTGGTCATGCTATTATTGTGTTCACCCACTAATGCCAAGGTTAGATTTGTTAATAACAATTCGTTGTCCTGTTCTTAAAGGTTCGCATACTTTTGTCAGTGGGTATTTCATATGCCGATGCTTTGCAGCAATACACCAATTGACAGAATGACCCGAGCCCTTCATTAATGCAGCCATGTGTGGTGTGGTACCATTACTTTTATGGTTCATTGGTCGACCGCTGTTAGATTTCCTTCAATGCGATGTTTGTGTATCATGACATTGTTTCCTTTCTTAAATTATCTCGATATTGCAGGGAGAAGGGTCTGTGTAGGTCAGAAGGGATTGAGCATCTATTATATTAGGTGTATGATAACCAGTTCAACCGGCATGACAAAGTAACCAGCAACCAACATTATTGAACGACGTTTTCGCCTTGTTGAAGGTTTATGGAGAGCGATTCGTGACTGCCCTGCTAAAAACAGCCATCACAAGTCAGGAATCACATTCCTGTGGTGAGTATGATCATCGGGTATGTTCACTGAAGTGATAAAAGTCATGGGATACCTCCATATATCGTGTTGGGCCTCCTTTTTCCTGGTAGCTACTCAAAAAATCGTTGGAAGTCCTTTGTTGCCTCTATAGACGTCGGTAATAGCGAAAGGGTTTCTATTTCAGGTTATTGTGCACGAACTGACTTCTCGATTATGTCCCATAGTCATTCGGCGGGATTCATGTCGGATGATCTGAGCTGCCAAAGCATTCGCTCGAATTATTCACAATGTACTTCATATCAATCAGGAGCTACTGAGACCGGGTGACATAAAAAAGGCGCATTGTCATTCATAGAAATTCCACACTTGTTTCGGGACATGAAGTCCATGAATCTTCAAATGGTCTCCAAGTAAATGATCGGTTCAGTTGATTTAGAGGATCCAGTCCATTCCATACAAACACAGAATATACCATTACAGCGCCACCACCTGCTTGCAAAGTGCCCTTGTTGACATCTTGTATCCATGGCTTCGTGGGGTCTACGCCACACTCAAACTCTACCATCAGCTCTTGTCACCTGAAATTGGGACACATCTGATCCGGTCGTCTACGTTTCACCCGATACGGTCACGACTCCAGGAGAGACGCTGTAGGCATTGTCGTGCTGCCATCGAAGGCATTTGCATCGGTCGTGTGCTGCCAAAAAACATTAACGACAAATTTCGCAGCACTGTCTTCACAGATACGTGTGTCGTACGTCCCACATGGATTTCTGCGGTTATTTCACGCAGTTGTCGCCTGTCTGTTACCACTGACAACTCTAGGCATACAGCACTGCTCTCAGTCGGTAAGTAAAGGTCGTCGCCCACTGTGTTGTCCGTGGAGAGACGTAATGCCTGAAATTTGGTCATCTCAGCACACTCTTGCCATCGTGGATCGCAGAGTAGTGAATTCCCTAACGATTTCCCAAATGGACAGTCCTATGTGCCTTGCTTCAGCTGGCATTCCACATTCAAATCCTGTTAATTCCTGTCGCGCGGCCATAATCACGTCGGAAAACTTTTGACATGGCTCACCTGAGTACAAGTGACAACTCAACCAATGCATTAACCTTATGTACCTGTGCACGTGATGCTACCGCCTTCTGAATATGTCCATATTGTTAATTTTCTACCACCACATTCTAAATCTCTATGGGAAAAGACCTTACTGGGTGGATGAGTTACTAAAGTTGGTAAGCATTCTGTAATGGGGAAACCTTGGTGTCTAAAAATAGACAATAAAGATGTTAGTGGAATGACTGCTTCCTGTGATCGTCAATTATTATTTAAATTGCAGTTGTTTCAAAGAATATGCCATTTTTGCATGCTGCACATCGAATTCTTTATTTCTATTTGTGCACCAATACACGTTTCACCGTTTTTAAGGAGCATCTTCAGTGGGTCTCCTGTAATATTAGACGATTTGTCCATTTTTACACATAGGTTATGGTTTTGCTTCAGTCCGGAACCGCGCGACTGCTACGGTCGCTGGTTCGAATCCTGCCTCGGGCATGGATGTGTGTCATGTCCTTAGGTTAGTTAGGTTTAAGTAGTTCTAAGTTCTAGGGGACTGATGACCTCAGATGTTAAGTCCCATAGTGCTCAGAGCCTTTTGAACCATTTGATTCCTGTCTTTATGTTTGCCTAACCCTTTCCCTAGGAATTAACTGCCGAGCCATTTTTTGGTTATGGTTTCGCATCTAGGTTATAGATTTAAAAACAGTTCCTTAACTTTTTTTATGAAATGGAAAGGTACTTGCAGGTAACTTCTTATTCATTGCATCGAAGCAAACTGCTTTTTCTCATCTGGCAACCAGGTGTTCAGCTTCAGTTCACTTTCAGTTCACTGTTTACGTTACACGTCCCTGTAATTGCCATCTCTTTAATACAGAGTTTCATTTGTTTTTCTAAGTTCGAGAATATTAAGCTTTCAGACAGAAAACCAATATTATAATTTAAAGGAACTTCAAAGATTGTTTCAATTATTTTAAAAGACTCCCATAGTGGGAGTTCATTTCACATGATCCAATTAATAACAGTTTTAGCAATTAATGAACTTCCAAAACATATACTGACAGCCACCAAACTTTATTTATAACAGACAACAGTCCCCAAGGGCGGAGATCATACTGATAATAATTTTCCCCAAGAAAAAACAAGAAGACGGCAATAAAGGACAAGAACTCGATCCAGGAAAATAATGGATCATAACCATTAATTTTTAAAATAATTTTTAACAATAGTGAAAATCATCATTAGCTGTGAAAAGAGACCCCCCCACACTCTTATTGAATACCGCGGGTGAAATTCTTCATGCCCACCAACATTTCTTAGGAAAGCATTAACTTAAGAACTTTTTTCTTTTAGAAATATAAAGATGCAACAACAATAAAAAAATTATCAGTTTCAATATACAACCAGAAGATACGGTAAAATACCAAACGAAAACCACAAGCTATTAAAGCAAACACTCCAAAATTGTGTCACAGACTTTGAGGGCTAATGCAAAACGAATACAGCTTATCTTGCATATGAATTCCGTGCACGACGTGGGCTGCAATATCACCTTCGCAAACAATGGCAGACACAGTTAATACCTCGCTAGCGCGACCCCGTGACAGCCGCTGGAATGAAAAACGATATACCGTAAGACTACAGGTGTGCGAAACAAAGATCACAAGCCCCAGTCAGGCTCTACCTCACGCTCGCGTGTAGCAGTACAAGGCCCACCAGAAATCAAGTTCATCGTAGATACCTGGAGCCCAGAGCATGATTAGTAAATATTAATAAAATTAACACAACTAATCCCAGAAAACACTAAGGGAACCCTGTGTGGTGATACACTTTCAACAGAGTGTAGAAAATATACACTGAAGAGCCAAAGAAACTGGAATATGTGCCTAATATGGTGTAGGATCCCCGTGAACACGCAGAAGTGCCGCAACACCACTCGGAATGGACTTGAAGTGGTCCTTGAGGAAACTGACACCATAAATCCGCAAGAAAACACTTCTGAGCAGCACATTGCAAGGCATCCCAGATATGCTCGACAATGATCATGTCTGGGGAGTTGGGTGGTCAACTGAGGAGTTTAAACTCAGGAGAGTATTACTGGAGACACTCTGTAGCAATTCTCGACGTGTCGGGTGTCGCATTGTCCTGCTGGAATTGCCAAAGTCCGTCGGCATGCAGAAAAGACATGAATGGATGCAGGTGATTAGACAGGTTGCCTACTTAAGTGTCACCTGTGAGAGTCATGTCTAGACGTATCAGGGTCCCATATCACTCTAAATGGACACGCCTCACACCAATACAATGCCTCCACCAGCTTGAACAGTCCCCAGATGACTTGCATGTTCCATAGACTCATGAGGTTGTCTTCGTATCCGTACACGTCCATCCCCTCATGCAATTTGAACCGAGGCTCGTTTCTAGTCGTCGACAATCCAATAACGGTGTTGACGGGCCCAGGCGAGGCCTAAAGCTTTGCTTCGCGCAGGGATACAGCAGTGGTCCTTCGGCTCCTAAAGACCATGTCAATGATATTCGGTTGAATAGTTCGGACGCTGACACCTGTTGATGTCCCAGCACTGAAACCGGAAGTAATTTGCGGAAGGGTTGCACTTCTGTCGCGTTGAAAGATTCTCTTCAGTCGTCGTTGGACCCGTTCTTGCAGGATCTTTTTCCGGCCGCAGCGATGTCAGAAATGTGGTGTTTTACCGAATTCCTGATATTCACTTTCCACACTTTGAAAGGTCGTGCAGGAAAAACTCACTTCATTCCTGCCTCGGTGGTGCTATATCCCATCGCTCGTGCGCCGACTATAACACCACGTTCAAACCCACTTAAATCTTTATAACTGGCCATTGTAGCAGCAGCAACCGATCTTACAACTGCACCAGACACTTTTGTCTTATATAGGCGTTGCCGACCACAGTGCCGTAGTCTGCCTGTTTACGTATCTCTGTATTTGAAGACGCTTGCCTATACTAGTTTCCTTGGCGCTTCAGTGTAATTTACGAACACATAGTCGGCACAGCCAAATAAAGTGAACGGGAAATTTAAATCTTAAAAGCTCAGGTAAAAACAAAATGGTCCAAATGGCTCTGAGCACTATGGGACTTAAATTCTCAGGTCAGCAGTGCCCTAGAACTTAGAACTACTTAAACCTAACTAACCTAAGGACATCACACACATCCATGCCCGAGGCAGGATTCGAACCTGCGACAGTAGCGGTCGCGCGGTTCCAGACTGCAGCGCCTGGAACCGATCGGCCACTCCGGCCGGCCGCTCAGGTGAAAGCCACATCAAAATTGACATAAAACTAGTTCACGAGATATATAATTATAAGTCTGCCTGTATGTCATTGGTTGTCCATCGGTTATTCGATGCAGCGGCAACACCCAAAACTCCACAGAAAATATCTGGCGGAATAACAAGGCTGTTGCATACGACCTCTGCCCGGCAGTAGACAGTGTTGCCTGGAACAGACTAAATGCCGCTAAGGCGGCAGGTTAAAGCAACAAGTATCAACAACTCTCACAGATATTCATGGTAACACTGCCAGTGAAAAAAATAAGACCCGTGAGCGGGTAAATTTAATTAATATTCAACAACACACTGAGCTTAACCTTCCGTTACACCCACTCGCGCAATGAATCATGAATTTGAATACAAAGTTCGAGAGCGAACAGCATACTGCACTTAAAACAATTTCAGCGTAAAAACACCTGCAGACGCAGACGGCAGAAGACATGTTCAAATTACGTTTCGCAGCATATATTCTTCAGTTGGCGGGTAAGTGAAACAGGCAGGTCCTCTCAGCAACAGGCCCCCAAGCACCTATGCTCCCCGACAAGTCCACGACACACTGCAAGTTGTGCCGATGCCGGCCACAGCGACGACCGCTTCGCGTGACACCTGCTACGCTCGTACTGCCCTAACCTCTCAACAGTGACCCGTTTTCTCTCCACCTAAGTGCTACACTTTACACTCTACTCGCAACCGACGACCAAAGGTCTAAACAGAGAGCAAGGCTCGATATCCAGACAGCTGCCACGGCTCACATTCTGCTTCTGAATCCTGCACAGATTTTCATTAACCTGAAACTTCCTGGCAGATTAAAGCTGTGTGCCGGACCGAGACTCGAACTCGGGACCTTTGCCTTTCGCGGGGAAGTGCTCTACCGACTGAGCTACCCAAGCACGACCCACGCCCCGTCCTCACAGCTCTAATTCCGCCAGTACATCGTCTCCTACGTTCCAGACTTCACAGAAGTTCTCCTGCGAACCATGAAGAACTAGCACTCTTGGAAGAAAGGATATTGCGGAGACATGGCTTAGCCGCAGCCTAGGAGATGTTTCATTCTAGAAATCTGGCCCTGATAAAAGTTGCAGTGCATTAAATTTTGCATTCATTGAGATCATACGCATATATTCTGGACAACCCATTCCCATCAAAGATGGGCAAATTTTACGTATTTACGAAAAATTTTCCATTTTACTTCGGCTTTTTGGCAATAACATTTAGTCTAACCCGTCTATCTAAAAAGTGGTCCAGATAAACGTTGCGGAGGAATACATTCAGCGTTCAATGAGACCAAAAGTGATTTTTTTTTAAACAACCCATTTCCGCACAGCTCCACCTTAAATTTGGACCACTTGTCATGGTCAATGAAGACTTAAACTGCTGTTTTCAGTAAGTGCTACTTACACTACATTAAACATGGTACCATAGCACTCCACTGTACTAGTCTTATGCTTAGTAAATATAGGAATAGTGTAAAAGATAAAAATTGTAGAATAGATAAAAGGATGATATTATAAAATGGTTTCATATAGTATATGATGAGATCCACTCAACTGATATGAAGTAGGAGGCAGGATAAGAAACGCAACTCTCGATATCAATTAGTGATGATCATATTTCATAATAACAAAAATTGAAGTTATAGGTATGAAGATGAAAAGAGAAAAAATATGCTGGTAGGTAGGTACATAAATTTCACAGACATCTACTTTTGACTGTCGTTGGGCTACCCGGTTCCTCATAGTCTGTAATTTCCGATTCGAAGTCCGTCTCCTCATCACTTGGTCTGTAATTTTCGTAGTCCCGTATATGCTGTCTAGGTCTTCGTCAACATCCGGGTCGTCAGTTTCATCTGGTTGAAGGAAATTAGTGCAGGAGTTTCCCTTGTTGTTGGCCCAAATCAGTGAGCACTTAATCCAGCCTACCGACACCTACAACCACCTGCACATCCCTTGCAGTATTTGCAGAAAATTGTGGAGAAACGAGACTGTGGTTGTTGAAAGCAGGAATGGGGTGAAGACAAATTTTGGAGCCTGCCATCTCCAGAGGGAGCGAACCATCAGGTGTGCCAATCACATTTGTAGTTGTACATAAGTTCTCAAGCAATGTTGGCACGTTGCTCCGGAAATTGTTGGTAGAGATGCAAGGTTGAATTTGATTTTAGTGAGGGCCTTGGAAAACAGATCGAATCGCAATTTATATAAAGTATCTCCTGCCCCACCTACGTAGAGGATTGTTAAAAATCTTACGCCAGCTTTGGCAATGCTTTCAGATTGAGACTCAAGTTCGAAGAAAGGATCGATTTCTTCTAGATCTAGACGATATTTACTGTCGGCCAGCAGCTTGCCAATCTTCGTCTTGCCCTGCTTGAATAGAGCTGAAGTGGTTTCACGTTCACTTATGGCGTGGAGAAATATAAGTAGCCTACTGATGTATGTCAGTTTCAAGCTGTTACTTTTGATGGGGTCGTTTCTTTTAGAGCTTTTGCGAAATACATGTTTGCTCATGGTATGGCCACGGCATTGAGCAAGGTCAGAAGGTCTGTATACTCAGCAATTACCACAAATTTTTCATGTCCTGTGAAACCTCAAGAAGCATGAGAACAGTTAGCTTGTTTTGCTGAGAACTTTCCGCCTTCAAGCCTCTCAACAAGCAAACAAAAGTGCCGAGTTTTATTTACGTCGTTGGAAAATAATTTCCCCTGACTGATGTCACCACCAATTACTCGGTAATGTGTCTTTTGCTTTGACGGAGGCGCCCTTCTTATTCGATACTCTTGGTGGGCAGGTCTTCTGGGTAGCCATTAAACAACACACTTGTCGCTCTTCGGTTGTAGCGACTTTTCATGTATTCAGCTGTTTGTTTAGGATTAATTAAAATATTTCACCACTTTTTCACACTATGCGTCGTGCAAGAAAACTACCATCAATGGAAAAAGCTGTTCTTTCCAGGTTAGCTCATTAAGTATTGCGAACAAGTCATACAACACTGATTTAGGAATTTTCCTCTTTTCAGCTGCGTCGAACAGAGGAGGGACTTTGTTGCAACTCATAACGGAAGAATTCATTAAGCCGTTCACTCGACGTGCAACTCCGCTTCCTTCAGCTTTCCTTGCAGCAGCCAGTTCTTTCTCACTGGTGTAAGATTCATGATACAAGACACGAGGTTCTCGGTATTACATGTCATAAAAAGAGCATTATTTCCGTCACGCCACTTCTTACCAACAAAGTTCTGATTCCTCTTGGTTACACAGTCACTGTTCTATCTCTTATACCGTCTTTTCAAGCAAAGGAAAGAGATCGGTAATTTTTACATGTGCTTGTTTTGGATCTACAAAAAAATTAATTGTAGGTTTCAAATGATAGTTAAATAACATATTACTCTATTTACTAGGCAGGAGACCAGTACTATGACCTGCTATAGTAGTACGTTTCACCATGCACCAAATTGTGGGACGAAACAGGATACAACAAACATAATTCCTACTCTTCCTGCGAACCCACATAATTCATGTGGATTGGCCTAGCTTAAGGTGGAACTCCACGGAAACGGCAAAAGGTGAACCGAAAATTTTTCATATGTATGTAAAATTTGTCCATCTCTGATGAGCACAATAAGGGAACAAGTGGTCCTACAAATATGTGCTTCTTCTCTTTCAGTGCACAATTTAGTGCTCTACAACATTAAACTGCACCATGTTTTCAGCATTGTGAGTCCTTTACAAGACATAAACGTAGAACTCCAAAAGTATCACTTTTGTAGGTACATTTTTACCTGCCATCACTTGAGCATAACTCCATCGGGGGAGTTCGGGGAGAGCTGGGGTGGTTATTGGACCACAAATGAAGGAGGTGGAGAATAGTTTTTAAGGTTATTCGAGACGGAGCATAAGCTTGGACTGGTGGAGAATGGGGAAGGAAATCGGCATGCGGTGCCCTTTCAAGGGAATGATCCTGGCGTTTTCTTGAAGCGATATAGGGAAATCACGAAATGTCTGAAGGAGGATGGCCGGAAGCGGATTTGAACCGTCGTCCTCCCGAACACGAGCCCAGTGTGGTAACCTCTTCACCACTTAGCTCGATACCACAAATGAAGCAATTAAAACAATGAAAGCAAATGTAGCAATAATTTCCGATTAGGATTTCAATTCCACTGGCATAAAATGTGTATTATAACCGTCCTGTTACTTCCGAAACACTTTAAGACACTGTATCATCTACTGTATTGATTTTATTCCGACACTAACATATAATTTTGGCACAGACCATATACCTTCTCTAAGACCACTAAATTTCGTATTATATTAATTCCTGCTGATGGTACAAGATAGTTTTGTAAGAATCGATATAATCCTCCATTTCGTTTGAAAGCCATTATAATGATTCGCCTCGGCTCCTTCATTACAGCGGCGCTGAAAAGGACTGTAACCAGATCGAAATAGATGCTATTAGCGTGGCGCCGCATTCTGAAAGCTCGATCTCTATTTTCTCTCTACATGTTGTGGATTGTTTCTCTCCCTTTAGTTATAGCAATTCGGCACGGTATCGCCATTGCCTCTATTCTTACATTTATTTCAGATGAACGGCACTATATGTGATGTGTCGTTAAACCCTTTTTTCTTACTGCCGAATCGGAAACTAATTTGGCGATGAGGACTTTCCAACGAGTGTGGTATTTATTTAAACTTAAGTGATCTAAGATATTTATGACTGTATTGCAGCGAATAACAGAGAAAAGAAAGCACAGTATGGAGGGAATCAGCAGTGAAAGGATTGTCTTCTTTAACTGACAGTGCTGCCACAACAGAATTAGCAACGATGACATTAACAACTAATCCAGCGTATAGTTTTCGTTGGCATAGTTTCCGTGTTTTAACAAATCCGCAATAGTTTCCTATTCCACTACCACTCTATTAAAATATTCGATCCTAGATATAGGAGTGAAATTTCCATAAATTAAGTCCACTCATACAACCACGAAATTTGTTATTTAACAACATCCCTAATTTGCTCTCCAAACATTCATGAACTTAGTAGATAGGTTTTCTGAGTTTCGGTCTGACCCATAAGAAATTTAATCACTCATAGTGTGGCCTGCTGTCCAGCCAGTCAATGATAACCAATAAATTTTTCAGTGTACAAAGTGTAGCGGGACTAATAGAGAGTCCCTAATATTAAAAATGTTGTAATTCATGTAGGTCCAGACCAGAACATTCAGGCAAATGCATTAAGGAAAGCTCAGATGAGTTTGACACTTTGGTACAAAACTCCTAGTGGTATTTTGACGAACTGCAAGAAACCGATGATGAATTACGAATCTTCAACGTGCACAAGAACTGGTGTTTTGCACAACAGTCATTCAATTATAGTTCTCATTGACCAAAATGCCACGACGTTCGTATATGACAGTCGTAGGTAGTAAGTTAGACAGTGGTTGATCCACTGCAGCGCAATATACAAAGTACAGTAAAGAATTCATTACCTATTAGACTTTTCGTATATGTGGCCCCAAATTCATTAAGCAACTTGTCTACTAGGTAAATAATGCTAAATCAGATGTTGTTAATCATGACGTCTTTTTACTGTTGTTGTTGATGTTGTGGTCTTCAGTCCTGAGACCGGTTTGATGCAGGTCTCCATGCTACTCTATCCTGTGCAAGCTTCTTCATCTCCCAGTACGTACTGCAGCCTACATCCTTCTGAATCTGCTTAGCGTATTCATCTCTTGGTCTCCCTTACGATTTTTACCCTCCACGTTGCCCTCCAATACTAAATTGGTGATCCCTTTATGTCTCAGAACATGTCCTACCAACCGATCCCTTCTTCTTGTCAAGTTGTGCCACAAACTCCTCTTCTCCCCAATCCTGTTGAATACCTCCTCACTAGTTATGTGATCTACCCATCTAATCTTCAGCATTCTTCTGTAGCACCACATTTCGAAAGCTTCTATTCTCTTCTTGTCGAAACGGTTTGTCGTCCATTTTTCACTTCCATACATGTCTCCACTCCAAACAAATACTTTCAGAAACGACTTCCTGACACTTAATTATGACTGTCAAAATTAGAATTCGTAAGTGTTACACATTTAGCTAGTTGTGTATATGTTTTGGAAGACAGTAGTTTTAATAGATTGTTCAGTAGCGGAAAAATATAATACCTCGATACTGTACTTAAAAAAAGGCAATCAGGACCTATAGTGGCTTATGAAACTAAGTTGTATGTGCCTATAGTTTTAAGGTGGAAGCCGATTACACAAAAAAGTGACAGTGGCAGTTCTTTTGTAGCCAATCTGATGGTGGAATTAAGAGTTACTCTGTCAGATGCCCACGTTACTTCTTATAGAGACAGGACTGGTAAACGAGCTTTATCATGCGTTCACAGTTATGGGTGGCAGAAACGTAGTCTTTCCAGATGTCTCACTGATCCGCTACACAGTGGTAAAGTCAGAAGGATTCCATAAATAAATACCTATGATTGATCTACGAACCTATAAATATTCGCCATATACATAGCATGCTTAGAATTTTCACAGCGTGTCGTGATAAAATACAGGATTTCACCGACAGAGAAATAAACTTACAATTAGGATTAATGGATGGGGGCTATAATTAATGCAGGAACTACTTCCATAGAAGTCTATTTTAGTGAAAGTCTAGTGTGTGGATACATACAATCCCGAAAAATGTAATGGGTACAGATTCATTGTGTTTTTCAAATGATTGTCTCAATTCTTGGTCGCTTATTACTCATAAGAAGGATACGCGAATATGACAGCTCTCTTCATAACACATAGACACACATATTCATAGGCAGTATGCTGCTTTCCGCCACTCACAAAAAACGGTATCGCAGGAGAACTCTTACTTGAAATGCAAACTGGCTTTGCTTGTCACTCCTCGATAGTGTTTTCACGAAATGAGAGTTGTCTGATTTCAGTCGACATACTACCATCATGTTGACTGAACCTACTAGTACTAGATCCAGCATTATGTTACTGCATTTTGAGAAACTTTTTCTGCTTAGTTAGATGTGTGTTACAGAAACCAAAGATTTACTGCTTCGACATGTGGTCTGCAAACTTATAAAACCATGTTTCGGTAATCGCTTGTCAGTCGGAGACCCATACTAGGTTTGTTTAATAGATGTGGAATGTAGTTATCACACACCATTACTGTAACCTGTGATTTCTAAGAAAACTGTCCGGTAGAGTGTTATTAGAAGAAAACATTACAAGCGAAGATTACGGGTATGTTTCCAAACGAGACGTCACGTTTGCCAGCTTAGAAGAGAACGGTGAGGGGATTTAGTAACATCCTTTCTACAGTCTTTCCTCTCTCAGTAGCATCAGGCACTGAACTTGAGTCTGATATTACCAGATTTTCAACTCGTCATCGATGACAATTTCGTAGACGGGATGGTGTCACAGCTCTGATAATAAATGGGAACCAGGAGATTGGTGGGTTCGTGGTAAAATCTTAATGTCTGCACTTTGCACCTTACGATGTTATTGTTCCAGACACAAGTAGGGGTGTTGTTCCTACAAAATAACGACTTATTGTTAATAAAAGTGCTTAGGTAAATCCAGCAGCTCACAGATGTGTGATTAAAAAGTATTACAACATGTTTATTCATGCATATTCCTCTAGCTACATCACGTTTCAACAGGTGCCACGATGGTAGTCTTATCAACAGATTTTGGCGATTACAGGCGCCACTGCTAGTGTGTGAGTTACTGCTGAGATATCGTTTCGTAACGGCCGACATTGTGAGCATAGTCTTCCAGCCATAGCGATAATGGGCAGAAGGGAGAGGAATTCTCTGGCCGTAAACTGGTCAGACATACAGGTCGGTGATATTCCCCATTTCTCAGTTTGTGTAAAAAGCTTTTTGCCAAGGTAACTTGGAGTAAGTAAGTTGGCTCTTCTTCCGAGACTGGATGGAGGGGTCGGTAGATGTCGCTGTTGGCTTCTATTCCAGATCAGACGTCCGCAGGAGCCGCTGCCGGCGGCCGTCGCTCGGTAGCTGGACAGAGGCATACAGCACCTCGTCATAAATATGGCAGTAATTGTACTTTAATCAGGAATCTGCAGCCCGTTTTTCCAGCAGTCACTGTTCCTGAGTTGTTTGCTATTTTAATCACATTGGTGGAAGGTTATTAGATATTTGGAGAATATGCTTATTGAGAGACGGTGCTCAAATTCTAAGGTCGTAATTTTTATCTTATAGCTAGATAAATATTGTGAAGTCCGTGATACAATGACTTCATATGTAAAAAGAATTTTGTTTTGCTGTAATGTAGCCATTGCTCAGTCTCTTTTGTGTGTGGCGAGGGATTATTCTGGAATCTGTTTACAAGTCTTATAGGGACGTCGCATACTAATATTCCGTGTGTTATATGTCTCTTTCTTCTGATTTTGAGTAATGATGGATCGTGTCAACAGTCAGTGTTCTGGCAGGATTGTATTAACAAGTCTAATAGCATCACAACAATCTGATAATGTAATAGCGTTTATTTCATTTAGATTATGTGTTTTCATTAAATCTGGGAATGCTGGCTGCTGAAAATGGGATCGCCCACGCTAGTTTTAAACGCATCAAGAATGGTATAGGCGGAGTTATTGTTTCTCATTGGTCCAGAGAGAATGTGTGGAGGGTAGAGGAGGGCTAGGCACTTAAGCTGTAAGCAACATTTATCCAAAAAGTAGTCCACATATTTCCTCTGGTGAGCATATAGATGTCTGCAAGATACGTCTGGCATACCTACATTATAGCATCGTCCCTGAATGACTGTGCACCGGCCACCAGGCTAGCAGTGTTTACACATGCACTGTGGAAAATAATTCTCTGCCATGCCTGAGCAGGCGGTCTGGCATCTGTCGCCCTCACGTTCGTTGCAAGGACTTCGGTGGTAGACGCTGCCGCTCGAGGAATTCCATACCTTGCCAGCATCTCACTTGGCTCGCTCCACGTGCCAATACTGGGTGAATCCTCATAATTATTTTTAGAAGTCTTTCACGTTTCCACCGGTATCTTGGAGTCCGTTTTCCGTTATAGCATTGGGCTAGAGAACCCTCCGCCAAAACTGATAATAACAGTGTGGGCTCTGGCTCACTCGTCACTAATAGGGTGCCCGCAGGATGTAGTGCTCTCAGGTGCTATACAACAATTTCAAACAAATAACGTAAGTAGGTTTGTTTCTAGAAAGCAATACTTAACTTTCGAGATTTAGAAATAGTAGTCGCAAACGAGGGGCGACTTGCAATATAACTTAGAGTCCTTGATAAGTGAACTCTTGAGGCAAATTGACACTCGTCACTGATAACTAACGTCCTGCTCTTGGCGCAGCGCAGTCCAATTCCGCTGACCATTGGCCGCCGTTTCCCCACCGCCTTCGCTGGTCTTACGTTCCGCATCTTCGTTCCGGCACTTGTGGTTACGCCAGAACAAACAAAATGTCTTTTGTTTCAGCAACAAGGACAGAGAGGATTACACCACGACTTTCTCGGCCACTGATGATTTGGGGCAGGGGGAGGGACAGTGTGCGTAGCTGTACCCTGGATATTGGTATCCGAGGGATTGGCTATCCTGCAGGCGACACATTGTTTTCTGCGGCTATTGCAGATACTGCCCGCCTCTAGAAACGTATCTTGTAGTCTTGTGCTACAATACTAGTGGTTGGAAGTATCAGAATTTTACTTTCATATCACATAAGCTGGTATTACTATGGTGTTTTGGTAAGGGTTTAATTATCGCAGTGTCTTACTTCATGTACACACAATATCGTTGGAAAGAAATTGCTAGTGCTTATAGAATTTGCTATGACTTCATTTGTATGATATGACGTTATTATTTCTAGTAATGTGTTCATTTCTAACAATTACAGTACGGCATCTCACAACCGCTAATAATGGTGGTTTATCAGTGATAAATAAATCAGGCCCATGCTGCATTGTGATTAGCTGAGAGCATCATGGCGCCTTCATAATGTGATGCAATATTGGCACAATGTCGTAATGTGATGCTGTGACATGATGTCATGACGTGATATGAAAATAACATGACATTGTGACAGAACTGACATAAATATATAAAATGTGGAAAATATTGAAACATGAGAGTACTTACCTCGATATGGTGTCTGCTGGGGCCTTGAATAACGAAATTTTACATTATTATTAACAAACAGGTCTCAAGTGATATAAATCTTTATTAACAAATAGACACTGTCTGTAACCTCTCCCTAAGCTGCCCCACTCCAGAGTATACCAGTTATAAATGATTAAATTGCAGTGCTTCATTGGCAGTGATAACTAATTCGGGCATAAAAAGCATTGCGACTGCCTGAGAGCATCATAACAGTGACGCAAAGTCGGGAACAGTGGGGAGGATTGGTAAAAATACTTAAGATTGTGGAAAACCGGGTAAAAATACGAAGAAGAGCCAAAAACACTTAAAATTTGGGAAAATGTGAAAAATATGAAAAAATTCGTAAAACTGTGGAAGAATGACAGTATATCTTCATGGGTGTGGTCCTCTGCACACTCGAATGACTTATTATTAAATTATTATTAACTAACAGAATATAGCTGGCCGGAGTGACTGAGTGGTTCTAGGTGCTACAGTCGGGAACCGCGTGACCGCTACGGTCGCAGGTTCGAATCCCGCCTCGGGCATGGATGTATGTGATGTCCTTTGGTTGGTTAGGTTTAAGTAGTTCTACGTTCTAGGTGACTGATGACCTCAGCAGTTAAGTCTCTTAGTGCTCAGAGCCATTTCATTTTCTAACAGAAGATAAGCAACGTAACTTAATGGAACTTATCAGTAACAAATAGACGCAGCCTACAACCTCTATGCCGCTCACCTGCAGAATGAATCCTCCTAGCCAAGTATCTCAGTTGTAAAAGATAGTCATGGGGAGGGTGAGGAGAGGATGTTTGGTTCTCATTGGTCCGTTTGGGCTTTATTGTGATCCCATTGGTTGAGAGGGGTCTCTTGCCAGTTTTGTATCACAGGATCAGTCTCGAGTCCACCTGAATATGCATTGTGGGTATTATCACGTGATCACTAACGAGTTACGTCATGATCTGGAATATAACTAGCACAACTGCATGGGTGAGTTCCCTGGGTGACTTTGATCAATTCCTAATGGCTCTCCAGGGAATAGAAATGCGACTGGCCTTGAATACTAGCGTATAACCTGACACCAGATGTGTAACATGACACCAGATCTGAACAGTCGTTATCGCAGCTCGTAGAATACCCACTATCCTATATGCGATATGACACAAAGTACATTATCGAGTGCCCCGTATGTTAGTGTGGAGGTAATTTGGATTCCGTATGTCATTCACATGTAGTCGTTCAGTACTGCAGTTTATGGTTTGTGAAAAGATTGTCTCCGCAATGTATAAGGTACTTTGGCTAAATGGGGACAAAAAATGGTTCAAATTGCTCTGAGCTCTATGGGACTTAACATCTTAGGTCATCAGAACTACTTAAACCTAACTAACCTAAGGACATCACACACATCCATGCCAGAGGCAGGATTCGAACCTGCGACCGTAGCAGTCCCGCGGTTCCGGACTGAAGCGCCTAGAACCGCACGGCCACCGCGGCCGGCAAATGGAGACAAATTGTAGGAAACAATGTATGAAAGGATAAGAAGAAAAATAGCATTTACATACACCAGCAAAAAGATGCTCCTATAGGAGCACAACAATGGCGAATATACTCCTGTTTAAAAGACAGACTGAAAAATGAGGTACCAGCTGCTTCATTGTAGCTTCCTCAACACCTTTAAATTTTTTCTCAAAAGTTTTGGCGTGCAAATATAATTGCGCACTTTTTAATATGCAACTCACCTATCACTCTCACAAGCTTCCCTAATTGTAACTCGCTGACACCGCAACTATCGCTGTAAAAGCTCACACTCATCCACTCCAACTTGCGCATTCATACTCGTTTTCTAAGTCCCACTCTTTGTTATTTTCTCTTTATATATCTCTGTCACTGTTTTCTGTCTCGCAGGCGGAAATACCTTCGTCTTGCCCTACTACTGCTCTCGCCTGTCATTGTCACTTTCTCCCTCATTTTCCCTCTTGTTGGTACTATCTCTTTCGCTACATTCCATTGCAGCTGTCTCTTATCACTGTCTGTATCACTCTCTTCCTCACTGTCGTAGACTGTGCCTCTCAACATCATTGGCTGTTACCTATTTACATCTTCTCCTTCTCTTTATTCCACTCCCAGTGGCATTGTCTCCTTTACTCTTTCTCTAGCAGTATCCTGTCACTGTCAACAACATTCGACTCTCACTGTTCCCCACTGTTTCTCTCACACTGCCATTGTGTCTTTGTCTCTTTTTATATCACAGCCTCTGTCTACTCTCTCCCAATATTTATTACTTTTTCGTCTCCGTCCCAATGCCACAGACTCCCTCTCTCCCAGAATAAAAAGAGCTTATACATTCACATTCCAAAATTTTTGGGAAAATTTTTGTATAATAAGGGAGCTGGTGCACCCCATTTTTGTCCAAATCTCTTGTACAGGAGCACGTTCGCCTTTTCTATGCTCCAATAGGAGCATTTTTCCTTTGGTTCACTTCTTTCCCCTGACACAACATGGCATGTCACATTATGGGCAAGTAAAATTTTGATACTTACTTATGTGAAACGGAAATATCATAAAACTAAGAAAACTAATGTTAGGCATCATATCAAATTTTACATGCACAAAAATTTTGTACTTTTTTCATACAACAAGGGGTTCCCTGAACTCTTCTGATGATAACGAAGACCTATTAAAACATAGTTTCCCGGAAAACTTTATAAACTACGTTTCCACCTCCTAGCAGATTTTAAGTGCTTATTGTCGTGGACACGCAGGGCAACCTTGAACCACTGTGTCTGTGATAAAGGTATCAAGTAAATTCTCAAACTTGTTCAAGATCTTAGAAATACTTCGTAAGATTTCTGCCATATGCTTTGTATAATCATCTAGGAATCCACGGTTTGGTTATGGTACTCAAAACAAATAACGGATAAACGCCTTTGAAAGCGGTAAGATGGCACTTGTAGATAAATGCCTAGAGAAAGTACCGTTACTATTTGAGCAATGTGCTTTGGTTTCTTAATTAGATATCCACTGCGGTCGGCTAAAAAATGATGAAAAACGGTAATATCAGATTGTCTCAGGAACCGCCCACGAACTAAATGGCGACACCTTAAGCCCCGTAAGACGCATCGTAGACCAGATTAATACAAAAAGAACCAACCGACTTCCTCCTTTTGCCTAAGCTGGAGGAAGACCGTAATATTCACACTTAGACCCCGCACTATACGATAGTTACAGTAAGAGGCTCCCCCTGTTGTTCATGCGAATGATCCCTACCCCAAGAGATGTCCAAAGGACTTGACTGTAGCTTCCTATCGTCAAGAGAGCTATGACCAATAGAACTACGAACCCCGGGAAAATTCTGTCTCTTTGCGCCGTATTTTGAAACATAGTGTCGCTTGTGTACTGAAAGCGCATGATGTCACATGCTCGACAATATGGCAGAAATTCATGGTTTCTTTGATACAGGGTGTTTATTAATTCGTCAAGTCCGTACAATACAATTAAGTGTACGATATGCTGTGATGGTAGCACAGTTAGATGCGTTCGAAGTCTCGCCCACGGACTTTTAAACAGGGGTGAGCATGGAGCATCAGTGACATACACGCACGTTGAAATGTGCCATCTGCCAACCGAATGGGCCTTAGGAAGCATGAATGTGTTGTTCCAGCGTCCACATGTCTTGGGTGGGATACACATGCACTGCTTCCTTCAGGTGCAGAGGATTGAAAATGGCTCTGAGCACTATGGGACTTAACATCTGAGGTCATCAGTCCCCTAGAACTTAGAACTACTTAAACCTAACTAACCTAAGGACATCACACAACACCCAGTCATCACGAGACAGAGATAATCCCTGACCCCGCCGGGAATCGAACCCGGGAACCCGGGCGCGGGAAGCGACAACGCTACCGCACGACCACGAGCTGCGGACGCAGAGGATTGAGGTCTACCGACATTGTGGAGCATGCGACTGCACAACGTCATCCAATCTGTCGGCTGGGATAGACACTGTTGTGATGCCTCCACCCGAAAACACGGAAAAAAGCTGGAGTACCGTCATGTGGTAGACACATTACTCTTCGTACCATCAAAGACACGTTCCCCGACTGGAGTCACCTGCAAGAAGTAGAGATATACTTCGTCTGAGGCATTGTGGTAGGATAGCTAGTCACCACAAAGATGTCGCACTCACACTAAGGCTGAACTGGTGCTGATGATTCGCTGCTACCATACCATGTAAAGCCATCAGAACCCACTGAAGATGTTCTGAAGCTTCACGATATCGCCCATCTTAAAGGTATCTTCCTCTGTGTATAGGATGGACGACGGAAATCCCAAATGCAGTGGCCTGTGTGACAAACGTCAAAGCCAATGCCGTGGGGGCTAGTGCATTAGCAATATGGTCTACGCGCATTTTAATGTACGGATAGTGGCAGTTGCCACAAAGAATGTGTCGTACACTCTTCCGGCATTCTCCATGCTGGAGGGACACCTGCCTGTTGGTGACACTAGAGTCATATTCTACAGTGTTCATTTTTTTCTCCTCAAAGGGCAGTGTACAAATCTGGTGCACCTGCGTTTTATGGCTACTCATTCCAGTAAACGAGCCAGTCTCAAATTAACGAAGCATCGCTGTTGCTCACAGTTTATGGTGCGACTACTGTCGATGGGGATACTTTTCTCAATACAGCTGTGCGGCAGTCAGACCGTTGGTATTTGCCCGTACTTACTGGACTCTTATAATTGAACTTTTACTACTTGACAGGGTTCCATGAAAAACGAGTGATCATAGGACAATGATACTTTATAGAAACATTTGTATGAAAATGCAGAACGGGAACAACGAATAAACCATTGAAAGACACATTTTAGTTTCCACATGAGGGTTTAACATTTGTTAACTGCGTACCTTGTTCACGCTCGAGGCTACAAAGTCGTACTACGTGATGCCCATCTGCTTGCACGACAACCTAGAAACCCAAGATAGAAACTGTTTCACAACTATTGACAGCACTTCTCCAAAGGTTGACCATAGAAAGTATAAAGTTTCTAGTTTAATTTCGGTATACAAGGAGGGCGTGAGCTCTACTTTGATTCAATGTGTCGTACATCATGCCTCTATTTCGGATTTTTTTAACAGTAATTTTCGATAGTCGTTATGTCACTCTACAGAGGTTCAGAGAACAAGCAATGTGATCTTTGGTTGTCAGTAGCACCGTCGCTCCTGGTAACATTCCCTAAGAAGTAGCTGAGTAGGTCGGCTGTTCGCCACACTACTGAGCTGTCTAGAAATAGCCTGTGGACTATAGAGATATATACGCAGAGTATATTGAATTTTGGGAATATGATTTATGAAAAAAATTTGCGAAGTACAGGTTTTCGGGTTATGTTGCCGCTGCATTGCTCTCCCGCTCGTAATTCATGATGTGTTTAAAAAACGGGACATTTTAGTGCCATTTTTATTTATTAGTTTGGGTCAGTTACTTTCGTTGTTCAGATGTGTTTAAGTAAAGTTATCAGTTCACATGGCTTACAATAAAAAGTTATTAATTTACTAATCATTTACCACTGCAATAATAAATTTGATGACATAGTCGTATCTGTAATAAGAAGAAAGTTTTGTGTCGATAGCTGAACTTGTTAAGGAATGTACCATTATTTCAATCTCGTAGTTTTTGAAGGTTAGTGCCTTTTACATCATTTAGTAAATACAATATCCTCCACCGTCTCGGATGAAAACGTGGGATTTTTATTGTGTCGCCGCATTGCACTCTGTGGAACACTGTGGCTAAAACTAAAGCATTACCCGCTTAAAGCAGCTGCACGTACTTGCATTGCACTGTGCAAGGGTATCTCTACTTTAGCTGGTTTGTTGCTGTGCTGCATCATAATTTTCTTTACTTCGAGGATTACCGCTTCGCCGAGTTTCTGTTGCCACAGGCATGCCATGAACATTTATTCGGGATCCTTTTACAGTACAGTCAAGAAAAAGAAATCATTCACAGATCTCAAAATCATTTTCAGGCCTAGCGCAGTGGTAGATCAGTTCACGTATCATCTCTTATGCATATAGACTGATTCTTACAGAGCAGTGTTGTATTTGTGTGTGTATCACTCAGTGTTTGGAATTTTGTTTAGTCAGTTGTGTGCGCACAGTCACAGAGCATTTTTCTACAGAAACATTTTGGCTATTTATACTTTCAAAACTCGTCTAATAATTTTATGTAGAGTTACAGGGTATTACAAATGATTGAAGCGATTTCACAGCTCTACAATAACTTTATTATTTGCGATATTTTCACAATGCTTTGCACACACATACAAAAACTCAAAAAGTTTATTTAGGCATTCACAAATGTTCGATATGTGCCCCTTTAGTGATTCAGCAGACATCAAGCTGATAATCAAGTTCCTCCCACACTCAGCGCAGCATGTCCCCATCGATGAGTTCGAAAGCATCGTTGATGCGAGCTCGCAGTCCTGGCACGTTTCTTGGTAGAGGAGGTTTAAACATTGAATCTTTCACATAACCCCACAGAAAGAATTCGCATGGGGTTAAGTCGGGAGAGCGTGGAGGCCATGACATGAATTGCTGATCATGATCTCCACCACGACCGATCCATCGGTTTTCCAATCTCCTGTTTAAGAAATGCCGAACATCATGATGGAAGTGCGGTGGAGCACCATCCTGTTGAAAGGTGAAGTCGACGCTGTCGGTCTACAGTTGTGGCATGAGCCATTTTTCCAGCATGTCCAGATACACGTGTCCTGTGACGTTTTTTTTGCAGAAGAAAAATGGGCCGTAAACTATAAACCGTGAGATTGCACGAAACACGTTAACTTTTGGTGAGTTAGGAATTTGCTACACGAATGCGTGAGGATTCTCTACCGCCCAGATTCGAACATTGTGTCTGTTCACTTCACCATTAAGAAAAAATGTTGCTTCATCACTGAAAACAAGTTTCGCACTGAACGCATCCTCTTCCATGAGCTGTTGCAACCGCGCCGAAAATTCAAAGCGTTTGACATTGTCATCGGGTGTCAGGGCTTGTAGCAATTGTAAACGGTAAGGCTTCTGCTTTAGCCTTTCCCGTAAGATTTTCCAAACTATCGGCTGTGGTACGTTTAGCTCCCTGCTTGTTTTATTCGTCGACTTCCGCGGGCTACGCGTGAAACTTGCCCGCACGCGTTCAACCGTTTCTTCGCTCACTGCAGGCCGACCCGTTGATTTCCCCTTACAGAGGCATCCAGAAGCTATAAACTGCGCATACCATCGCCGAATGGAGTTAGCAGTTGGTGGATCTTTGTTGAACTTCGTCCTGAAGTGTCGTTGCACTGTTATGACTGACTGATGTGAGTCCATTTCAAGCACGACATACGCTTTCTCGGCTCCTGTCGCCATTTTGTCTCACTGCGCTGTCGAGCGCTCTGGCGGCAGAAACCGGAAGTGCGGCTTCAGCCGAACAAAACTTTATGAGTTTCTACGTATCTGTAGTGTGTCGTGACCATATGTCAATGAATGGAGCTACAGTGAATTTATGAAATCGCTTCAATCATTTGTAATAGCCCTGTATTTATTCTGTTAGTTTTGTGTGTTGAAATTGCAAGTCAAGTTATGCGACGTCACACATTGTAGCGCTGTCGACTGCACTGCACAATGCAGAGTTTCACAAGACAGATAATGTAACATGCAGTTTTGCCTTTTCTGATTATTTTGGTAACAACTGGTAACAATTTATTCAAATAAAGTTATTCAGTTTAGGTAGTTTTGGTGACTGTTTCTACTCAATTGCGTTAAATAAGCGTAACACTTGAAATGTTCAGGATTACAATCCCCCCCCCAACACACACTCACACACACACACACACACACACACACACACAGGAAGTTAAAGATGGGAAATCAGTCAGTTACAGTTCTCAATATTCAAGTGTGTTGTGTTTCTTTTTTCAGAAAATTTACTAATGCTGAGCTGTCGTGAAACAGATAGTGCACTGCCTGAATGCTGCACACTGCATCCAACATACTTAGTCATGGCAACAATAACTTCTTCTAGAGTCTGTGGTGGAATCGGCCGTTGGCTTTCCGAGAAGCAATTCCCAAAACACCAGCTAGTGCGAACATCCAAATCACGTTCATCAACCGTAGTATGGAAAGAGGGATCTCCGGATTCCATTAACGCATCGATGCCTGCAGAGAGCGGTGGCACTACTGGTTTTGTTTTGATAAAACAGTGACTCACGTAAAGGAATGCTCACCTCGTCCAGTTCCATATTGATGGTTTGCAGCTGTAACTCATACTGCTGCTGAGTAGTCGTACCAGGACCAGCGCTTAACGGTAAGTCGTAACATTAACACTATCGACATCGCAGATCCTGCAACATACCGTCTAAACATCATACCTATATGTCAAGGTACAGCTGCGGCAAATTGTTTTCTGTATACACCGGCTCATGTAGCGAAAGTTTAATTATAACCATCGTTTATGTGATAGGTGTGTATTCCTAAAGCGTCGACTGCACACCAACGAGCGCAGCTCCGCAAATGGCATCAAGAAGGCGTTGACCTGCGTGCCAATGGAAAAAACCGGCAGCGCCACACATCCAGGAGGAGAGAGTTCTGAACTCCCCCCCCCCCCACCCTCCCCGCCACCCTTCCATGTCAACTCTGATTTAGATTTAGCCAGCGACCCATCTCTGGTCGGCCGACAGTACTGCCACAGACTATGTGAGCATCAGTGCTGAGTAATATCAATACGATATTTAACCTGCGTTCTGTGAGTAGGATCAGTGAAAAGCACATGCAAGTATGAAGCACACGAAGTAAGGTTAGTAATTGTTTTCTTATTTTCAGAAAAAAGTGTAATATTAATCAGCATGTGATATGTACACGTCATTGTGGACTCCTGCCATAGGCCATCGCAACTTCTCTCCTTCCTCGTACATATCTATACTGACTCCCACAGTAGCCGACACAACATGTGGCTACGAATATTGGAGAACCACCGCTCCTTTCGCTCTACGCCTCTTCGTCGCAGCGCGCCTGTAATACACTGAAGAGCCAAAGAAGGTGGTACACATGCCTAATATCGCGTAGGGACCCCGCGAGCGCGCAGAACTGCCGCAACACGACGTGGCATGGACTTGACTAATGTCTGAAAGTAGTGCTGGAGGGAACTGACACCATGAATTATTCAGGGCTGTCCATAAATCCGCGAGAGTACGAGCGGTGGAGATCTCTTCTCAACAACATGTTGCAAGGCATCGAAGATATGCTCAATAAAGTTCATGTATGGTGAGTTTGGTAGCCATCGGAAGTATTTAAACTCAGAAGAGTGTTCGTGGAACCACTCTGTAGTACTTCTGGACGTGTTGGGTGTCGCATTGTCCTGCTGGAATTGCCCAAGTCGATCGGAACGCACAATGCACGTGAATAGATGCAGGTGATTAGACGGGGTGCTTACGTACTTGTTACCTATGAGAGTCGTACCTGGACGTATCAGGTGTCCCATATCACTCCAACTGCACGTGCCACACATCATTACAGAGCCTTCATCAGCTTCAACAGTCCCCTGATGACGTGCAAGTCCATGGATTCATAAGGTTGTCTCCATACCCATACACGTCCATCAACGCCATACGATATGAAACGAGACTCGTCCGACGAGGCGACATGCTTCCAGGTCAGCAGTTTAGTGTCGATGTTGACGGACCCAGCTTTGTGTTACGCAGTCATCAAGGGTACATGAGTGGGCCTTCGGCTTCGAAAACCCATATCGATGGTGTTTCGTTGAATGGTTCGCACGCTGACACTTGTTGATGGGCCAACACTGAAATCTGAAGCAATTAGAGGGAGGGTTGCACTTCTGTCGAGTTGAACGATTCTCTTCAGTCGTCGTTGGTCTCTTTTTCTGCAGGATCTTCTTCTGGCCGCAGCGATGTCGCAGATATGATGTATTACCGTATTCCTGGTATTCACGGTACGCTCGTGAAGTGGTTGAACGGGTAAATCCACACTGCAACGCAACCTCGAACACGCTGTATCCCACCGTTCGCCGACTATAGCACCACGTTCAGACTCACTTAAATCTTGACAACCTGTCATTCTAGCAGCAGTAGATGATCAGACAACTGCTGCAGATACGTGTTGTCTTATATACGCTTTGCTGACCGCAGCACTGTATTCTACCTGTTCATGTATCTTTGTATTTGAATACGAATGCCTATACCAATATATTTCTCTCTTTTATTTAGGAGTGCATTGCTACTAATTGTGTTCTATACTGCAGACTAGCCGCAACGCTTCCGCTAGTTGTGTCTAATTATTTTGTTGTGGGACTCCTCTCAATAAAATGCCCTCTAACACGCCTCCTACATCACCTGTGCCTACGCCTCCGGTTGGTGCTCGCTTTGCTCTAAGGCAGTTTATTCTGTTTCGGAACCAATAAATGTCTCATTTGATGGCATCCCAGCAGCTCCTTAATGCACAAGCCGCTGCTGCATCACCTTCGTCTTAGCAGAAAAATGACGTCCCGATACACCTGCCCTGTTGCAGTTCCTCTGTGAAAGACATGCAGGCGTGTACGTGCACTAGTAATTATTCCACCACACACCATCAAACCACGACCCCCATACAGGTCCCTTTCAAGGACATTAAGGGGTTGGTATCTGGTTCCTGGTTCACACCAGATGAAAACCCGGTGAGAATCACTGTTCAGACTATACCTGGACACGTCCGTGAACATAACTTGAGACCACTGCTCCAAAGACCATGTACTGTGTTCTTGACACCAGGCTTTACGGGCTCTCCTGCGACCGGGGGTCAGTGGAATGGACCTTGCAGGTCTCTGCGCGGATAAACCATGTCTGTTCAGTCGTGTGTAGACTGTGTGTCTGGACACAACTGTTTCAGTGGCTGCAGTAAGGTCCCGAGCAAGGCCACCTGCAGTACTCTGCGGCCATCTGCAGGCACTGATGCTATCGGTCTTCTTGTGGTGTTGTACACTGTGGACGTCCCGTACTGTAGCGCCTGGACACGTTTCCTATCTGCTGTAATCGTTGCCATAATCTTGAGATTCTAATTTGTGACACACGGACTCGTGCTACGACCTGTGTTTGACCAGCCTCCAGTCACCCAGTAAAAAAACAATGGTTCAAATGGCTCTGAGCACTATGGGACTTAATTTCTGAGGTCATCAGTCCCGTAGAATTTAGAACTACTTAAACCTAACTAACCTAAGGACATCACACACATCAATGCCCGAGGCAGCATTCGAACCTGAGACCGTAGGGTTCGCGCGGTTCCAGGTTGAAGTGCCTAGAACCGCTCGGCCACTCCGGCCGGCAGTCACCCAGTATTCTACCCCTCATAACGTCATCAATATGTGTTCTTTGACCCTTTTTCAAACACAGTCCGCAATTTCACGTCCAGAAACGTCTGCACACTTACTCGCTTCTCCGTACTCTGACATGCACCAACACACCTCTGTGTATGTGGGTTGCTGTCAGAGCCACCGTGCGATGACCGCGGGTCAAATGCACCACATGGTTATACCCTGAGGTGATTTAAACCCGCAAACCATCCACCAGTGCGTTATTTCTCCATGTATCAGCATTATTCTTATTTTATGAGCATGAGTGTATTGTGGGGATCTGGTACATGTTGCTGCAGCTAGTTACAAGTTCTTTCGATTGCGGGGAAAGCCAGATCAGACATACTGTTAGTGGGCCACTGAACTTCATCGTTTGACACGACACTGTCGTTACTGATGTAGCTTTGGACAGTCCTGTAGTGAGAGCAATGATTCATGATGCAATTACGCACAATGTGCCTGGCAGTAGGATTCGTGAACAAATTTTCAAACATTCTGAACCTACTTTGAGACAAGTGTTACAAATTATTGAACATCACGACTCGTTGATAGTGCTCTTGAGAACATGGAGGTAGATCCCATTTGCAGTGTAACGCAAAGTGACAAACATGTACAGCCTTGAAACCAACCACCAAGCGCGAACAGGCCACCATGCTGCGGCCAGCATGAACAAGTGTCAATGCGTGTGTCTGCTATGACATCGAGTCCTCGCTACTTTTCCACACATAAAAGGCAACACTGCCCTTCGCAGAATGCAACTTGCTTTGCTTGTGGGAAGCCAGTTCGTATACGATTTGTGGCATTGCAACAGAGACAGGACTCTACCCATGTTCACTCTCGTAATGAAGGAGCACTTTCTCGCTAAGTGGATGTAGTTTTTTCTAAGCCGGCTTACCTGTACTAGTAATAACCAAATTCAAGATGTGCCTTCATCCCACACATGTGCTGTTTAACGAAGGTTAAACAAACTGTTCGTGAACTTAGTCATCGCAGGACACACTGTGCGACTTAAGGTAGACAATGATGTTTCCATTACATTGCTTAATCGTGCCACTTACGAACAGCTGGGCTTGCCCTAGTTGACTAAATCCTGCACGCAGCGAAACTGTGTATAACGCTCAGGACATTCCACTGCTTTGTGCATGTAGTTTACCTGTCACATTCTCGTCTCTAACCAGAACAGTGACATTTGCAGTTTCGTGATAACGAGACTGTCAACAAATTTTTGGTTAGATTCTTTTGAATTGTTTGGTCTTCTTATTCAGGACAATGTACTTTCAGTTTCTGCTTTGAACCAAAAAGTCTGTACTACTCAATTGTTTGTGAAGTTTCCAGATTTCTTTTCTGAAGGTCTTGTCCGAGCAAATAACTTTGTGCTGCATGTTACAATGAAGGGCAATGAGCAACCTAAGTTTTTTCGAACACGTCCCGTACTTGATGCACTTACAGATACAGATGCAGGTAAGCTTACTGAATATCAATACAATGGTCGTCGTCCTCGTCATCGTCGCCCTCTTCGTTCGGACTGGCTCAGGAACTAAGTGGGCCCCCTGTCGGGGGTTTTCTGGCCGACATTGCCCTCGGAGCGCAGCAGGGATGTTGGGGCGCGACCGGGAGCTCAGCGTCGGCCCCAGTTGCGGCTCTGGACTCCTCACGCCTCCCCCCTTCCTCCCTCACCCCCCTTCCACCGTTATCGCAAAATGGCTCCGTACGTGACAACAGTGTGGCATTTTGGGGAGGAGGAATGTGCAGTCCTAAAGCATAGACTGCGCACCGAACAGCCGCAGTGCCTTGGAATGAGATCAACAAGGCGCCGACCCATGCTCCAATGGAATGAGCGGGCAGCGCCAAACCTCCGGGAAGACAGAGTTCAGCGTTTCCTGTAAATGCTTATTTAACCAGCCGCCCATCGCTGCTCGGCCTCCAGTTGGGTCAGAGACTTTGGGAGCATCAGTACTGAGTAATACCAAGACGACACTTAGCCCACATTCTGCCAATAATAATAGTGAAAAGTACTTCCATGTAGGAGGTACAGAAAGCAAGTCATATAATGGTTTTCTTCTTTTCGGAAATAAAGTGTTATTTTAATCAGCATGTGATATGCACAGATCTTATTGGATTCCTGCCACTGGCCATCAGAACTTCTCTGCTTCCTTACTCTCACAGTAGCTGACGCAACAACGGGATATTTGAAAGGAATAGCAAGAGAGGGAAAAGACTGGGGAGTGGTTGGAAGATTTGAAATGTGAAATAGAAACGACAAGGGTGAAAGCCTGCTGAACTTATGCAGAGAAAATTCTTTTGCGGTTGGAAACACATTGTCTGAACACACATAACAAAGACATACATGGACACGTAGGTTTAATGACGTTAGATACCCAATTGATACTATCATAGTTTTGGGCACATATAAATATAACAGAACTAAGCCATAGAATATCCTGGAGCACACACAGATTTGGACCAGAACTGAATGGTTACAAACTTGCAAATAAGTTTGAAGAGAGTGAGTGAAGGAAAACCAAGAGAAATTTGACATAGAAAGGCTAGATGAGAAAGGTAAGGATGTGGTGTTAGGAAACTCAGTTACTTTAATAGACCCAATGAAGAGAGTGCAAAGGAAAAATTAAAGAGGTTGAGGCAGAACCTGAAGGAATCTGCAGAAGGAATGGAAGGGGCGAGGAAGTTCAAAATAACAAGGAAAGAATGGGTAAAAAAGGCAATGATGAGTAAGATGGATGAAAGAAGGAAATAGAAGACAGTAGGAGCAGGGGAAGGGAGGAGAATATGCAGAACGCTGAATAATGAATTAGGGAAAGAAACAGTACAAGCATGGAAGACATGGATGAATGAGATGTGGAAGAAAGTGGGGAAACTAGAAAAGCAAATAAATATGGAAAGATGAATACATTAACCGCTGAGCTAGTCTTTGAATCAAAGAGAAGCTTTGTAAGTATGGGAATAGTGATGGTCCAGTATTTCATAAATCGGAGGAAATTTTGTGAAAGTGGTGAGAATATAAAGAGTGTTTCTATGAGGCTGATTGAAAACCAAACGATGTGAATTAGGAGACGAGAATTAGAGATGAAGACAAAGGATGCTGAATGTTTGAAGGAGAAATAGGAACGGCCTTAAGAGAGATGAAGAATTACAGAGCAAGTGGAGCTGATGGATTACCGGCAGAACTGTTCAAGAATCTTGTGAGAAGTGGTGTGAAAGAAGGAACTTATCTGCGTAATAAGCTATATGGAGAAAAGATGAATGGACAGAAGACGTTCTCTCGGCACCTACCATATCAACTGGGACGAAAAGTAATGCCGAGAAATGTGAGGATTTTAGAACCAAAAGTTATGCTAAGGTTGATAGAAGACTACAAGGAACACTGAAAAAAAGAAGTATTGCAGAGGCACAGTGTGGATTTAGAAGAGAGAAAGAGATACAAATTGGCTGTTCAGAATTATAGGTGACAGACACATTGAAATAGGAAGAGAAGTTTATACTGTGTCGATTGACTTTGAGAAGCCATTGATAGAGTAAAGATATAAATTAATGGAGATTCTAAGGAAGAATGGAGTCGGGATAGAAAGCTGTTTATGAATCTGTATTTACAACAGAAAATACGAGTATAGATAAGGAATTAGATGACAGAGGAAAGCACAATTACAAGGGGAATGAGGCAAGACTGCCGTTTCTACCCAGTAGTATTTAACATACAAGTATATTTGGAGCATGTTATTCAGAAATGTCTCAAACAAGAAAGAGGAGTGCGTCTTGGTAGCAGGAGGATAGAATGTATTCGATTTGCGGTTAATATGGTGTAATTGCGACAGAGTATAAGAACTATGTTTGAAATGATAAAGGATTTAAATAAGACCTATTAGAATTCAGATGAGGATTAAGACGAATAAGGCCAAATGTATGGTGATAAGTGCAATACAAGCAAGACAACTATGAAGTTAGGACAGGAAAATATAGAACAAAATAGTTCTTTGAAATATCTGGGAAGCATAACTATGGAGGACATGAGATGCAATAAGGAGATGATACTGCACATAGCATAGCAGTTGCCAAGGCGGCATGGAACCTTATATTACTAAACCCTCGTAAAATTTATGATTGCAGTAGGGTACAAAACTGGATATGTTATACTTAATTTGGTGTGTGACATACTGATAGAGCTCTAATAATTTTAACTAACCAATTTATACCCTCTAAATTATGTATGTCTTTGAATAAAATTTGGAGTAGTAATAATTATGATTGTTTAGTAGCAACATATCATTTACCCATTTTTAGTGTTCTAGGGTTAACAAGAGTAGGAGGCTTATATGTGGCTTATATATGGACTGGACCTAAGAAAGAGACCGGTGTAGTGCCTTATGTGGAGCATGGCGATATGTGGACCTGAGACATGGACAAAGAGAAAATAGGAAGAAAGAAGAATAGAAGCATTTGTTACGTGGATTTGCGAGAGAGATATATAAAGGCATTCAGGAACAGAAAAAACAATTGGCTTGGGTACTGGATGAGAAGGGAATTTTTACCAATGGATGCTTTGGAAGGAATTGTGAATGGAAGAAGAAGAAGAAGAAGGAGAAGAGAATGCAGAAGATGCCCCATAGTGGAGAGTATAAGAAAAGAAAACAATTATGAGAAAACGAAGAGGATAGCATATGACAGGACTGTATGGAAAGCTACATGTGAAGACCGACGTAGGGCACAACACTGATGATGATGACTGTGATGAATTATGTAAAGACCAAGCTAGCCTGTTTCTGGTTGGTATATGGGGCCCTCGTCACTCAGCGCTGCACCACGCGACCCACGTCTATACCAGAGTGAGTCGACAACTGCAGTGAACCGAATGCCCCTAGCAGTGATGTGCGAGCCCGTAATTCTGGACAATGTGACTGCCCTCTTGAGAGTGCAGCTAACACCCTAGTACAAACAGAACATTCCCACTTGCCTAATGTTTCTTCATCCGTGCTTTCCATCATTGAAACTCAAACTGTCAAACATATCTTATGTTCATCTTCAAGTGGACGTAGCTACCTCGGGACGCATTTCCGCCCATATGTCCATATAATTATTTATCTCCTTATTCTCCCAGCAATAGCCGGCTGTACTTTTTCTCCATTCAGCCAAATCACTCTCCGAAATCTGAGTTTCCGTGTATTCTCTAACCCTTCACCAATTGACGTTGATCTCAGAGACTCTCGAGTCTTGGTGTTTTAAATTTTTTTCCGTTATTACGCACGTGACAAAGTTTTGAGTGAATGTACTTCCCCCGTTCCCCACCAGTTCTTACCGTGCGCTATGACCTCCATGACGCGCGCGCACTCAGTAATGTTGTTTTTTGTCCATTCCGTGTGACCGGCGTCAGGAGATTACGTAACATTAGTTAAATTGAATTTTTTTTTTTATTCTTGCAGGGTAACTATCTCTCAAATGGAGAAAACAGAGAAAAATATATTCAGATGGTTAGAGGGAGTTGTCTTAGATTCTGAGGAATTATTATCCATACCAGCACATCAGAATGAATGCTGCAGTGACGTAGAAGATGTTCCAGTGGATCACGACATTGAAGACGGACATCTGTCCGATTTAGAAGTCGAAACTGATGGGTCTGAACCTCAACCAACGGATCAAGAGAATGACATTCAGACGCAAAAAAGTATTCATCTTCCGACGACGATATTCCACTACCAAGATACCGCTACTACTGTGGTATGAAACCGATTTCGTTGGCCATCTCGTTCTCCTGTCTCAAGATCAAGGACTATGCATCATGTGATCATACGGCGCCTACCTGGACTCATACGTAATTTTCTAGGCGTTCTGCTTGAAAATACGAAACCTCTGTATTTGTGGAGCTTATTTATCTCTGAAAGTATTCTGGAAGAAATAGTATAGCATATTAATCAAAATATCAGAAAAATTCAACCTGATCACCAAAGGGAAACAGCTGTTCATGATGTAGATGTAATTGAATTGAAAGCCGTCATTGGTGTAATATATTGCCATTTTCAAGGAGACCTGTACACAGTACACATTCTGGTAAAGCAAAGATGGCAAAAGCAAATACGTACATATATCGCTGCTTTATGAGTAATAACAGGTTTGGAGTACTCCTCAACCGTCTTCGGTTTGGTGATGCAAATACTCGAACTGAACGCCACAGCATTGAATTAGCTGCACCTATCGCAACTTTTTGAAATGTTTACTCAGAACTGTGAAGACGTCTGTTCCATAGGTAGCTACGCTTGCGCTGACGAAATGCTAGTAACTTTCCGTGCAAAGAGCAAATTCAAAACGGGCATCCCGAAGAAAACCACAAAAATATAGTTTGAAAATCATGTGCATTACAGATGCTCAAACTGGTTACCTGGTTACCTGTTGGACGCTTACTGGTGCTTAGGGAAGGATTCCGATGGCAAAGTTCTACCAGATTAGTACCAAGGGCTGAATAAACCTACCCAGGGAGTTTTGCGACTAATAACATAGTAGAAGGTGCGCACAGAAACGTGACCACCGAACATTGGTTCACATTAGCAGAGCTACTGAACGTGCTAAATCTAAAAAAAACTGACAATAGTGGATACTATGAAGAATAACAAGTGCGAAATCCTGCCTCACTTTCTTCCCAGGCATGATTAAGGTGCCGGATTGACAATTTTTGGCTTTACAACTGATGCAACTCTAACATCTTTTGTAATATAAATAAATCTATTTTTTTTGTCATACATGAATCATAAGCCAGCCATTGCTTCAAATACGGAGAGACAGGATGTGATCATATTTTACAAGAGCATAAAGGGTGACTTTCACATGCCGGATCAGAAATGTGCTATCTACACAACGTCTAGAAGAACTCACCGGCCATGTGGCCGTGCGGTTCTAGGCGCTTCAGTCTGGAACCGCGTGACTGCTACGGTCGCCGGTTCAAACCCTGCCTCGGGCATGGGTATGTGTGATGTCTTTAGGTTAGATGGGTTTAAGTAGTTCTAAGTTCCAGGGCACTGATGACCACAGACTTTAAGTCTCACAGTGCTCAGAGCCATTTGAGCCGTTTGAAGAACTGGACGATGGCCAATGGCAATATTTTATGGAATCCTTGACATATCTCCAGCAAGTGTGTACACTATTAGCAACATGAACCAAGCACAGTCAAAGGAACCGCGGATGACTTTCATAAAACGTTGGCAGAACGCCTTATAAAACCACAATTGAAACTTAACGTACATAGTTATCGCTTCCAAAGAGAACTTCAGTGCAAAATTCATTTTCTTCTAAAATTGGATCGAATATCTTGAGAAAAGGAAGAAATGCTCGACTTGTGATTCCAAAAAGAAACTCAAAATATTATATTTAGGTTTTGCATGTAAGAATTCTGTTTGCGTTGAATAAAGTCAAAAAATGTGCGATGGATGTCGCCGCAATTTGTGTATTTGTGCCTTGTAAATTTGGAAATCTTGTGCTAAAATATGCAAAATATTATGTATTATAGATAATGTGTCAGCTTCTCATAAATACGCAAGTATATTGATATTAGAAGGATTTGTTCTTCCAGCTCTCAAATCAATTTTGCATAAAACGAGTAAAATTTTGTTAATCTTTTAATGTACTTTAACATAAAATTTACTCTACGACCGACGTCAGATGGTAGTGTATGTGGAATATACGACCGTTGGCTAAGGGCCAATGTGGTGGTTTAACTCGTCTCTTGCAACGGATTGTCATTCCACCAACCCACATACAAAGTTGGTTAACTCGCAGAGTGCTACCAAGTACGCTAAACAAGGATATGTAACAGACTGATATATCATATCTGTACTCGCACCATACGCCGCTTACAGCCACAACACTGAGGTGTCATACACATCACTCTGTAAAACTTGATAATCCTTCCTTCATTCTCATGGTCCGCGCGGCTACCCCGTAGGAGGTTAGAGTCCTCCCTGGAACATAGGTATGTGGGTTGTCTTTAGCGTAAATTAGTTTAAGTTAGATTAAGTAGTGCATAAGCTTAAGGAACAATGACCTCAGCAGTTTGGTCCCATAAGACCTTACCACAAATTTCCAGTTTTCCATGATTTCTTTACATTCAGCTTACATGAGACAAGAGTTACGATGTTTAACTGAAACCATTAACTGTATTGGCCCTTTCGCTGCTGTGGATGTGCATTATGCCATTCCGAAGCACCTGTGGACGTCAATACGGGGGCTGCTTCAGTAACTGTCCTGCGCTATGGACATCTGTATCCCTCGAGAGCCGCCAACTTCTCACTGCTGCAGACGATTGACTTCCATATCTTGGTTTCAAGTATTTATCATAAAACATAGGTGCCTCATTGCGTGCTATCATTTGCAAAATACGTCATTTCACTATCCTGTATCGTTTACGAGATATGACTAATGTTATAACCTCATTTCTCCCGATGCGCTCGGACGCAAATGGGCACATCGTTTGCGACCGTCCTTCGGACATAAAAACCCAATTATTCGAGGAGGAAATGGGCTAACTTCTGTTCTCAATTTTAAACACCATTTTGATATTTTATCTACGTTTCATTCCCTCCAACATATGTGCTAAAATCAACCCACACAACGATTACTCGGGATGTCTTCATCGCTTGGTGTTTTACTTAATTTGCTGCAGCGTTATGTATGAAAAATACCGGTAACGAGAAGAAATCCAGTTCTTTATCGAGTGAAGTTATCAGTCTGTAAAATGTGCAAAAATTAAAATATCCCGCTTTATACGTTTCGTAAAATCGGATGATGTGTATCTCATATCTGACAGAAGGCAGTCGTACAGCAAACTCACCGGCCTTTTGCGAGTGGTATAGCCAAAACGAAAACCGTCTTCAGCACGGAATGCAGAGATCTTATCTGTAGCAGGGAAAACTTTAGGAGAAACGGATTACTTCAGAGAATGCCTCGCAGTGTTCTCCTTATGGGAAATATTTTGCTGATTTAAACGAAATATCGACTTACCATCAGTTCCCTTCACTAAACAGCACCTTAGATCCATCATGGGCTCGAAATGACAGATTTTCTCTTTTCCTATAATCGACAAGAGAATTGAATTAATAGCTATTTAAGTCTTTCTTGCAAATCTCTCCAGTGTAGTCGCCAATATAATGTGAATCAAAAATATACGGTTTACTACCGGGTGGCAGTGGCAAAACTTGCAAAGGAAATTGCAGCAAATCCGAACTACCACTGCAACAGCGCCGCTGGATGCAGCTTTTTTATAACTCGGCAATTACTAGTATATGCCAGTGGCCTGCACAGCTTTCCGTAATAACGTGAAATAACGTCTATGTGGATTCCCATATTTTATTCACAGTGTCTTCTACTCGTATTTATTTTACAGCTCGCCAATTACGACTATATTCCAATAGGCAGCAAAGCTTTTCGCAGTAGCATTAAAAAAAGCGCCTGTGTGGGTTCCCATTTTTAATCACTGACTCTTGCACTTTATGTTTCAGCTTGATCTGCGTGACAAAATGAATTCAGCAAAAAGCTAAACCCAACAGCTTTATTTCTTGTTTCTAATGAAAGCTATGTACACTGAGTCGTAATTTCTAACTATTTTAAGTCTAACGTGTTTTTCTACGTCACGCGTGTTAGGAAAGCAGGTGCATGAAATATACTTACAAATCGAAAGCCTAGTTGCCCTGTTAAAATTTTCTGCTATATCATGTTGGTTTCCTTGACACTGTGTTGTAGTCTACGATCACTTCTGACGTCAGTCACACGTGGAACTTAGGCGCTTCACTATGAGCCCAATATGAACAAGTCTCGAAGTCTTATGATTGTCACGAAGCTGCTTGCCTACTGCATTATCGTAAGCATAATGTTATCCGCGGTAGCCGGTCTTTAAGGCTCCATGCATGGCTTCGTCATTACCTGGGATCTGCAGATTCCCTGATGAGTAATCACTTTAGAAGCACGCTCAAGATCCCGTTTCGCCATAGAAGATTAAGAAAAATTTCAATTTCTAAGTATAAGAAATTAAACATCTTCGTCATTTCCATGCCGAATACCACACAGTTATTATATCGCTCTTTTATCCGTGGCAGCAAACTGCGAAATCGGTAACATGTTCCGTCATTCCCATTTTTTTTTTATCCACATCATCGGCTACATATCGTTTGATGTTACATGCTACACATGTCATGTGACTAAACACTTTTAATAACAAGTATAATGCTACTGTTTCAATCTGCACACGTGATATATCTCCCCGTTTCCATCCACAACACCAACAGTTTGCGTTGTCGAAGAAGGAGTAAAGTTTGACTCTCACAATACTAAGAAACCTGTGATCTTAAACGTACCGTGAATGTAAAGTTATGATTTCATACTGTCTGCGTGGAATTTGGGTTATAAGTGGTACTCAGAAACAGTCTGAAAAGTTCGTTATTGTGTTTCAGGGGAGGTTGTTCTGAGGAATAAGTGTTAAACAAAAAAATTCTGTATGTTTCGCCTTTTACAAGCTATTTAGCGTTGAAGTTAGGCAATCAGTTCATTCCGCACAGGAAGTCTAGCACTTGCACCCACTAAACTTAAAGTTATTTGTGGGTACGTGAGTTGCCACCTGTTGAACTGCTCGTTGCTAGTTAAATGTGCCTTTTCCGTAAATGATGAATTTGAGCTAGGTGAGCAGAAGCTACGTTTGTTCGGTTAGAGGGACAAACGAATAAAATGTTGGCGATACTGTCTCTTGTATTATGCTACAATTTGCGCGTGTGACGACCTGATTGCCTACATTCAATGCTAAATAACTCGAAAACAGGTAACGTATAGAATTCTTTTCTAAGCAGTTAGTTTCAAGCTCAACCCTCCGTGCAACACCTTACAAGCTTTCAAGACTGTTTCTGACAGCCCAGTGTCACGCAAGTGGGCACATCCCTTGTCGAAGCTTCTATCACATTGCTGGTCTATTTACCAAGAGCCACGAATAAACGATAAAGTTACCTGATTTTGTGACGGTCTATAGAAAAACGTTGTAAGTACTTTATGAACTATTTTGACTCGAGGCTGTAACACGTAAGTTGTAAACGTTGGTAATGAAGTCGACGGAATTTACGCCGCTGATACTGACTAAACGTTGGTAGCCAAGTCGACGGAATTTACACAGCTAATACTGACGCAACGTATACTTTCAAGAATTACATGCATAATGCTGTCCTTCACAAATTTTGTTAGGTAATTTTCGTCCTTGAACTTGTTCGGTGCGCTGGCTTTCTCCTACACCACTTGACTTACTACTCATATTTATTATGTAACAGAGATCTTCACTCACAATTTACTATATGAAATTATTCATACGAACCCGTATGTAAAGGATTTCCGACAAATATGGGACACTGATATGTTCAATAACATTGCTTATATCATACAGTACAGATTTAAAACGAAGAAATTTTCATTTAATTTCGTTCATCATTCTTACAACTATGCAGTTGCTTTGCAGGATAGTTTTACAATATTTGTACGTTTACTTTTCCAGTCTTAAACATAATTCTGAAACCACAGAAATAAAATAATGTTTCGTGGAGGCATAGAAGGAGTGAAAACCTATAAGCCGAACAGAGAAAAATACCAGAAAGCTATGGATGGAAGGGCCGACGGTTTTATGGGCGTTCCTAACGAATGCGGTCGTCTACATTCTCTGAATGAATCTTCACACTAGCTATAAAACAAAGAATATAAGAATGATTCAGTTCCATACAAAACTGAAATATCCCTCTGCTAAATCGCTTTCCAACTCTCGTAGTCAGCTGTAGACAATAATTTGGCCAGTAAAGCGGAAATTTTGGGCAGCAAACAACAGTTATCTTGTTTTATTATTTTACGAACAAAAATGTTTAGATTAATTTTATTTGATACTGGGTCGACAGTTGTTATCAGTTATTTGAATGATGTTGTGATGCTTGAAATATTTACTTTTATTTACTCACAGTTGTACAATTTCAATCTTAGGCCACTTTTCAGATACTCGGACGCACTGGTTAACACTACGATATTGAAATATCCCGAAGGCAAATTTTGCTAACATAGCGAAAAGTATTGATGCAAATAGCATAAGCTAACGGTACCTTTCTGGGTAACAATATCTTTCTCTGAATTGGCTGAAGAAAATCATCTCTCATTTGGCTGAATTTCCCATCACAGATATTTTATGATTAAGAATTTAAACATGTATAATGTCTGATCAAAACTATCCGAACCCATATTTGTGGACATTAAGGATACAGGTTACTTTTCCCGCTCAATATTATATAAAAATCAACACCTATTTCTTTCAGGCGCTGTTTATAATGTTTTACAGATTTTTCTTGTTGATATCAGGTAAATCAGTACACTCACTAAACAAATTAGAAGTATTTTGAATATTTTTGAACCTGCTTAGAATTATTTTAAAAAATTACAAAGAAATTGATGCAATTTATTTCCAAAACGCTTCCTCAAATTAAGGTACCATTTAATCCAAAGTTGTACATTTGAACGGGACCAAATTTTTACCGGGTTTGCGTGACATGATGGCTGAAGTAGTAGTCATATTTAATTCCGCCTAGTATGTATATTACAAGGATAAAAAAAGTCACATCTTAGATTTTACTTTTTATAATTTTTTTGTAGTTAAAATGGAATTTTTCTATAACTTAGTTGATTCTGCAATAAAGTCTAGGTCTACAATATAAGTGTGGACTATTGAAAGTTACAGAAAAAATTAGAGCAATGTTTTATAATCTTTAAGAAATATTTGTACCTGAATTCTGAAAAATACAACTTTCGGAAAATTGCGAATGAAGATATGAGTCCAATTGAACTGTGCCTCAGAACATTTCTGAAGCATAGTCTTCATCCTGCAGCATTTCCTCATCTTCAGGCGTTCTCTTGGCATCCCTTTTAGCACTTCCTGCTTTTTTGGTAACTTGAAGAGCGAATCTTTCAGCTTCGTGCGCCTGTTGTCTGTCACACGCAAGCAGTTGATCTTCCATATTGCAGCCACATATTATGCCTAAATTTATCAGAACTTCCAGCCTTCCTAACACTCCATCACTGATACATATCACTGCATCTACTTCACCAACTTTTAATGTATTTAGTCCTACAAAAATATTCTTGGGTACTCTTTCCCACATGCAATGCATGACACTTTCATTTGTGATCTGAGTGCCCCCATGAAGACATTTACTAAGCAAAGCAGGGTCAATCAGGTCTCTAAAAATTGGTTGTATTTCATTCATAACATGCTCAGGAAGAGAATGCTTATGATGGTATATTTGACCATTTTATTTGGCTTTTTGGTAACTCACCAAGCATCTGCTCCTTTAGGGCAAAGTCCGTGAACAGGGTGGTCATCTGTGGACCACTTATGAAAGTAGGTGCCCTTAAAGCTTTTCTCATTGCTGTAACATCATTCAGAGGTGCAGTTCGTCTAATGGCCAGTCCATAATAACTTTGAAGAGGGTCTATTTCAGTTTCTGTCAATCTTTCTCGGCCTGACAGGGAATTTCCATCAGATAGCAGCTTTTCTTTCATTTCTTTTCGTAGCTTCCTCAGCGTAGCACCCATCCTCTTTGGCACATGTCCACAACACTTCAGTTTTGTTACAAAGGTATCACCATAAACATTAGACTCATTAGTGTAATTGAAAGCATTAGAGTCCCCATTGCCAAGGTACTTCGTATATCTAACGTTATAAACGGGAAACGACATCTGAAATATTTTTAGAGCTCCATCACACTCCATACCTCCACTGTAACCATCATAATTCTTCGAAAACTAATTATCAGTATGTCCTTCAGTGTTACCATGGCATGTGGGGCAGTACTTAGATAAGTACTCGCCATCAACGACTTTTCTATTCTCCAGAGAAGTAGCACTTACAACACCATTCAAGGAACGATGTCCTCAATGTTGCCACTTCCCACCAAGAGCAACAGCAATGTCCCTGGTTCCACTAATATTTACAGTTTCTTCTACTGCACGTTTCATAGATGCTTCAGACACAACCTTCAATGCACCTTAAAGTATTCTTATGTACTTGCTGAACCTACTGCGAAGGAGGAGGAGGAAGATCCGTCAAAGCACAAAACGTTTGACCAGCCGTTTATCCTTTTCCTATTGCACGCATTGCATGCATTGACTTCAAATTCACATCATACGAATTATGCAGAATGTTCAAAGTCATTTTCGAGGTAGATATATTGCAGGATCTACACAGAACAGAACGCTAAACCCTTACTGCTACATTGTTGTTCAGTTATTTCCAGATAGCCTACACCATCACATTGTTTGCATTTCGCCACTACCTCTACCAAAGAAGATAAGATGCCCTCACAAAAACAATAAATCCACTGTAAACCGCGTCATTGTTAACACAAAAATTTGAACCACCAGGAGGCGTGCCATGTTGGAGTTACACGAGTTACTTTCAACAGTATGGCTCGCTTTGTGAACTGGATACCACGGAATTTCCTTTCATTGAATTTCTTGATGCGTGGCATAGTTCGTATTTATTGCACACTGAAGGATATGTACTTCCACAAATAAATGTAGCGCTTGGGCAACAAACATTCGTGAACAAACTGCTTTAGCGAAACAAAATTAAATACTAGCAAAGATAATCATTTACAGACACTAGAAACATACACTGTTACCAACATATACAATGTATCATACGTATAATCGCTGGATACAGGAAGTTTACAGTTCTTTTCGAAATAATACTGGTTTCTGTAACAGAAATAAAGGGCCTGGAGGAATACATGACCGTAACTGTAAAATCTGGAATATGTGGGTCATTTTTCATTTGAAGCCGTATAATGTATATATCATGTAATCAGGAAAGGCTATAGAATCTAATAGTCATAAGAAATTTAGATATTCTACCATCTATAAGAACCCTGAATCCTTAATATTGCGCGTGTGCACCCTTCGGCTTTATGACGGTTTGAACATTTTGAGGATACTTTCAATTAGGTGTCTGAAAATGTGTGGAGGAAAGGCAGTCCATTCATCTTCATGAGCCGGAAATAAAGGAGGTAGTGACGTTGGATGCTGAGATCTGGAGCAAAAACGACATTCTAATTGTTTCCACAGGTGTTATACTCGGTTCAGGTCGGGGATCTAAGCACACCATTCCATTTCATGAATGATAATGCCTATATACCACTGCTTAAGGGATGCAGGTTTATGATAGGGTTCGTTGCGATCCTGATACAATCATCGTCTCCGAAGAGTTCCTCTACACTATGCAGTACAAAATACTGTAAAATGTATTTATACTCCTCCTCCTTCGACGTTTTCGTAACAACAATAAGGGGGCCACAACCAATCCCTGAAAATCACACCCATAACGTAAAACCACTCCTCCTCCATACTTCACAGTAGCCACTATTCTTGATGGCAAGTTATTAGGTGGGTGCATAAGTTTATAACATTCTGTTTTGCACGCTGGTATGCCGGTTGCTATGAGTTTATTTATCGATTGCTATTTTACATTTGTAATTCATTGTTGCTATCTGAATTTACTTATCGTCATTTCCTTTTCTGGAGGTATTGGGTGGAGCTGTGGACGCTGCAAAATGGTGTACACATGCGCAGATGGCGGAACATTTCCGACATTATCTACTCTTTGAGTTCAATTGAGGGAAGACAACAGCGGAGGCAGTAAAATCATTAGCTCCGTTTATATGGGTAATGCCATGAGAAAGAGCACAAGAAGAAAACGGTTTTCTCATTTTAAGGAGGGTCGTTTTATCATTTGTGACTCTCCACATTCAGAATGATCTTTTACGGTTTGATGAAGATTGTTTAATCGCATTAATTCATAATCATTCACGTAAGTGAATTTGGGAACTGTGAAATCTGATGAACTGCGATCATTCTACCATCGTGAGACATTTGCATGCAAAGGAAAAGCCTCAAAACTCGGGTGTATGGGTACCGCCTGCTCTAACCCAAAATCACAATAGGCTCGTGAACAGCACCGAACATTCCCATTCTGTATCGTAACTGGTGACGTGAAATGGTGTCTTTATGCTAACATACGGAAAACGAAGGAATGGTTGAGCCCACACACAGCAGCAACTCCCCGCACAAAGACCCGCGAGCATCCACAAATTATGATGTTATGCATCTAGCGGAACATCTACGGCCTACTGAACAACGAATTGCTTCTCCGAGTTGTAACAATCCCTGCTGACACTTATTGTCAACAACCGGGCTGTCTTCCAGACGCTGTCCAAGAACACCGCCCAGGAAGACTGACAAAAAACACTGTCAGGTCCTTTGGGAAACCATGCCGCACCCTCTTATTCACCTGATCTTGCACCCTCTGATTTTCAACTTTACCGCCTCTATAGCACAACCTTTAAGAAATTTCCTATCTCGATGAAAACGCGCTCCATACATGGCTCGAGGGCTTCTTCGCCTCAATACCTAATGCATTATACAGTTGCGGAATCGAGCAGTTACAACAGTTATTGATCACTAAATTCTCTGTTATGTGTATATCAGTTGCGTTTTTAAACTTACGGAAAAACGTCTCGAACTTATGCTCCAACTTAATATGTTCTCCAAGCATTCCTCAAGCTCAAGCCCTTCCTTCAGACTGCATGATTCGTTACTTCAAATTAGTGGTTTCCTGTCATCCATTATCCAGTGGCTTCGATCTTTACCGTATGTCAAGCGTCGCTTAGTATTAACTAAGAAAATGTGTGGCTTATGCAGAGCCGCTAGTGTGAAATATTAAAAAACTACAAAAAGACGTAATATTGGTGAATAAATCATCATGTCGTCCATATTTCTCATACGTTCGTCAATGTCGTAATAACCACATCCATGTCTTATGTATCTACGGTTTTTATTATAGAAGTGCAGAACGTCCTGCATCCATCTTACTTCCTTCTGTTGTGTTGTACGAGCTGAAACTCATGTAAGGTTTTCCCTTGCAGAGCCGCTCCATTTGTAGTTCTTAGCAAATACAGACGCCAAAACAATAGCGTTTTAATTAACTAATGATACAACGGTTATTATATTACACAGTTAGTAAATCGTATCATAAGACTAAATGATTTTGTTCTCCATTCTTCTACAGGAGACTTTTATTTGGAACTGTGAAGCTTACTCTCTGTCGGCTCATTTCTGACATTTTCATTCAAGTCGGACATGCTTTCATTCGGTTGCATTGTCAGTGTAATCGGTATGTACCAACAACTTTTACTTATTTACTTAAATAAAACCTATCCGTATGAACGCCCTCAGGGAGTACATGAACACAATATCTACATTGCTTTTGACACAAGAAGGAAACTGTGCGTAAATAATTTTTATGTTGCTGGAAATTTAATTTCATTTAAAAAGAAACCAGTGATCCCCATATTGCGGCTAATTAAGAAATTACTGAAAGAAAAATAAAATTTTATCCGAGTAACTAATTGTAAATTAATAATCAGTGATTTAATTACAGACAATAGCGACAATAATTTCATTATATTCATTTTGGATGGCGAACTGCGACTGTGATTTAAACTGGCGACTTATCTGCTAATAAATATGCAACCAGACGCGATTTTACGATTTATTCAACCATGAACATGTGTTCTAGCAATTACAGGCTCATCATCACATGAAGGTGTTACAATAGCGTTATGTTATGGACCAAGTGTGGCTAGATACAGTGCTGGTGCTGATGACGGAGATGACGGAAATTTAGTAACCGGTGACGAAACATTTACGGAAAAAAAATTTCGAGTTCGTAAATGTTTCGTCACCGGTTACCAAATGTCCGTCATCTCCGTCATCAGCACCAGCACTGTATCTAGCTGGTCACACCAATACCCAAAAAGAGAAATAGGAGTAAACCTCTGCATTACAGGCCCATGTCACTAACGTTGATTTTCTGTAGGGTTTTGGAACATACACTGTGTTCGAACATTATGAATTACATCTAACAAAACGATTGATTGACACATAGCCAGCACGGTTTCAGAATACATCGTTCTTGTGGAACACAACTAGCTCTTTCAAATGGCTCTGAGCACTATGGGACTTAACATCAATGGTCATCACGCCCCTAGAACTTAGAACTACTTAAACCTAACTAACCTAAGGACGTCACACACATCCATAACCGAGGCAGGACTCGAACCTGAGACCGTAGCAGTCGCGCGGTTCCGGACTGAGCACCTAGAACCGCTAGACCACCGCGGCCGGCAAACTAGCTCTTTATAGTTATGAAGTAATGTGTGCTATCGACATGGGTTGTGAAATTGATTCCTTATTTTTAGATTTATAGACGTCTTTCGACACCGTTCCTCACAAGCGTCTTCTAGCCAAACTGCGTGCCTGTGGAATGTCGCTTCCGTTGTGCGACCAGATTCGTGATTTGCTCTCAGAAACGTCATAGTTCGTAGTAATAGACGGGAAGACATCGAGTGAAACAGAAATAATATCCGGCGTTCCACAAGGAACTGTTAGAGACCCTCTATTGTTCCTGATCTATATTAACGACATAGGAGACAATCTGCATCGCCACCTTGGATTGTCTGCAGATGATGCAGTCATTTACCATCTTGTAAAGTCATCCGATGACCAAAATGAATTGCAAAAAGATTTTGATAAGATATCTGTATTGTGCGGAAAGTGTCAGTTGACCCTGAATAAAGAAAAGTGTGAAGTTATTCACATCAGTACTTAAATAAATTAGCTAATTTTCGATTACACGATAAGTCACACAAATGTTAAGGCTGTAAATTCAACTAAATACTTAGGGATTACATTCACAAATAACCTAATTGGAAAGATCACGTAGGTGATGTTGTGAGTAGAGCAAACCAATGACTGCGATTAATTGGCACAACACCTAGAAGATGCAACATGGATACGAAAAGACAGCTTTCACCACGCTTCTCCGTCCTATTCTGGGGTGTTGCTGTGCGGTGTGGGATCCGCATCAGGTGGGACTGACGGATTGCATTGAAAAAGTTCAAAGAAGAGCTACTTGTTATGTACTATCGCTTAATACGGGAGATAGTCTCACAGAAATGATACGTAAATTAGAGTGGCAATCACTAAAACAAAGGCGTTTTTTGTTGCAACAGGATCTTTTCATGAAATTTCTATCACTATTTTTCAGCTCCGATTGCGAAATCATTCTGTTAGGACGCGCCGGCCGCGGTGGCCTTGCGGTTCTAGGCGCTTCAGTCCGGAACCACGCTGGTGCTACGGTCGCAGGTTCGAATCCTGCCTTGGGCATGGATGTGTGTGATGTCCTCAGGTTAGTTAGATTTAAGTAGTTCTAAGTCTAGGGGACTGATGACCTCAGATGTTAAGTCCCATGGTGCTTAGAGCCATTTGAACCATTTGTTGGGACGCACCTACATAGGGAGAAATAACCATCACGACAAAAAAGAGATATCAGGGCTCGTACAGAAAAATTTACGTGCTCGCTTTTTCCGCCCGTTGTTCGAGAGTGGAACGGTTGAGAGACAGCTTGAAGGTGGTTCAATGATCTCTCTGCCATGCACTTTATTTTGAATAGCTGAGTAACCACGTAGATATAGATGTACACATGGTCCACAACATAATGTTCTTATAACGTCTCCATCTGATGATGTTCGGACAGTGGCTCGAAAACATGATCATATTTCAATAAATCCTAAATAAACCACTGGTTGCATATTTATTACCAGATAAATCTCCAAAGAGAATAATTATTAATCCTCAGGATACATCACCCAACAATTGTAACACTTTCCTTTTGACTCCCTTGGCCTAGTCACTGCGTCAGTTGGACTGCTGGTAGCTCTTTGCAACTCACCTGTGATACCATTCGGTTATTTCATGTGATTTTTACACCCATATTCCACACAGCTATACAGCCACTGTCGGTCAGTACGTGACGTCTGCCTGGTCTTCCTTTAGGTGTGGTTATTCCTTCGCGTTTACACTTCACAATCACATTAGCAATAGAAGAAATGAAATGAAATGAGCGTACGGCATCGTTGGCCGGGAGGCCGCACCTGGCAACTTCGGTAGCCAACTGCATGTCTTATTTCAGTCGACTCCACACTGGGCGACTCGCGCGCCGGTGAAGAGCATGAAACGATGATTAGGACAACACAACACCCAGTCCCCGAACGGAGAGATACCCCAACCAAGCCAGGAATCGAACCCACGCCCACTTGCATAGGAGGCGAGCACGTTATCACGCAGCTCAGCAGGCGGGCAGCAATAGAAGACTTTGGCAGCTACAAACAGGATGAAATATTCCTCATGCATTTGTTACTCGGTTGACATCCAGTAACTAGTCCAGATTCGAAGTCACCGAGCTCTCTTCACTGACACATTCTGATGTTACTGCTTCTCCACTGACAAGACAGTGCTCCCAGGCTCACATTGTACAGGTAGCTCCGAGCCTCCTATCATCTAGTTTTCCGTTACGCATTATATAGAGGTGTCTGGATTGTTTTGATCTGATATTGTATATAGGTTCAAATGGTTCAAATGCCTCTGAGCACTATGGGACTCAACTTCTTAGGTCATCAGTCCCCTAGAACTTAGAACAAGTTAAACATAACTAACATAAGGACATCACACACATCCATACCCACGGCAGGATTCGAACCTGCGACCGTGGTGGTCGCGCGGTTCCACACTGTAGCTCCTAGAACCGCTCGGCCACTCCGGCCGGCTTGTATATAGGTATCTGAAAATGGCCTTGTGGGAAAATGGTACTATAAAATAAAAGTAAATAGTCGAAGACACCCTGAAATGATTCAAGAAAATCTGTACCATGATTTTAATCAACTGTAATTAACGGCTGCGGCAGAACTGTAATACCTTCAGTTCCAGCACTAGAATAATAAAAATCAAAACCATTAGTTGCTCCGTATCATTCAGTGTACATGCGTCGGTGCTACCATGCTACATAAATACACTCTAAGACCATCATGGGCAGTCCTATATACAAAACCAGAGACACAATGCAGAGAGCACACAAAAGCGGTAGCGTTTAGGTTACTGGATTCAAGTAGTAACACTAGAGCCCTGCAAACTGCAAACGCTCTGGACAGCGGAGAAATTTCACTTAAGAGAATTGACTGGTAACGTCATCTACCACCTAGGAGCTGTTGTTCGGCGTCACAGTAGAAGATGACCACCAAAAGGCACGTCTTGGCAGAGACATCAAGCTTCGTCATTGCTTCTGAGAATGTAAACTCAGTGGGTTTACACAAATTAGAGAGCTACCTCGGCAGTCCCTAAGTGCAGAAGGACAGAGGAATGGTCCAAGTGGCGTAAAACACTGTTGTTGCCGGCCATAATAGGAGTGGCAGTGACGTTTAGCTTTCAGCTGAATGATGTTGATACCAAACTTGGAGTCTGTTAATGCTGTTAATGTAAAATCCAGAAGCATATTTTCCTACCGGGTAAGAGTAGGGAAGAAATGTAGATGTTGTTGGCCAGAGGCGCCCTGGAGGTGTAGAGCGACTAACCAGATTGGCCGAAGCTTGTTAAGTTCCAGTAGATTGGTGGGTTGACTATTGGAAGGGAAAAGTGTGCCGCCATCATTCTGTAAAAACCCATCTTTTAGAATTCAGAGGGAGTTCTCAGTCAGGTCGGTGGGGCGCCGAATCCGCGTCGCTCGTAGTTACCCTCGGCAAGCTCCGACGTGTTTCTCTCACTTGAAGTGCTGCTTTCAAGTTTTACACAACGTGCTGCTAGTGTTCTCTCCTTATGTTGGCACCCACCCCTGTGATTTCAGACACTGACTTCTATTGTGAAACCAGTTGCCTCCTTTGCTTTTTCTAATGTTAGTCTAATTGCAACGAAATAATGTTAATCAAACCCATGAATTCGTTTGAGTCTCCCACTGCAAGCATCCTGTCGAGGCCCAAAATCCGCCCCCCTCAGAGGTGCCCTGTGGCAGTGTTCGGTGCTGATCCGAGTCACCAACCTGCCTTCATTAATAACGTGCCTTTCTGCATTTCCTCTTCGCCGTTTAGAAATTGCTGTCTGGTCTAAACCCTCTCATTTCCCTCACACCTGTGTCAGGACACAACACCACGAAGGAATTATCTGAATTGGATGGTAAATGGAAAATGTGATATACATGTACACACAAAAATATATAATTACAGTTTCAGAATAATTAGATAATTTATTCAAGAGTAATTTCTTCGCAAACTGAATAAGTAAATAGCCCCTCGGTCCACCAGTGGCCCTTACTAAAGTACATTAAAGAGCCTGGCACACCTACCTAATATCGTGTAGGGCCCCCGCGAGCACGCAGAAGTGCCACAACACGACGTCGCAGGGACTCTACTAAAGTCTAAAGTAGTGCTGGAGGGAACTGACACCATGAATCCCGCAGGGCTGTCCATAAATCCATAAGAGTATGTAGCGTGAAGATCTCTTCTGAACAACACGTTGCAAGGTATCCAAGATATACTCAATAATGTTCATGTCTGTATAGTATGGTGGCCAGTGGATGCGTTTAAACTCAGGAGAGTGTTTGTGGAGCCACTCTGTAGCTATTATGGACGAGTGGGATGTCGCGTTGTCCTGCATCTAGCCATCGGAGGTTCGAGTCCTCCCTCAGGCATGGGTGTGTGTATTGTCCTTAGTGTAAGTTAGTTTAAGTTAGATTAAATAGTGTGTAAACTTTAGGACCGATGACCTCAGCTGTTTGGTCCCATAAGTCCATACCACAAGTTTTTTAGACGAATCAGGGGTTTCACATCACTCGAACTCCATACTCCCCACACCATTACATATCCTCCACCAGCTTGAACAGACCGATGCTTACATGCAGGGTCCATGTATTCATGAGGTTGTCTCCTTACACGTACACGTCCATCCGCTCGATACAATTTGAAACGACACTCGTCCGACCAACGAGCATGTTTCCAGTCATCAACAGTCCAATGCCGGTGCTGACGAGACCAGGCTAGGCGATAACCTTTGTGTCGTGCAGTCATAAAAGGTACACGACTGAGTCTTCGGCTCCGAAAGGCCCGTATCAATGATATTTCGTTGACTGGTTGTCATGCTGACACTTGTTGATGGTCCAGCATTGATATCCCCAGCATTCTGCTGAAGGGCTGCACTTCTGACACGTCCAACGATTCTCTTTAGTGGTCTTTGGTATCGTTCTTGCAGGACCTGTTTCCGGCCTTAGCGATGTCGCAGATTTGATTTTCTATCGGATTCCCGATATTCGCGTTACATTCGTGAAATGGTAGTACGGGATAGGCCCCATTCCTGTTCAATTGGCTTGTTAGATCGTCCCCAGCGCTCCAAACGGTCTCATTGAGGAAGACATGTGGTGACTTCGCTGCCCAAGGTTGGGTTTGACAAGCACTGAGACAAAAAGTGGAAACTCTCGTCGTGTGCGGGCGGACGTTACAATTCATCAGGACCACTTTTGGTAGCCATCCAGGGCATCTTTGCAGCACAGCGGTACTTCGTTGATATTCTACTGTCCGTTTTTTTTTCGATAATGGCATGTCATCGTCGGCTCATATTTCAGCAAGATAACGCTCGCCCCAGACGGTGAGAGTCTGTACTGTTTGTCATCGTGTTTGCCAAACTTTCGCCCAGCAGGGGTGCCGGATCTCTTCTCAGATCGTTCGGAGAATTATGACTATCTGACGCACCAAATGAACAGAATGTGGCACGATATTCTACAGAGGACATGTAGTAGCTCTGTCAGTCAATAAGAGGCCGATTAACTGCTAGCATACCGGTCATAGTCGGTACATGTACGTTACATCCACCGATCTCCGCGTCATTTGGTTTAATCCTTCTTGCTGCGTTTTTTTATGTCTTGGAGTATATAATCCCAGAATTGGATGTTTTATCACCTGTAACGTTGCACCACAGCTATCACAAGTGGTAGGTACCGTCATCCTATATCTTGAGTAACCTGACATATCTACAATTTACCATGATTATGTAATGCTATAAATAACTTTGATGGTAGTGCATTATTAATGATTTTATTTATCATCATGCAAGTTTCAGATCTAAAGAAAACTTTTTCAACCGATACCCCTAATTACATTGAAAAGTAAAATGAGACGTGGGCAGTTTCGTACGTGGAATGAAGTTTTGTACTACATGATGAAAAAACAGTGACTGTTTGCGTAATGTGCTCCTATTTCGATTACGTGACGAAGAAAAAAATGCATACAAAATTTCTTTATTATACTGTGGCCTGTTAAAATGAACGGAAAGATGGTCTTTATTCATTGTTACACAAATTACTATTACTTACAATTAAAATGCTAATGTCGTGTGACTAGGGCCTCCCGCCGGGTAGAACGTTCGCCGGGTGCAAGTCTTTCTATTTGACCCCACTTCGGCGACTTGCGGGTCGAGGGGGATGAAGTGATGATGATTAGGACAACACGACACCCAGTCCCTGAGCGAAGAAATTATCCAATCCAGCCGGGAATCGAACCCGGACCCTTAGGATCGGAGTTCTGTCACGCTGACCACTTTTTTTTCCCATTTTGTTCGGTATTGTTCGTCGTGTTGGGTCATGACGGACGTTACAAGACATCCGTTCATGTTTATCGTTGACTTCTTTACTCAGTTATTATATTGCAGAGCAACCCTCTGACCGAACACGCTGAGCTACTGTGCCGGCAGTAATTGTAATGGAAATATTCATACCTCATTGTAAGAGTTTTCAAACCTAGTGCTTTAGCCACTACGCTTACCCGCCACTACCACTCAGCTACCGGGGGCGGACTACTTACAATTTATATTCTTACACATTGGCCATTCGTCATATAGAAAGCATTGTTTCGGTTAATACTGTATATACTATTTCCCATCACTATAACTAGCTCTACAATTGGCAAATACAATATTCACTACATACGTAACTGCATGAATCACTAGTACTGCAGTACAACTTGTTTCACTCCTGTCTGTCACTGGTATACACTACAACCGACATCGATCATAAGCGGCAATAACCTCACGATATTGATAGTTATTACTTTAAATTCGTCTATTTACCTTTTCGTTTTACATGTTGTGCATTATGCATTGCGGCTATAAATAACTCTAGCAATTTCTGAGTTTCTATTGAAATGTCCCCTTAGAAAAATTACTGAATTACTGTGCTGATAAACCTCTTACATTATTTCATTTTCAAATAGGTGAGCAAAACTGAACGTACTCAGGCATTTCGCTCTTTACCTATTCTGATCAACACTAAACTGGCATACAATATTTTTAGCGCAACGCAATCTGACTTTCAATAATCCCTACAAAAGGATGGCCCTGACTAACATTAACCCATACCTTTCACAAATCACTTACCTCACAAAAAACTGCGTTACTCGAACTACTCCAATACAACGAGCGCCACTACTGAAGGCACTAACTACCGATAGGCATAGTTAGCAAATGAAAGATTTTGATAGACAACAAACAATGTATTTACCTTAATAGTGTTCAAAAGTCGTAATATATATAACAGTTCATGACATCCATTCTTACAGATATACTGTTTCTGATGGACACACATCCAGATCATCCGCTATAAAAAATCCGTCATCTCACTTCCCCACATCCACCACTGCTGGCGGCTCACCTCCAACTGCGCAAAGCTACGAGCTGTTAACAGCCAACAGCCCAACACTACAATAGCGAATATTACAACAATGCCATCCAGCCACAGACTGCACACAGCACAGCCAGTGATTTTCATACTGAGCGCTACGTGGCGTTACCAATATAAAAACCTAAACAGCCTACTCAGATTGCCCCCATGCTCCCCACAAAAAAATTTACAAATTGTTTTGGGCAGTGGCCAATACAGATTTGAAAAAATTTTTCATAATTACAATAACAAAGAAATCAAATGCACACACTTATCGATACAATGTTGGTCAAAAATGAAAATTTTCTCACGGTCTATAAAGACAGTCCTCATCGTTCATCACAGTAAAATTGCAGTGTTTTTCTCAAAGTCTGAGCATTAAAAGAAAATGCACACGGAAGGAGTGGATTTCCATGCAGTCTTCAAGAAGTAGTGTTGTCCTTCCAACGGAAAGACAGTGCTGACTCTTGACATGCAGACAGGTAATGGGCCACAACAGAGCAGACCCACAGCAGAGTCATTCAAAGTTTTGAAGAATATGGGTAGGTAGCTCATCACAGAGCAGACCCACTATAGTCTTGGTAGAGAGTATGGTATTGGCGGGCCACCAGAGGTGCAGACCGACTGCAGTCCTTGTAGAAACAATGGTATTGGTGGGCCATCAAAGACGCAGACCCACTGTAGTCATTGTAGAGATAATGGTAGTGGTGGGCCATCAAAGATGCAGACCCACTGTAGTCCTTGTAGGGATGGCCAGCAGCCATTTGTTGCGACTGTGCAGGTGCACAATCACCATCGAAGAGTCTTGCGGACAATATAGCAAGTCCATAAACCACCATTTGTGCACTCACAAGGTTTTTGGAGTTGTCCTTAGAACCAGCAATGCTGTTAACCAGTCCCTTGCTGAATTATCAGCACACGTGTAAACACTAACGGTCCCAACTTCTCACATATTGTGCACATATTATGACCAACAGAAACGTGTGCAGTGAAATGAATGCTTACAAGTTACTTAATTTGCTGAACTGGTGTCCATCATAATTTTATAACATGAGAATACAATTACAAAGACACAGAAAACATCATTAAAACATAATAATACAGATAACGTTTGTAGTAATATAGGCTTTACAAAACAGTAGATATAAACTTACACATTACTGATACAGGAAATATGACATAAATAAATATATAAAATAATGAGAATAGTTTTCGAAACATTAATTTCACACATGAGAATTGAAACAGAACAGAATTAATAATGTCTGTAATCATCTTTACAAAGAAAATAACATATTATTAATGGAAATTATATTTGAGGATAACAGTATTCCTCATCATAGTGAATGTAGCATAGTACTAGAAAAATCCTACAGGATAAATCGTATTAGCTAAACACATAAAGACAGGAAAAACACAAATACACAAGATTACAGAAACACATAGCAGAATAACACAGGAGGAAAGGACAGGGTTTGTTTTCAGTCCAACCCAAAACTTCATTCCATCGTCTTATTTCAACATTTGTTTCCACCAAAAAAATCCTGTCGAAGCGTGCTTTCTGTAATTATATGGTCACATATTTCTTACCTCATTATTTATTTTCCATTATCTTACCTCATCATTTATTTCCAAGGAAATCCTACCTAAACCTGTTGTCCCTAAACATTACTTTTTTGTTCATATCCTCTTTCAAAATACTTTTTTGGCCAAACCATTTTCTTATAGGTTCTCAATGCATTTCTTCCAATTCATCACAACTCGTTCTCTTATATAGCCTACCCCATCTTAAGCTAACTTAAATCTACTGAGCTCAGATGCATAAACTAAGGGATGCGGCAATGCAGCAGCACAAAACAATTAACACAAACAGCAATGACAAAAAAATGGAAATTGGCAAAACTAGCAGCAATATATATAAGTTAGCAAAGCAAATGCTACATTACAACTAACATGAGCCAATGTGAAGCAACAAGAAAAATAAATCAATAGTAAAACTGTTTTAAGAGAGTAATACAAAGTGAAATTTAGTAGCGCAATGCCTGGCAAACAGCAGCAGCAAATGCAATAATTGACACCTAAACATGACAAAGCTCAAGCATTAAAAATAGTACACTAAAGACAACAATGCTGCTAAGGGAAATGTCTATGTCCATCTTAATGTCTATGTAATTAAACGGTGCACCACAACTTATTCTACAATATATTTCCAAGTACTTGAAAAGAAAATTGTGTATGCAGTTCCTGTGAAGAGAAATGTCTTTTTGTGCTACCTCATTTTTTTGGAAGCATAACGTAAAATTATTATTTAGTGGATCTGTAGACAGAAAATATTTACATTAGTACATCTATTAAATTTTATTTTAACCAATGCTGCAGTGGAGCTAGAAACTAGATATTAGATGAAATGAGCAAACATATATATAAAACAACATATGAAACGTCATTCACTAGGCAAATGGCGTCTCCAAAGGCAAAAAAAAAAAATCTCTCAACTAGAAAGACAATATATGTAAAATGTTTCTCATCATTTCATTAGGCATTTTAGTAAAAATCATAAATTAAGAGCTTCACAGTGTAATCATATGTTTTCAAGTTTGAGCATGTCGTATTTGCGATGCTTTCTACAAAGGAATGTCAATAGCGAGGATAATGACCTCTTTTTTTTATCCACCTGTGCCTCTGAAAGGCACACACTAATGCTTTTTTCGTGGCACCTGTCGCGCAGCTGGGTGCTTACAGTGCATTACGTCAAGGTGACCCAACTTCCTTACCGAAATATTTACATCAGTTTCCGCTACAGTGACAGTTTGATACAAATAAGATTTCACAGGTCGAAATATTTGCGTTACAAGTCTGTAGAAACAAGATCTTATAAATATAACAGTGTCCTAAAAATTTTAGCCGGCATTGTGATACATTAACGCATTTACACACATTTCATAACTCTTAAAGTACGATTCTTGGTGTCCAACATCCTTTTTCACAATTCAGAATCCCTAACAACTACTCATTATTCCTTACCTTATTACACATGTACATATTCGTCGACGTTCTTCAATATTTCATCATAATAAATACATAGTATAATCAAATTCCTCATATAGCATGAACTTATTGATCATAAACATACCTCAACAGTATAATACACATTGTCATCATAATAATAACATCATACAAACTCAGCCAAATCTCAAAAACGTCATAGCTTTCTGCAATCAATTCCAAACCTAAAGAAAATTCTCTGCTCATTTTAATAGTGTCATCTACCTCTAACGTACTTTAAAAATCATGATCCCATACCAAATACATCATTCAAACCTCTCATAGTATCACAATGGTTCCGAAAAAATATGAACAGTTCACAAAGTACAGACAAAATACAGTTTCATAAGTGTGAAGTTATCCAACTGTGTAATTGTGTAAACATGTGTCACTGATGTAGTAAAAAAATGTTTGTCTCTCAGTTAAATGATCAGATAGCTGTGTAATTTATGTGTTAGAGAAATATAGTACCGATGTGTAAAGTTATATAAACAAATACCATATTAGCTAGGGCTCCTTGTGCTTGACAGACACATAGTACACAATGTAGGCGTGTACCCCCTGAGGATTAATGTAACTATACTCTCAGGTCTTAGAGATTACAGCAATGGAATGAAATGTATCACGGAAAACTTTCTTTGTAATTCAAAAATCTTTAAAAAAAATGTTTTAAGTACAAAATCAATCACTCAAATGCGTGTCCTGGAGCGCTAAATGTGCGTCTTGCTGTAAGATAATTCTGTGGAAGGGTCGTAGTTATCGTCCTCTGTAAGCAAAGTTCTGCTGAAGTCAATGTACTCACCTCATCACAAACAAAAGTGAAATGCTTTGCGTATAGATATCGTAGTTATTATGCTTATTGCCGTGATAAAGAAAGTACTGTACTGTAACGTATTGTTGTGCTATGGAAAAGGCTGTCTCATTGTAGCTATACCACAAAAGTTACTACTAAAACATGTTTTACTTTCCAGAATAGTACATAAAAACTGTGCAGATATAAAACAGATACACCGCAAAAGCAACAATGTAAAATTGGGTCACACATTAGTAGCGTCGTGATATAATCGTGTAGCTGTCAAAGAAACCAAATACTGAGTCATCTTTAATCTCACAGAAAGTACTTCAAATAAAGAATGTCTTTTCAAGTAAACCAAAATGTTGCATTAAAGACTCATTAGCAGTATATGTTCTAACAATGTAAGCCTTATAGTCGTTACGTAATCATGCAATTAAGAAGCAAAAATGTACACACATAATAACACCGTGTCCTCTGTTCAATATAACAACGCATTCGTAATTTCTGTGTAAATAAGTTCTCTTGGTTCTTGACTGGATATTTAACTTCAAACATTGTTGCATGTTAACAGATTCTGAGACTGACAAAGCATACTAGTAATGTAAAGTGAAAAATTTTATATCAAAGACTAAGTTAAAAAAACAGAATAACCCATTTTACATGTGAAATGTGGTGCAATCCTTTACTCCTCCTAGTACACAGAGTTTCAACTTCGTGGTATACATCGGATTCTGTAAGGTCCATTGTAAATCAGAAAGAATTTGTCACTCAAGTGTTTCTTCTTATGTGACAATGAATGAGCTTTAATGAGATCTTTCTGACCAATATATAATTTCTTTGCATTTGCTTTACCGTGTCGTTTTCTCCTTTTGTCTGCTGCAGATTTTATATTTTTGATAGCCAAATCAATTATGTCCTTGTGTCGAACTTTACGTGTATTCGGAAAAGGTACAAGCTCTCTGATTCTGTTAGGAGTTTCTTCATTCTTCAGTACAAGAATAGGTGGTAAAGCAGTGGAGCTATGAGGCATTTCATTCAGCACGTTTTGAAATAAGTATAAATATCTATCCCAATGCTGATACTTTCTGTGACAATAAGGTCGGCAAAGCTTATTGATTTTTTTCACAATCCGTTCACATGGCTTACAATGTGGTGAGTACCATGATATAAAAAAAGGTTTGATTTTATGGTTCCGAAGCATGTGTGACCAAACAGCAGACCTGAATTGTGGTCCGTTATCTGAAATGACATTACTAACATGTCCAACTTCCCGTAAGAAATTTTTATCAAATGCGTTGGATACGGGCCATCCAGTGGCTTTACGTAACGGAGTGAAAGAAACAAATTTTGAAGTAAATTCAACAGCGACTAGAACGAACGAAAATCCATTCGATGTTCTGACAAGGGGTCCCAAGAGATCAACCGCAGCAAATTCTTTTAGTTTAGAAGGAATAATAGGAAACAACAGAGCACGATGTGAGATAGTAGATGGTTTCGCCTTTTGACAAAGTTTACTAATAGACAAGACTCTTCGAATTCTCTTTTCCATATTGTTAAAATAACAAGTCGTTCAAAGAATTGGATAAGATTTTCGTGGATCAAATGTGCGTAGCTGAAATGAATGTACCAAATGAGCTTATTAACAAAATAGTCTGGAATGAAAAGTACCCATAGCTTGTCATCAACAGAGCAGCGTTTGAAGAGTATGTTGTTTCTAACCAGATAATAATGCCGAATCTGAGTGTGTGTCTTTTCATGCCATTTACTTTTGATGTCTTTCCAAATCGGATCTTTATCTTGTTCAAGAGCAATGTCCTTTAAAGATGTGGGGATGAAGTTTTCAAAGGCGACTTTCTGAATATAAAGAACACTGAAATTTTTCTCGAGGTTGCCTTCTGTGTTACTTTTCTCAAGACCAGCCGGTGTGCGTGGCAGTGCGTCCGCAACAATGTTCTCCTTGCCGGGAATGTAGACTATTGTGAAGTGCAATTCTTGTAGAAACAATGCCCAACGTTTTAACCTGTCATGATTTAATTTTGAAGACATAAGAAATTGTAATGCACGATGATCACTGTATACTTTTACATGCTTACCAGAAAGAAAGAAACGGAATTTGTTAAATGCCCAAACGATAGCTAAAGTTTCTAATTCAGTAACGGAATAATAGTTTTCAGATTTTGTTAGCACTCGGCTAGCAAAAGCAATGATTTTCTGAACAGTAGTGTCATTTTCTGTGGCTTCTTGAAATAAATGGGCACCAAGACCGACTTTAGAAGAATCCGTGTTAAGGCAGAAATCTTGTGACAGATCTGGATGCGCTAGTATTGGCGCGTTAAGTAGCGATTCTTTCAAAGAATTGAATTCCTACTGTGCTTATTCGTCACAGTTCCAAATAGTATTTTTTTCAGTGAGAGAACAAAGTTTTGGTGTAACTAGAATTGGCATATTCAGAAAACGACGGTAAAAATTTACGAGACCTAAAAAATTGCGGACTTCTTTTTTGTGGATGGAACTGGAATGGCTGTGATTGCTTCTAACTTTTCAGGATCCGGCTGAATGCTTTCAGAAGAAATAAAATGTCCCAAAAACTTCACCTTTGTCCTACCGAATTCAGACTTTTCCAAGTTAACTGTAATTCCAGATTCTGCAAAAATATGTAACACGCTGTTGAGGATGCGATTATGTTGTTCCCGTGAGGCTTCTGCTATCAGAATATCGTCCACATATAAGGTGATGTGACGTTTTAAGAGCTCAGGTAATATGGAATTTAGCCCGCGAATGAATGCTGCGGAAGAAATGTTCAAACCATAAGGAAGTTTCCGAAACTGATAACAAACGCCGAAACAAAGGAAAGCTGTGTATTTTCTACATTCTGGTTGAAGTTCGATCTGATAAAAGCTGGATCTGAGATCAATAGGAGACAACACTTTTATATCATTAAAATTTTGAAGAAGTTCTTCCAGCGTTTGCGGCCTGTCTGTTTCAGGAATGATGATAGTATTGATTTGGCTCGAATCTAAGAGAAGTCCGATCGATCCATTTTTCTTCTCAACAGTATGTAATGGATTGTTGTATGAGCCTACTGCAGGCTCCATAATGCCCTTAAGCATAGATTGTATTTCTGTTCTAACACGGTCCCTATAATGTGCCGGAATTATGTATGGTCTAACACAAAATTTAGTATGCTCACGAACACGAAATTGGTATTCAATTCCCTTGATTGTTCCTGTTTGGTGAGTAAAAACTGTGGAATGTGCTTGTAAAATCTCAAAAAGGTCCTGCCTATCAGTGTCATTACAATTCTCAATTGTTTGAATTTTATTCTGAATTAACTCATTAGTTCATGGTGTGGGTTCCTGTAGTCATGTCCTAGTTCATGAACCACGGGCAACGTATGAGTGGCCAAGTAAGTGGTCCCGACAGTTGGGATACCAGTTACTTTGGAATAAGGCTGGGCATCTCGGACATATTCTGAGTCGTGGTCACCTTTGTACTCATACGGCAAAGACTACCAAATCCACCGGTTAGTCCCTCAGCTGTTAGGGGTAAAACCCAATGGGACTCGGGGCAAGTAAGGCTAGCAACCTGCTTCCCTGGTACTTTAAATATGATGCTGGCAACAATCAGAGCAAAATGCCTCGGACCTTTGGAGGTGATGGAGTCCCACCTCTAACTGACAAACCAGGGACTCCTAAGATACGACTTGGCAAACAAATGGTAATGAGATGGGGAGCTATTAATATCAATGGGGGCTACTCTTGGAAGAAGGTAGAGTTGGTAGAGGCTGCAAGTAAGATGGGGCTGGACGTTTTAGCTGTTAGTGACATTCGAGTAAGGGGTGAGAAAGAAGAAGAAGTGGGAGAATACAAGGTCTACTAGTCAGGAGTCAAAGCAGGAATAGCACAATGGGGTGTAGGGCTTTACATCAGGAAAGAAATGGAACCCAGCGTAGTTGCAATAAGGTATGTAAACGAACGACTGATGTGGATAGATTTGACAGTGTCTAGCAAGAAAATTAGGATTGTGTCAGTATATTCGCATTGTGAAGGGACTGATCAAGATAAGATGGATAGATTTTATGAGGCACTCAGTGATGTAGTTGTTAGAGTAAAGGACAAGGACAGTGTTCTGCTCATGGGTGATTTTAACGCCAGGATTGGAAATCGAACAGAAGGGTATGAAAAGGTTATGGGTAAATTTGGAGAGGATATGGAGGCCAACAAGAACGGGCAGTAGCTCTTGGATGTCTGTGCCAGTATGGGCTTAGTTATCATAAACTCCTTTTTTAAACATAAGAACATTCACCGGTATACTTGGGAAAGCAGGGGATCCAGATCTGTCATTGACTATATAATAACAGATCAGGAATTCAGGAAGGCTGTGAGGGACACACGTGTATTCAGGGGATTCTTTGATGACACTGATCATTATTTAATCTGCAGTGAAATTGGGATTGCGAGGCCGAAAGTGCTGGAGGTCAGGTCCATATGTAGGAGGATAAGAGTGGAGAAACTTCAGGATAAGGAAATCAGGCACAAGTACATAACAGCGATCTCAGAAAGGTACCAGTTAGTTGAATGTAGTCCATTACAGTCAATGGAAAAGGAATGGACAAGGTACAGGGACACAGTACTAGAAGTGGCTAAAGAATGTCTTGGAACAGTAGTGTGTAAAAGTAGGAGGAAGCAAACAGCTTGGTGGAATGACACAGTCAAGGCAGCCTGTAAAAGGAAAAAGAAGGCGTCTAAAAAATGGCTACATACTAGAACTCAGGTAGACAGAGAAAGTTATGTTGAAGAAAGAAACAAAGCCAAACAGATAATTGCAGCATCCAAGAAGAAATCTTGGGAAGACTTTGGAAACAGTTTGGAGACATTGGGTCAAGCTGCTGGAAAACCATTCTGGAGAGTAATTAGCAGTCTTCGAAAGGGAGGTAAGAAGCAAATGACAAGTATTTTGGACAGGTCAGGAAAACTGCTGGTGAATCCTGTGGATGCCTTGGGCAGATTGAGGGAATATTTTGAAGAGTTGCTCAATGTAGGTGAAAATACGATCAGTAATGTTTCAGATTTCGAAGTAGAATGGGATAGGAATGATGATGGAAATAGGATCACGTTTGAGGAAGTGGAGAAAATGGTCAATAGATTGCAGTGCAATAAAGCAGCTGGGGTGGATGAAATTAAGTCGGAACTCATCAAGTACAGTGGAATGTCAGGTCTTAAATGGCTACACAGGATAATTGAAATGGCCTGGGAGTCGGGACAGGTTCCATCAGACTGGACAAAAGCAGTAATCACACCAATCTTTAAACATGGAAACAGAAAAGATTGTAACAACTACAGAGGTATCTCTTTAATCAGCGTTGTGGGTAAAATCTTCTCAGGTATTGTTGAAAGGAAAGTGCGAGTATTAGTTGAGGAGCAATTGGTTGAAAATCAGTGTGGGTTTAGGCCTCTTAGAGGTTGTCAGGACCAGAACTTTAGCTTACGACAAATAATGGAGAAGTGTTATGAGTGGAACAGGGAATTGTATCTATGCTTTATAGATCTAGAAAAGGCATATGACCGGGTTCATAGGAGGAAGTTATTGTCTGTTCTGCGAGATTATGGAATAGGAGGCAAACTTTTGCAAGCAATTAAAGGTCTTTACATGGATAGTCAGGCAGCAGTTAGAGTTGACGCTAAACTGAGTTCATGGTTCAGAGTAGTTTCAGGGGTAATACAAGGCTGCAACCTGTCTCCACTGATGTTCATATTATTTATGGATCATATGTTGAAAACAATAGACTGGCTGGGTGAGATTAAGATATGTGAACACAAAATAAGCAGTCTTGCATATGCGGATGACTTAGTTGTGATGGCAAATTCGATTGAAAGTTTGCAGAGTAATATTTCAGAGCTAGATCAGAAATGTAAGGACTATGGTATGAAGATTAGCATCTCCAAAACGAAAGTAATGTCAGTGGGAAAGAAATGTAAACGGATTGAGTGCCAAATAGGAGGAACAAAGTTAGGACAGGTGGACGGTTTCAAGTACTTAGGATGCATATTCTCACAGGGTGGCAACATAGTGAATGAACTGGAAGCGAGGTGTAGCAAGGCTAATGCAGTGAGCGCTCAGCTACGTTCTACTCTCTTCTGCAAGAAGCAAGTCAGTACCAAGACTAAGTTATCTGTGCACCGTTCAATCTTTCGACCAACTTTGTTGTATGGGAGCGAAAGCTGGGTGGATTCAGATTACCTTATCAATAAGGTTGAGGTTACGGATATGAAAGTAGCTAGGATGATTGCAGGTACTAGTAGATGGGAACAATGGCAGGAGGGTGTCCACAATGAGGAAATCAAAGAAAAACTGGGAATGAACTCTATAGATGTAGCAGTCAGGGCGAACAGGCTTAGATGGTGGGGTCATGTTACACGCATGGGAAAAGCAAGGTTACGAAAGAGACTCATGGGTTCAGCAGTAGAGGGTAGGAGGAGTCGGGGCAGACCAAGGAGAAGGTACCTGGATTCGGTTAAGAATGATTTTGAAGTAATAGGTTTAACATCAGAAGAGGCACCAATGTTAGCACTGAATAGGGGATCATGGAGGAATTTTATAAGGGGGGCTATGCTCCAGACTGAACGCTGAAAGGCATAATCAGTCTTAAATGATGATGATGATGATTAACACATTAGTATCAAATACGCCGTCGATATCATCCCTCTCAGTTCTTGCAGAGTTATTGCTAGTGTCAAGTTCCGTCGAAAATTCCGAACTGTTGTCTAACAGGAGGTAAAGCTGATTAATTCCCTCGTCATGGTTTGAGAGCCAATCTTCAAATTTCAAAGCTATTGACTTACCTTCTCTCTCTAAACTTATTTCAGCACCGTGAAAGTTTAAGATTGCTTTGTATTCATTCAAAAAGTCTACTCCCAATATAATTTCCGTCGATAATAATGGAACAATAAGAAAGTTCATAGAGAAGCTGTGGCTTTGACAAGAGAATTCTAAGTTGGTTTGTTGGCGTATACCTACACTTTTTCCAACGATTGCACCTAGTAATTTAATCTTACATACCGGAAGTGTGGGGCAATCGTTCGATTGGTTGCATTTGCTAAAGGCTGTTTCACTAATTACTGAAATGGGACTGCCAGAGTCAAGTACCGCCGTAAATTTTATGTCATTTACTGTAATGTGAATCACAGGATATGCAATGTTGTTATGTTTTACGTCGTGTTCCTGGAGTAAGATGTCCCTAATATATTCCATTTTTACGTAATTACTAGCTACGGCAGCTGTGTCGTCAGTTTCAGAAATACGTTTTGTGGCTGCCACCGATATGAGTCATTCCCTGTTGTCTGTTTGTTGGCGCGCGTCGTTATTGGGATTTGGAGACCTAACTTCTACGAATTCACCTTGTCGAGAGGGCCCTGTCCTGTTTGAATCCCGCCAGTTCTGATGCAATTCAGGTCTGTCGTTGCGTTCATATCGTCTGTCGTCATGTCGGTAGATTCCATAGTTTCTTTCTTGTCGGTCACGTGGTGGATAATTTCTCCCTGAATCGTAACTGCGCGCTGGACCGTTGCGTCTGAAGTTATTCTGTCTCCCTTGATAATAATTATTTTGGTTCCCATATTGTCTGTTTCTCTGATTGTCTCTGTGATAGTCACTACCGCAGAGAGGTGAGCTTTCCCTGTAATTATTGCTACTCTGCCAACGGTTGTCATAGGGTTGGTGTCTGTTTTGGTCACGATTTTCGTTGTATGAATAGCCTTGTCGTGTCCAGTTATTATTTCTGTCATCGTGGAATTGTGACGGATGTGAACTGTAATTGTTATGCTCCTGTTATCGCGTTCCGCGATTGTCAGTGTCAATTTCCAATTCTTGTAACAGTCCCTGAAAAGCTTCAATGTCGTCTTTGCAACATCCTGCCAAAATAATATGTCGTAAATGTTCAGGCAATTTGATTAAGGAAATGCGGATGAGTTCTGAGGGGCTGTAATGGTTTGACAGGTACTGATTCTTGTGCAACATGTCTTCAAAATATTTCACAATACTGGAAAATTCATATTGTTCGAAATGTTTCATCATTATGATGCTATGCTTTACTCGGTCTTGTGTGGCTTGAGACCAATATGCTGAGAGGAAGGCATGGTAAAATTCTCCTTCACTGTGGCAATCGTGAATGACCGATCGCATTCTTACAGCTGGTTCATTCTCTAAGTAGCCACACATAAATTCTAATCTAATGAACAGTTGGGAGGAAAATAATGGGAGAATTGATGAAGCCACGCTTGTGGATGAATGTCGCTCCCGGAATTATGAAATGTTTTGAATTTACGTGTAGTAATAAACAGCTTATAGTCAAAATCATCATGTCGGCGAGTCGCATGTCGGTCATTGTTACGTCGTTTCGGCGGTTCCATCTCAAAATTCGGTGTTACTTGCCAATTTCTTTCATAATGTCCGATGGGTCCTGTGTTATTATTTTGTGGCTGTTCCGTATTACTATGTCCCTCTTCCCGTATTGGAGCGCCAGTGTCCTCTGAAATATGTGATTCTTGTATTACCTGTAGCAACTGATCTTGTACTTCTCGGATTTCTCTTTGGTGTTGTGTGTTAATTTGATTATGATTTTGTTTGAATTTCCTAATTTGTTCGTATTCTTCTGTGTCAGTGAAGGCTACAGGTCTTGTCATTCAGATCATCATCCACCTTTGTAGATAAGTTAGTGAACTGATCCGAATTTTCGGCTACTTTCTCCGATAGTGTACTTTTTCCTCAGTGTGTTTTTCTGAACCAAATTTCAGAGTGTCCATTTGTGTTGAAATCGTATCTACTGTGTCCTTTAAGCTCTCCTGAGTTTTTGCAAGTTGCGTAACCGAATTGGTAGATGCAACTGAGTCAATCTTAGCTTGCAAGGTCTCCTGATTTTCATGAACAATAGTTTGCAGTTCTTTTATGGCTGCTTCGTGATTCTGTAATGTATTTTCATGCCGCGAAAAAATAGGTTGGAAATGCTCACAAATTTGTGTTTTTACGTCATTACAGACTTTTTGACATTTCGATTCGATTTTATGTAACTCAGTAGTTAAATCTGTGGTGTCACCGCCAGACACCACACTTGCTAGGTGGTAGCCTTTAAATCGGCCGCGGTCCATTCCTTTAATTGTTCCAGACCTCACGCCAATCTGCGTGAGCTTAACGTGTGCCTTTCGGCTTCCTCTCAATGTGACTTGGCTGTCTTGTTAAGTCACAACAAAATCTTCACGTGTTTGTTCAAGCGTGGTGTCTAACCTTTGATGATTTTGTTCCATTGTGTCTAACTTTTGAAGATTTTGTTCCATTGTGTCTATCTTTGAAGATTTTGTTCTATTGTGTCTAACTTTTGAAGATTTTTTTCCATTGTGTCTAACTTTCGAAGATTTTGTTCCACTGTGTCTAACTTTTGAAGCTTTTGCTCTTTTTGTCCCATTTGTTGTATTAATTGTAATAACAATGCACTGGTGTCTGAAACTTGTTCCTCAGTGCTTTTCGGCAGTGAATTTGCAAAGGCAACATTCACATTTTGACAAGCAGGAAATGTGTCATGACTTATTTGAGAAAACGGTGAGGACCCAAAACCTGAATCTACAGTATTTGCGAGATTGTGTCCTGTCATTTCACCTTCAACTACTCAAAGCTACGCGCTGTTAACAGCCAACAGCCCAACAATACAATAGCGAATATTACAACAATGTCACCCAGCCACAGACTGCACACAGCACAGCCAGTGATTTTCATACAGAGCGATACGTGGCGTTACCAATATAAAAACCTAAACAGCCTACTTACAGAATGACTTAATAATAGTTTGAATTTGTACTTGTAAACTTCATAGATAATGCTCCACATGTGTTCTGTTTTACTTTTTACAGCTATACTTCTTCTGCTTACTGCTGTACCAATTTCCTTTGCCAGTACTAGAAAGTACACATTCTTCTAATGTTGTTATTTCCTGGATGTTGTTGTCAAACGTAGAATGTTATTGCCAACTATCGAATGTGTATTTAAGATGTCTGTGGTTTCTCTCTCTCTTTCTCTCTCTCTCTTTCTTTCTTTCTGTCTGTCTCATTCTCATTCTCTATGTTTGTGTGTGACTGTATATGCATTTGTTTTAATTTGGTTAGGTGAGAGTTCGTATTGATAAGTCCCTGGTCGTCTACGACCTGTTCGTTCACTGCAATGGCTTCCTTAGCTTCATGGTTTTTTTCATCAGTATAATTAAGGCCAGTGAACATACCTTGCAAATTAAAAAGGTGAAACGTGTATGGGATGAAAAATTAGTTTTATTCAGTTGTAATTGGACGGATCCAAAGCTATAATTACATGCAACTAAGGACGATATAACAATAGAGGTTAAAGGTGCTTCTACCAACATCAGTTCTCGTCTGTAGCATTCCAAGCGTTTTTAACAACATTAGTTCTCCTTTGCCAAATTCATAAACGCACTCCATCACTACACGGTCCGTAAGCGCATCCCGCCGTTTCCTTTGGTGCTAGGGACGTCGTCGTGATGGTACAAGCCTCCCCCGTTGTCTGACGGTTCCCTAAATTACCCCAGTCTTTTTGCTGGTGGCGAGACCAGGACCCCGGGTGCACTTAAGCTCTTAGTTCCCATTTCGTTTGCCGAGGAACGACTGTTGGCTGTCCGTATATCATAGATGTTGACGTCAGCTTTCTCCGTTTCGTTCCCTTACAATCTTTCGTAGCAGCTTCCCACAGAAAGGCGCTCAAAAGTGTTAAGCTTTTTGCAGTCAAGAAAAGCAGCAGCATTCTGTAAGGAGCGGCTCAGTTGCAGCCGTACTGCACACCCGGCTGGCAGCAATGGTGATCATGGAGCAGTTTCGCGCTTATCTGCATTCATCTGGCAGTCACTTCATCATTCTGATCCAAGTATAGTTGACGTAACATTTTCTGTATGACAAAGTATGGCGATGGCACTCAGCTGCCAACACCCGAGAAGATCTCAGTCTTTTGCTGAACGCCTTGAATGGATATCATCTGAAATCACAACATCATGCCATCTACTTCGGTATGATACCCTCTTGTACCATATATTTATTCTAACGAAACAGTGGAGTTCATAATAAATTTACGTTGTTTGATACAAGACAGAACTCGTGTTTCTACATTTTGTGAGTGCTGTCACATTCATTATTAATATTTTACATTCTGTTCCGCCACTAACTGCAAGCAGAATTATTTGTCCAACACTAATACTATACCAAAGCGACACCATAATAATTTCCATATGCAAAATGCCACAATATTGCATAAATCATAACGTTTTATAAACACACTCTTATCAAGAGCTTTAAAATTTTTGCAATTTTGTTATCATTTGAATCTATGTTCACTAGTAATTATATTCTTGCGTAGCACAATTTGTTCAACGTTTTGTACTTGCAGATATGTAATATTAATTGCAAATAATTGGCAATTCCACTGTTAAATGCAGAGGAGAGAGCGGATAGGTGGAAGGAATATTCTGAAGGCCTATATAATGGGGTGGATTTGTCTGATGATGTGATGGAAGATGAAACAGGATTCGACAAGAAACAGCTAGAATATCCAATGTTACACTCTGCGTTTAAAAGACATTTGGATGACTTAAGATCAAAGAGCAAACAAGTGCGAGAATTATTGCACATTCAGCTTAGCACCTCATGCATCCAATAAGAATTATACATACCAGAATGGAAAACAAAACTGTAAATCTGACGCTCAGTTTGGCTTCAGGAAATTTAAAGGTACCTGAGAGATAGTCCTGAAGTTGAGGTTGACAACTGAAGCTAGACTGAAGAAAGATCAAGACACGTTCGTAGGATTTGTCGACTTGAGAAAAGTGTTCTACAACGTGGTGCAAGACGTTCCAAATTCTGAGAAAAATAGGGGTAAGCCATAGGGAAAAACGGGTAATATACAATATGTACAAGGCCCAAGACTCAAGACCCAAGACATAAGAGTGGAAGACCAAGAAAGTAGTACTCGCGTTAAAGAAGGCGGATGAAATGGATGTCTTCCATTGCACCTACTTTTAAATATGTAAGTCGAAGGAGCAATGACTGCATAAAAGAAAGGTTCAAGAGTGACATTAAAATTCACGGTGAAAAGATCTCAGTGATGATATTCGCTAATGACACTGCTATTCTCAGTGAAATTTAAGAATTACTGGATCTAATGAATGGAGTGAACAGTCTAATAAGTACAGAAAATGGACTGAGAGTAAATCGAAGGAAGATGAAAATAATGAGAAGTAGCAGAACTGCGAACAGCGAGAAACATAACATCTGAATTGAGAATCAAGATTTATATGATGTTTAACATTTCTGGTTCCTAGACAGGAAAATAATCTAAGATGCACAGAGCAAGGAGGATACAAAAAGCAGAGTACCACTGACAAAGGAACATTGCTGTACTAGAGAAGTCTTCTGGTATCAAACATAGAGATCAAACTGAGGAAGAAAATTCTGAGGATGTACGTTTCGAGTATAGCGTTGTACGGTAGTAAATCCTGGACAATATGAAAACCGGAACACGAGAGAATAGAAGCATTTGAAATTTAGTGTTACAGACTAGTGCGAGAAATAAGGTGGACTGGTAAGGCAAGGAATGAAGATGTTCTTCGAAGAATTGGTGAGGATAGGAGCGTAGGGAAAACAATGTCAAGGCAAAGGGACAGAATGATAACACATTAGTTAAGACTTCAGGAAATAACTTCCATCGTGTTAGAGGGAGCTATAAAAGGTAAAAGTTGTAGAGGAAGACTGAGAATGGAAATCAATCAGCAAATAAACAAGAACGTACGAAGCAAGGTAGCAAATGCTACTCTGAGATAAAAAGTTCGTTATAATAGAGGAATTCGTGGCGGGCAGCATTAGACCAGTCAGAAGACTAATGACTAAGGAAAAACGATTAGTAATAAAATTAGCTTCTCATTTTCAACTTACCACGTTTTCCAAACCACATATTTGGTTAAATTTTCATAAAATACCTTCAACATTATTGTTTCTACGTATTTTGAAAACTCTTACGATCAATTACAACCCATAAAACAAGGTAATTATAACTTGCTGAATTAAGCAACCATCAAAATTTTGGCATCGTTACAACTAAATTCAAAGTAATAGAATTTGATTCAGTTTACCATTCCAGTAAAGTCAGCTAACAGCAATTTATTGATAATTACGCAAACATATCACGATGATAAGATACTGATCACAGCAGATATATGGATCAAAGACTGTATTGTTCTTAGGATCTCAAATGTTAATGAAGCCACTAGTAAGCTCTTGCCACGTTCTTTTGCAGTAACCAAGTTGTAGTCCAGAATCATTAGAACGAAACCGTATATGAATTTTACTGAAAAGATTTGAGAGGCTGGAAATATTGTAAAATATTTTCAGGTATATAAAAGGAACAAAAATCTGTTGCGACTGATCAGAGAGACTCGTCATAGCTTATTTACGAAGGATAGTTTATTTACGAAGGATACTATCCTCTTATCCCCAACATCTTCTAGAGGAAACAGTCATCCTCAGAACGATGAAGATAACATGGATGACCACAACGACTGCAGACGACTAATTTCTATTCTGAGTAATTCGAAACCTCTTTAGCGTTTATAGATCCAAGCATTTATTTTGACTCTGCAGACAATTCTCATTGCATACAGTCAGTAATGCACACTCCATTACAGACATGTGTGGTAATTCATTTACTTCCTAGAGGAGAACTGTAGTTTATTTTCAGGTAAATAGCGAGAGATCATGTAAAATTGCGTTTAACGTCTGGGCGTTGCAACAAGTCGCGGTGCCACTGCAGCTTGCCCCACACGTAAGGAAGAGCCGTGCATTTACACGCATGCCTTTACTTGCATCTGGTTCACGCATAGACGTACGGCGACCAAGCCCAAGACACACAGGTGCAAACGCATCTGTGGCTTCAGCAGGTAGTACTTCGAAGTCGTATAAAATTCCTCATAATATTAAACTAACTTTATCTCTCTTGGCTTGTTTAAGTTTCTGACTGTGAGTACCTGCCGCAGTCACACTAGACTATGTTGGCAGTAGAATGAGTTCCCATAGTTCAACTACTCCACCCATTAACACCTCACTGCTTGATCTTATGTACGTAGTTACACTGTTCCATAGCTTTCTCAGACATGACACTGAGATATATTTCTTACATAAAACTTTCCCTTGATGTTAGTTTTTTTTAAAAATGCAAACAAATAAAACTGTCTACTCTTATTCAATTACGACAACTACGATTATCGCCCACGAAATGGTTCAAACTCCCGATAACCGTGTTCAGATTGTTTCGTTCTGCGGATTATCCAGGTTTATCGACAAAACCTTAAAGTAAGTAAAAGAATGGAAGCCTAAGATATTTCTGTGGTGTCACCGCCAGACACCACACTTGCTAGATGGTAGCCTTTAAATCGGCCGCGGCCCGTTAGTATACGTCGGACCCGCGTGTCGCCACTATCAGTGATTGCAGACTGAGCGCCGCCACAGGGCAGGTCTAGTTTATTTGTTTATTTATTTATTGTTCCGCGGGACCAAATTAAGGAGGAAATCTCCATGGTCATGGAACGAGTCAATACATGAATTTATAACACGATATTAGAAACAGATAAAATGAAATATATATATAAAAAACATATTCAGCTGACAAGTCGTAAGTTTAAATAAAGAAAATCAACAATGTAACACTGGAATTTGCTTAATTTTTTAGCTCTTCCAGGAGCTCCTCGACAGAATAGAAGGATTGAGCCATGAGGAAACTCTTCAGTTCAGACTTAAAAGACTTTGGGCTACTGCTAAGATTTTTGAATTCTGGTAGTAGCTTATTGAAAATGGATGCAGCAGAATACTGCACTCCTTTCTGCACAAGAGTCAAGGAAGGGCATTCCACATACAGATTTGATTTGTGCCTAGTATTAACTGAGTGAAGGCTTCTAAGTTTTGGGAATAGGCTAATATTGCTAACAACAAACGACATTAAAGAAAATATATACTGTGAGGGCAATGTCAGAATTCCCAGACTACTGAATAGTGGTCGACAAGAGGTTCTCGAACTTACACCACATATAGCTCGAACAGCCCGTTTTTGAGCCGAAAATACCCTTTTTGAATCAGAAGAATTACACCAAAAAATAATACCGTACGACATAAGCGTATGAAAATATGCGAAGTAGACCATTTTTCGTGTTTAACTGTCACATATTTCAGATACTGTTCTAATGCTAAATAATGCAGCATTTGGTTTCTGAAGAATACCTTGGACATGGGCTTTCCACAACAGCTTACTATCTATCCGAACGCCTAGGAACTTGAACTGTTCCGTCTCGCTTATAATATGCCCATTCTATCTTATCAAAATATCGGTTGTTGTTGAATTGTGAGTTAGAAAGTGTAAAAACTGAGTCTTACTGTGATTTAGCATCAAAATGTTTTCCACAAGCCACGAACTTATTTCATGAACTACATTATTTGATACTGTTTCAATATTACTCACAAGATCCTTCACTACCAAGCTGGTGTCATCAGCAAACAGAAATATTTTTGAATCACCTGTAATACGAGAAGGCATATCATTTATATAAATAAGAAGCAGCAGTGTTCCCAGCACCGACCCTTGGGGAACGCCCCATTTAACAGTGCCCCATTGCGACTGAACATCACTACCACTCTCAATATTGCGGAGAATTACCTTCTGCTTTCTGTTCTTAAAGTAAGAGTCGAACCAATTGTAAGCTACTCCCCTTACTCCATAATGGTCCAACTTCTGCAGTAATATTTTGTGGTCAACACAGTCAAAAGCCTTCCTTAAATCAAAGAAAACACCTAGCGTTCGCAACCTTTTATTTAATCCGTCCAAAACCTCACAGAGAAAAGAGAATATAGCATTTTCAGTTGTTAAACCATTTCTAAAACCAAATTCTACCTTTGACAGCAAATTATGTCAATGTAAATGCGCCAGTAACCTTGTATATACAACCTTCTCGATAACTTTAGCAAACACCAATGGCAAGGAAATAGGTCTAAAGTTGTCAACATTACCCCTGTCACCCTTATTATAAAGTGGCTTCACTACAGGGTACTTTATTGGTCAGGAAACCGAGCACTCCTAACGGAAAAGTTACAGAAATGGCTAAGTACTGGGCTAACATACACAGAACTATACTTTAGTAATCTGCTAGATACCCCGTCATATCCATGAGAGTTCTTGGTCTTTAGTGATTTAATTATTAAGTCAATCTCCCTCTTGTCAGTATCATGGAGGAGCATTTCAGGTAACAGTCTCGGAACACTTTTCTCTAAGAGCGCTATATGATTCCCTGTTGGGACTAGGTTTCTATTTAGTTCACCTGCTATATTCAGAAAGTGAGTATTAATTACTGTACTTATTTGCGACTTATCTGTAACACGAAAATTCCCACTATGCACTAATTCAATATCCTCGACCAGTCTCTGCAGACCAGCCACTTCCATTACGACTGACCATATGGTTTTTATTTTATCCAGAGACTTAGATATTCTATCCGCATACCACTTACTTTTTGCCTTCGTAATAACATTTTTAAACACCTTACAATACTGTTTGTAATGGGCTGCTGTATTTAGATTTTGACTGTTTCTAACGTTTTGATATAACTGTCACTTTGTCTACAAGATATTATTATCCATCTTGTCAGCCACCCAGGCTGCCTAGTGGTGCTAGTACCCTGTTTTGAGCGTTCTAACGGAAAGCAACTTTCAAAGAGCACGACAAAAGTCTTGAGGAAAGCAACATATTTATCGTCTACTGTATCAGCGCTATAAACATCTTGCCACCCTTGTTCCTTGATAAGGTTTACAAAGGTCTCTACAGCAACTGGATCAGCTTTCCTACACAGTTGATAACTATATTTAACATGTGTTGCAACACAAAAATCTTTTAGAGTTAAAATTTGTGCATCATGATCTGAAAGGCCATTCACCTTTTTGCTAACAGAATGCCCTTCTAGTAATGAGGAATGAACAAATATGTGGTCTATGGTTGTTCTACTGTTCCCTTGCACTCTCGTTGGAAAAAATACGGTTTGCATAAGATTATATGAATTAAGGAGGTCTACCAGCATCCTTTTCTTTGCAGAATCACTTATACAATTAATATTGAAGTCACCACATATAACTAACTTTTTGTATTTCCTATAAAGTCAACCAAGATCCTCCTCTAGCTTTAGCAAAAATCTTGTGAAGTCGGAGTCTGGGGATCTATAAATAACAACAGTTAGAAGTTTAGCTCCATTAAATTTAACCACACCTGCACAACATCCAAACACCTTTTCAGTGCAGTACTTTGAAACATAAATTGACTCAAATGGGATGCCGTTTTTCACATACATGGCTACTCCCCCACACCTCAAAGAGTTCCTAGAAAAGCTGCCAGCCAACCTGTATCCTGGTAAAGGAAGCCTCTGAATTGTCTCCTTATTTAAGAAGTGTTCAGATATACCAACAATTTCAGAGTCAACATCTATAAGCAGTTCACTAACTGTATCTCTCATACTTTGTATATTTTGATGAAATATATTAATACCCTCATTACTCGGATACCTAAGCTTTGTCAAAAGTGGTTCCTTCGTTAGAGAGACTTCCCTTAAGCAGGAATATCTATCACCTGACTTCAATCTAAAAAAGGTGCAGCTCTAACACCCACTACTCCAGGAATTTTCCCATGAGTGATCCCACTACCCCCACCTATGCTCTCACCTATAGGCTCTGCCAACCTCCCCTTCCTATACCTGTTGAGGTGCAGGCCATGTCTAGTCTAGAGAGACTTCCTAGCACTCGCCCAGTTGGACAGCTGACTTTGCTAGCGATGGCTCACTGTCTATATACGCTCTCATTTGCAGAGACGACAGTTTAGCATAGCCTTCAGCTACGTCAATTGCTACGACCTACCAAGGCGCCATATTCAGATACCATAATTACTATCTTCAAGAATTTATTCTGAACAGATAATATTGTGAATCATGTACCGTCTAGAGTGACGTTCGTCATTAATGGATGATTAACTATCAAACTAATTACTTCCGCTCTCTGAATTCTCATTCCTTGTCACGTTCCAGACCTCACGTCAGTATAGTTCTTCCCTCCTCACGCCAGCCTGCGTGAGCTAAAACGCGTGCATTTTGGCCTCCACTCGTAACACAGTGTTGGCTCTTCTGCTAACACAAAACTTTCACTGTAATTACAATAAATAATTTCGTTTAGAATACGCAGTTTCACAGCTGGAAGATGTTATGGACACCAATCTCATCATAGGACATTCCCGATGACCGATGACCTGATGACCTTAGAAGTTAAGTCCCATAGTGCTCAGAGCCATTTGAACCATTTGATTTCCTGTCTTTATGTTTGCCTAACCCTTTCCCTAGGAATTAACTACCGATGTTAACAAACCGTTTTTTTTCCTGCAAGCAAGTGTGAGTAATTCAGTGGGCTTTCGAAACGTAACGTGTATTATGTTCTGTAAACAAACTAAATAGTAATATCTGCTACAGACGTTTGTACTCTCCTTGACGTTCGGCTATCCGTGCGGTCTTGGGTCTAGATTAACCCGAATCATGTGGATCTTCCTGTGATGGCAATAGACATTCATTTTATGTATAAACGTAAATTTAATTAATCTCGGTTCTGAAGCTCTTATCACTCTCCACTGAAATTTTGTTACAACACTGCCTGTTCAGAGACCTTGACCACAGTGTAATCGTTGCTGGATTATTTTATTTGATCTTCAATTCATTAACCTTGCTTCAAACACCCCAGCCTTACTTCTACAGTCATGTCTACAGAATCGCTAACCTGTCTATCAAAGAGTTGAAGCTTAACATCCTCAGGAGAGTTTCCCGAAGTGTAATGGTACCAGCAAGCTCTTTAACGTCAGTGGAAAGTGCCTTTCATAGCACTATCCCCGCAATGAGTGTATATTAGTTTCCTTCTAAAACATCGGCGTTGTTTCCACTTTCTACGTCGTATTTGACGAATATTTTATTAATAATGCCGCAAGGCTTCGATATTACTTTAAAATTTTTTAAACATTATCAGTGTCACATATGTGGTAATCTTAAGGTCTGGTTTGATTGACTGAAATATTCGTATCTGCCTAGGGAACATAATTCGGCGTAGAAGTTTGTATGGAACCAAGGTTCATAAACTCAAACGAATAAGCAAGTGAGAAGTTCAATTACAATACCACTGTAAACGGAGAAAGACTCAATGAAATGTACGCATATTTGTAAATTGAAGGCCCTCGCCTCGCTTTCGGTCTTTGTGTGAAGGCTAGTCCGAGGAATTACTGCAGGGATTTTGGTACGGTTTCCACTAATAGACAAACTGAGTCACAAGGTAGGTTTGTGTTCATAGATTGCAAGTAGTTCTTACAAACAGACTTAACTCTAATGAATTAAACTTCCCCGCAGTGTTTATCCACCTGTATGTGAAGACTAATATCAGTAACTACTCTAGGGGATTTGGTACGCTTTTAACGAATAGAAAGACTGATCCAGGAAGACGTTTTATGTACTTAATTTATTACCTGTTCAGCAGAGATGTTGTCTTGCCATAGATATTTCATCTTACGCAGGCAACGCTGGAACAAGGCAACAGCAAACACTAAGGTGAAGCACGGAGCGCTAAGTTCTGTCTTCGGAAATTATTTCGTTGAAGATGGTCGTGTTACACTTCATCTTTCTGGAGCTTACTGGAGAATCACGTAAACCGCAGGAATTGCTCGGAACCTGATCGAGTGACACTGAGATCCAGTACCGATTTCGCACATGTAATGGTAAAGTCCAGACAATGCCGGCTTTAGTACAAGTGGTTAACATTTTGCACCAGTAGTGGTTGCTCACCAGCAATACCGGTGGATCGATAGTAACTCACGAAATTATGCGAAAATATCAGATACTGTGTGGCTGGATAAAACTGAAAGTAAAGAATACAGTTATTCATTGCCTTCAAATTTCTGCGGAGTGAAGTAAATTACAATAGCCACAGTAATTTCGTTTCAGGCGAGGTACCTAGTTGAAGTTCAGTGACATAATCCTAACGAGGAGCTAGGTATTATTAGTTAATGATTTCGTTCCCGTCCAACCAGTTACTGGTCGTTGTAGAATTGATATCTCTAAATTCCACCTCCTACTTAAGAGTACTTTCATATCCTCTTCACAACACCAGCAGTAGTGTGGAGTCATAAGGGCAGCATGACTCATGATACGCACGGTCAGGTGGTCACTTGTGTTTAATTATTCAGAGTAGACTTTCCGCTTCAGCCAAATCCACGGGTTAAGATGTAAACGGTTAACGTCCAGGGCCCTTTCTGGTCAAGAAATGTGATCATTTCTGCAGATCTATCTTCCGGAGTATTTTAGGTTTGGGTGAGATGTCACCTGACGGCTGGAACATGCTGGAAGATCATCACCGTTCCTGTATCGAATGAAACTTCTTCCAGTGATGCTGTGGTCTTGCTATCACCAAAATCCAGATGACGGAGCGCTGTAAGACGATGCGATAACTCAATAGTTCGAAGAAAAATATTTCTCTTTTATACCTGACATCACATACACAGAGAAACATTCTGGAAAATGTGTCTTTATAAAGGCCTTTGTGTTCTCGTCGGACTCAGAAGCGAGTTAGGCTGTTTACTGATTCTATTATGAGTGAAAGTAACTTCGTAGGCAAACTACTCGGCGATTTGCACTGACTCAAAGTCAAAATTTGAAATTTTTCCATTCATCTCCTCCTCAAAGATGCCGATATCGCTGTAAATGATGAGGAGCAAGGCCTCTGTCATGTATTGTCAGTCATATTGATTTAAACGGAAAGCTGACACGTTCACACATTCTGGGTGTGCTTATTGAATGATTACGTTGTGAATAATTTATTCTATTTCATCCACACTGTCCATTTTGGCGTTGAAGTAAAATGTGACCGCTGGACAGTCAACAAATCTTAGGTAGTTTGCTGGAAACTCGAGTAAACACACTTGAATCTGGCACTCTGTACTTAGGAAATGGTCTACAGTATTTACTACAACGAGAAACAGCATTTCCAATGCCATGTCAGTACACAAACATCGGTATAAAATTTCTTCCTCTACCCAGACTAGTTTTACTGTAGTTACACCACCATCGGGGGGGTTTATGATTTTCTTTTTATTAGAGAACGGGCAAAATCATCTTTAGTAACTATAAATGTATAAGTTTCAGTTTCTAAGACAGCATTTATATACGGTATATGAAAACAGTCATTATGGTGCTTTGTATACGCCGCGTTACGGTGTGCTGCGGTTTTTGTGAGTCTTGTGTTTTGCATTAAAGTTGGTTTTCCGTTCTTTCTCATAGTTTGTCATCTACAGAGACAAAATCCTTAAATATAAAATGTTATGTGACGAAAATTTAGGACTGAGAATGTTATGGTTAACATTATTTTATTTCATGTGGAGGATTTTGAGTTTGTGTGTGTGTGTGTGTGTGTGTGTGTGTGTGTGTGTGTGTGGTGTGTGCAACGTGTTCCACTTACTTTTACTTAGTTTCTTCGTTATCTTCAGTGTGAAGAGCAGGAATTTTTAAATTTTCACTGTCACTATTTACAAAACTACGAAAACAAAATGGCGGACAGCTGAAAGTGTTCTTGGGCTGGAGTTCTGAGTCTCTGAAAGGTGTAACTGATTGCGTGTGGGTCTGTGTGAGTGTATCAGTGGATCAGTGTCTCCTGAATGTATTTGAGGGAAGAGAATATATTTCTGTTGTGGAAAGCTGGATATTCCTTTATTACTCCTTTTTATCCAACTACGGTAAACTGTATTTGGTGTAGTATTTTTCAGTTATAAGTTTTTGTAGAGGGGCTGTTGATCCAATTCAGAATGTTTTAGTCAGTGTCGATGTCTGTTGGCCCCGTTTCATATCCATAAGGTTGTCTGATGGTAACTTTAACTTCTTAGAGATTTTCAGTGTTCTATGCACCTTATATTACAATTTCTGCTTGTCTGTCCAGTATCACTTGAACTACAGTCCTGGCAAGTTAATTCGTGAATACTGGAGGCGTTGTGTTGTCTGTTTTGGTATTTATTGTCCTTATTTTTCTGTGTATTCAGATATATGTTCTGTAGACTGTATTTAGTCGTCGTTTCTTTAGCAAGATGTTTACCCTGTGGGATGTTTCGTTTTTGTATATAAGAATATACTATTTGCTTGTTTTGTATACCCTGTTCATATGTGCCAGTGTGTGTTCTGTGTGTCTATGTTCTTTTCGTTCATGTACTGTTAATGCGATTTATATAATTGGGTGGTTTGTTAAAACTTCGAGTTCTATTACCATGGCGCAGCGACCATGATGCATCTTCATTAGGAAGAACAGAGTCGGTTCCAAAGACATCAGAAGATTTATTGTCGCGTTTTGCCTTTTTGAGATATCTTCAGAATTTCTACATGAGAAAAAATAGATAAATGTACATTACATTTGTGGTCCTATCTAGCAAGAGAAAGTGGTAAAAACTTTTTAAAGTACCACACACATCAAAAAGTTTTGCGTCACCCCGGTTCCCAGAACTAGTGCATATAGACATTGACTGTTCAGAGATGAACACTAAACCAATCCAACGATGTAAACACCCGTGCATGAGCAGGGCCCATTAGACGGAGGGGGTCAAACAGCCGATCAGTTCCAGTTATTTCACCAAGAAGGAGGTACACAGCTCGTGTTGTCTGTAGATTAGCCACGTCTAGGCGGTCAATACCTCGGCTCGATCGCGTCCGCATTGTTATTTTGTACCAGAAAGGGCTCTCAGCAACGGAAGTGTCCAAGTGTCTCAGAGTGAACCAAAGAGATGTTGTTCGGATAAGGAGGAAGTACAGAGAGACAGGATCTGTCGATGACATGCCTCACTCAGGCCGCCCAAGGTCTGCTACTGCAGTGGATGTCCGCTACCTACAAACAATGGCTCGAAGGAACCCTGACAGCAACGCCACCATGTCGAATAAAGCTTTTCGTGCAGCCACAGGACGTCGTGTTACGACTCGAACTGTGCGCATTAGGCTGCATAATGTCAACTTCTCTCCCTACGTTCATGGCGAGGTCCATCTTTGCAATTACAGCATGCAGCGTGGTACAGATGGGCCCATCAACATGCCGAATGTACAGCTCAGGATTGGCACCACGTTCTCTTCACCGATGAGTGTCGCATAAGCCTTCAACCAGACAATGAACGGAGACCTGTTTGGAAGCCACCCGGTCAGGCTAAACGCCTTATACACACTGTCCAGCCAGTGCAGCAAGTTGGAGGTTCCCTGCTGTTTCGGGGTGGCATTATGTGTGGCCGACGTACGCCGCTGGTGGTCATGGAAGGCGCCATAACGGCTGTACGACAGGTGAAAGCCATCCTACGAGCGATAGTACAACCCTATCTGTAGCATATTGGCGAGGCATTCGTCTTCATAAACGACAATTCGCGCCCCCATCGTGCACGTCTTGTGAATGATTTCCTTCAGGATAACGACATCGCTCCAGTAGAGTGGCCAGCATTTTCTCCAAACATGAACACTATCGAACATGCCTAGGATAGATTGAAAAAGGCTGTTTATAAACGACGTTACCTACCAACCACCCTGAGGGATCTATGCCGAATCGCCGTTGAGGAGTGGGACAATATGGATCAACAGTGCTTTGATGAACTTGTGGATAGTATGCCTCGAAGAACACAGGCATGCATCATTGCAAGAAGACGTGCTACTGGGTGTTAGAGATACCAGTATATACAGCAGTCTGGACCACCAGTTCTGAAGGTTTCGCTGTAAGCTGGTACAACTTGCAATGTGTGGATTTCATGAGCAATAAAAAGGGCGGAAATGATGTTTATGTTGATCTGTATTCCAGTTTTCTGTACAGGTTCCAGAACTTCGTAACCGAAGCGATGCAAATTTTTTTAGTGTTTTTATAAGCACATCAGAGCGAACTGGGACTTGTTTAGGATTTGCGGATATCACATTAGTCATAAGTAGCTCAAACCTTCTGTACGCTGCTAAAACGGAAAACTAAAAGAATTTTAGGAAACGTTGCTCTAGACTAGTAACTAAAAGCCAAACTGATAGCGTTTTCATGAAAAAGGCGACAATTATTAGTTTCAGCGAAGGAATGCAGCTTTTTTTAGATAGGGCTACATGGCTAATCTTGATAAAAATGTTGCTTGGTATACAAAGTGCTGTCGTGATGAATACGTGACCGCATGTGCGCACGCTAAATGGAACTAACAGGTAGGTTGCTGCCGACGCAGCTAATGGAAGCTCCGCTAGGCAACGTTTACATGCATGAATGTACAGTAAAGAAGAATAAACTAAAACATGTAGGAGTAGTTGAAGTCAGTGCAAATGAAAAATAGATTTCAAATATGTGATAGAACCAAAACAGATGTATAAACAATAAAAGAAGAAATAAAATGTAACACATGATGATATCTGTTGAAGCCAAATGTAAGGACGAGAAGCCCGTAAAAGTACATGGATAGTATGGATCGTCTAAAAAAGAGACAAATAGTACAGGGTGATTTTTTTCCACTGTGTACAATTTTTAGGGATTGATCGATGAGGAGATACTGAACAAAACATGTCTAAAGAACGTATGTCCGGTAATGCATGGTTTACATCCTAGAGACAATATATTCGTTCATATTTTGCTACTGAGACTGCGGTCTAATACGTTCTGTACCACACAACAACAGCATGGTTTCTTACTAGAGAGTTGTACTGTTTCTCGTATGTCATACCCAAGCACCCTCTTCTGCCATAGTAATTGGTAACGTTGTGTTCGATTCACTTCTCTTGCTGATTCACCTTGTTGTGGATGTGATACAGCGTTGTACTCAATCGTTCCGTATTCGAATCTATAACTTATCGACACGGTGCTTATTTACCCAAATGCAAATAGCAAACGGTGGCGGGTAGCAATGTTGTTTCAGGAGATATATCCCCGCCGACAACCACAGCAGCATTCAACGTTTTAAACAGTGTTTAGCTGTGGGTTGTAGACAGGGTCGTTTCAGGAAGCAGGAAATCATGAAGGACGTATTCGAAATGTTCGGACACCAGAGTTCGAGGAAAGTGAACACTGTGGAAGGCGACTGATGTGTGAGTTAAAAGCAGTTGTTCCACCAGTACAGAGTAAGCCAGATGTGTGCAGGTTTTACTAGCGACAGACTTTCCACATATGGAGCAGTTTTGTCACGGGTTTCTTCATCAGAAAACCACGATATCGAGATTTGTGTCACTCATCATATTCACAGAAGTGGGCACTTTTACGCAGAGTGGTATCTTCAGTTTCAGTAGTAGTCATCTGTAGGACATTATGCAGAGCACCCATGGTACGGTAATAGCGAATCATCAGCTTCGGTGCACCTGGAACGTGTGGACTGGGCTGACTGCCGACCGTATTTTAGGGCCAGCATTTCTTCCACGTCGCCTAGCAGGCCAGAACTATCGGCGTTTCTTGCGGATGACTTTGCTTCCCCTGCAGGAAGAAGTGACATGGATAATTCGAAGGGTTATGTGGCTGCTACATGATGGTGCTCCTGCCCACTACGCCATTAACATTCGCACACATCTCAATCGCGTCCTCCCTGATCGATGGATCAAACGCCGCGGTCCAGATGCATGGCCTGCTTGTTCACTGGATCTCAACCAGTGTGGTTTCTGGTTATGGGACCATCTCATAAGTATCGTGTCTGCAGAGTCCCCTCCAGATGTGGAGACACTGAAATAACGTATTCGTGTGGTCTTTGACACTGTTCGGATATAGCCTGACCAATGTGAACGTGTGACACAGAATATGCTACAGTGCATACACGCATCTGTTGAGGCCCAAGGGAACCATTTTCTGTACATACAGTAACGGTGACTGCATGGTACAACAGGTATTAGAACGCAGTCTCTTTAACAATGTAGGATCGAATAAATGATCTCTCGGATGGGAACCATGTATTTCCGGACTCAAGATCTCTAAACCTTCTTTGTTCCGTAACCTCTCACTGGTCAGTCACCTGATTTTGTACAAGGCGGAAAAAATCATCTTGTATATGACACAGTTCTATGTGTTAGCGTGAAAAGTAAGGATAATAAGTCCATAAGAAATATATGAACATTACAACTTCCTTATTAAACAGACATAAAATATATAAAAATGACAACCATAACCCTAATGTACAACATAGAGTGTAGAAATAAGTTAACATCTTTATGATAGAGTTATATCAGTGCACACTCATGCTTTTGAAAAATTATCATCATGGAATAATAAAATATCTGATTCTTAGTAATCTGTGGACCATCAAGAATTACGTCTGTAGCAACCTGAAAGTGTTTCACAATATCCAATTCCTCTAGCAAGGTTAATTGTTTCTCCTTGGATGCAGGATGGATAACTTGGAGCGATTCTAGTAGCGATTCTGGGTGTCCCCTAGATTTAAATGCTCAACTATGAAGAATTATTTGTAATAGCCCCATGACTAATGAGTATATGCTCCTGAAATCATGTACTGGACAGCCAGCCAGTCTGCCCAATGTAAGATGTAGAATCATGAGCGCATGTTAATTTATTGACGCCGGAATCCGGGAATTTGTCTTTACATGACTGCTCATTATGTATAACGTTCTATTTGGGATAGGGCCATACCCCTACTCTGCTTTGCTGTATTTTTACCACGTAGAAATTCTGGCTAAACGCCTAAATAAAGCTTCTGCTGTCTTTGCAAAATACACGCCTGGATATGGAAAAAAGAACACATTGACACCGGTGTGTCAGACCCACCATACTTGCTCCGGACACTGCGAGAGGGCTGTACAAGCAATGATCACACGCACGGCACAGCGGACACACCAGGAACCGCGGTGTTGGCCGTCGAATGGCGCTAGCTGCGCAGCATTTGTGCACCGCCGCCGTCAGTGTCAGCCAGTTTGCCGTGGCATACGGAGCTCCATCGCAGTCTTTAACACTGGTAGCATGCCGCGACAGCGTGGACGTGAACCGTATGTGCAGTTGACGGACTTTGAGCGAGGGCGTATAGTGGGCATGCGGGAGGCCGGGTGGACGTACCGCCGAATTGCTCAACACGTGGGGCGTGAGGTCTCCACAGTACATCGATGTTGTCGCCAGTGGTCGGCGGAAGGTGCACGGGCCCGTCGACCTGGGACCGGACCGCAGCGACGCACGGATGCACGCCAAGACGGTAGGATCCTACGCAGTGCCGTAGGGGACCGCACCGCCACTTCCCAGCAAATTAGGGACACTGTTGCTCCTGGGGTATCGGCGAAGACCATTCGCAACCGTCTCCATGAAGCTGGGCTACGGTCCCGCACACCGTTAGGCCGTCTTCCGCTCACGCCCCAACATCGTGCAGCCCGCCTCCAGTGGTGTCGCGACAGGCGTGAATGGAGGGACGAATGGAGACGTGTCGTCTTCAGCGATTAGAGTCGCTTCCGCCTTGGTGCCAATGATGGTCGTATGCGTGTTTGGCGCCGTGCAGGTGAGCGCCACAATCAGGACTGCATACGACCGAGGCACACAGGGCCAACACCCGGCATCATGGTGTGGGGAGCGATCTCCTACACTGGCCGTACACCACTGGTGATCGTCGAGGGGACACTGAATAGTGCACGGTACATCCAAACCGTCATCGAACCCATCGTTCTACCATTCCTAGACCGGCAAGGGAACTTGCTGTTCCAACAGGACAATGCACGTCCGCATGTATCCCGTGCCACCCAACGTGCTCTAGAATGTGTAAGTCAACTACCCTGGCCAGCAAGATCTCCGGATCTGTCCCCCATTGAGCATGTTTGGGACTGGATGAAGCGTCGTCTCACGCGGTCTGCACGTCCAGCACGAACGCTGGTCCAACTGAGGCGCCAGGTGGAAATGGCATGGCAAGCCGTTCCACAGGACTACATCCAGCATCTCTACGATCGTCTCCATGGGAGAATAGCAGCCTGCATTGCTGCGAAAGGAGGATATACACTGTACTAGTGCCGACATTGTGCATGCTCTGTTGCCTGTGTCTATGTGCCTGTTGTTCTGTCAGTGTGATCATGTGATGTATCTGACCCCAGGAATGTGTCAATAAAGTTTCCCCTTCCTGGGACAATGAATTCACGGTGTTCTTATTTCAATTTCCAGGAGTGTAGAATATCTTTCCTACTGGATGGTTTGAATGTTCGTGTATGGCTGTGCTCAATGTGGACAGCTGATGTTGGTTGTTATGTCCATGTATTTTCAGATCAAGAAATTTATCTTTTTGTTGTTTTCTGTTTCTTTGGCGAATTTCGTATTAGGATGGACTGTGCGTGGCATTGTGAAGTTGTTGGATGCGACTGCGTGTTTGATGTAAAGGCATATGTCATGTATATAGTGATACATTTGCAGTTCTCACCATGGATCCGCAAATTTAGTTCTCAACGTGACTAAGCAGAATGTTGGCTATGAGTCCACTGAATGGTGATCACATGGAAGCCCATATTGTGTGAGCTGAACTGGTTGTCAAACGAGAAATACATGTAGTTTCCAACATGAGTGAGACAGGTTCTGATCTATCTTCCTACCACAGCTGCACAAGGACACTCTGTGAATGTCTTAGGAATTTGATGTTGAACCTACAGCCTGCAAGGTAGGGAGATACCATTTCATGCATGCAGAGTTCGAAGAGAGCAGCAGTACGGACAGTGACGTAATCAGGCAAAGATCTCAATGTCGGTTCCACAACACTCCCTGTAAAGGAAACGTTAATGCTAACAGAAATGGGTGTACTGGTTCAGGCGTAACTATATATTAGCTAAAATAGATAATATTAGATTTTCATTATTAAGGTTTATTTTTGCTCTAAGTATGACTTCATGACATAAAATTATTAGCAAAATTATGTACTGGATTGCAAAATATTGATGTTGGGTGTTCGCAACAGTGAAGCGAAGTTCCTAACTATTATAAGGTTCTATAACGATAAGATGATTGATGACAATGTCTGGGGAGTCGATAAAAATACAAACAAATTAAATACAATTGGGGCCAGAGATATCAGTTACGCTAAAAGACACAATGAAAATAATCAAAACTGACTGGGGGTCGGCAAACAGCAAACAAAAAGAAGTACACAGTTCAAACAATTCCGTAATTTAAGAGTATTATGCACTCAGCAGTGGTTGATCAATTCTTTTCGTTAAATCAGGTATGTTCAATTACAGTTCATGGTTGAATGTACAAAAAGTCAGGGACATGGAGATACCACAGTTCTGAGTGTCAATTGAATATCGTTTTCTGAACAGTGCGAGTGCGCGTGTTTATCTTGCGTTGGCGGCGGCAGTTCCGGCTGTCGGTGCGAGGTGTGAACCTGAGAATCTATTCTAAATCTCTCTCGACTGTAGAACACCAGTCTGGTACATTTGCTATATCTTCGGTGAGACCGAGACTCCTAGTTGATGTCTAGCTAAGTTAATTGGCATGGTACAAGCTGTTTGGCTGGAATAGCCCGTACATCGTTGGTCTTATTTCGCTCGCAAGTGTTAATGTCAGCGCTTGCTAAGAATCTAAATACTAGGAAACTTTGCAATTTAACACATTACCAGTTAAGACGATCTTTGAACAAGTGTTCACATAATGACTCTAGCAATCATCTCAGGGTGACACGAGTCGCCTTGCTCAAACACTCGAAGGTATGCTGGAAGAGAAAGCATTATACTTATCGTCTACTGTATCAGCGCTATAAACATCTTGCCACCCTTGTTCCTTGATAAGGTTTACAAAGGTCTCTACAGCAACTGAATCAGCTTTCCTACACAGTTGATAACTATATTTAACATGTGTTGCAGCACCAAAATCTTTTAGAGTTAAAATTTGTGCATCATGATCTGAAAGGCCATTCACCTTTTTGCTAACAGAATGCCATTCTAGTAATGAGAAATGAACAAATATGTGGTCTATGGTTGTTCTACTGTTCCCTTGCACTCTCGTTGGAAAAAATACGGTTTGCATAAGATTATATGAATTAAGGAGGTCTACCAGCATCCTTTTCTTTGCAGAATCACTTATACAATTAATATTGAAGTCACCACATATAACTAACTTTTTGTATTTCCTATAAAGTCAACCAAGATCCTCCTCTAGCTTTAGCAAAAATCTTGTGAAGTCGGAGTCTGGGGATCTATAAATAACAACAGTTAGAAGTTTAGCTCCATTAAATTTAACCACACCTGCACAACATCCAAACACCTTTTCAGTGCAGTACTTTGAAACATAAATTGACTCAAATGGGATGCCGTTTTTCACATACATGGCTACTCCCCCACACCTCAAAGAGTTCCTAGAAAAGCTGCCAGCCAACCTGTATCCTGGTAAAGGAAGCCTCTGAATTGTCTCCTTATTTAAGAAGTGTTCAGATATACCAACAATTTCAGAGTCAACATCTATAAGCAGTTCACTAACTGTATCTCTCATACTTTGTATATTTTGATGAAATATATTAATACCCTCATTACTCGGATACCTAAGCTTTGTCAAAAGTGGTTCCTTCGTTAGAGAGACTTCCCTTAAGCAGGAATATCTATCACCTGACTTCAGTCTAAAAAAGGTGCAGCTCTAACACCCACTACTGCAGGAATTTTCCCATGAGTGATCCCACTACCCCCACCTATGCTCTCACCTATAGGCTCTGCCAACCTCCCCTTCCTATACCTGTTGAGGTGCAGGCCATGTCTAGTCTAGAGAGACTTCCTAGCACTCGCCCAGTTGGACAGCTGACTTTGCTAGCGATGGCTCACTGTCTATATACGCTCTCATTTGCAGAGACGACAGTTTAGCATAGCCTTCAGCTACGTCAATTGCTACGACCTACCAAGGCGCCATATTCAGATACCATAATTACTATCTTCAAGAATTTATTCTGAACAGATAATATTGTGAATCATGTACCGTCTAGAGCGACGTTCGTCATTAATGGATGATTAACTATCAAACTAATTACTTCCGCTCTCTGAATTCTCATTCCTTGTCACGTTCCAGACCTCACGTCAGTATAGTTCTTCCCTCCTCACGCCAGCCTGCGTGAGCTAAAACGCGTGCATTTTGGCCTCCACTCGTAACACAGTGTTGGCTCTTCTGCTAACACAAAACTTTCACTGTAATTACAATAAATAATTTCGTTTAGAATACACAGTTTCACAGCTGGAAGATGTTATGGACACCAATCTCATCATAGGACATTCCCGAAATATAATTTCCGTTTCTTCTCATTCCGTCTTCAGTTAACTGTCGCAGGTTCGAATCCTGTGTCGGACATGGATGTGTGTGATGTCCCTAAGTTAGTTAGGTTTAAGTAGTTCTAAGTTCTAGGGGCCTGATGACCTTAGAAGTTAAGTCCCATAGTGCTCAGAGCCATTTGAACCATTTGATTTCCTGTCTTTATGTTTGCCTAACCCTTTCCCTAGGAATTAACTACCGATGTTAACAAACCGTTTTTTTTTCCTGCAAGCAAGTGTGAGTAATTCAGTGGGTTTTCGAAACGTAACGTGTATTATGTTCTGTAAACAAACTAAATAGTAATATCTGCTACAGACGTTTGTACTCTCCTTGACGTTCGGCTATCCGTGCGGTCTTGGGTCTAGATTAACCCGAATCATGTGGATCTTCCTGTGATGGCAATAGACATTCATTTTATGTATAAACGTAAATTTAATTAATCTCGGTTCTGAAGCTCTTATCACTCTCCACTGAAATTTTGTTACAACACTGCCTGTTCAGAGACCTTGACCACAGTGTAATCGTTGCTGGATTATTTTATTTGATCTTCAATTCATTAACCTTGCTTCAAACACCCCAGCCTTACTTCTACAGTCATGTCTACAGAATCGCAAACCTGTCTATCAAAGAGTTGAAGCTTAACATCCTCAGGAGAGTTTCCCGAAGTGTAATGGTACCAGCAAGCTCTTTAACGTCAGTGGAAAGTGCCTTTCATCGCACTATCCCCGCAATGAGTGTATATTGGTTTCCTTCTAAAACATCGGCGTTGTTTCCACTTTCTACGTCGTATTTGACGAATATTTTATTAATAATGCCGCAAGGCTTCGATATTACTTTAAAATTTTTTAAACATTATCAGTGTCACATATGTGGTAATCTTAAGGTCTGGTTTGATTGACTGAAATGTTCGTATCCGCCTAGGGAACATAATTCGGCGTAGAAGTTTGTATGGAACCAAGGTTCATAAACTCAAACGAATAAGCAAGTGAGAAGTTCAATTACAATACCACCGTAAACGGAGAAAGACTCAATGAAATGTACGCATATTTGTAAATTGAAGGCCCTCGCCTCGCTTTCGGTCTTTGTGTGAAGGCTAGTCCGAGGAATTACTGCAGGGATTTTGGTACGGTTTCCACTAATAGACAAACTGAGTCACAAGGTAGGTTTGTGTTCATAGATTGCAAGTAGTTCTTACAAACAGACTTAACTCTAATGAATTAAACTTCCCCGCAGTGTTTATCCACCTGTATGTGAAGACTAATATCAGTAACTACTCTAGGGGATTTGGTACGCTTTTAACGAATAGAAAGACTGATCCAGGAAGACGTTTTATGTACTTAATTTATTACCTGTCCAGCAGAGAGTTTGTCTTGCCATAGATATTTCATCTTACCCAGGCAACGCTGGAACAAGGCAACAGCAAACACTAAGGTGAAGCACGGAGCGCTAAGTTCTGTCTTCGGAAATTATTTCGTTGAAGATGGTCGTGTTACACTTCATCTTTCTGGAGCTTACTGGAGAAACACGTAAACCGCAGGAATTGCTCGGAACCTGATCGAGTGACACTGAGATCCAGTACTGATTTCGCACATGTAAAGGTAAAGTCCAGACAATGCAGGCTTTAATACAAGTGGTTAACATTTTGCACCAGTAGTGGTTGCTCACCAGCAATACCGGTGGATCGATAGTAACTCACGAAATTGTGCGAAAATATCAGATACTGTGTGGCTGGATAAAACTGAAAGTAAAGAATACGGTTATTCATTGCCTTCAAATTTCTGCGGAGTGATGTAAATTACAATAGCCACAGTAATTTCGTTTTAGGCGAAGTACCTAGTTGAAGTTCAGTGACATAATCCTAACGAGGAGCTAGGTATTATTAGTTAATTATTTCGTTCCCGTCCAACCAGTTACTGGTCGTTGTGGAATTGATATCTCTAAATTCCACCTCCAACATAAGAGTACTTTCATATCCTCTTCACAACACCAGCAGTAGTGTGGAGTCATAAGGGCAGCATGACTCATGATACGCACGGTCAGGTGGTCACTTGTGTTTAATTATTCAGAGTAGACTTTCTGCTTCAGCCATACCCACGGGTTAAGATGTAAACGGTTAACGTCCAGGGCCCTTTTTGGTTAAGAAATGTGATCATTTCTGCAGATCTATCTTATGGAGTATTTTAGGTTTGGGTGAGATGTCACCTGACGGCTGGAACATGCTGTAAGATCATCACCGTTCCTCTATCGAATGGAACTTCTTCCAGTGATGCTGTTGCCCTGTTATCACCAAAATGCAGATGACAGAGCGCTGCAAGACGATGCGATAACACAATAGTCCGAAAAAATACTTGTCTTTTATAACTGACTACACATGCACAGAGAAACATTCTGGAAAATGTGTCTTTATAAAGGCCTTCGTGTTCTCGTCGGACTCGGAAGCGAGTTAGGCTGTTTACAAATGCTATTATGAGTGAAAGTGACTTCGTAGGCAAACTACTCGGCGATTTGCACTCACTCAAAGTCAAAATTCGAAATATTTCCTTTCATCTCCTCCTCAAAGATCCCGAAATCGCTGTAAATGATGAGGAGCAAGGCCTCTGTCATGTATTGTCAGTCATATTGATTTAAACGGAAAGCTGACACGTTCACACATTCTGGGTGTGCTTATTGAATGATTACGTTGTGAATAATTTATTCTATTTCATCCACACTGTCCATTTTGGCGTTGAAGTAAATGTGACCGCTGGACCCTAAACAAATCTTAGGTAGTTTGCTGAAAACTCGAGTAAACACACTTGAATCTGGCACTCTGTACTTAGGAAATGGTCTACAGTATTTACTACAACCAGCAACAGCATTTCCAATGCCATGTCAGTACACAAACATCGGTATAAAATTTCTTCCTTTACTCAGACTAGTTTTGCAGTAGTTACACCACCATCGGTGGGCTTTATGATTTTCTTTTTATTAGAGAACAGGCAAAATCATCTTTAGTAACTATAAATGTATAAGTTTCAGTTTCTAAGACAGCATTTATATACGGTATATGGAAACAGTCATTATGGTGTTTTGTATGCGCCTCGTTACGGTGTGCAGCGGTTTTTGTGAGTCTTGTGTTTTGCATTAAAGCTGGTTTTCCTTTCTTTCTCATAGTTTGTCATCTACAGAGGCAAAATTCTAAAATATAAAATGTTATGTGACGAAAATTTAGGACTGAGAATGATATGGTTAACATTATTTTATTTCATGAGGAGGATTTTGAGTGTGTGTGTGTGTGTGTGTGTGTGTGTGTGTGTGTGTCTGTGTGTGTGTGTGTGTGTGCAACCTGTTCCACTTACTTTTACTTGGTTTCTTCGTTATCTTCACTGTAAAGAACAGGAATTTTTAAATTTTCACTGTCACTATTTACAAAACTACGAAAACAAAATGGCGGACAGTTAAAAGTGTTCTTGGACTGGGGTTCTGAGTCTCTGAAAGGTGTAACTGATTGCGTGTGGGTCTGTGTGAGTGTATCAGTGGATCAGTGTCTCCTGAATGTATTTGAGGGAAGAGAATATATTTCTGTTGTGGAAAGCTGGATATTCCTTTATTATTCCTTTTTATCCAACTACGGTAAACTGTATTTGGTGTTATAAGTTACAAGTTTTTGTAGAGGGGCTGTTGCTGCAATTCAGAATATTTTAGTCAGTGTCGATGTCTGTTGGCCCCGTTTCATATCCATAACGTTGTCTGATGATAACTATAACTTCTTAGAGATTTCTGTGTTCTATGCACCTTATATTACAATTTCTGCTTGTCTGTCCAGTATCACTTGAACTACAGTCCTGGCAAGTTAATTCGTGAATACTGGAGGCGTTGTGTTGTCTGTTTTGGTATTTATTGTCCTTATTTTTCTGTGTATTCAGTTATATGTTCTGTAGACTGTTTTTAGTCGTCGTTTCTTTAGCAAGATGTTTACCCTGTGGGATGTTTCGTTTTTGTATATTAGAATATATTATTTGCTTGTTTTGTATTCCCTGTTCATATGTGCCTGTGTGTGTTCTGTGTGTCTGTGTTCTTTTCGTTCATGTACTGTTGATGCGATTTATATAATTGGGTGGTTTGTTAAATCTTCGAGTTCTATTACCATGGCGCAGCAACCATGATGCATCTTCATTAGGAAGAACAGATTAGGTTCCAAAGACATCAGAAGAATTATTGACGCGTTTCGCCTTTTTGAGATACCTTCAGAATCTCTACATGAGAATAAATAGATAAATGTACATTACATTTGTGGTCCTTTCTAGCAAGAGAAAGTGGTAAAAACTTTTTAAAGTACGACACTCATCAAAAAAGTTTTGCGTCACCCCGGTTCCCAGAACTCCTGCATATAGACATTGACTGTGGATACAGACATAGTCCCTTTGACTGTTCAGAGATGAACACTAAAAAAATCCAACGACGTAAGCACCCATGCTTGAGCAGCGCCCATTAGACGGAGGGGGTCAAACAGCCGATCAGTTCCAGTTATTTCACCAGGAAGGAGGTAACGCCTCGTGTTTTCTGTAGGTTAGCCATGTCTAGACGGTCAATACTTCGGCTTGATCGCGTCCGCATTGTTATTTTGTACCAGAAAGGGCTCTCAACAACGGAAGTGTCCAAGTGTCTCAGAGTGAACCAAAGCGATGTTGTTCGGATATGGAGGAGGTACAGAGAGACAGGATCTGTCGATGACATGCCTCACTCAGGCCGCCCAAGGTCTGCTACTGCAGTGGATGACCGCTACCTACAAACTATGGCTCGAAGGAACCCTGACAGCAACGCCACCATGTTGAATAAAGCTTTTCGTGCAGCCACAGGACGTCGTGTTACGACTCGAACTGTGCGCATTAGGCTGCATAATGTGCAATTTCTCTCCCTACGTTCATGGCGAGGTCCATCTTTGCAATTACAGCATGCAGCGTGGTACAGATGGGCCCATCAACATGCCGAATGTACAGCTCAGGATTGGCACCACGTTCTCTTCACCGATGAGTGTCGCATAAGCCTTCAACCAGACAATCAACGGAGACCTGTTTGGAAGCCACCCGGTCAGGCTAAACGCCTTAGACACACTGTCCAGCCAGTGCAGCAAGTTGGAGGTTCCCTGCTGTTTCGGGGTGGCATTATGTGTGGCCGACGTACGCCGCTGGTGGTCATGGAAGGCGCCATAACGGCTGTACGATAGGTGAAAGCCATCCTACGACCGATAGTACAACCCTATCTGTAGCATATTGGCGAGGCATTCGTCTTCATAAACGACAATTCGCGCCCCCATCTTGCACGTCTTGTGAATGATTTCCTTCAGGATAACGACATCGCTCTAGTAGAGTGGCCAGCATTTTCTCCAAACATGAACACTATCGAACATGCCTAGGATAGATTGAAAAAGGCTGTTTATAAACGACGTTACCTACCAACCACCCTGAGGGATCTATGCCGAATCGCCGTTGAGGAGTGGGACAATATGGACCAACAGTGCTTTGATGATCTTGTGGATAGTATGCCTCGAAGAACACAGGCATGCATCATTGCAAGAAGACGTACTACTGGGTGTTAGAGATACCAGTATATACAGCAGTCTGGACCACCACATCTGAAAGTTTCGCTGTATGCTGGTACAACTTGCATTATGTGGATTTCATGAGCAATAAAAAGGGAGGAAATGATGTTTATGTTGATCTGTTATCCAGTTTTCTGTACAGGTTCCGGAACTTCGTAACCGAAGCGATGTAAATTATTTTAGTGTTTTTATAAGCACATCAGAGCGAACTGGGACTTGTTTAGGATTTGCGGATATCACATTAGTCATTAGTAGCTGAAACTTTCTGTATACTGCTAAAACGGAAAACTAAAAGAATTTTAGGAAACGTTGCTCTAGACTAGTAACTAAAAGCCAAACTGATATCGTTTTCATGAAAAAGGCGACAATTATTAGTTTCAGCGAAGGAATGCAGCTGTTTTTAGATAGGGCTACATGGCTAATCTTGATAAAAATGTTGCTTGGTATACAAAGTGCTGTCGTGATGAATACGTGACCGCATGTGCGCACGCTAAATGGAACTAACAGGTAGGTTGCTGCCGACGCAGCTAATGGAAGCTCCGCTAGGCAACGTTTACATGCATGAATGTACAGTAAAGAAGAATAAACTAAAACATGTAGGAGTAGTTGAAGTCAGTGCAAATGAAAAATAGATTTCAAATATGTGATAGAACCAAAACAGATGTATAAACAATAAAAGAAGAAATAAAATCTAATACATGATGATATCTGTTGAAGCCAAAAGTAAGGACGAGAAGCCCGTAAAAGTACATGGATAGTATGGATCGTTTAAAAAAGAGACAAATAGTACAGGGTGATTTTTTTCCACTGTGTACAATTTTTAGGGATTGATCGATGAGGAGATACTGAACAAAACATGTCTAAAGAACGTATGTCCGGTAATGCATGGTTTACATCCTAGAGACAATTTATTCGTTCATATTTTGCTACTGAGACTGCGGTCTAATACGTTCTGTACCACACAACAACAGCATGGTTTCTAACTAGAGTGTTGTACTGTTTCTTGTATGTCATACCCTAGCGCCCTCTTCTGCCATAGTAATTGGTAACGTTGTGTTCGATTCACTTCTCTTGCTGATTCACCTTGTTGTGGATGTGATACAGCGATGTACTCAATCGTTCCATATTCGAATCTATAACTTATCGACACGGTGTTTATTTACCCAAATGCAAATGGCAAACAGTGGCGGTTAGCAGTGTTGTATCAGGAGATATATCCCCGCCGACAACCACAGCAGCATTCAATGTTTTAAACAGTGTTTAGCTGTGGGTTTTAGACAGGGTCGTTTCAGGAGGCACGAAATCATGAAGGACGTACTCGAAATGTTCGGACACCAGAGTTCGAGGAAAATGAACACTGTGGAAGGCGACTGATGTGAGAGTTAAAAGCAGTTGTTCCACCAGTACAGAGTAAGCCAGATGTGTGCAGGTTTTGCTAGCGACAGACTTTCCACATATGGAGCAGTTTTTTCACGGGTTTCTTCATCAGAAATCCACGATTTCGAGATTTGTGTCATTCATCCTATTCACAGAAGTGGGCACTTTTACGCAGAGTGGTATCTTCAGTTTCAGTAGTAGTCATCTGTAGGACATTATGCAGAGCACCCATGGTACGGTAATAGCGAATCATCAGCTTCGGTGCACCAGGAACGTGTGGACTGGGCTGACTGCCGACCGTATTTTAGGGCCAGCATTTCTTCCACGTTGCCTAGCAGGCCAGAACTATCGGCGTTTCTTGCGGATGACTTTGCTTCCCCTGCAGGAAGAAGTGACATGGATAATTCGAAGGGTTATGTGGCTGCTACATGATGGTGCTTCTGCCCACTTCGCCATTAACATTCGCACACATCTCAATCACGTCTTCCCTGATCGATGGATCAGATGCCGCGGTCCAGATGCACGGCCTGCTTGTTCACTGGATCTCAACCAGTTAAGACGAGTCTTTGAACATGTGTTCACATAATGACTCTAGCAATCATCTCAGGGTGAAACGAGTCGCCTTACTCAAACACTCGAAGATATGTTGAAAGAGAAGTAGCGAATTATTCTGCTGTTTGTTTTTATCAAAGCTTGTGGCCATTCCTTTTCTTTCAGGCCAATCAGTGTGTTCGTACTTCTTACATCTCCACCCACTAAAGATTTTGTAGCCTATCACAGGCCTTGTTTCTTTCGTAGGACAGAGTTTTACTTCAGCTACATAATACTGAGATAGAGAGCATTTTCTTTCATGCAAGTTGTAACACAAGTGGTTACAGTGAGTCACCAAAGTTTTGAGTTGGTTTGTCTCCAGACGTTTGTCAGTCATCTCCAACTATGTTCTTATAGAAAGGATTTCTGAAGGGTCGTTCTTAAAGTAGCTACAAGGGCTACTTTTGCCAGCAGTCTACTCAGTGACTCCGGCATCTTATTATGTCTGCTACGTGCCCCACTGTGGTAGGTTCAGCTGAGTGCAGGATGGGCACTGCCTCGTAAAATTCTCGTTCCCTTATAACTACATTCCTGGAAATTGAAATAAGAACACCGTGAATTCATTGTCCCAGGAGGGGGAAACTTTATTGACACATTCCAGGGGTCAGATACATCACATGATCACACTGACAGAACCACAGGCACATACACACGGGCAACAGAGCATGCACAATGTCGGCACTAGTACAGTGTATATCCTCCTTTCGCAGCAATGCAGGCTGCTATTCTCCCATGGAGACGATCGTAGAGATGCTGGATGTAGTCCTGTGGAACGGCTTGCCATGCCATTTCCACCTGGCGCCTCAGTTGGACCAGCGTTCGTGCTGGACGTGCAGACCGCGTGAGACGACGCTTCATCCAGTCCCAAACATGCTCAATGGGGGACAGATCCTTAGATCTTGCTGGCCAGGGTAGTTGACTTACACCTTCTAGAGCACGTTGGGTGGCACGGGATACATGCGGACGTGCATTGTCCTGTTGGAACAGCAAGTTCCCTTGCCGGTCTAGGAATGGTAGAACGATGGGTTCGATGACGGTTTGGATGTACCGTGCACTATTCAGTGTCCCCTCGACGATCACCAGTGGTGTACGGCCAGTGTAGGAGATCGCTCCCCACACCATGATGCCGGGTGTTGGCCCTGTGTGCCTCGGTCGTATGCAGTCCTGATTGTGGCGCTCACCTGCACGACGCCAAACACGCATACGACCATCATTGGCACCAAGGCAGAAGCGACTCTCATCGCTGAAGACGACACGTCTCCATTCGTCCCTCCATTCACGCCTGTCGCGACACCACTGGAGGCGGGCTGCACGATGTAGGGGCGTGAGCGGAAGACGGCCTAACGGTGTGCGGGACCGTAGCCCAGCTTCATGGAGACGGTTGCGAATGTTCCTCGCCGATACCCCAGGAGCAACAGTGTCCCTAATTTGCTGGGAAGTGGCGGTGCGGTCCCCTACGGCACTGCGTAGGATCCTACGGTCTTGGCGTGCATCCGTGCGTCGCTGCGGTGCGGTCCCAGGTCGACGGGCACGTGCACCTTCCGCCGACCACTGGTGACAACATCGATGTACTGTGGAGACCTCACACCCCATGTGTTGAGCAATTCGGCGGTACGTCCACCCAGCCTCCCGCATGCCCACTATACGCCCTCGCTCGAAGTCCGTCAACTGCACATACGGTTCACGTCCACGCTGTCGCGGCATGCTACCAGTGTTAAAGACTGCGATGGAGCTCCGTATGCCACGGCAAACTGGCTGACACTGACGGCGGCGGTGCACAAATGCTGCGCAGCTAGCGCCATTCGACGGCCAACACCGCGGTTCCTGGTGTGTCCGCTGTGCCGTGCGTGTGGTCATTGCTTGTACAGCCCTCTCGCAGTGTCCGGAGCAAGTATGGTGGGTCTGACACACCGGTGTCAATGTGTTCTTTTTTCCATTTCCAGGAGTGTATATCTCATAGCTCAGGTCTGGGAAATTACTTATGTGCAATTACTAGTGTGAGTGTTAGTGGTTTATATTCAGGAAATGTCGGTTTTTTTATTCGCTTTGCCTATTAATAAAATTAGTACAGTTAGAAGTAACTATGTCATGTGACATATCGAGTTGACCGGAACTCTTTCAGGAATTCAATGTAAAGTGTTTTTTTTTTTTTTTTTTTTATTTGACACATTACAGCATTTATTCTGAGATTAGTTTCAGAAAGTGTCCTTTATTTTACGCAGGGTTTGAGAAGCGCTTTCTTTTGTTCAATGACGGTTTCTGTGGTGAGGGTAATGGTGACAAATGACACGAATGTGGCTTCTGTTGCTATGTTGATGTGATTGATCATTAGCTCTTCGGTGCTGTGTGTATGGTTCTGCTGTTTGTATATACATAATGTTTCTGTAAGTATGTGTGTACTTCTCTGGCTCGGTCTTGTAGGTGCAGCCGTGGTTGCTTGCACACACACAGACACACACACACACAAACACGCACACACACACACACACACACACACACACACACACACACACACAAACATGCATGCATGCACACAGAAACACAGACAGAATTAAATTTCCAACATAGGTTGCTACAGACAATTGGATCGTAATTGATTATGTTTTCTTTTATGACACTCAAGGTAAGAAAATAGCTGTTTATACACTAACAATCTCTCTCTTCACCATGAAGCATAGTTACTTAGGATAAACGAAATATTGCGTGACAGTATGGATACTCTTCACTGGAAACCAGTTAGAGTAATTAGTGACTCCAGGATATAATTTACTAAATGCAAAATGGCTCTGAGCACTATGGGTTGAAAATGGTTCAAATGATTCTGAGCACTATAGGACTTAACGTCTGAGGTCATCAGTCCCCTAGAACTAACCTAAGGACATCACACACATCCATGCCCCAAGCAGGATTCGAACTTGCAACTGTAGTGGTCGCGCGGGTCCAGACTGTAGCGCCTAGAACCGCTCGGCCACCCCACCCGGCTTACAATAAGTAAAATGCAAACATTAAAATTAATCTATTCCGCGATTAATTCATATCATTATTTGAAAATAGCATTCCATATAAGCTAATCAGGAAGGATATAAAACAGCCATGTGAAAAACTGTGGATTTCTATAGGGATTAAACTGCCCTTTCAAAAGGAAAGGAACATGTATCTTTTGGCAAGAACAAGTAGTAGTTGCAGCAGTGGAGTAGTAATTGCACAATACAGATACTGCTCAGAATTACTAAGGAAGGTTATTAAAAAATCGAAAAAACATGCACATGTCAGAAATCAGTACTTTCGACAACAGACATAAGGCTATATGGGATATAATGAAATGAGAGATCAGACAAACAGCATCAGAACAAGACAGCATCGTTATTGAACTGAATGGAAGGGCAATAAATAATGAGTCACAGGCAGCAAATTTATTTAATTGTCTTCTCTTAAATATATTAGAAAGCATAGGGATAAAAATTTCAGCAGCAAAATGTAACATTCATAAAATTCATTTATTCAAATGTATCACCAAATTCTCCTTTTGAAATTAAGGATATTATACACTCCTGGAAATGGAAAAAAGAACACATTGACACCGGTGTGTCAGACCCACCATACTTGCTCCGGACACTGCGAGAGGGCTGTACAAGTAATGATCACACGCACGGAACATCGGACACACCAGGAACCGCGGTGTTGGCCGTCGAATGGCGCTAGCTGCGCAGCATTTGTGCACCGCCGACGTCAGTGTCAGCCAGTTTGCCGTGGCATACGGAGCTTCATCGCAGTCTTTAACACTGGTAGCATGCCGCGACAGCGTGGACGTGAACCGTATGTGCAGTTGACGGACTTTGAGCGAGGGCGTATAGTGGGCATGCGGGAGGCCGAGTGGACGTACCGCCGAATTGCTCAACACGTGGGACGTGAGGTCTCCACAGTACATCGATGTTGTCGCCAGTGGTCGGCGGAAGGTGCACGTGCCCGTCGACCTGGGACCGGACCGCAGCGACGCACGGATGCACGCCAAGACCATAGGTTCCTACGCAGTGCCGTAGGGGACCGCACCGCCACTTCCCAGCAAATTAGGGACACTGTTGCTCCTGGGGTATCGGCGAGGACCATTCGCAACCGTCTCCATGAAGCTGGGCTACGGACCCGCACACCGTTAGGCCGTCTTCCGCTCATGCCCCAACATCGTGCAGCCCGCCTCCAGTGGTGTCGCGACAGGCGTGAATGGAGGGACGAATGGAGACGTGTCGTCTTCAGCGATGAGAGTCGCTTCTGCCTTGGTGCCAATGATGGTCGTATGCGTGTTTGGCGCCGTGCAGGTGAGCGCCACAATCAGGACTGCATATGACCGGGGCACACAGGGCCAACACCCGGCATCATGGTGTGGGGTGTGATCTCCTACACTGGCCGTACACCACTGGTGATCGTCGAGGGGACACTGAATAGTGCACGGTACATCCAAACCGTCATCGAACCCATCGTTCTACCATTCCTAGACCGGCAAGGGAACTTGCTGTTCCAACAGGACAATGCACGTCCGCATGTATCCCGTGCCACCCAACGTGCTCTAGAAGGTGTAAGTCAACTACCCTGGCCAGCAAGATCTCCGGATCTGTCCCCCATTGAGCATGTTTGGGACTGGATGAAGCGTCGTCTCACGCGGCCTGCACGTCCAGCACGAACGCTGGTCCAGCTGAGGCGCCAGGTGGAAATGGCATGGCAAGCCGTTCCACAGGACTACATCCAGCATCTCTACGATCGTCTCCATGGGAGAATAGCAGCCTGCATTGCTGCGAAAGGTGGATATACACTGTACTAGTGCCGACATTGTGCATGCTCTGTTGCCTGTGTGTATGTGCCTGTGGTTCTGTCAGTGTGATCATGTGATGTATCTGACCCCAGGAGTGTGTCAATAAAGTTTCCCCTTCCTGGGACAATGAATTCACGGGGTTCTTATTTCAATTTCCAGGAGTGTACATTCGTTCAAAAACAGAAGCTGACCTGGTTTGGATGAGAAGAGAACTAAAAGTTTGTTCCCATGTAATAACACAGTCTTATCTGAAATGTGTAATGCATCACTAACTCCTGACATTTTTCCAGACAGACTGATATATACCATGTTAAATCCCATTTTAAGAAACATGATAAGCGAGATTCCAATAGTTACCAAACTGTTTCGTTGCTGACATCATTCTCCAAAATTCTTGAGCAGGTGATGTGTTCTAGAATAATATCTCACCTTAGAAACTATAATAACCTTAGAAAATCATATTTAGGATTCCAGAAGTGCTAATCTACTGATTATGTCATTTACACTATTGGTCACCAGATTTTACAAGCGCTAAATAATTAAACAGTACCAGTTGGTATTTTTCACGACCTCTCTATGGCATTTGACTGTGTGAATCACACTATTCTGCCAGATAAATCGACGTTTTATGGGATTGAATATATAGCCTAACAGTGGATACAGTCATACCTAACAAAAATAATTTAGAAGGTAGTACTTTGTCATTCAAGCAATGTAGTCCAGGAACATAATTCCGAATGGTAAGCGATCACATATAGGGTTCGACAAGGTTCAATCTCAGGTCCACTACAGTACCTCTTACGTACAAAAGATCTTCCATCTCCTATACAACATGCAAACTCGGTTCTTATTGCAGATGACACTAGTATTGTAAGCAATCACAGCGCATGTAAAGAATCAGAGGAAATGGAGAACAATCTTCTTAAAAGTACCATTGACTGGTTTTCTCAGAATGGTCTCAGCCTAATTTTGAAAAGAAGCAACATATTCAGTTCCGCACATCTAGAGGTACTACCCCAATGTTAAGAGTAAAACATGGCAAGTAATGATAAATAGGGCGGAAACTTAAAAATTTTTAGGGGGATATATTGAAGAGATTTTATATTGAAAAAATACTTTTTTGACTCCTATTCTACCTTGGTTGAGCCACATTAACATGTTTACGCATAGAATCATTGAAAACCTTGGAGAGAGACAGATCAGTAATTTGAGATACTTTGCATATGTTCATTCAATAATGCCGTATAGAATTATGTTCTAGGGCAACTCATTTTTAAGAAAGATAGTCATCATTGCGCAAAAACGGGCTGTACGAATAATATACGGTGATCACCCACCATCATCTTCTAGACATCTGTTTAAGGAGTTTTACATTCTGACTACAGCTTTGCGGTATATTTATTCCCTCATAAAGGTTGTTGTAAGTACACTGGAGCTTCAAAGAAACTGGTATAGAGAGGCGTACTCAAATAGAAAGATATGTAAACATCCAGAATACGGTGGCGCCGTCGGCAACGAATATATGAGACAACGTGTGCCGGGCGAACTTGTTAAACGGTTACTGCTGCTACAGTGGAAAGTTACAAGGAATTAAAGGACTTTGGACGTGCTGTTATAATCGGTACACGAGCAATGGGATACAGCACAATCGAGTTAGCGATGAAGTGGTGATTTTCCCGTGCGACCATTTCGCGAGCGTACCATGAATATCAGGAATCCAGTAAAACATCAGATCTCCGACATCTCAGCGTCGGGAAAAGATCATGAAAGAACGGGGCCAAGGACGATTGAAGAGAATCATTAAACGAGACAGGAGTGCAACCCTACTGCCAGCTGGTGCAAATTTCAATGCTGGGTCTTCAACAAGTATCATCGTGCGAACCACTCAATGAAACATCAGCGATATGGGCTTTCGGAGCCGAACGCCCACTCGTGTACCCTTGATGACTACATGACACAAAACTATATGTCTCGCCTGGGCTCGTCAGCACCGACATTGGATTGTTGGTGACAGGGGGCATGTTGCCTGGTCGGATGAGTCTCGTTTCAAATTGTATCGGGAGGTTGGACGTGCACAGATATGGAGACATCCTCATGAATCCGTGGACCATGCATGTCAGCAGGGGACTGTTCAAGCTGGTGGTGGCTCTGCAATGGTGTGGGGCGTGTGCAGTTGGAGTGATATATGGGGCCCCAGAGGCGTCTAGATACAACTCTGACAGGTGACACGTACATAAGCATTCTGTCCGGTCATATGCATCCTTTCATGTCCTGGCAACCAAACTCACCAGACGAACATTATTGAGCATATTTAGGATTCCTTGCAACGTGCTGTTCAGAAGATATCTCCACCCCCTTGTAATCTTACAGATTTATGGACAGCCCTGCAGGATGCATTGTGTCAACACCCTCCAGCGCTACTTGAGACTTCAATCGAGTCGATACCACGTCATGTTGAGGCACTTCTGCCTGCTCGCAGGGCCGTACACGATATTAGGCGGGTGTACCAGTTTCTTAGCCTCTTTACTGTAATCCACCACAGGTCAAAAGAAACAATGAGGCACATAAGTACAATACATGAAGGAACAATGACATTGATTACTCCACATTAAGTCTGCGTTTAGCACAAGAACGGGTTCTCAATGCTGCACCAAAATTTTTGATCGCTTACCCATGACATAAAATGTCTGACAGACAGGTATATAAAATTTGATAGCTAACTGAGGAAGTGTCTCCCCGATAGCACCTTCTGTTGGTTTGTGGGTCGGTTCCGAGAATAATTTCTATTACTGTAATGTATAAAAGGTGGTGGCTAGGAATTATTAACTGACATCAGTATATCATTTTTACTTTTTGAGAGAAACAATTGCGACGTGAATGTAAAATGACCCGTTCCACATCACTACGATCTATTGTGCTAAATGCTACATGGAACATGAAACTAACTAACTAACACACAGACAGACAGACACACACACACACACACACACACACACACACACACACACACACACACACACACACACAACACACACACACACTTACGTATATACATACATAAACAAACACACAGAATCTCCTACATAAAATAAAATAATGCTAACCATAACATTTCCTGTCTTAAATTTTCGATGCTAATAACGTTCTATATTGAGTCCTCTGTGGTTTCGGATGGCAAACTGTGAAAGAAAAACAACTGTAATGGAAAACCTAGAAAACCACGAAAACCATAGCACGTGGTAACGAAATGTATATATAGAATATCTTCTCTACTTTCAAATTTATGAATGCTTTGTTAAAAACTAAATTTTATATCAATACGCGAGGGCAAGTCAATTATTATCCGCAATTAAGTTATATTTTTGTTTTTTTTGGTAGTATTGTCGTTTTACGTCGATAACGCATGCTTTGTTTATTTGTTGTTATATCTTTGCAATTTTCAAGCTGCTATGTTTGTTTCGTAATCGCTGCCGTGCTGTTAATCATGGGTGCTCCGTTATATATTTGCACCAAAGAAGAGCAACGTTCAGTGATCCGTTTTTTGTGGTCTGCAGGCGTTTCAGGGGCCGAAATTCATCGAAGACTTTCGGTACAGTATTGGAACAGTGTTTCGCCACAACGGAGTGTCTACGAATGGATTTAAAAATTCCGAGATGGTCGCACAATGAAGGAACCGGATGACTGTTTACCGCCACAAATGAAATACCATTGAGCGTTCACGTGAAATGATTCCCTTGGACTGACGATTAACCATTGATGAAGTGACACATAGTTTGCAAATTAGTCACGGTTCTGCGTACGAAATCATACACAACGGACTTCGGTTTCATAAAGTTAGCGCAAGATGGGTCCCAAAACAACGCACACAGTTGCATAAACAAACGCGTTTGGACATCTGCAAGAAACATTTGGATCGCGATGGTAACGAAGGGGACAACTTCTTAGAGAGTGTCATTACTGGTGACGAAACACGGACCCATCATTACGAGCCGGAGAGTAAACGGCAGAGTATGGAATGGAAACATCCAAATTCACCGTGCAAGACAAAGCTCAAGACCCAACTGTCCGCAGGATAACTGATACTTACGGTCTTTTGGAACGCAGAAGGTCCAGTACCTGAACATTATGGGGAAAGGGGCACAATAATAAATAGTGCACGTTACAGTGAGATTCTTACTGCCACGCTAAAGCCTGTAATTTGAAGCAAACACCGAGTATTGCTGTTAGAAGATGATGTGTTATTGCATGACAATGTCCGTTCGCATCCTGCTGCCCTCACTGCTGAAACGGTGCAGCAACTCAAATTTGAAATAGTGGATCATCCTCCATATAGCCCGTATCTTGCCCCTTCTGGCTATCACTTGTCTGGACCACTCAAACAGGCATTAGGGGCCGTCGATCTCTCTCGGACGAAGCAGTGAAAGAAGCGATGCATTCGTGGCTTGCAGCTCAACCAAGAACATTCATTTATAAGGGCATTAGGAAGCTTGTACAACGGTGGACCAAGTGCGTTGAAACGCAAGGAGACTATGTCGAAAAATGATGTTCTTGTAAGTTTCCTATCTGATTACAACTACATTTTGTAACTACTTAGCGGATAATAATTGACTTACTCTCGTAGATACTAAAAACGATTTGTCCTGTTGTTTAATAGAAAGAAAGTGATAAAGCCCACCGATGACGTTATAACATAGGGAAACATGTCAGCGTAAAAGATGATAAAACTGTGTTGGCATAAGGTGGACCTTCTCCAAAAAATATAAATTGTACTGTAAGTATACACTGACGTAGGTGCTTCAGCTTCAAAATGAATATGTCGACATACTCACCACTTGTAAATACGCGCATCATCCTTAAGCTGTAGTAGGACTGACCAACAAATTATAATCAAAGTGGAAAAATTCTGTTGGTTATATAAACATAAAACATTTTGAACTTCAAAATGAAAGTGACAATTCTTAAATAATCTCTTTGGAGCTACAGTACAGACAAGTTAAACGAAAACTTAGCGCTGTAACTTTCTATATCTCTGGAACTAATAAAAATATGGCGCAAGTTATGTGTAATGTTCTATTACAATTAGTCTATAGTATAACCTCCTAAGATATTTAATATCCCTTCGGAAATATATTGTATATGACGCTTACCCTTCAAAAACTTCGGCTTACTCGGAAGATTTCCCACACACGACTCACAAACGTAGTAGCAACAACGTTCATAGTCCTAGAATTCGGTACACACTTCACTAGAAGTAAATTTGTGGCTTTGGGAGTATAAATATATTTGTAGAAAAAAAATTAAATGTGAGATCCGTCAAATTTCGCGAAGACTGAATTTTCCAAGTATTTGGTTAGCAAGAATGTCCGCTAACCTACAGGTAACTTCATTGCAGTAGATCTTCATGGTATTCGTAAGATGTAAGTGCATTTTTTTAATTTTTAGAAAAGTGAAATATGGTTTTGCTGACGGAAAGTGTAGTAATTAATACGTACTTAGTAATTAATATTCAGGTGCGTAGAATAATGCGTTCGAGATTAACAGCGGTGTGAGTAAGCTGTAATTACAGGCGAGAATAAATCTTGCTCAGCAATGGAATAATACGTCATGCGAGCTAATGCTCGGGAGGATTTAGCCGGCCCTATTTCAGTATTAGCGGATGGAAGGATAGAGTTTTATCCCGAGCACTGCCCATCTATTCAGGATCGGCGGGACGTTTAATTGCATTTCCATGTTTGCGCTATGTGTCGTTACAATTACTTGTTGTTTGCTTGCATTGATTTGATTTTGGTTTTGTTGAGAGTCCTCTTACATGCCAGCCTCATTCAGAACAAAAATTCAATCACTGTACCCGTGGATAGGGGAAGCGGAGGCCGCTTAGAAATATTAAAAGTTTTAATTACAAAGTGGATATTTCAGCTCGCTTAAAAATTCTACCACCGTATAAGTTTCCCATGTAACACTGCAGTTATGTGACCGAGCTAGCACTTGTGAAAATCTGGTCGAATGTTCTTCAACGCTATCTCCACCAGCATGATTACTTATTACTTGTTCTTTTGTTTCGTGACCTGATTAATATGGATCGTTTGATCAGCATTCATTCAGGTGTATATAGTATGGCATTCTTTCGAACACTTTCTGTACAGCTAGCACAAATATTGTTCATACTTCTCCGATCAGTTGCTATACTCTCTACTCACAATAAGATGGAAAAGTATTTCTACCCTACCCACCCGAGTTCCTCCATTTATGTTACAAATGAAAACTATAATGCCTTATGTATAATGGTTTTATTAATTATGTTTATAATTTTGTTGTTAATGATATTTAAATGACATACTGAAGGGAGTACTTGTGCAGTGTTACTTGTAAGACTTGTGTGTTGAACGATATTTGAACGCACAGTTATATTTGTGTTTATACGTACGTATGTTATACTATTGTTGCCACATTAATTCTATGGCGTACTTTCCATGTTGATAAAAAGTTGGCAGCAGACTGTTAACATATATTCAGTATATTTTTCTGTATTTGTACAAGTATCTGTTATGATAATGAGTAATGCATTGTGCAAACACTTTACGCTTTATTTAATGTAATTCTAGTAGGATATGTTAATAAAGTTCGTATTTTTTTTAATTCCTTTATTAAAAAACAAGGGCACATTTGTGCGAGAGTGGGAACGTGCAAGAACGCGAAGTGCGTAAATTTCGGTAACTTTCATTCGGGTATGCAAAAATTTGGGGTCAAGACTTAACTTGAATCGTCATTTATCTTGGTAGGTATGGTAACGAGGATTCGCGATGTTTGGCTAAGCCTACTCGGAACTGTAGAAATGTAATGTCGTGTGCCCTACTGGGATGAAAATTGTCAAACGTTTGGTTTCTGAAAGAGGGATGAGTACTATAAAACTACAATTGTGGGCTCTGGCTTTACAGGAAGGAGTGTATTACATAACGGAAGAATGACTTTATAGAAAGTATAAAAGATGATTGACTGTAAACTGTGTTGATCGGAACTTTGTTACGCGAGAACGGAGAGTTCCATTGATTAATGATTACTTGCGCGGCAGGGGAGACGAGCATTATAAATCACCTGTGAAGCTAATTTAGATGTTTTACATGTAGCTCGCAGCTAATGGAACGACCTTGCACCTTCTGGAATAATGAACTTTGCTGTGGGATCAAATACGCATTGTCTCACCAGACTGTCAAACCTAAAAATGTTATTCTGACATTATCCCTTCGCTACATAATCCGTAAATACGGTTAGCGGAAAATCCGATTTATACCGCTCTCTTATCAGCCACCGACTTTTCACAATATACACAAGAACAAATACATATTCACATAGACCAGGTTTCATCTATTTGGTATGGGACTAATCGGTATCGACCAAGGTTTCGTGAGGGTTTCATTGGTAGTAAGGCAAATGCTGGACTTTAAGTACCCTCGTAAGAATTCCTAATTGAGGCTCCCTGTACCGTACTACGAAGTCTGCTGGTATTCCGTTAAAAAGTCTCTGACCATTCTAAGGAGGATTACTCGTACAGCCTGCACAAGATTTAGGTATACAGAAGGAAAAATATAACAGCAGATGGTGAAGTTATGTAGGAGAACAATTTAAACGATCAGTGCGCTTTCTCTTCCATGAGTCACAAAGTATTCGTCTGGCACATCATTAATCAATCAAACCGTGTGTATTCGCGTAAAATGTTTTCTTGATCTAATGAACTACTTCATTATTATTATTAATATTCATCTTTCGTCTCCCTCATTATTAACAGTCTGGCCTATAACTTAACAGAGGTAAAACTTTGTCGTGCTTGATTAGTTGCATTTTTAGTAAGGACAGGCTTGTTACCAAGTAACACAAGAGTATATTTATCTATAGTGTTGTGTACTTAATTCTTTTAAATACCTCCGTTCTTCTGTCCACCAATTTTTAGTGTAGTTAACCACAATCCGCCGCGTCCTCAATAAATTTTTCATGAGATGACACCATGTTGTTGTTGTTGTGGTCTTCAGTCCTGAGACTGGTTTGATGCAGCTCTCCATGCTACTCTATCCTGTGCAAGTTTTTCATCTCCCAGTACCTACTGCAACCTAGATCCTTCTGAATCTGCTTAGTGTATTCATCTCTTGGTCTCCCCCTACGATTTTTACCCTCCACGCTGCCCTCCAATACTAAATTGGTGATCCCTTGATGCCTCAGAACATGTCCTACCAACCGATCCCTTCTTCTGGTCAAGTTGTGCCACAAACGTCTCTTCTCCCCAATCCTATTCAATACTTCCTCATTAGTTATGTGATCTACCCATCTAATCTTCAGCATTCTTATGTAGCACCACATTTCGAAAGCTTCTATTCTCTTCTTGTCCAAACTATTTATCGTCCATGTTTCACTTCCATACATGGCTACACTCCATACGAATACTTTCAGAAATGACTTCCTGACACTTAAATCAATACTGGATGTTAAAAAAAATCTCTTCTTCAGAAACGCTTTCCTTGCCATTGCCAGTCTACATTTTATATCCTCTCTACTTCGACCATTATCAGTTATTTTGCTCCCCAAATCCCCAAATAGCAAAACTCCTTTACTACTTTAAGTGCCTCATTTCCTAATCTAATTCCCTCAGCATCACCCGACTTAATTAGACTACATTCAATTATCATTGTTTTGCTTTTGTTGATGTTCATCTTATATCCTCCTTTCAAGACACTGTCCATTCCATTCAACTGCTCTTCCAAGTCCTTTGCTGTCTCTGACAGAATTACAATGTCATCGGCGAACCTCAAAGTTTTTATTTCTTCTCCATGAATTTTAATACCTACTCCGAATTTTTCTTTTGTTTCCTTTACTGCTTGCTCAATATACAGATTGAACAACATCGGGGACAGGCTACAACCCTGTCTTACTCCCTTCCCAACCACTGCTTACCTTTCATGTCCCTCGACTCTTATAACTGCCATCTGGTTTCTGTACAAATTGTAAATAGCCTTTCGCTCCCTGTATTTTACCCCTGCCACCTTTAGAATTTGAAAGAGAGTATTCCAGTCAACGTTGTCAAAAGCTTTCTCTAAGTCTACAAATGCTAGAAACGTAGGTTTGCCTTTCCTTAATCTTTCTTCTAAGATAAGTCGTAAGGTCAGTATTGCCTCACGTGTTCCAGTGTTTATATACGGAATCCAAACTGATCTTCCCCGAGGTTGGCTTCTACTAGTCTTTCCATTCGTCTGTAAAGAATTCGTGTTTGTATTTTGCAGCTGTGAGTTATTAAGCTGATAGTTCGGTAATTTTCACATCTGTCAACACCTGCTTTCTTTGGGATTGGAATTATTATATTCTTCTTGAAGTCTGAGGGTATTTCGCCTGTTTCATACATCTTGCTCACCAGATGGTAGAGTTTTGTCAGGACTGGCTCTCCCACGGCCGTCAGTAGTTCCAATGGAATATTGTCTACTCCGGGGGCCTTGTTTCGACTCAAGTCTTTCAGTGCTCTGTCAAACTCTTCACGCAGTATCGTATCTCCCATTTCATCTTCATCTACATCCTCTTCCATTTCCATAATATTGTCCTTAAGTACATCGCCCTTGTATAGACCCTCTATATACTCCTTCCACCTTTCTGCTATCCCTTCTTTGCTTAGAACTGGGTTTCCATCTGAGCTCTTGATATGCATACAAGTCGTTCTCTTATCTCCTAAGGTCTCTTTAATTTTCCTGTAGGCGGTATCTATCTTACCCCTAGTGAGATAGGCCTCTACATCTTTACATTTGTCCTCTAGCCATCCCTGCTTAGCCATTTTGCACTTCCTGTCCATCTCATTTTTGAGACGTTTGTATTCCTTTTTGCCTGTTTCACTTACTGCATTTTTATATTCTCTCCTTTCATCAATTAAATTCAATATTTCTTCTGTTACCCAAGGATTTCTACTAGCCCTCGTCTTTTTACCTACTTGATCCTCTGCTGCCTTCACTACTTCATCCCTCAAAGCTACCCATTCTTCTTCTACTGTATTTATTTCCCCCATTCCTGTCAATTGTTCCCTTATGCTCTCCCTGAATCTCTGTACAACCTCTGGTTCTTTTAGTTTATCCAGGTCCCATCTCCTTAAATTCCCACCTTTTTGCAGTTTCTTCAGTTTTAATCTACAGGTCATAACCAATAGATTGTGGTCAGAGTCCACATCTGCCCCTGGAAATGTCTTACAATTTAAAACCTGGTTCTTAAATCTCTGTCTTACCATTATATAATCTATCTGATACCTTTTAGTATCTCCAGGGTTCTTCCATGTATACAACCTTCTTTCATGATTCTTAAACCAAGTGTTAGTTATGATTATGTTGTGCTCTGAGCAAAATTCTACCAGGCGGCTTCCTCTTTCATTTCTGTCCTCCAATCCATATTCACCTACTATGTTTCCTTCTCTCCCTTTTCCTACACTCGAATTCCAGTCACCCATGACTATTAAATTTTCACCATAATCTACATAATTACTCTTATCTACACTCGGAGAAACAGCTGAAATCTTGCGGCTTGGGACAGTTTCCACATGACGTGCCCCTAAAATGCATGCACTCACCTACAGGATGATAGTGATGTATTCTATGGTTTTCATTTTATTTTAGTTGGTGTTTTTCACCATATGTACTTTTATCATACCTACGGATGTGCGGAAAAAGATTGATTATTCATTACAAACCACGTTTTTCCATTCTGTTTATTGGTTTTGCACAAAAATACATTTATTATTCTAAATAGATTATTTTTCTACGTCGATTTTCCATGTGAATCGAAGTTCATTTTTCTCGCACACATTTCATGGATTGTCTTCAGTTGATGTGAACCGAAAATATTTCACGTAAGTGCTTTATTACTAACTCTTTCTGACCTTCGAGTTTCCAGTATAGTATCAATGAAAGCAAATCTTCGTCTGTCCTGGGTAATGTGGGTTACGTAGATATTTTCGCATATTAGTACTTGATACATGTATGTCATGCCTGTTCAGTGGCGACTACATTTCCGAATTTTCTGATGCCAAGTGATTTGCCAAGCTTTAGAAGACCTTACTTCAATCTTAATTTGTGTACAGACAAAGAATATCTCTTAGTAGTGTGCCAGTACATCAGAATTAAGAATTGTTGTCTCAGTTTTGCACAAATCTGTGGGACCAGACTCCATTTAAAAAAGTGCCAGGAACCACTTCAGTACTACGTGGTAATTGTCACGGCATACAGTTAAGCGCCGGCACTCCAGTCGAGAACGTGAGAGCAGAGAGGGCTGTAAAGGAGACGTCACATAATTGCATACTTACTGGCTCTTCTGCAAGACGACAATGTGACAACAGCGGCCCCTATGCGAAGAGAACACATTAAGCGCCGCTCGGAACTGGCCGCGGCCAAGTTCTACGAGAAGCTTCAAGATGAGCAACATGAACAGAAGTGTCAAAGCTTATTACTTTGCTCATACATTCTATATAGCTCAAACATTGAATTGTTATACTGACGATATTTCTTATTTTGTCTGTCGCCCTTTGCTTGCGACACATCTGTTCAAATTCCCGGCGGGCTCAGGGATTTTCTCTGCCTTGTGATGACTGGGTGTTGTGTGATGTCCTTAGGTTAGTTAGGTTTAAGTATTTCTAAGTTCTAGGGGACTGGTGACCATAGATGGTAAGTTCCATAGTGCTCAGAGCCATTTGAACCATCTATTCAATACAGAGTTAAGTATTGTAATCATTTCCTTTTGTAATAAAATTTATTAATACATTTTCTTGAATTGTTTTCTAGCGATCCGAGGAAGCAGGTTTCCTAGACACGCCATATTCAACGATTAGGCAGGATTCAACAGTAATCTCGCTCTTCAACTAATAGTCTTCTTGAGGGAACATCCGCAACCCAGCGTCGCAATAGACGTGGAAATCACAGCTTCAGATGGAAGGCTCATCATCAGGTGCCGTTAGTTTGTGTGCCGCACCATCGACCATCGCGAGACTTGCAAGGGCGGACGCAGGTGCTGAGCACGGAGCTGTCTGTATTCGCCTGCTGTGCTCGTCTCTGCTCAACAGTCTCGCGACACTCGATACTGCAGCACACGACTAATTGCACCTGATGATGAACATCTGTTAGCCCGAAACTGGTCGTGAATTTAACAGTAAAAGCCATACAACTTCCATTTCTGTTCTTCTCATCACTTACCCTAGCAGGATCAGTTGAAACCATTTCTCATATTTTTCTAGTAGGGGTATCCCAAATGGTAATTTCAGTTTTAAAAATTATGTACAGGCATACGTCGTCACTTTCATGTTTTCTCTGACATGCATTTATGGTACCTGATTGATCCAGCTGGATATATGATCAGGTTCTCTATGCGCCAGGATTCGTTTGTAGGGGCTCTTTGCTTGACGACTACGGTGGCGGGTGAACTGGGCTCGTGGTATGACAGAATTAAATGCAGTTCTCCAGTCGGGATATGTCTGCATCGATGGTGGTGTCAATCTGGAAAACATTCTAATTAAAAAAATCGCCTGTTCCATAGCAAATACAGTGATTTAGTCGAAGTTGGAGGCACAATCGATGTGGACAGTCACAGTCGCTGGAACTTGCCTGCAGCTATGGGTGACTGCCCGAGGGCGTGTGAGGTGATAGTGACTGTCAAAAACGTGCTGTGTCGACCCAACCTCAGGGGCTGATGCAAGGCGGTGGCAGGTACTCGCAAAAGAGGGAAGAAAGTAGTCTTGGCAACTGACATGCTTCCATATCTCGAGTGAAAGTGCATGATGGCGGCCTCTGGCATGGCTGTTGGTGCCAGGTTTGTGCCCACTCTGGGAAGTGAACAGCAACTACTTATGCCCACATGGGGCGATGTACAGCGACAATGTGTCCGTTTAGTCAGTGCTGGATGGACGGCGAGATGGCTCAGACCAAAATCTGTGAGCAGCCATTGAGGTGACCATGAGTAAAAGGTAGTTACCTAGCAGGTGACTTGACAGTGCAAAGGCACCAAGTTGGCAGCACTCAGTTTCAACCCAGCCACTGGTCTGCAACTATTGACGGCACTGTGTTATGGTGTCAGATGGGTGGTTCATCTGAGACTGCAAATGATTTCTTCTCATGACAACTGGTTGGAATGGACTGCATAACTTAGCATTCTGGACATAACTGTGCACAATGAAGACAGGAGCCTAAATTAGGTGGTATATATACATAAGCTGGTCTGGGTAGTGTTTTTCATATGGCAACAGAACTGGGCACTAAGTCAAAATAGGATGGAGTTCATGGGTGTAACAGTTGGGAACCAAAATATATCACAATTTCTCTGCGTACTGAATATGTGTTCTTGCATACTTGATATATGTTCTTGTGTCATGGCACCTACATATGGAGCTGACTTGTACTTTCCACCTTATGATATAATTCTGGTAAATCGATGCAGGAACTGTTCGTTACATCAGGTGAAGCAGTGCTGCAATACATTGTTTCCAATGTAGTTTTGTGGTGGTAGAATGTACAGTCGTGTTTCTATTGCCTGAGACATTCAGACAGTACTGAACTCATTTCAAACCTGGAAACAGGTCTTCAATTGAATGTCCCATGAAAGCAAAGAATTTTCTTTTTTGAACAATATTTTTTTTTTGTATGTTACTTGCCTGAGATTATTTCACTGTTTGAGAAGAACCCAGATGAACAGAGTCTCCTAAGCACTGCGATTTATGCAAGTAATACTATCTAGGTGCCATCCAGACTCCCTTAGAGGAATAGTTTCTAGAGCAAGATTTGAAACAAAAGTTTGAGTTCAGTACCCCGTAAAAGCACCAGCAGCGTAAATTGATATGCTGTGCGCTTAAATGACACAATACTCGGCGGAGCGTTAACTGTGCAACACCAGGAGGGGTAGCACAACGAAATTTTACTTACTGTGAATGTAAAGTATACAACCTAGTACAAAGAGGATATGATAAAAGCTATAGTTAATTTTGGGGTATACAGCGAGTGACATTTAGTACACAGCGCTGCTATATTAGGTAGCAACAATGGGTCACCTTTGGCTCGCGTAGAGTCGAACCGCACAGCTTGAGCTCTCTGCCAGAAACCATCAATTGCAGTGGTTGACGAGTGGTGGTGTACCAGTCTGAAAGAAATCCGCCACTAGACGTTTCCAGTGGGTGAGAGGCATGGAAAACTTGCTGTCCAGGACAGTGGCCGAATACCATTTGTATCGAGATAGGTCAGACAGAACGCACAGCGTCCGTATTTGCATTATTTTGTTGAAAGATAAAAAGACGAACACCTGTCAAAAAGGGTGCTAGGACAGAGCCGCTGTACTTAACAACGCCAGATATTCATGAAAGCCTACTTCCAAAGATTCGTGGGCCGTATTCAGTGAGGATCAAGGAACATTCTACAGTCATATACGTCTCGCTCTCATATAGGCCATGAGCTGGATTAATTTCAGAACGTACAGAAGCCTTTCAAGCAGTCATACAACTCGCATTCCATATGAGGATAGAAAGGGACGCAATCATAATATGTGTAACAATGTTAAGTAGCCCCCGCCTTATATTTCACTATGACTGGCAGAGTATAAGCATAAATGTAGAGGCAGATGTCTAACTAATTCAAGTCGAGCATAAATATGAAGGCACACAAACTGGCAGTGTTGTATGTAATGATTTATCTCAGTATGTATCTTCACTGACGTATCGAGAGCAAGAGAAACGTCTATCTTGGTGCGAAAGCGGAATTATTTAAACCTCTTCTCATTAGACAGGGTAATGTGTTTTAAGAAGTAGTCTGTCATGCTCGGTAAAACATCAACGTTTCCGAAAGGTAATGCAGGTGAGGGTGGTGCATGATGTTATACCAGCCGCTACTTTGAAATATGCTTCAAAACTGTTGGAGCCAGTAATGACGGTCTATTGCGTCGTACAGTACGTGTGGAAACCACTTTTCCGATTAGAGATACAAAGGATAAATTAAGACGTGCTGCGTTTCCTGTTTGTATGTTTGTTTCGTCAGTTTCAGCTGGTTTGAAGCACATCGCTGTGGTGAGGGCGTCGCAAGGAAACAGCTGAAAGTGACGCCTGTGAAGCGGTTGCTGCCAGGGTACACTGGGAACTGGAGACACAGAGTAGATGTCAATATCAGTGACGGGACGAAGTTGGCTGGCTGCTAAAAGTTCCCCGGAAAGTTTCTTCTGCATCCAGAAGTGATGCCGCCGTTCAGTGCAGACTTTGCAGAGAACTACCACCTAGCAAACAGGGCTGTTATAAGACTGCGGCGTAGTGTTCATGATGAGCAGTCTCTACCGCACAAAACTTGTGCAGCACAACAAATGAGTGTTACAATCAAACATGAAGGTATACAGAATAACCTAACCTATTAACAAGAAAATAAAATTGAAGTCTAGAGGATTAGCAAAATGAATCCGAAGGCGTATCGAAAGCACGAGCCGACACTATTCATGAAATACTCACATACAGTCAGAGCGATTAGCATATACGTATACAGCGAGGTGACAAAAGTCACTGGCTAGTGATGTGCACATATATAAATGGTACTATCGTGTACCAATACACAAGGTATAAGAGGACAGTGCATTGGAGGAGCTGTCATTCGTACACAGGTGATTCAGGTGAAAAAGATTCCTACGTGTTTACGGCCACACGACTTTGAACACGGAATGCTAGTGGGAGCTAGACGCATGGGACATTCCATCTACGTGTAAACCTGCGCACGTACTCCGCAATCTACCGTACTGTGCGTGGAGGAGGGTATCCAGTACCACAACTAGTCGTTTCCTTTCGTGTTCCACTCGCAGAGACGGTGAGGGAAAGCGACTGTCCATACGCCTCTGTATGAGTTGTAATTTTTTGGTATCTTACCTTCTTAGTCCCTAGGCGAAATGTATGTTGGCTGCAGTGGGATCGTTCTGCAATCAGTTTCTAAACATTATCAGTAGCGTTCTTGGAAAAGAATGTCCTCTTCGCTCCAGGAATTCCCACTTGAGCTCCCGAAGCCTATCTGTAACACCTGAATGATACCAGTAACAAATGTATCAGCTCACCACTGAATTGCTCCGATATCTACCATCAATACGACCTGGTGCTGATTCTAAACAATTGACCAGTGCTCACGAATAGGTGGCACTAGCGTCCTATATCGCCATCTCCTTTACAGATGAACCACTCTTTCCTAAAATTCTCACAATAAATCGAGGTTGACCATTCGCCTTTTTAACACAGTTCTCACACCCTTGTTACATTTCATATCGCTTCGCAACGATACGCCCAGATATTCGAACGACGTGACTGTGTCAAACAGAACACTACTAATGCTGTATCCGACAATAATGGGTTTGTTTTTCCTACTCATTCGCATTAACTTACATTTTTCTACATTAAAAGCCTCTAGAAATATTGTCTAGGTCATCTTGCATCAATCTACAGTCACTTGAGCTCGACAGTAGTGGAACAAAGTATGTCTCACCCCACTCTCCATGGTTGCCAAATTTATTCGAGATGGCGGATCAAAGATGGCGGTGACAGATATGGAAACGTTGCAATAACGTCATGCTGGGAAGTTCTAATTTTGGGGGGGGGGGGGGGGGGGAAGGTAGGTGAATTGGGCTACCTCCACTAACCTAACCCCTCCCCTCCCTGTCACCAGAAAATGGTGTGAAATTAAAATTTTGGTAGGGAAAAATGTCTATTGGGCTACTTCCACTAACCTAAGGCATCTGACAACCACATCTTCCTGTGAATTAGAGAGAAAAGGACTCAGCCTATGAAGTACAGAATGGATGTAAGTCTTTATTTGGACAGTCTTCATTTAAACAATTTAAGGCACTAGCTCCATCCAGTGTGTTCGCCATGTGGTCCCGAATCTAACTGACCTAGTAAACAGTACTGAAGGGAGGGGACACTGTTGTCCCTCCTGTGGTGTAATTGAAGATGGTGGTCTGAGGGAAAAAAGCAGGAAAAGAACTGAGCCTGCACTGGGCTGCTGGAGAATGGAAGGAGTGTGTTTTATTTATTTTCGAGCAATTTATTTAAGGAAGGATTTCACACAGTTTATTTAGTACACTGATACAAAATACTCATCCTGACGTGCTTGGAGTTACAGTAAATAGTCTGCAGACCAGCAAACTACTCGTAAACTGTCAAAATAATGCAGTACACTGATCTAAAGACATGCTTGCTAACTATAAACTGTCTAAATAGTGCATTGTACAGCATATGAATACGAAAACAATACGTAAATTGTCAAAAGATAATGCATTTGTAACGCTATGCAAATACACTTACAGCGCTTAAACAGTAAAAAATAATGCAGTGCAAAAACACTCAGTGCACGTAGAAAACGCTTTCGAACTATCATCATCTACAACATATCAGTGAAGCGTTTCAACATGCACACGTCTTTACATCGTCGTCAGCCACTGCTCTCGCACTGCAGCCCATGGCAGCCAGCACGTGAAAGTCCTATCTACAGGTTAAGTTCTTAGAAAGTTATACTGACGTCACATGTCTATGTAAATAAGAGTCAAGTCACCCTCTGAACAGCGCTCATGTGTTACCGTTGCTGGCGTGAGACCTCTATACCCACGGGCACTGACGTGACAGATCGCGCTATAGAAATCTGTTCCAATACTTCCCAGAATAGTACGGGGTGTACTGTTCCTAGCTATCCTAACAGGAAATACGAGCTGCGTCTAGCCAAGCACGCATTTACCTGCCAAGCATGCCCGATGCATCGCTGTGAAAAGTTCGTGTGTTGACTCACTATCTAAAAGGTTCTCAGTGTTATACTGACGTCACATAGCTATGCAAATAGGACCACTCGGAAATTGTAAAGTGCTGCAGAAATAGTTAACGGCCACTTTTGTAAGAGCTTTCGTTATGTCTCAGCTCGTCTGAATGGAAATGCAGGTCCTGACGGGATCTGTTAACGAAAATAGCCAGAATAACACCGAATGCAGTCTCTCTTGCGACGCTAATGAGACACCCCGTCCATTGCTAATCAGTCTCTTCTAGGAATTGGTAAAGTGCTGCACTAATAGTTAACCGTCGTTTTTGTTGTAGATTTCGTGATGTCTCAACTTGTCTCAACTGAAATTCTTGTCCTAACAGGACCTGTGAACGAAAATAGCCCAAAATAACATCAATTGCATTCTTCCCGATAGTTCTAAGGAGGCATCACATGTCACACTTCCTGGAAGTCGTAATATCCTGCTTTCAAAACACGTCTCAGAAACAGTAAACTTTTCACTGCTAAAAGCCTTCATCACGTATGTGCACGCTTGCGAAAACACCGTTAAGTATATAATCATTCTTGTTACTTGGGGAGAGAGAGAGACGATGGTCGCTTCAAGCTCTTCCAGAAATAGTGACGTTCCATGAAAGTTTCTCATTGGCTGAACATTCAAATGAAGCTCTCCCATTAGTCGCCTCAGACTAAGTATAAACCCACAACCAACCTTAATCGTCTTCAGTCCGCTGCTGTCCACCTTGTTGTGCGCTCCATCGTCTCTGTGTGAACTTGTTGTTTTCTCTCCACCAGATGAAGAGAGGTAGCTGCAGCAATGATTCAGAGTGCAACGGCAAGAGGCCTAGAGTTCTGGAGACAGGATTACCAAGTAAGTAAATAATTTGTATTTTGATTGTAAATTTTCGTGTGTATATGTTAAATTCGCCTTCTTGTTATAGTACAGCTCCAGGATTTCGTCTTAGAGTGTGAGGAGAGACAGGAGGGGGCTGGACCGCAACAGACTCTCTAAATCGAGCCTCCTGTCTTTTGTTCAGAGCCAGAATTGCATGTGAGTATAATTTTGATTGTAGTTTGTTCTTGTAACGATTCAAAATTTTCTTATTTCATTCTTGTTTTTTTCTTTTTTTTTTCTTTTCCTGTAGCTCACTTGATGCAAATGCAAACTGAGCTGTAGGCAGAGCTGGAGACTGAATAGAACTATCTACTGCAGCAGCAGCAATGCTACGTGGAACAACTTCCAGCTGTCGATAACCAACAACACCACTCAGTAAGTGTAGAAAAAATATCTATGTGTAATCTTGTAAGTAGGGTGTTTAGGTTTTTATATTGGTAACGCCAAGTAGCGCTCTGTATGAAAATCAATGGCTGTGCTGTGTGCAGTCTGTGTCTGGTTAGCATTGTTGAAAAATTCCCTATTGTAGTGGGCAGTTAGATGCTAACAGCGCGTAGCGTTGCGCAGTTGGAGGTGAGCCGCCAGCAGTGGTGGATGTGGGGAGTGAGATGGCGTAGATTTGAGAGCGGATGATCTGGACGTGTGTCCACCAGAGACAGTAAATTTTTAAGACTGGATGTCATGAACTGATATATATATATATATATATATATATATATATATATATATATATATATATATATAATGACTTTTGAACACTATTAAGGTGTTCGTTCTTTGGTGTTTGTTCTTTATCAAAATCTTTCATTTGCTAACTATGCCTATGAGTATTTAGTGACTTCAGTAGTTAGAATCTTTTATTTAGCTGACAGTATTGGCGCTCGCTGCATTGCAGTAATTCGAGTAACGAAGATTTTTGTGAGGTAAGTGATTCATGAAAGGTATAGGTTATTGTTAGTCAGGGCCATTCTTTTGTAGGGATTATTAAAAGTCAGACTGCGTTGCGATAAAAATATTGTGTATCAGTTTAGTGATGATCAGAATAAGTAAACTGTGAAATGTCTGAGTACGTTCAGTTTTGCTCAGTTGTTTGAAAAGCAAATAATGTAAGAGGATTGTCAGCATAGTAATTCATAAATTTTTCTAAGGGGACGTTTCAATCTTTCTGTGTAACTCGACATTCGACATTCAAAATACATAAAATTATGTCACGTCCTGTTACGGGAACAGCTCAAGAGGAGTTCGATTTTTTGGACAGGCAGCTGGTGGCTTTTCAACAGCGGATGCATGAAGAGCCTCCAGCAAATAATGAGATGGCTGAGGAACATACTTGTAAGTTTACAAAAAAAAAAAAGATTACGTTTGTACGTGCCTCTAGCAAGGTGGTAGTAGTATAGGAAGTTTTTTCTGTTACATTTCGGTTGATATATCTTGCTTGTTGTTATTGTAGGCGAGACAGACAGATTGCCAGATTCTGACGAGGATAGACAAAGGCGTTATGATCTAGCCCTATTAGGATATGATGATGATGACTTTTTTTAGGGTTTGGTGGAGTCGCCTCATCAAGTGTTATTGCCCTGGAGCCATAGAGAAAAAGGTAATTACACACTCTGATTATAACCTTGTGATCGTCAGAATTCTTTCTTTCACCGCTCCAGCAGCGGTAAGCAATGTACTTAACTGTTATTTATTTTATCTTTTCTTCTACAGCGGTCGCGTATCCGCAACCTCACCAGTGCGGGGCCCATACCGGTGGCGGCTAAGCCTTCTTCCTCACCAAAATGGCGCCCGGTAAGGCACGCATGGCCTATAAGGGCGCCGCTACTTGCGGCGTGAAATCCACCGGCGCCGCCACCGCCGTCCCGGCACCGCCGCTCTGGCGTCCATGAGCCGAGCCACGAAACACCAATCCTGAAGTTACCGGTTCGGGTTTACAACAGCTTCGGGAGCCATCGTCACAGCTTGGATGTTCCCATCGCTCTGACCCAGTAGCACCGCAACATCCTCCTCCGTCATCATCATCTCATGAGTGTTATCGGAATCGACGTAAACGCAAGGTTAGTGTGCCTCGCCGCTTACCGACATTCCCCTCAACACCATCACCAACAAGGTGCACTCAGAATATTATTAATACTAATACAGATGCTCCCGTGGCTAGTGGCAGTTCTCTCTCCTGTCCTTTTAGTGAAGGACATCAGGTCAGTGATACCATATTGCAGTTAGAATACTCGATGATTGCAGACGCTTTTGAGGAGCGAATCGCATTCACGACGATCGAGAACTCCGCAGGAGTATACCGCGACCCTGTTGGCTTTCTAAGGGCGTGCCTTCCTGTCGTGGAAACGGAGCTCCTCTAGGTAGTCAATGATCCGCGGTATCGCGCCTTTAAATATAGTGCAGTGCTTTGCATCGAATTATCGCACCCCCCCCCCCTCTCTCTCTCCCCCCCCCCCTCTCAAGGTTGAGTCTGGTGTTGAAGAGACAACTCTCCATTATCTTTAGTGGGAAAATGGCGTGATAACGCGGTGCATGTCAGTCGCTAAGTGGTTTCGTAAATCAACCTTCAGTGCTATACTAGTCCATATTATACATCTAGACATCCATACACATGTGTCATGTCTACGATACGGTAAATGGAGGGTTCAGCTGTATCAAGATACCTGAGGATACAGCTAACAAGAGGGCATGCACTAATGTAGAAAATCGGAACTCTCAGACTTATTTTCTGTGGTCAATCCTGGCTTGCGAAAGATATTACAATTACAGAGATCATCCTGAGCGTCCCAGTACATACCATGTAGGTGATAATATTCGTTCGTGATATAAATTTGATGGAACAGAGCTCCACGTCAAGATGCTGGACATACCTAAATTTGAGGAGCAGAATACCGGCATATTGGGTCCTATATATTGCCTGTAGAAGAAAAGCAAGTCATATGAGTCAGACAAGCATACTGTTATCGGCCCCCTCCGTTTCTCAGAATTTTCCAGTGAGCACAAGCTGCATGTAAACATGCTGCTCATCTTTGAAAGTGATAATTATCACTATGTTTGGGTCAAAGAAATGTTCCGACTCCTTTCCTCCGAATTATCAACAAATTGTCGTGTAAAACATATTTGCTTACGGTGCTTCACATATTTCTCCTCAGACAAGTTATTAGCAGCGCATCCAGTATACTGTGCTATTATGCCTACTGAAGAAAACAAATTCATAAAGTACAATAATGCTCACCACCAGGAGCGATGCCCGTTTGCAGTGTATGTCGACTATGAATGCCTCTTGAGTCCTGTGACCCACTGTGAAGGTGACCCTACAGCCGCGCGTACCATCTTTACAGAGAAACACGTACCATATACGGCAGCGCACCAAACTGTATCGTCATATGATTCAATTCTTAACCGCTACAGATCTTACGTCGGGGATAATCCTGCAGTTTGGAGGCTCACTATGCTCGAAATGTTCTCAGGGGGGGTTTATAAGCTGTACAGCAACAATGCGCTCATGCCCAAATCGAAGGAGAATGAAGAGGAGTTTAATGACGCGGTTGATTGTCATATTAGTGGGCTGGTGTTAGACACAAAAGCGGAAACTCCTCGTAGGGACCATTTTCATCTTACAGGGAAGTTCCATGGCGCAGCTCACAGCGTGTGCTGTTTGAAGTACCAGCTACCAAGGCATATACCCGTTTTCTTTCATAATTTATGCTCACTTTCTAGTTGAGCACTTGGCTGATTTCAGCTTGGAGAACAATAAGGTCAGTGTCCTGCCTGAGAGTGTCGAGAAATACATTTCATTCTCCAAACGAATGACGCAAAGAACTACACTTCGCTTCCATCATACGCTACGTTTTAAGCAGGCGCCACTCCAGAAACTCGCAGATACTCTACCCCAGAAGGATATGCACGTCACTAGAGCTGCATTTTCTGAAGAAGAAAAGTTTCATCCTGTGACTAAGAAGGGGGTTTCCCCATATAAGTATATGGATAGTATGGATAGTTGAATGGTGTCTGACAGATCAACATCGAAGTGTCCAAACACGTAGAACTTTGTCGGTTAATAGGTGGTATGCAAGATAATCATCATGTATGATGGCCAGCCGTGGACATGTGCAGGATGTAGAAAACCGGGCGACGTTAGGTCCTATTTTCTCTGTCGCAGTTTTATGAAGATCCCATACAGTGAGGCAGCCCCCAAAACGATCGTCGCTGCTTTGCCAGATATCTATGTCTCAGCGGAGTGCAGCCAGAAAGCGTAACTTCAAGATACGCCCGTTCTCCCGCGAGCATTCCCCTTCGGAGACGACGATGTGGACTTCATTAGCACCACCTCCTCTGATGGTGATGAGACCGACAATTTTCCTGAGCTCGATGACCGACTTGTCCACAGTGATGGACGTCGAACAAAGTGTGGTCCTTACCTTTGGTTTGGTTCAGATGGGCACACTTTGACTAGCAGCAGCACCTCCGCTAAAAAGTAGTGGTCGCCCAAAATGGGAAGAGGCGAAGCTGAACACCCTCCGGCGACACCCTCCTTCGTACAGTGTCGCGGGTAGTGGACCAGATACCAGATGGTGATCTCACTTTGAGCGTCCCAACAACAGAAATTGCCACAGCCACTGTTCCCTGTGATCCCAACTTCCTGGCCTTTGTGGCCGAGCGGTTCTAGGCGCTTCAGTCCAAAACCGTGCTGCTGCTATGGTCACAGTTTCGAATCCTGCCTTGGGCATGGGTGTGTGTGATGTTCTTAGGTTAGTTTGGTTTAAGTATTTCTAAGTCAAGGGGACTGATGACCTCAGATGTTAAATATCATAGTGCTCAGAGCCATTTGAACAATTTTTTTCTTGATCCCAACCAACAATGACAAATCGTATTGGAGGGTGGTTACCCGAATGCCACTGTTGCCGTATCACCACCCCTAGCCGTCAATGAGCGTAACAATCACCTGCGACCCGTGCAAAGCCACCGTTTACACTGCTGATGTCAACATTGCCCTCCTCCCTGAAGTGATCGCCTGCTACACACTCCTCATCCATAGTTCTGACAACGGTAGCAGAGTGGCTATCCTGCTTCATGCAGGGCTTCCCACTGAAATTTAATGTACTTCCCTAATGCTATGAATATGGCCCCACACTGTTCAGCTTCCATATCCTAAACGTATCTGCACCATCTGGCTCCAACCGACATCGCGAACGACACACCTTTTTTGCTGCCAAGGTAACGCTGCTTTTAGAGGGTCTCCTAGATGAGCTGGTACTTGATGGGGACTTCAGCTCCACACGAAGGTCTACTGATGGAGTCCAATGACATTTCCCTCGTGCGGCCCTCTCTGTCATCTATGACTTGAGCTTATCAACACATGGATGAAGGTTAATGGCACCCGCACTGGTTTCACATTCTATGTGGCGCTCTCTTCCAGTCTTCTCAACCTTATATGCCTCACACATTCTCTTGCTGGGGACAGTAGCTGTGCTGAAGTTTGGCCTCTGGCTTTCTCTGGCCATGAGGCCTACATCTGCAATGGCGCCCTCACCCAGCAATTGGCGTGGCCATGTAGTTGCATGTAGAAATTAAACGTTGCCCACTTGACTACTCCTGACGGCCGACGGATAGTTGAGGATGGGTGGGCGCTCTGTTGCCGATGTCACATCACTTATCCATCCACCCTACACTTGTGGCCATCTTGCATGAAACTGGGTCTATGCAAGTGATTGATGGGATATGGCAGATGTGACGACTTGACATGCTAGCACCATAGACTTCTATTATGCTATCTTACATGACTGCACATCGATGGTATGCTCTACCGACCATCAGGTGACAGTGCATTGTGCTAAATCACAGGTCTTTTCATGTATACGACAGTGCTCGGAAGGGATCCTTTTCGCGTCCTGTACCAGTGACCATATGCCTCACGAAATGCCGTCGATGTATCACATCCTTCCGGAATGCTTCCATCCTCATCAAGCTCTCCTACACAACCTCAAAGATGTGGAAAGACAACAATATGCTATGCAATGCACCATTGGTCATGCTTTCCATTCCCATTTCACGTGACTGGACGCTGTTGTCCCACGTCACCTGAGTTTAGGTGAGGAGGCCACAGCACTCACCATATACACTGTACCGGAGGATGTGGCTCAATAACGTCGGGAAGATATGACCGCCAATGAAGTATTAGACGTTATCAAAGCAGGAAGCGACAGTAAGTCTCCAGGTACCCCTTAAATTTTACATGTCTTAGCTGTCTGTTGGTACCTGCTTGGACATCTATTTGTCTTGAACTGATGACCCCAATAACGTCGATTACAGCTACCGTCCTTGATGGGGTCTTTATCTCAGTCCCTAAACTGAATGGCGATTGCACATCTGTGATTAGTGGCACATCACTTTATTCGACAGTGACATGAATATTTTCACTCATTTGTAGGTATCCAGACTGAAGAGCATTATACGTCACGTCCCATGATCAGACTTCCCTGTGGGGAGACAGCAACATTCATATTGTCCTTTGCCATTACAGGGGCGTGTTCCCACTCACTGGGTCGTGACGTATGCCTAGTGCACTGGCATCAGTTAACGTCAATCAGGCTTTCGACCGTGTCGATCCACCCTTTTGAAGGCAGTCCTGCAGCACATAGGTTTTCTGCCTCATATAGTAACAGCAGTAATGCATCTCTTGAGCGGCGTGACTTCAAGATTACCCTATAACGGCTACCTCAGCACTCCTCTAGCTATCGAGTGCTCCGTCTGACATGGTTGCCTGCTTTCCACGATGCTGTATGCTTTCGCGTTAGACCGCTACTCCATGGACTTCGCCGACACTTTGTGGGACAATCACTGCACAGACATCGCTTCTGTTGTACGCCCTATGCTGACGATCACGTCCCTTACCTAGGCAGTGAAGATGATGCCTGCACAGCTCTGAGATGGTCGGCGATATATGGTGAGGCATCGGGCGGTACTCTTAAAGTTTCCAAATGGCAGGTTCTGCTCATTGGTGAGGCCCAACCTGAGAGATGCGGTTCGGCGGCAATAAACAGTAGACACCTCTTCCCAACGATCAGTGCTGGCGTCATTCATCTCTGGCTTAAATCCCTCAACATTTTACAGTTTACTCAATACGTGATCGTCTGCCATGCCTTTCGCATCCCTCACCTGGTAGAAGCTTTCCTGGTCTTGATTAGCCGGGCCCATCATATGCTGGTGCTTGCCCTCCCACAGGAGATTGGTGGGGTTGGCTTATTCTACGATCTGGAGAGAGTATAGCACTTTTTATTAGGTCTCAACTGAAAGGCCGGTGTTGCTGCCACGAGCCCCACCAGACTGCCTTTCCAACACTTGTGCCAGTCTCCATGTCAGTCATAGTCTTTCATCACTTTCGACATTTCTACCTGGAAGTAAGTTACATCCTCGATCCTTGCCATTTCCACGGGTCTCCAGACAAAGACTTACATTACAAATGCAGTGGGCCCCCAATGACACCGAACACAAGTTTCCACAGACCATATAGTGTCGTATATGGTAAGCGGTACATGCCGGCTTTCTTGCTACCTCCCCCAATCCGTCTCGTATATCACCGTCAATGGCATACGGATCAACCAGTATCGCTGGCATCGCAGCCGCCTCGCTGTCACACTCTTATATATTCACTGTGGTGTGGGCGATATAGACGTTCACCAATTCTCACGTGGCCCGTCAGCTAACGCCTTGAAACTCGCGCAGAGTATCTTGGCTTTCCTTACCCGTCGACGACTGCTCAGATCACTTTCAATACACTTTTATTCCAGGGCATGTTCCATAGCCTGCATCAAAAACTGACGCTGTTAATTGGATATGCGGCCATACAGTCCGCTACCTTTTTGGCCCCGACGTGAAAGTAAAATTTAAAAGAAAAAAAAAGAATAGTTGCTAGTGCACTTGCCTGCGGAAGGCAAAGGTCCCAAGTTAGAGTCGCGTTCGGGCACTCAGTTTTAATCCATTAGGAAGTTTCGTATCTGCACAAACTCCGCTGCCGAGTGCAAATCTCACTCTGCAATCATCCCCGAGACTGTGTTTAAGCTATGTCTTAGCGATATCCTTTCGTCCAAGAGTGCTATTCTTCATAGGTTCGCAGCTGAGATTCTGCGAAGTTAGGAAGGTGGGAGATGATTTACTGGAGGAAGGAATGCTGTGAGGTGGGGTGATGATCTGTGCGTGGGTAGCGCAGTTGGTAGAGCATTTGTACTTGAAATTAAAAGATCCCAAGTTCGAGTCTCAAGCCAGCACACACCTTTTATCTACCAGGAAATTTCATACTTTTTTCTGCTCAGGATCATTATCTGGTGTCAAATTTGAGACAACGGTTGTTCGTTCTGTATGGATTTGGATTTCATTTCTTTTGTACTAGGATAGGTCTAGCCGAGCAAAAGCTAAAGAAGCAAGAGAATTTCTTATCAAGGAAAATTCAATGGAATCAAAGGAATTTACGTTGGAATTTTCTATTGGAGGGGGGGGGGGGGGGATCAAGAAAAATTGCGTTGCCTGACATCCATGAAATTTCACCAACAGCGACGCAGTGTGAAACTAGAGAAACTCGGAAAACAGAGGTAACCGTTGCACAAGGTAGCTCCAATATCGGAAACGTGGCAGGTATTTCATTCTGGGTAAAAGAAAAATGCTAGAAAAAGACGCCCAACATAGAAAATGAGTGACAATCACTCAGTGTAGTTGTGCGGACTTTCGTGATTTTCTTATTACTCTGTAAACAGTGACTACTAAGTCGGAATGTCATCATCTCAGAGTAACTCGTACAACTGTGCTCCTTCAAGTAACTGCAGAAACTGTACTGAGCTAGCTAGAGACCCTGAAGTAAAATGTCTGAGTGCTGGAACGGAACTGTGTGTCTGCGGCGCGTCATGTTTTGTACCTATCGGCAGCAGGTTTTCCATCTCCACCAGCTGAAGGTGAAGCCAGTGCAGTGCACACTTGACAGCACTCTCTTTGAGACTGGCAACTCTGTCGCCAGACGAGTAAGAGGCACAGACAGACGTGGCACGAAAGCAGTATGAGGTGCGAATTTGTGAACGCCACCAGAAGGCTGCTGATCGGAAGTGATAGACGGCAGTCGAGTGGTTGTGTCTGTGTGGTGTTTGGTTCTCGTGGTAGTTGTTGTGAACCCTTCAGCCTGATACAAAATAAAAAATTAAGTGCTTTTAAGCATCATAAAATCTCTGTTGTGGGCACCAACGCGTTTTCAAACCTATGGAGAACACTTCAGCGAGATTCTAAAGCTGAATCAGCATCTCGACTACCAATATAGTAGCGGTGAGCTATTTGAGTTACTATTGACACAATGCCAATAGAACACAAAAGATGCCTGCTATGTGTGGAAAAGGATGATCAGGATACAATGAAGTTGATACTAATACCTGTAGATGAGTGCCTGAGGGAAGATAATAGAGTGGATATTATAACGAAGAAGGTATCAGTATGTTAACTCAAAGGACTTTGAGTGCATGGGGAAGAACGAAGGGGAAAGCAGCAATAGTTTATGACCTCATAATCAGAGGCCTGGTTGGCGAAATCAGATCGACACTACGATAAGAGGAAATATGTGGAAAATGGCACAGTAGCACAGCGGATAGGTGGAAAGAATACATTGAAAGCCTCTATGAAGGTGAAGATTTGTCTGTTGTGATAGAAGAAGAAACAGGAGTCGATTTAGAAGAGATAGGGGATCCAGTATTAGAATCGGAATTTAAAAGAGCTTTGGAAGACTTACGGTCAAATAAGGCAGAAGGGATACATAAAAATCCATCAGAATTTCTAAAATCATTGGGGGAAGTGACTACAAAACAACTATTCACGTTGGTGTGTAGAGTATATATGTCTGGCGACATACCATCTGACTTTCGGAAAAGCATCATCCACCCTATTCCGAAGAGGGCAAGAGCTGACAAGTGCGAGAATTATCGCACAATCAGCTTAACAGCTCATGCATCGAAGCTGCTTACAAGAATAATATACAGAAGAATGCAAAAGAAAATTTAGAATGCGCTAGGTGACGATCAGTTTGGCTTTAGGAAAAGTAAAGGGACGAGAGAAGTAATTCTGACGTTACGGGTAATAATGCAAGCAAGGCTAAAGAAAAATCAAGACACGTTCATTGGATTTGTCTACCTGGAAAAAGCGTTCGACAATATAAAATGGTGCAAGCTGTTCGAGATTCTGAAAAAAGTAGGGGTAAGTTATAGGGAGAGACGGGTCATATACAATATGTACAACAACCAACAGGGAATAATAAGAGTGGACGATCAAGAACGAAGTGCTCGTATTAAGAAGGGTGTAAGACAAGGCAGTAACCTTTCGCCCCTACTCTTCAATCTGTACATCGAGGAAGCAATGATGGAAATAAAAGGAAGGTTCAGGAGTGGAATTAAAATACAAGGTGAAAGGATATCAATGATACGATTCGCTGATGACATTGCCATCCTGAGTGAAAGTGAAGAAGAATTAAATGATATGCTGAACGGAATGAACAGTCTAATGAGTACTCAGTGTGGTTTGAGAGTAAATCGGAGAAAGACGAAGGTAATGAGAAGTAGTAGAAATGAGAACAGCGAGAAACTTAACATCAGGATTGAAGGTCACGAAGTCAATGAAGTTAAGGAATTCTGCTACCTAGGCAGTAAAATAACCAATGACGGACGGAGCAAGGAGGACCTCAAAAGCAGACTCGGTATGGCAAAAAAGGCATTTCTGGCCAAGAGAAGTCTACTAATATCAAATACCGGCCTTAATTTGAGGAAGAAATTTCTGAGGATGTACGTCTGGAGTACAGCATTGTATGGTAGTGAAACATGGACTGTGGAAAAACCGGAACAGAGGAGAATAGAAGCATTTCAGATGTGGTGCTATAGACGAATGTTGAAAATTAGGTGGACTGATAAGGTAAGGAATGAGGAGGTTCTACGCCGAATCGGAGAGGATAGGAATATGTGGAAAACACTGATAAGGAGAAGGGACAGGATGATAGGACATCTGCTAAGACATGAGGGAATGACTTCCATGGTACTAGAGGGAGCTGTAGAGGGCAAAAACTGTAGAGGAAGACAGAGATTGGAATACGTCAAGCAAATAATTGAGGACGTAGGTTGCAACTGCTACTCTGAGATGAAGAGGTTAGCACAGGAAAGGAATTCGTGGCGGGCCGCATCAATCAAACCAGTCAGTAGACTGATAACTAAAAAAAAAAAAAAAAAAAAAAAAAAAAAAACAGCGAGGGAGTGGCAAAATGGAGCAGTGAAAATATTAGGAATCCGAAGTCCAGCTCCAGATCGGGGTTAATAAATGAACATCGAAATTATACAGAAAATGGAAGTTGACGAGGGCTGACTAAACTCTGTGCGTGATAAGAAATGAAGAGTTCAGAGACGAGTTTCCGGCCGAGACGTGCTATGCTGAATAAGCAACTGGTCCTGCCATATCTATTAAAATTGGTACGCATGGACATTCCACTACACAGGATACCGTCAATCTCGAAAATGGAATTGTTAGCTCCCGAATAGACAAGCTTTCCCACAGCAAAGAACACGAGTGAGAGGAGCAATTAAAGCCAAGATTTTTGAGTATAAGGCAGGTGTGGTTTTCGTTCGCGTGTCAAGGTGTGACAGTTGTCGTAAATGCCTCATTATACCGTATCTGACAGATGCTATACTGGGGAGGGATACTATGCGACGTCAGGCCACGTTTATTGATGCTTTCGCTCCTAAATGTTGTGTTCCCAGTCGAATTGAGTCACCTTACAACCATGCTTCAACTGAAGAAGCCAAGCAATTGATGGTACACTGCTCCATCGCAGTACCAACTTCTTATTTGTTAAGGTGTGTTGCGTACGATCACATGTGTTAAAGAATTCAGAGAAAAAATCGAACGCTGTCATCACTTTCCTTGTGTGATCAAATATTTGTTTTACAATGTGCACTGGACTTTTTACTCCTCGACTCTGATCCATAACTGTGTCACTACTTTCATTCCCATTAAAACACCTCTTTGGTAATGACTATGAGCTAAAAAATGAAATTACGCAAGATATGTTCGCTGTTATGAATCCTGCAATTTACTTTCAAAAACCGAACGTTTAAAACTTTCATTTACGTTTTTAAATTATGTCTCTGGATATAAGATGATTACAATATTATAAAGTTATTATATGTAAAGTGATTTGCCAATGGCGTTGCGTGTTAATGGTTTCTGTGCTAAAGAAGAAATGTTTAACAACCACCGCCGGCCGCGGTGACCGAACGGTTCTAGGCCCTTCAGTCCGGAACCGCGCGACTGCTACGGTTGCTGGTTCGAATCCTGCCTTGGGCATGGATGTGTGTGATGTCCTTAGGTTAGTTAGGTTTAAGTAGTTCTAGGTTCTAGGGGACTGATGACCTCAGATGTTAAGTCCCATAGTGCTCAGAGCTATTTGAACCATTTTTTAACAACCACCGGTGTAATGGACGAGTACCAGCCACATGATGACCTAACTCCTGTGATGTGAAAAGTTCGCTACTCAAGTTCAATGCAGTTTTATCTCGCGAGAGATGCTCTTAGCTAAAGATTGTAGTCCTGCCAACAAGGCCATGTTGATTACCCGCCGACGTGCACCTCTGTTTGCAGGCCAAGAAGATAAGCTTCAGCCACAGTGCATGAAAAAAATAGCTAATTTCTTGGTACTATACTACATCATATCGTCACAAATTGACATGCTGCATGCTACTAGTCAGAGACCCCACACAATGTGTCACCAATGGCTAATTTTCCTGTGTGATATCCGTCTATATCACTGTACTAAGGTTGACATCGGTACCACTTTTCAACCGTCACATTACAGTTATCCTTTATGTTTCTTCATGGATTTCTAAGTTTACTTAAATTATAGTTGTGAGTATGATTTTTGGCTTAGTAGATGAACTCTGTGAGAATTCGGATGCTCTTTTCGAGGACTATTTACGTATTATACTTGTCATAGTTACTTTATTACACTACTCTTTCTGTCAGTGCCATATGGTGTGGAAAATTCGAAATACTAAAACTTAATCTGGGACAAAGTTATCGCAATTACAAATACTGAGGAATACTTATTGCTTAAAGAATGCAACCCGGAATATGAGACTTTTATCTACACTGTAAAGCAGAGAGCTGACGAAGGCATACCACAGGCATCGGATGTAGAACAACAATGGTAAAATTGGACAATGGAATGTTTTGCGGTAATGAAACTTTAACAATTACTGGAGAAGATAGAAAGTCGTTAATGGATTTTGAAAAGTCGTTTTGGGAAAGAACGGGGGAGTCACTGTGTCTTGAGACAGTGACAATTGGGGATGTATAGACAAGTGTGGGAGGAGAAGAATAATCCCTAGGTGAACCTGAAGAACGTGTGTAAGGCCAGGTCCTCGATCGCCTTTTGTGAGATGACCAATTGTTGCTTCGTTCTATGAAGACAGCAGAGCTGCTCTCCCACACGGGCTGCTTGGGTTCAATCGCCAGGACGAGAGACTTTGAGTAAACAGCCCGATATGACTTTGACTTTGTGCCTAGAAAAACCTGGTGTGCTTAGGCGTTGGCGGGAAGTATGAAATGAGTGGCTGGATGTGGTGGAAAGGAGTGACTACAGCAGTCACTACATAGACATAAATAAAATAAAAACTAATACTAGACGACTTTTGAGAAGAAAAAAATAATTAAAAAGAGCAAATGGGATGAGTGCATGGGTGAAAATGCGCCATCAATGAAGTACGTAGTTTTGAATTTACTCGATATCAAATGATTTACAATGAAACCGGTATTTAAAATTCAGTTTCTCCCCATGTTCTGGTGAGATTTTTATATGCTAAATGTCCATGGACAGAGCCCGTGGAACACTATCGGAACAACTAGCAGAATTTCTATAAAGGTTATACATTTTAGCTTAAATTCTTGAGTATGCATAAAAACGCCAAATTTGCGCAGAATAAATATTAACGTAATGAACGTAGTGGCACAACATAAATTTAGACTAATGTATTTCTTATAAAGTTATTTAGTTATATTTATTTTTCGTTTATTAATGGCAAAATTGAATTAATTATTGAGTAAACTAGTGAGCTCAGCAAAGACTTAAGGGAAACAGCGGACAGCTAACATTTTACTTTATTTCCCATTCATTTGCATAGAGTAAGATTAACGTTTTTAAAAATGTGTGGAAGACGAAAGTTTGAGAATTATGTAAGCGCAATGCGAGTGCGTAGAAGGGTCTTCTTGTCTAGGGTCATTTGTTTACAAGAAATGGACAGTAAGGATATACACTATGTGATCGATAGTTTCCGGACACCTGGCTTAAAATGTCTTACAAGTTCGTGCCAACCTCCATCGGTAATGCTGGAATTCAATATGGTGTTGGCCCATCCTTAGCCTTGATGACATGACAACTTCCATTCTCGAAAGCGTATGTTCAATCAGGTGATGGATGGTTTCTTGGCGAATGACAGCCGATTTTTCACGGAGTGCCGCACTCAGGAGAGGTATCGATGTCGGTCGGTGAGGCTTGGCACGAATTCGGCGTGCCAAACCATCCCAAAGGTCTTCTATTGGATTCACGTCAGGACTCTGAGCAGGCCAGTCCATTACACGGATGTTATTGACGTGTAACCAATCCGCCACAGGACGTGCATAATGAACATGTGCTCGATCGTGTCGAAAGATGCAATCACCATCTCCGAATTGCTCTTCAACAGTGGGAAGCAAGAAGGTGCTTAAGATATCAGCGAAGGCTTGTGTTGTGATAGTGTCACGCAAAACAACAAGGGCTGCAAGCCCCCGCCATGGAAAACACAACCACATAATAACACCACCGCCTCCGAATTTTACTGTTGCCACTAAACACGGTGGCAGACGACGTTCACAGGGCATTCGCCTCACCTACACCCTGCCATCGGATGGCCATTTGTGTACCGTGATTCGTCACTCCACACAACATTTTTCCACTGTTCAATCCTGCAATGTGTACGCTCCTTACACCAAGCGAGGTGTCGTTTGGCATTTACCGGATTGATATGCGGATTATTAGCAGCCATTCGACCATGATATCCAAATTTTCTCACCTCCCGCCAAGCTATCATAGTACTTGCAGTGGATCCTGATGCAGTTCGGAATTCCTGTGTGATGGTCTGGATAGATGCCTGCGTATTACACATTACGACCCTATTCAACTGTCGGCGGTCTCTGTCACTCAACAAACGAAGTCTTCCTGTACGCTTTTGTGCTGTTCTTGTCCCTTCACGTTTCCACGTCATTTTCACATCGGAAACAGTTCATCTAGGGATGTTTAGGAGTGTAGAAATCTCACGTACAGACTATAACACATGTGATACCCAATCAACTGATACGTTCGAAGTCCGTGACTTCCGCGGAACGCCCCATTCTGCTCTCTCACGTTGTCTACTGACTACTGTGGTCGCTGATACGGAGTATCTGGCAGTAGATGGCAGCACAGTTCATCTAATATTAAAAACGTTTCTTTCTGGTGGTGCCCGGATACATTTGACCGCAAACAGTATGTATGAGCGGTTTTTGGGTCATAATTGTGTAAAGTTCAGAAGCGTAAATGTACAAGTACTGGTCTTGTGTCAGCTGCGAATGCTTAAAAAATCTGCAGTCATATGGTCATGTGGACTCTTCAGGGTTTCGGTGAGTAGGCGAGTGAGCAGACTGAGAATATCTCATTCTATCAGAGAATGACTGAACTCTGACACATTGTCGCGTATTTACGGATGTTTGGCACTTGCGATTTTTACTAGTTATCCAGTGCGAATTTGAAAAACCGTTCCTAAACACTGAACAATTTCCAGTAGTTTTGCAGATGCTCTGCCGGTATGGTAATGCTGGCATTACCTGCGATTAATTTCTACATTTGAATAACCGCTGACACAGAACCTCCCTTAGCATATACTACTAAAATCTGTGCGCAACGGACTATCTGAGCGCGTGTGACACTAGTAGTGCATGTCATAAGCCAGTCAGTAACATGAGACAGCCCACAAGACAAAGCCAGAATTATTGAATGAACAAGAACTCCTGTTTATTGAAATGAAATAAAAATTATTCATTGAAACGATTTATTGCTACTGTACCGTTCCTGGATTATGATGTTCCTACATTATAATTCAAAAGAAACACAGATCCCATAAAACACCTATAAAGCACAATCATGTCAATAGTAATGATTTGTTGGCAATGTTGACTTGAAAGATTGGAATTCTGTATGTGACGCCTACTTCTGTGAGTATTAACATTGATGCTACCTGACTTTATGTAACGTGACAGTGACTGATACACTGAACTCTGAGGCTGTGCTACGTGCATTAAGTGAACGACTGTTGCTGCAAGTTGAACGAACATGTAGCTGAGGTGATAAGGCAAAACAGAAATTTATCTATGTACCGGAGCTGACAATACGCTTAGCAGAAACAGCTGCCATCGTGAGTGAACGCCATGCTCAGTGCGGCAATAATTAGCATAAGTAATTCGACTAGGATGCCCGCCCTCAGACTGAAAAGTTGGTCCCTGCCTGATTCTTCACTCTTGGGAGAGTTTCGTGCTGCGTACAACACGGCGTACCTGAACGAACTTCTCGAACCGCACAAAAAACACTCCACACGGATCATTTCGAAACGACTCAGACTGCCACTTGCACGTGACAAGGTTTTTTCCCACGCCAACAACGCAACAAAACATCAGCGTACTGTCTTCGTCCAGGATATGGGCAAAAGTCCTACCATCTTATTTTCAGTGATGCTGGGAAATTATTTGGCATCGTAGGCAAGAAGTCTCAAAACATAAACTGGCTGCATCGGCGACATAGTGTCAGGCACCTACCAGTGCAGACTATCTCTGACTCTGAGGAGAAGGGTTTGACAATGCTGTTAGTTATGATTCTCTGAAAAAAGATCGTAGGCCATCTGACCCCCAAACACCTGTATATTCTGTAAACGTTTTCTTTCCAAACAGGGAAAAAGTTGGAGAGGGCTGGCACGTGGCGTGAGAGGATCTGCACCATGGAAAAAGGACTCCGGCTAGCACTGACAAAAATCCGTCCTTTTGCATTAACAGCGGGGCACGGCTGGTCTCTTGACACTTCCCCGTCTTCGCGGCCGTTGCACGAGCTACGACATGTGAACAATAGCAGCCGCTTGCCCCACGCGGTCTCTCATATTCTACCTGCAAAACAATGGTTCAGATGGCTCTGAGCACTAAGGAACTTAACATCTGAGGTCAGTAGTCCCCTATAACTTAGAACTACTTAAACCTAACTAACCTAAGGACATCACACAGATCCATTCCCGAGATGTGACATCTGTAAACTGTGCTTTTGTGCAAACAGTGGAAAGGTCATAAAACTCCGAGAATTGTCTCGTTAGAAGCTGGGACTATACAGACATAACAGCTGTTGCAAGTGTTTAGCGGAGGCAAGACTGTATCTCTCATGAAACCAGGAGGTCGCCGGATTCTTTTAGCAAGTGGCAAAAAATATACACTTTTCATTGGTACCTTTATTCAGAAATTGGTAATGGTCGGCCTGGTAACGTTAGATCTCTCTGTAAATGAGGGACTGTTGTCCGGTCTAGGTAGACCTTTTTTGCCTAAAAATGGCAATGCTTACCATGAGAACAACGCCTCCCTAGTCTAAAATCATCTTTCAGGCAACGGAGATTCGGAGTCGCACATTCTCTCCTCTCAGGATAGGCAAAGTGGATACTTGCTCCCCCAGCGTGGGAACCCTGGTACTCCGCCTGGAATGATTTCCAGGCCAACAGAACATTCAACAGGAAATATTCAATGAGTAGATGATTGTTCGATGGGCTTGTGCAATGTGGGGGCACTTTCGTTTTTGCTTATTCGGATCCCATACTGAGGATTGGTGTAAAGTGGTTGTGACTCTTCCCCTTCTTTGTCTTCTGCTCCTCGAATGGTGGAGAACTTCAGTTCTTTCCCTAGTGGGTGAGACTTGTGCTCTGTACCTTGTGGTAGACTAAGAACCAGCGGAAGATTCTAACTGGAGCAACAGTGGAACTGCAGATAATCTCGGATATATTTTGTGTCATGAAGGTGAACTTATCCGTCCTGAGTTTACCATCTAACGTTTAAAATTCTAGCATGCACCGTCGTGCCTATGATTCAAATTGGTTTGGCCAGACTTGCGAACGGGTACGCCTCACACAGAAATGTACCGGAATTTCAGGGCTCTGACAGGGAAGTTTCCCGCGTTCTTATAATCTGAATGGCAGTGCGCGTAGTTTGGAAGTTTACGTGCACGCGTCAGAACATTACAGCTGCCACAGCGCGCCGCTCCTCGCTCTCAGCGCGCCGTTATCTGCTGCTGTCTGAGCCAAGGTGAAAGGATAAAGCACTGCTGCAATTGCGTAGGGTTGTTAAATGATTTTCACAGCTCCCTGTGCTCAGGCGAGCCATTGTCTGGTATACTTGGTCATAGTTGACTACATTTGAGTAGAGTTGGGTCTTACAGTGAATTCAAGTAAACAAAGTCTGATTGTGTTGCAAACTGGAGAATCTGTATAGTTTCCAACCCAATGTAGTCTTTACATACAAAACACCATCATTATTCTGATTTGTGTTTATCATTTTTGTGTTGGATTTATCAACTTCTTCACGTTGTAAAAGGATTAATAAATCTTGCCATTATTTTGTAAACATAATTACCCCACTGTTCTCGTTTATACTCCCTCAACTCTTCACTGTTTCTATTATATTGTGGTTTTTCATGGGTACATCAGCAACTTATGTTACAATGTCATTAAATTAATTTGATTATTACTTTGACTTCTGAAAGTAACGGCAGACATAGGCAACAAAATTTACATGATTATATTTACCAATTTCATATAGAAATTAAGGGTGTGACTCACGATTTGAAGATTATTGAGAAGACAAACTTTTCTTTCTGTAGAGACAGTAACATTTAGCATCACTCAGACGTATGGTTATAATTAAATGAAGCGACACATTCAGCATCACTGAATATTACAATTCGATCTAGAAATATATGTGCATGGGAAGAGGGGGCAAAGGAAACCCATATCCGGGAAGACCTTCTATACCGATGTAAATACAACTACTTGAAGAGAGAAACGAAACTGCAGATAACAGGGTCCTGCTCCCAATGGACTAGCCTACGACCTTCACAAACATACAGTGAACCTGGATGTAGCTTCCGCGGTACTGCAGAATAACTAGTTTGGAATGGAGCCCCTGTAATGGCTGTTGGAAGCAGTGGTTAGGGGAAGGTACAGTCACAACAAGACTTGGCTCCAGAGAGCCATGTAGCACTACCGCGAGGGAAGTCCGCGGTGTTCAGCGTATGGCACTGCGGTATTGTACTGGCATGCAGAAGCAGATCGATCTGTAACAAGCCGCATACTTCAAGGACAGCTCCAAGTCAGACACTCTGTAGTGTGCGATCCAATGATTAAAAACCACTGCCGTTTGCGACTCTAGTGGTGTCAAGCGAGAGCTCATTGGAGGGCCACGTTGAGGACTGTTGTGTTTTATTATTGCTGACAAGGAAGGTAGGTGAGCGCCTGCAAACAACCTGTCTGTGGTCTACAAACACTGGACGTAGACATGGACTTACTGCCTGGCTTGCGATTTCCTATTAGAGCAATAGCACTCTCATAGTTATCTTACGCACCCTGGGTGCAAATGTGTCTGACGATGTGCGGCAATACAAGAACAGCATACTAGCAAGTATTTCCGCCCACACACTGCTGTTGTAACACAATGCGCACTACAGAGTGTCGATATGTCTCCTTGGCCTCCCAGATCACTGAATCCGTCTCCAGTCGATCACCTATGGGACATTATCAAACGAAAACTCCAGAGTCATCCATTACCAGCACACGCGTCCTTGTATCGATCGTCAAAGTGCGACAGACATGCAAACCCATCTCACGAACTAAAATCCAGCACCTTAAAAACATTATACGTACACGTTTTCAACATTCTGTTGGGTATTCCTGTTAGGTTTCATATCTCCAACGGCTTACCTTGCTCTTAAATTAATCTCTGATATTGCAATGTTCATCTTTTAAATATGTTATCTAGACAAATCTTCTACCTCTCATAAAACTAAAAAGGAAAATGAATAGTTAACGAAATGGTACGTTGTTGTTGTGGTCTTCAGTCCTGAGACTGGTTTGATGCATCGCTCCATGCAACCCTATCCTGTGCAAACTTCTTCATCTTCCAATGCGTGCTGCAACCTACATCCTTCTGCATCTGCTTAGTGTATTCATCTCTCGGTCTCCCTCTACGATTTTTACGCTTCACGCTGCCCTCCAATGCTAAATTTGTGATCCCTTGATGCCTCAGAACATGTCCTACCTACCGGTCCCTCTTTCTTGTCGTTTTGTGCCACAAACTCCTCTTCTCCCCAATTCTATTCAATACCTCCTCATTAGTTATGTGATCTACCCATCTAATTTTCAGCATTCTTCTGTAGCACCACATTTCGAAAGCATCTATTCTCTTATTGTCCCAACTATTTATCGTCCATGTTTCACTTCCATACATCTACATCTACATCTACATCTACGTCCATACTCCGCAAGCCACCTGACGGTGTGTGGCGGAGGGTACCTTCAGTACCTCTATCGGTTCTCCCTTCTATTCCAGTCTCGTATTGTTCGTGGAAAGAAGGACTGTCGGTATGCCTCTGTGTGGGCTCTAATCTCTCTGGTTTTATCCTCATGGTCTCTTCGCGAGATATACGTAGGAGGGAGCAATATACTGCTTGACTCTTCGGTGAAGGTATGTTCTCGAAACTTCAATAAAAGCCCGTACCGAGCTACTGAGCGTCTCTCCTGCAGAGTCTTCCACTGGAGTTTATCTATCATCTCCGTAACGCTTTCGCGATTACTAAATGATCCTGTAACGAAGCGCGCTGCTCTCCGTTGGATCTTCTCTATCTCTTCTATCAACCCTATCTGGTACGGATCCCACACTGCTGAGCAGTATTCAAGCAGTGGGCGAACAAGCGTACTGTAACCTACTTCCTTTGTTTTCGGATTGCATTTCCTTAGGATTCTTCCAATGAATCTCAGTCTGGCATCTGCTTTACCGACGATCAACATTATATGATCATTCCATTTTAAATCACTCCTAATGCGTACTCCCAGATAATTTATGGTATTAACTGCTTCCAGTTGCTGACCTGCTACTTTGTAGCTAAATGATAAAGGATCTATCTTTCTGTATATTCGCAGCACATTACACTTGTCTACATTGAGATTCAATTGCCATTCCCTGCACCATGCGTCAATTCGCTGCAGATCCTCCTGCATTTCAATACAATTTTCCATTGTTACAACCTCTCGGTACACCACAGCATCATCTGCAAAAAGCCTCAGTGAACTTCCGATGTCATCCACCAGGTCATTTATGTATATTGTGAATAGCAACGGTCCTATGACACTCCCCTGCGGCACACCTGAAATCACTCTTACTTCGGAAGACTTCTCTCCATTGAGAATAACATGGTGCGTCCTGTTATCTAGGAACTCCTCAATCCAATCACACAATTGGTCTGATAGTCCATATGCTCTTAGTTTGTTCATTAAACGACTGTGGGGAACTGTATCGAACGCCTTGCGGAAGTCAAGAAACACGGCATCTACCTGTGAACCCGTGTCTATGGCCCTCTGAGTCTCGTGGACGAATAGCGCGAGCTGGGTTTCTCATGACCGTCTTTTTCGAAACCCATGCTGATTCCTACAGAGTAGATTTCTAGTCTCCAGAAAAGTCATTATACTCGAACACAATACGTGTTCCAAAATTCTGCAACTGATCGACGTTAGAGATATAGGTCTATAGTTCTGCACATCTGTTCGACGTCCCTTCTTGAAAACGGGGATGACCTGTGCCCTTTTCCAATCCTTTGGAACGCTACGCTCTTCTAGAGACCTACGGTAAACCGCTGCAAGAAGGGGGGCAAGTTCCTTCGCGTACTCTGTGTAAAATTGAACTGGTATCCCATCAGGTCCCGAGGCCTTTCCTCTTTTGAGCGATTTTAATTGTTTCTCTATCCCTCTGTCGTCTATTTCGATATCTACCATTTTGTCATCTGTGCGACAATCTAGAGAAGGAACTACAGTGCAATCTTCCTCTGTGAAACAACTTTGGAAAAGGACATTTAGTATTTCGGCCTTTAGTCTGTCATCCTCTGTTTCAGTACCATTTTCGTCACAGAGTGTCTGGACATTTTGTTTTCATCCACCTACCGCTTTGACATAAGACCAAAATTTCTTAGGATTTTCTACCAAGTCAGTACATAGAACTTTACTTTCGAATTCATTGAACGCCTCTCGCATAGCCCTCCTCACACTACATTTCGCTTCGCGTAATTTTTGTTTGTCTGCAAGGCTTTGGCTATGATTATGTTTGCTGTGAAGTTCCCTTTGCTTCCGCAACAGTTTTCTAACTCGGTTGTTGTACCACGGTGGCTCTTTCCCATCTCTTACGATCTTGCTTGGCACATACTCATCTAACGCATAATGTACGACGGTTTTGAACTTCGTCCACTGATCCTCAACACTATCTGTACTTGAGACAAAACTTTTGTGTTGAGCCAACAGGTACTCTGAAATCTGCTTTTTGTCACTTTTTCTAAACAGAAAAATCTTCCTACCCTTTTTAAAATTCCTATTTACGGCTGAAATCATCGATGCCGTAACCGCTTTATGATCGCTGATTCCCTGTTCTGCGTTAACTTTTTCAAATAGTTCGGGTCTGTTTGTCACCAGAAGGTCTAATATGTTATCCCCACGAGTCGGTTCTCTGTTTAACTGCTCAAGGTAGTTTTCAGATAAAGCACTTAAAAAAATTTCACAGGATTCTTTGTCCCTGCCACCCGTTATGAACATTTGAGTCTCCCAGTCTATATCTGGCAAATTAAAATCTCCACCCAGAACTATAACATGGTGGGGAAATCTACTCGAAATATTTTCCAAATTATCCTTCAGGTGCTCAGCCACAACAGCTGTTGAGCCAGGGGGCCTATAGAGACATCCAATTACCATGTCTGAGCCTGCTTTAACCGTTACCTTCACCCAAATCATTTCACATTTCGGATCTCCGTCAATTTCCTTCGATACTATTGCACTTCTTATCGCTATAAACACGCCTCCCCCTTTACTGTTCAGCCTGTCTCTACGGTATACATTCCAATCTGAGTTTAGGATTTCATTACTGTTTACGTCAGGTTTCAGCCAACTTTCTGTCCCTAGTACTATATGGGCATTGTGACCGTTTATTAATGAGAGCAGTTCTGGGACCTTTCTATAGACGCTCCTGCAGTTTACTATTAGCACATTAATACTGTTATTCCCTGTTGCATTTTGCCTACTCCTACCTTGCCGCGTCTCAGCAGGCGTCTTGTCGGGCCTAGGGAGGGGATTCTCTAACCTAAAAAACCCCCATGTGCACTCCACACGTACTCCGCTACCCTTGTAGCCGCTTCCGGCGTGTAGTGCACGCCTGACCTATTCAGGGGGACCCTACATTTCTCCACCCGATAGCGGAGGTCGAGAAATTTGCACCCCAGATCTCCGCAGAATCGTCTGAGTCTCTGGTTTAAGCCTTCCACTCGGCTCAAAACCAGAGGACCGCGATCGGTTCTGGGAACGATACTACAAATTGTTGGCTCTGATTCCACTCCGCGAGCGAGGCTTTCCGCCTTCACCAATTCCGCCAACCGCCTGTACGCACTGAGGATGACCTCTGAACCCAGACGGCAGGAGTCATTGGTGCCGACATGAGCAACAATTTGCAGTCGGGTGCACCCAGTGCTCTCTATCGCCGCCGGTAGGGCCTCCTCCACATCTCGGATGAGGCCCCCCGGCAAGCAGACAGAGTGAACACTGGCCTGCTTCCCCGACCTTCCCGCTATTTCCCTAAGGGGCTCCATCACCCGCCTAACGTTGGAGCTCCCAATAACTAATAAACCCCTCCCCCCCTGTGCCTGCTCGGACCTTGCTGAAGGAGCAGCCACATGTCCACTCACAGACAGAGCGGGTGATGCCACACGGCCAGCCTCCACATTGACCCTCCGCCTCGTGCGCCGCGAACGCCGCTGAACCCGCCACTCCCCTTGGGGAGAGGGTGGCCCAACCGCGCCCGGTACCGGCGAAGATGTCTCGACAGCAGGGACAGTGTGTGAAGCATGTAACACCTGGGGTGTACCCTGCGACGCACCAGACTCCCCACTGCTGCTACACTCCGAGGCAGCAGCCTGAAGACGGCTGACCGCGGCCATCAACACGCTCAGCTGTTCGCGAACAGTGGCCAGCTCCTCCTGCGTCCGTACACAGCAGTCACACATCCTATCCATCCTAAGGAATCAATTTACTGAAGAGAGTTGTTCAACCTTTAACTAGACTGCTAATTCACTAAAGGCGGCTGTTTATTCACTAAACTGGGGTTGCTAGCCACTTCTTGTAGAAAACCATGAAAATTGCACTACCTGTCTCTGGACTGTATTGAAAACAAACACTAGCACTACTGGCACTATGGTTGACTAAAGGGACTCTCTCTGACTGTATTCAAAACAAACACGAAATCTATGGAACACTATTAATAGCACCAGACAATTAAAGCTTCCTAAAAGCAAATACACACGGAAGAAGAAGTGACAAGTAAGAAAAATACAGTTAATACTTAAATTAAGGTAGCTCGCTGCACAGCAGACGTGAAGCAGACGGCAGTTACGACGACACTGACTCTACTGGCACTATGGCTGACTAAAGGGACTCTCTGACTGTATTCAAAACAAACACGAAATCTATGGAACACTATTAATAACACCAGACAATTAAAGCTTCCTAAAAGCAAATACACACGGAAGAAGATGTGACAAGTAAGAAAAATACAGTTAATACTTAAATTAAGGTAGCTCGCTGCACAGCAGACGTGAAGCAGACGGCAGTTACGACGACACTGACTCTACTGGCACTATGGCTGACTAAAGGGACTCTCTGACTGTATTCAAAACAAACACGAAATCTATGGAACACTATTAATAGCACCAGACAATTAAAGCTTCCTAAAAGCAAATACACACGGAAGAAGAAGTGACAAGTAAGAAAAATACAGTTAATACTTAAATTAAGGTAGCTCGCTGCACAGCAGACGTGAAGCAGACGGCAGTTACGACGACACTACTCTCCATACAAATACTTTCAGAAACGACTTCCTGACACTTAAATCTATACTCCCTGTTAACAAATTTCTCTTCTTCAGAAACGCTTTCCTTCCCTTTGCCACTTTACATTTTATATCTTCTCTACTTTGACCATCATCAGTTATTTTGCTCCCCAAACAGCAAAACCCCTTTACTACTTTAAGTGTCTCATGTCCTAATCTAATTCCCTCAGCATTACCCGTCTTATTTCGACTACATTCTATTATCATCGCTTTGCTTTTGTAGATGTTCCTCTTATATCCTCCTTTCAAAACACTGTCAATTCCATTCAACGGCTCTTCCAAGTCCTTTGCTGTCTCTGACAGAATTACAATGTCATTGGCGAACCTCAAAGTTTTTATTTTTTCTCCATGGATTTTAATACCTACTCCAAACTTTTCTTTTATTTCCCTTACTGCTTGCTCAATATACAGATTGAATAACAACGGGGAGAGGCTACAACCCTGTCTCACTCCCTTCCCAACCACTGCATCCTTTTCATGCCCCTCGATTCTTATAACTGCCACCTACTTTCTGTACAAATTCTAAATAGCCTTTCGCTCCTTTTTTTTTACCCCTGCAACATTAGGAATTTGAAATAGAGTATTCCAGACAACATTGTCAAAAGCTTTCTCTAAGTCTACAAATGCTAGAAACGTAAATTTCCCTTTCCTTAATCTTTCTTCTAAGATAAGTCGTAAGCTCAGTATTGCCTCACGAGTTCAAATATTTCTACGGAATCCAAAATGATGTTCTCCGAAATCTGCTTCTTCCAGTTTTTCCCTTTGTCTGTAAAGAATTCGTATTAGTATTTTGTGGCTGTGACTTATGAAACTGATAGTTCGGTAATTGTCACATGTGTCAACACCTGCTTTCTTTTGGATTGGAATTATTATATTCTTCTTGAAGTCTGAGGGTATTTCGCCTGTCTCATACATCTTGCTCACCAGATGATAGAGTTTTGTCAGGACTGGCTCTCCCAAGGCCGTCAGTAGTTCTAACGGAATGTTGTCTACTCCCGGGACCTTGTTTCCACTCAGGTCTTTCAGTGCTCTGTCAAACTCTTTACGCAATATCGTTTCTCCCAATTTCATCTTCATCTACATCCTCTTCCATTTCCATAATATTGTCCTCAAGTACATCGCGCTTGTATAGACCCTCTATATACTCCTTCCACCTTTCTGCTTTCCCTTCTTTGCTTAGAACTGGGTTTCCATCTGAGCTCTTGATACTCGTACATGTGGTTCTCTTTTCTCCAAAGGTTTCTTTAATTTTCCTGTAGGCAGTATGTATCTTACCCCTAGTGAGATAAGCCTCTACATCCTTACATTTGTCCCCTAGCCATCCATGCTATTCATTTTGCACTTCCTGTCGATCTCATTTTTGAGACGTTTGTATTCTTTTTTGCCTGCTCCATTTACTGCATTTTTATATTTTCTTCTTTCATCAATTAAAATCAATGTTTCTTCTGTTACCCAAGGATTTCTACTAGCCCTCGTCTTTTTACCTTCTTGATCCTCAGCTGCCTTCAGTACTTCATCCCTCAGAGCTACCTATTCTTCTTCTACTGTACTTCTTTCCCCCATTCCTGTTAATTGTTCCCTTATGCTCTGCCCGAAACTCTGTACATCCTCTGGTTTAGTCAGTTTATCCAGATCCCATCTCCTTAAATTTCCACCTTTTTGCAGTTTCTTCAGTTTTAATCTACAGTTCATAACCAATAGATTGTGGTCAGAGTCCACATCTGGCACTGGAAATGACTTACAATTTAAAACCTGGTTCCTAAATCTCTGTCTTACCATTATATAATCTATATGATACCTTATAGTATCTCCAGGAATCTTCCAGGTATACAAACTTGTTTTATGATTCTTGAACCAAGTGTTGGCTATGATTAAGTTATGCTCTGCCCAAAATTCTACGAGACGGCTTCCTCTTTCATTTCCTACCCCCAACCCAAATTCACCTACTATGTTTCCATCTCTCCCTTTTCCTACTCTCGAATTCCAATCTCTCATGACTATTAAATTTTCGTCTCCCAACACTACCTGAATAATTTCTTCTTTCTCATCATACATGTCATCAATTTCTTCATCTGCTGAGCTATTTGGCATATAAACTTATACTACTGTAGTAGGCGTGGGCTTCGTGTCTATCTTGGCCACAATAGCCTCCCCACCAACGGCAAAGTCCATGGTTCATGGGGCGAGGTAATATTTGTTATATGTCGATTTTTTTTTAACCATGACTCATCTGTTTGAGAATAAACTACCACAACTGTGGCTAGTTTCTCTTCCACCATATAAATTCTTTCTAAAATAAATTTTCGGCGTTTATATTTCGTTACAGCTGTAATAAATGTAATAGACTTCCTTTATAGCTTCTGGAGCAAGTACACTCCTGGAAATGGAAAAAAGAACACATTGACACCGGTGTGTCAGACCCGCCATACTTGCTCCGGACACTGCGAGAGGGCTGTACAAGCAATGATGACACGCACGGCACAGCGGACACACCAGGAACCGCGGTGTTGGCCGTCGAATGGCGCTAGCTGCGCAGCATTTGTGCACCGCCGCCGTCAGTGTCAGCCAGTTTGCCGTGGCATACGGAGCTCCATCGCAGTCTTTAACACTGGTAGCATGCCGCGACAGCGTGGACGTGAACCGTATGTGCAGTTGACAGACTTTGAGCGAGGGCGTATAGTGGGCATGCGGGAGGCCGGGTGGACGTACCGCCGAATTGCTCAACACGTGGGGCGTGAGGTCTCCACAGTACATCGATGTTGTCGCCAGTGGTCGGTGGAAGGTGCACGTGCCCGTCGACCTGGGACCGGACCGCAGCGACGCACGGATGCACGCCAAGACCGTAGGATCCTACGCATTGCCGTAGGGGACCGCACCGCTACTTCCCAGCAAATTAGGGGCACTGTTGCTCCTGGGGTATCGGCGAGGACCATTCGCAACCGTCTCCATGAAGCTGGGCTACAGTCCCGCACACCGTTAGGCCGTCTTCCGCTCATGCCCCAACATCGTGCAGCCTGCCTCCAGTGGTGTCGCGACAGGCGTGAATGGAGGGACGAATGGAGACGTGTCGTCTTCAGCGATGAGAGTCACTTCTGCCTTGGTGCCAATGATGGTCGTATGCGTGTTTGGCGCCGTGCAGGGAGCGCCACAATCAGGACTGCATACGACCGAGGCACACAGGGCCAACACCCGGCATCATGGTGTGGGGAGCGATCTCCAACACTGGCCGTACACCACTGGTGATCGTCGAGGGGCCATTGAATAGTGCACGGTACATCCAAACCGTCATCGAACCCATCGTTCTACCATTCCTAGATCGGCAAGGGAACTTGCTGTTCCAACAGGACAATGCACGTCCGCATGTATCCCGTGCCACCCAACGTGCTCTAGAGGGTGTAAGTCAACTACCCTGGCCAGCAAGATCTCCGGATCTGTCCCCCATTGAGCATGTTTGGGACTGGATGAAGCGTCGTCTCACGCGGTCTGCACGTCCAGCACGAACGCTGGTCCAACTGAGGCGCCAGGTGGAAATGGCATGGCAAGCCGTTCCACAGGACTACATCCAGCATCTCTACGATCGTCTCCATGGGAGAATTTCAGCCTGCATTGCTGCGAAAGGTGGATATACACTGTACTAGTGCCGACATTGTGCATGCTCTGTTGCCTGTGTCTACGTGCCTGTAGTTCTGTCAGTGTGGTCATGTGATGTATCTGACCCCAGGAATGTGTCAATAAAGTTTCCCCTTCCTGGGACAATGAATTCACGGTGTTCTTATTTCAATTTCCAGGACTGTATTACGAATAATTCTTCACCAATATGCTAACTAAAGTTTCCTAACTGAGTACTCAGCTAAGCACGTGCTCAAGAGATTATCAACAGACCTTAGTTGAAAAAAATTGGGCAGCAAGAAGTTCTACATATGTATATAAATATTTTTTAGTGATAGGAATTTCTTTCAGGTTCCTGTTATTGTAATCAATTACAAGTCTCAAAAACCACTCTAGTGTCTCTAAAAATTGTCTGCTTTTCTTCACAATCATGCATAAGTTCTTGATAATCTTCTCTGTACGCAGATCCACATCCTCTAAATAGTTTTGGTAAGAAAACATTGTCCGTTATGGGCTACATAATAGTCACTTTATTTACTATTGTACTGTATAGTCATTATGAAGGAAGAGACTGTTTTTCTTTATTCAATACGCCGCAACAGACATGAGATACAAATTAGTCCATCAGTCCACCTGTGGAGCAACACCTGGATATTAACATAATCTGTTATTAGTTTGAGTAGGTAACTTGTAATGCATCTTAAAGAATCACGTACATACAGCTTCAGAACCTACTTGACGTTCCACCACTAAAATTCTACATTATTCCACATATGAACCTCAATGTATTCTCTCGTTACATCCGTATACATACCAGGGTTAAGCGTGAAATACCTACATAAACTATGTTGTACATGGTATCTCTATACGTATTATAAAATTCATGTACATATTTCATTCAGTTTATGGTAATATTTATGTGTGGAACCTTCAACATCGCAGCGCGTCAGCAATCGTTGGTTAATATATTAAAAAACTAAACCCCGCCTCGATTGCGAAAAAAGCACCTAGTGTTAACCTATGTTTCGACGTAGATAGCTACACCTTCTTCAGAACAACAATAAAGCCCACAAGTGCTTAAAGAGATCTTTGTCAATGATTAAAAGAACACCATTGTTCTGAAGAAGGTGTAGTTATCTACGCCGAAACAACCTTGACAAAGGTCTCCTTAGGCACTTGTGGGTTTAATTGTTGTTCTGAAGAAGGTGTATTTATCTACGCCGAAACCTAGGTTAACACTAGGTGCTTTTTTCGCAATCGAGGGGGGTTTTTATTTTTTTAATTTATGTGTAGTTCCACTTGTGAATTGATTAATTATTTGTATATGTCACAGTTTGAGTGGCATGTTGCATGGACGTAAACTGTATGTTGCTTGATAATGACTATATACTCTAAACTGTCTCGTTGCAAATAAGCTGAAAATTGTAGAACCCTTAAAGGAAAATTTTTTTCTTTTGAAAAATGTATAATTTTAACAGTGAATTAATAGTTTTGGCCGACAAATACCATCTTCAGATCATAAGACTGAGAAGGTAGTCTTTGTCTGAGTGCTTGGTGGTGACTGACGGGTTCATTCAAGAATGTGAAGATTATTTGTGACCCACGAAACATCTAAGTTCTCGTTTAAATTTTATGCATTTGTGCAGCGGACATAAACATTGCGTGGAAAAGTATTGCTACAATCGCCGACGTCTTCGTGAGGAAAGAAATTTGGTTCTTTCCATTGTTAGTGTGACAGTGGCGCTGGAATGCAGGGTGACAGTTGCCGGTCAGAAGAAGTTGGCTTGGTCTCTGGCGGCCACAGGTAGCGTCATACTGGGAGAGGGCAACAGCTGCCCGGTTGTGCGCGCTCCGACCGCCGACGTCTGCTCGCTCTGCCGGCACATTCGGGACACGTACCAGACTCCCGGCGGGCAAGCCGAGTCTAAAACTGCTCACGTTTCCCGTAACGATTCTACATGCTGCTGCCTGCCGCGGTAGCGTTCCGCCGTGGAAGGAGACAGTCGAATTAAGCTACGGACTGCATGACACCAAAGTCTGATTGCGGCAAAGGCCGCAAGTCTGCGGCTCCGGGCGCGCATCGTACGCTTCCTCTGTTACCTGCCTCGAGTATTCTGCTCACCTGCTCCGCAGCGCACGAAGGTGGGCTCTGCGTTACGTCTGGACCCGCTTAGTAAACGCTGATGACCACGGGAAATAGAACACAGATTCAGGCGCTCACGTAGTGTTTCCATAGAAGCGGGTCATTTGGAAACCGTGCTTAAATATCTCGCACTGAAAATTCAAGTCACGAGTCTTGTAAAATACGAGCTTCTCCCTCACAGCTTCACCCGCGTACGTATATGTCACATAGGTTTGAAACACACAGACAAAATGCGTTCAAGTTCATTATCAAATTCACAATCCCACATTGGAGAAACAATTTATCAAACAGCTTGAAGTATACCTGTTTCATTTGCTAGCAATAATCTCGCTTTTCCCCTTTCCCTAGAATCCAACCGACAGATTTCCGAAGCTTCTTTAGGGCATATTACAACTATAACTGACTGTCGTTTAGATATAAAGGACAGTCTCTGGCAGCTGTATGATTACCTGCTATTTTACACCATGTGACTCCACAGACACCGTTAAATGTCGACTAATCATAAAATCCGTGATTCGTGCCAGAACTGCTGTTATGAGGAAATCGCAAAAAGCTTCCAGAAAGCATTCTCTTTTGATACCTTTAATTTTTATGGCGTGAACAAACGAAGACACTTAATCTACTAAAATTTTTTAGACTAAAGTTATTGTAAAACCTATAACAACAACAAAAAATTGTTGATGGACCAAAACATGATCAAGGGCCATGTGCCAACGTTTCTAACATACGAACTGTGCTAAATCCACCACTTACATCTGTAAATAAAGGGGTGTGCGAAGGACAATAATAATAATAACAATAGTTATTCTACTATTATAAAAATCTGGAAACTACTGTTCACAGGTTTCTATAATAACTATATTATTATGAAAAGTCAGTTAGGCCTACAGAAGTGCGTTAGCAAACAAACTAGTTCAAGAACGAACACAAAATCGAGCAAGTTGTTACAATTTTTATTTCAAAATAAATGTCCTTTATAAAGTTTGAAAAGTTACATTTTGTATTAATTTATCACTATTTTATAAGCAAAATATTACGATGTCACTGTCTACAAACAGCTGATGTGTTTACGGAGTCAGATTTTGGTATACCAGTTGTTTTCTTTTTTGCGACAAGCTATCATCTTTTTTTAAGTGCTCGTTCTTCTCAGCTTTCAGTCTGGCTGTTAGCTGAAGCTGGTGTGTATCTAAACGCTTTATGGTTACCATATTCACATCTTTTTTTAAGTACATTCATTTTGGTCCACGTTTCAAATTCATTGAATGTTTTTTAATGTAAATACTTTTTCTTGGTTTTGGAAATTTTGATAGAAACGGCAATGGAAATTTCAAACTCTTTTTCTGATAAGGTTATCGTTAGCTACGTTGGTGAGGTCATAAAAAGCATCATCGTTCTTCATAGTGGTTAGAAAAGGGATTTTGCTATTGGCATCGCACAAAACTCTCACAAGACCCAAAGGAACTTCACATTTTTCTGCACTTTTCCTTATTCAATTAGAGCAAAGTCTCGGTCGTAGGTTAAGTATGGGTGCCCAGAGACGACATACTGTGGAGAACTTCGTGAAAGAAATCATTACAAACTAAGTACATCCATAGGTACAATATCATTTGATTTTTGTTTTGGTCGCAGCTGTTGTCAGAATATACCATTAACTTTATTCTGGGTAATTTTACTTATAACACAGCTCGCTATTTCGTTGCCTCCCCTGCCGGTCATGCCCTCATGCGAAAGAAAGATAAAACTTTTATTATTATTTCCCATGTGAAATCCCAAATTATAACAAGAAAGTGGAAGTAAATAATACATTTGGCAGTGTGACTATGATGGAAAAGAGAAAACCTGTTTTAAATCTAAGGATACTGTGCACGTATAACTTATAGGATTGGTAGAATATACATGATCACGCTTCATCTCTTCTCTAGCATTTTTAGCTCGTCAATGATGAAATTGTAGTGAAGTACGATGTACATCTCTATTGGTTGAGTCATTGAAGATTTTACTTTTAAGTAGATCAGATGTGTTATGGGTTGTTGTGGACATAGTTCTGCATAGTCAGTGCATACACAACTTTCCCACTAGAGCGCGCCCCGCTAAGCACAACAGCGCAGGCGCAGCGCTCGTCTGTCTCCACACTATGACACTATGAGATGGCGCTGCCTTAGAAACGGACCGAATTCTGCTTCCGCCGATCCGCGTATTAATATGTAATGTGGCCAATGAGATTGCTGCTAACGTAGAACCCCTTCTCCTCGCGGATCACACTCGTGCAGTAATACCAGAATGCGTGAGTTATTATAATGAGTGTACAGACCTCCGATTAGTCAGTCTGCATTTATCTGCACCTGTCTGTACCAGTCTACATTAGTCTGTATCGGTCTATAGTCAAGTTTCAGTCTGCACCTAATATGATTACCATATTCCTGTACATAGCCATGAAGATAAATGAATAGACGCTTTGTCAAGTATCAGAGATATGTGAGAATTAGATTAACGTACCAAGACCAAAGGAACTTCAGATTGTCAATTGAAAACAGCATCTAGAATCAAGTTACGTAATGTCTATGCTTTTTATTATTTTAATAAATGTGTGTGAAAATTAATCAAGTTCTGATTAAAGTTGGTCACCGTCAATCTGCTACTCCAAGCGTGCAAGTGGCATTTCTATCGTCTGACCTAACGGCAGAAGATAAACACGCCACGATAAGACCACGAGACATATTGCTGAAACTCGCCTACTTCGTTGGAGCGACAAGTCAAATAATATGATGGTGTGTGTACCAAAGGTATTACAGTACGCACACCACACAGGTATTTTTCCTTGGGCGGTGAAATCTCAGTTTGGCAAAGTGTTCTTTCAATACTTTTTTGTATTACAAATATCTACTGTTTGTATTTGGATAAAGCGTAACAAAAGCCTCATACATTCTGCTGTAACTTAGAATTGGGCTTAAAAACAGAAAGGAGTTTTTAGCCCTTGTGTAATGGCTTTCGTCCTTGTGGAAACTTTTGTTGTGTTCAACAGTGCGTTTTACCTCAGTAGCTATATTTTTCCTTTCAATGTTTTTACTTTCCCTACGTTCAATGTAGGTAACATCACCACTTTGTTTTGCTTTTACCAAGGTTCCCACTCTTCACCTGGTAATTTTGTCTATTTCCAGAATGGCGTATTTTGCAAACTTGAAAATGTCCACCTTCGTTATCAGGAACTGTATAAAATAAACTAGCCTGTCTTCGACTCTCCTCAGGTTCTTCGTAAAAACCATGACGCCTTTTTCTAACATTTCATACACTTACGTTTCCCATCAAATAAGAGTTGTGCTTAACATTATCACCTAGTTCGTAGAACTTAATGAATGTGTTAGTGTTCCAATGCAATGTCTCTATATTGACAGCGTCACCGGCAAGAGACCTACAACAAACAAACACGAGAATTAGCTGCATTAAATAATTGGTGACTGCCCCGAATAACCTGTTTGCCGGCTACTCTGCACAGTTAATAGGTCTGCTATTGTCCAGGAACCAAGTCAAACATAACCTAACATTGTCTGCATAATCTACAAGTAGGTTAGCTTAAAAAGCCACAAAAAATCATAATCAAGCGAATTTCTTCAAAAAAGCCTTAGTCCTAAGGCGTTAAAGTTATCGTATACACTTACCTCATCAGGTGGAGGTTGTGTATGTGGTACAGCAAAACAAGTGGCTCCAAGCACTATGGGTCTTAACATCTGAGATCATCAGTCCCCTAGACTTAGAACTACTGAAACCTAACTAACCTAAGGATATCACACACATCCATGCCCAAGGCATGGCAGCAGCGCGGTTCCAGACTGAAGCGCTTAGAACCGCTCGACCACAGCGGCCAGCTGTGGTACAGCTACTTTCTTATCGTTATATTGTGGTTTTCCCTCGGCTCTTAGCTTCTTATTTATTTGTGGAAACATTACCTTCACTCCTTTTCCGGCGTTTTCTAGTTTCATCCATCATATAAACCACAATAATAAACACAACAGACAGGACTAATCACTGCAACTTGAACTCAATCGAACCTCAAACTAAAAACAACAGCACGGGTACATAGCCTGGATTTTGTTTCAGAACAGATGGCACTTAGCACCAGTAGCAAATGATTCGAAGTAGTAGCAAATTTTACGGCTTTTTAAAATCCCCTGCCCTCACACACAACGACCACCCCTACTTGTGGCAGGGTACTGTAATTTTGTACAAATAATTATAACAATAATGAATCACGTATATCAAAAAAGTGTCTGAAATTTCTCGAGAAAATCCTTAGTTTTACTTTTGTATTGCCTCCTTTTACCTGTAACTTCCAGCCGTCTGGAAGGTCGGTGGCTCTTATGCCGACAGTGCTTCTTTCCAGATAGCAAGTGGGCCTTGAAGCAAGATTGATTGAAATCTTGGCAATGGTGGATAAGGATATTGTAACGTACATACATAAATACAGTGATTTTTATAAATATAGAGGTTAATTCGATTGAGTTGAGGGATTTTGTTTTTTTACCGTTCGTAAATGACCACAAGAGTGCGTTATATTAGTGAAAACCATTTTTAACTTTAATGAATAGGTATATTGTATTAAAGTCTTAAAATTCGTCGACATACATCCACCATGACCAGACAATATGTGATCATGGGCTTCCCTTAATACTTCCTCCTTAAACACTGCTGTCAGCTGACCTCGTTTCTCTGCACCAGTGACAGTGTGGTCTGATGACACAAGAAATTTTTTTCCTATAGAAATACCATTTAAAATACGTATCCCCGTAAACTACACTAAACGTTTTTCATTCTGTCTTCTAATAAATCCTTTCTGTTGCTTTTAAATCTCTTGGCGCGTTGACCATAGGATGCTCCTTCCCATCGATATTCTGGCAAATAACACAGCCCACTGCCTAATTAGATGTGTTGCACGCTAGAATAAATTCCATCTGAAAACCTGGGAAAACAAGAACCAGATGCGACGTCAACACTTCCTTTAATCTGTCAAATGCTTCCAGACACTCCACCGTTCACTACGAGTTCACGCCCTTTCATAACAACCATGTCAATGGCCGTGCTACGTTGTTAAGGCCCTTCACAAATTTTGTACAGAAATTCGAGTTCCTGATAAAGGACTGAATTTCATTTAAGGTTTTAGTCATGCAATATCCTGCACTGACTGTACCATCCTTAGATCCATAGGCACTTTGTCCTCACTAATATTATTGGGCAAATATCTCTCATCCTCCAGCACCAAATGACACATCTCCACGCACAACTTCAAACGTACAGCTCACAACCACTTAGATGCTTCCCATAGATACTGCCTATGCTCTTTCATGCTACTCGAAAATATTACGGTGTCGTCTAGGTGTATGAGACACTGCCATGGTTTCCAACCCCTCAACAGTCTATCCAAGAGTCTTTAAATGTTTCAGGAGCAGTCTGTAGACCAAATGGCATCCTTCTATATAGGTAGTGACCTCTGGACATGGAAAATACAGTTATCAGACGATTCTAACTGAGGATAACTGGTCTTCAGATCCATGTTCAAAATGTACTTGCACTGTCTCAAGTGATCCAAAGTCTCACATATATTTGAATTGGTGTGCGCAATCGTTACTGTCTTGCTACTGAGATAATAATAGCCACCACAGAACCTGTGCTTCCTCGTCACATCCATAGATGTTTCTGGTACAACATGATTCCTACTCCCCAAGTACTATTACTATGTTCTATTATATAGTCAGCTAGGTGCCGAGTGATAAAATCCGCCACTATCAGTTTCAAATAACTTAGTGTATAAAAGAGTTTGTGATAAACAGGTGCCTCGTTCGCCATTTTTATTCTGTGCTGAACTATCTGAGTTGCTGGCAATGGCCCTTGCGGAAATGAAACAAATCCTCAAATTCGCAAGATAATTGTTCCATCTGCCCCTCCTCCACTCTTTCAAATGCTCAATTTTCCTACGTCAGTTCTATCAGCAGATCGTGGTTGTTCACTACGGGCACTCCGCATGTATCGATCCTCCACATTTGGAATACCTAAATTAGCTGTTAACACCCCTTTACTTGGATTAACTTCCATGCCATTGTAATTATCCATGTTCATGGGTACTACTCTGCCACCATTACCCTCCTGTACATGTACAATACTACGTTTCACAAAACAACCTAATGGTTTCTGACATCATTTTCTTCTAATGGTTCGACAATACACATCGCTCCCACACGTAAATGTGACTCCACATTGAACCAAAGTGGTTTCCCATTGCCACCAGATACACAGTCATGCGAACTGACCCTGAATGCCATTGTACAGGATACAGTTGATTTGTTAATTTCGTTGAATGTACCTTGTGACAGTTCCTCATAGACAGTAGCGTCTGGTAGCTGAAATAACATTCCACTATTTCTAAGGTTCGCTTTCCAAGGTCAATCTACTCCTGGGATCATGTCATAGCCTTTGCTCCCACATGGTACAACCACTACGCAATGGTCAAATGGACCATTCCCTATTCGAAAATCAATGTGCACTGAGCCCAACGGTATGACCTCCCCAACCCCGACTCAACGCAGTCTATATTGGGGCAGGTTCAACTTCCTCTGATCTACTAGACTCTCATTAGCCACAGACACATGCATCCTCATATCCAAAAAAACTTAAACGTTCCGGTTATGATCCTACCACTGGACATTCCATCTCTGCATATGAACTCGTAGCAGAGAAATTAAATGAGAACTCGTCTAGGTGGACGCAGGGCTCTCGCTGCCATTTAACTGCTTGACTTCACCATGTCCACCCATCATCCGCCACAGTGCTGTTTACGACCTCCCTGATGGCTGGCGACATTGTTTCTGCGTATGTCTTTTACGACCGCACTTATAACACCTAATGCTAGTCGAGAACACTGACCGCTTACCACGTACCCTGCTGCTCTGTCTGTTTCCTCATACTGAATCGCCAACTGAATAGCAGAATACAAATCCCTCGCAGTCACTTTCCTGGACCTATTTGCTGGCAAACCCCTCAAATAGACATCCAGTGCTCTCTGTTCGGTATCTTGTACAACAACCTTATTTGCATCAGATCTTGACCCAATTCATAAATGTGCTCGTTCATTTCTCTTAGGTGAGAATTTATCCATAGTTCTCTCTTGTCTCTTTACCATTGCACTCAGCCTGTCCCAAGAGTTCCGTACGCTATTCTACTCTTTATATCCCTGCAACAACCCTTCTTTCAGCTGTTCAAACTCCATCGCCTTTCTCAAGGCCTTAGACTGATTCACATATTCTACATTTTAGCTCCTAATGGTAACAGCAACTTAGCGTCGTGCAACAACTGATTATCGGCCCACCCATTCGTCACAGCCGTCTTCTCTAGATCCTCTACAGAAGAACACATATGCTCAGATGCTCTACCTCAAAATGACACAAACAGCCCTGCGGCATCCGGATATATCTCCTGCTGAGACACTTGAGGCAACGACAACTGATTACTTCTGTTCTTATTATCCGTTGTCAATTTAGCTATTTTTTCCAGTAATAACCGCGCCGCCTCAGGTTCCGACACGCCTTGCGTGTTTCACTCTGCCACTGGACTGCTTTCAACCTTCAGCATCTGAAATCACAAACCGCACAACCACGAACAGAAAAACTCTTCCGCCTGGTCATGTCGCTACTTCTCACACATACTATAATAAACCAGTCAAATACACCATTGATCAAAACTAACTTAATCCGTACGTCTCACAATTTAGACACTAAAAATTGATACGTATTATGAAACGACGGCAAGTATAACGTTCTAGTGCCACAGACTCAGTACAAGGCGCAAAATAGCCCAGCAAATTACACCGGCTGTGTCTCACAGATACCAAGTAACCATTGATCATGATTCCTATCTCTGTTAGGGTGTGATACTACATCAGGTTCTTCACACTACAAATATGACTAAGGTTCACAACAAGACAACAGTTAAATGGTTCTTGGTACCCTTCCTTAATAATCAACAACCAACACATCCTTGAAGAAAAAAAAAACCACTATGTAACTCAGCACCTCCCGTACCACCTACACCTTCCCAAACAAAACTGTTCATCACTCACCAAACCTTGCGACTACTGCGACTGCTGCATCCGAATAGCTCTTGTAGATCGGGTAGGCGGTAGCTCTGAACACTGGGCAGCAAAGAGGAAGCACACCACTCTGACACCAGATCAAATCGTCAGAGGTACGGCAGTGCTGGATTCGAGGCTGTGAGGCGGGGCACAGGGCAGATCACAGCTGCAGAGAGGCGCTTCGGCAATCTGTAAACTTTTTTTTTTTTTTCTTTCGCCTCGAGCAGTACATGTGTCAGCCATCCCGTTCGCGTCGTCGAATTCCGCTCGCTCGGCTGTTTCGTCGCTGTGATTTGCTGAAGACGCTGCCGCCGTACCCGTGGCCCACTTGTGACAGACATGGCAAGGCACGCTACCCGAGCAGCAAACGCTTCCATGACGAGCCTCCGGTGGCAAGGGGCTCTCGCCTCTCGCTACACGTCGACCCGTTCACCGCGAAGGCGGGAGGCGGATGCTGGTGGGAGGATGTCCTCTGCTACAGCCGGGCTGCGACTCCCCTGCCTCCAGGTGAGAGTCTACCGTGCAGCTGGAATTCCTGGTCCGGCCCGCTGCTGTCTGGCGTCAAACCGCGCCCCCGCGACAGATCGGAACTCTGGTCCTCCGTCGGAAGCTTCGTCGTGTAGCACAGCACCGTCGTCCAAGACAGCTGTGACACCAAAGAGACTGGTATCACTTAACTGCCCCTGTTTGTAATCAGGTGCGAACGTATGGTTTGCGAATGCCAATCTTCAGGGCGCGAACTGAAACACAAGCTGCAATCCACTGAAGCAAATTCACACCAAAACTACCTTCTACGATGACGCCGCTTACGAAGTAGTTCGGTCTTTTAACGATTCTCTGCTATGCTCTCTCGCAGTCTCGCTCTAGAGGTTGCTTTCTTCCTGACCGAGTATCAATGTTGAAATGCTTACGCTTCCTGCTGGCGGCTGTTGATAACTCCACGTGGTTGAGTAATGTCGACTGTTCGAACTTAGAAAATTTTTTAACCCATTTCGTTACTAATTTGTCAAGTAAAACTCCAGTCTTCGTCGGTGTAGTGACCTAAGTAACTATTCACAGTGCTCCGCTAATAATGGCAATATCTCTTTTAATGATCGGATCTAACATACGATTTCCGTTTAGTAACTATTATTGAAATATAAAGGAGTGTTCTCTGTTCTGTTACAACAATTCATTAAGTCTTAATTTAGGAGTTTAGTTCTTCCCTCTACATCGACGACTGTCCAACACCGCTAGGAGCAGATGATAGAATAAATAAGCGCCACTCCAAATGGTTCAAACGGCTCTAAGCACTATGGGACTCTACATCTGAGTTCAACATTCCCCTAGACTTAGAAATAGTATCATCTAACAAACCTAAGGACTGCCCGAGGCAGGATTCCAACCTCTGACCGTAGCAGCAGTGCGGTTCCGGACTGCAGCGTCTACAACAGCTCGGCCACAGCGGCCGGCGCCACTCCAATTAGGGCAGCTTTGCGCTGTAGAGTCAAGCAGCGCTTCCATACTAATATATCAGAATGTTGTTGTTGTTGTTGTCGTCTTCAGTCCTGAGACTGGTTTGACGCAGCTCTCCATGCTACTCAATCCTGTGCAAGCTTCTTCATCTCCCAGTACCTACTGCAGCCTACATCCTTCTGAATCTGCTTAGTGTATTCATCTCTTGGTCTCCCTCTACGATTTTTACCCTCCACGCTGCCTTCCAATACTAAATTGGTGATCTCTTGATGCCTCAGAACATGTCCTACCAACCGATCCCTTCTTCTGGTCAAGTTGTGCCACAAACTCGTCTTCTCCCCAATTCTATTCAGTACCTCCTCATCAGTTGTGTGACCTACCAATCTAATCTTCAGCATTCTTCTGTAGCAACACATTTCGAAAGATTCTATTCTCTTCTTGTCCAAACTATTTATCGTCCATGTTTCACTTCCGTACATTGCTACACTCCATAAAAATACTTTCAGAAACGACTTCCCGTCATTCAAATCTGTACTCGATGTTAAATTTTTCTTCTTCAGAAACGCTTTTCTTGCCATTGCTAGTCTACATTTTATATCCTCTCTACTTCGACCATCATCAGTTATTTTGCTCCCCAAATAGCAAAACTCCTTTACTACTTTAAGTGTCTCATTTCCTAATCTAATTCGCTCAGCATCACTCGACTTAATTCGACTACATTCCATTATCCTCGTTTTGCTTTTGTTGATGTTCATCTTATATCCCCCTTTCAAAACACTGTCCATTCCGTTCAAGTGCTCTTCCAAGTCCTTTGCTGTCTCTGATCGAATTACAATGTCATCGGTGAAACTCAAAGTTTTTATTTCTTCTCCATGGATTTTAATACCAACTCTGAACTTTTCTTTTGTTTCCTTTACAGCTGGCTCAATATACAGATTGAATAACATCTGGGACAGGCTACAATCCTGTCTCACTCCCTTCCCAACCACTGCTTCCCTTTCATGCAATTCGACTCTTATAACTGCCATCTGGTTTCTGTAAAAATTATAAATAGCCTTTTGCTCCCTGTATTTTATTCCTGCCACCTTCAGTATTTGAAAGAGAATATATTAGGCATCATTGTCAAAAGCTTTCTCTAAGTCTACAAATGTTAGAAACGTATGTTTGCCTTTCCTTCATCTTTCCTCTAAGATAAGTCTTAGGGTCAGTATAGCCCCACGTGTTTCAACATTTCTAGGGAATACAAACTGGTCATCCCCGAGGTCGGCTTTTACTAGTTTTTCAATTCGTTTGTAAAGAATTCTTGTTAGTATTTTGAAACCGTGGCTTATTAAACTCATAGTTCGGTAATTTTCACATCTGTCAACACCTGCTTTCTTTGGGATTGGAATTATTAAATTCTTCTTGAAGTCTGAGGGAATTTCGCCTGTCTCATACGTCTTGCTCACCAGATGGTAGAGTTTTGTCAGGTCTGGCTCTCCCAAGGCTGTCAGTAGTTCTAATGGAATGTTGTCTACTCCCGGGGCCTTGTTTCGACATAGGTCTTTCGGTGCTCTGTCAAACTCTTCACGCAATATCGTATCTCCCATTTCATCTTCATCTACATCCTCTTCCATTTCCATAATAATGTTCTCAAGAACATCGCCCTTATATAGACCCTCTATATACTCCATCCACCTTTCGGCTTTCCCTTCTTTGCTTAGAACTGGGTTTCCATCTGAGCTCTTGATTTTCATACAAGTGGTTCTCATTTCTCCAAAGGTCTCTTTCATTTACCTGTAGGCAGTATCTATCTTACCCCTAGTGAGATAGGCCTCTACATCCTTACTTTTGTCCTCTAGCCATCCCTGCTTAGCTATTTTGCACTTCCTGTCGATCTCATTTTTGAGACGCTTGTATTCATTTTTGCCTGCATCATTTACTGCGTTTTTGTATTTTCTCCTTTCATCAATTAAATTCATTTTGTCGTCTGCTACCCAAAGATTTCTACTAGCTCTTGTCTTTTTACCGACGTGATCCTCTGCTGCCTTCACTATTTCATCCCTCAAAGCTACCCATTCTTCTTGTACTGTATTTCTTTCCCCAATTCCTGTCAATTGCTCCCTTATGCTCTCCCTGAAATTCTGTACAACACATGGTTCTTTCAGTTTATCCAGGTCTCATCTCCTTAAATTTTCACCTTTTCGCAGTTTCATCAGTTTTAATCTACAGTTCATAACCAATAGATTGTGGTCAGAGTCCACATCTGCCCCCAGAAATGTCTTACAATTAAAACCGGGTTTCTAAATCTCTGTGTTACCACTAAATAATCTATCTGAAACCTGTCAGTATCTCCAGGGTTATTCCATGCAAAGAACCTTCTTTCATGATTCTTGAACCAAGTGTTAGCTATGACTAAGTTATGCTCTGCACAAAATTCTACCAGGCGGCTTCCTCTTTCATTTCTTAGCCCCAACCCATATTCACCTACTATGTTTCCTTCTCTCCCTTTCCCTACTCTCGAATTCTAGTCACCCATGACTATTAAATTTTCGTCTCCCTTCACTACCTGAATAATTTCTTTTATCTCATCATAGATTTCATCAATTTCTTCATCATGTGCAGAGTTAGTCGGCATATAAACTTGTACTACTGTAGTAGGCGCGGGCTTCGTGTCTATCTTGACCACAATAATGCGTTCACTATGCTGTTGATAGTAGCTTACCCGCACTCCTATTTCCCTATTCTTTATTAAACCTACTCCTGCATTAGCCCATTTGATTTTGTATTTATAACCCTGTATTTACCTTACCAAAAGTCTTGTTCCTCCTGCCACCGAACTTCACTTATTCTCACTATATCTAACTTTAACCTATCGACTCCCCTATATAAATTTTCTAATCTACCTGCCCGATTAAGGGATCTGACATTCCATGCTCCGATCCGTAGAACGCCAGTTTTCTTTCTCTTGATAACGACGTCCTCTAGAGTTGTCCCCACCCGGAGATCCAAATGGGGGACTATTCTACCTCCGGAAAATTTTACCCAAGAGGACGCCATCATCATTGAATCATACAGTAAAGCTGCATGCGCTCTCGAAAGATTACGGCTGTAGTTTCTCCTTCCTTTCAGCCGTTCGCAATACCAGCACAGCAAGGCCGTCTTGGTTAGTGTTACAAGGCCAGATCAGTCAATCATCCTGACTGTTGCCCCTGCAACTACTGAAAAGGCTGCTGCCCATCTTCTGGAACCACACGTTTTTCTGGCATCTCAACAGATACCCCTCCGTTGGGGTTGCACCTACGGTACGGCTATCTGTGTCGTTGAGGCACGCATGCCTCCCCACCAACGTCAAGGTCCATGGTGCATGGGGGGGGGGGGGGGGGGGAGAATTTCAGAATAATGGACCCTAAAAGGAAATTTGTGAGTAAACTTTGCTTATCATTTCGAGTACAGTGACGCCAAGTGGCGATATTCTAAAGATGTTGTCATTGTAGTATGCTCTTGGAGAATAATACTCGTCTATGCTCTGGCGGCATTTAATCTCCCATAAGACCGAGCACAACCGTGGCAATCACAGGTTGTTGAATATACTGGAGATGTCGACCACAGCCCCGATAATGCCATGGCATTTTTTGTTGAATTCCGTCTGATATATCCGAACTGACACTCATTGATTCCATAAGGAGTTGTGTAGCGAAGATTCAGAGCAACTCCTCTAGGCTCTTCCCCGACATATCCAAACGACATATAGGGTGTTGAGATTCAACATTTACATTCAGAATTCGTAGAGTACTTGTTAATCATTTCTTATTGACAGTAAGCTAGGTACATGAAGTAGTCAAAGCAAATCTGAATTTCATTAGTTCAACTACACACAGGCGCACACGAGATTCCATCCATAGCATGCTGGCCACAGCATTGGTCGCTGTCAGATGGAATATTTCAGGCTGAGTTCTGCCCCAGTGGCACAGAACAAACGAGTCCTCTCCCTGAACCTCAGTAAATGTGGAGATGGTTATGGACCCATGAAGGCGGCAGAGTGCTGACCACCTCAAGCGTCCAAATGGTCAGGTGACAGTCGGTGGGTCCTGGCCTGGCGGTGCCAGTGGTGACATCTCCAAACAATTGTTCAGTACTTCTTAGCCCATTTATACTGATTAAGACCGCTTCAGTAGGACAATATTGGTCACACGACGGGGACTGACGCACAGCAGGTGCCAAAAGAGAGCCTAGCTATGCCGATGATGTACTTGGCGGTACTGGAGGTTTAAATACAACTGTCCCTCCCTGACCACACAGAAGACGCACTGTACCACGTCCCTCCACTTGGATGATTCCTCTGACTTGCATGGGAGCTTCCTAAGAGTTGATCAGTGTCCCAGACCCAGCTGTCGAGTCACGAAAGTGTATGGCATATAAGCAGTCACACAGCCAGGGGAGCTGATGTCAGCAGGCCACTCAATGCGGCGTATGCACTTTAGATACGGCATTGGCACTGGCTGTAGTCTATGTCGAAGCACGTCCTCCGCCCTAGGAATAACCTGGCACTCCATATTGCTGTTGGGAAGATGGCTGATGTAGAGTTACTAATACAGTGTGTAATAAAAGGGCTGGCAAAATTTTCAGGAACCGTTCGACACAGAAAAGTTAGAAAATATCGTTTATGAGCATGACTCCAGAAACGCTATATTTTCATTTTATACCTCAGAATCTAAAACTCTTCAATATATGAATCATCTTATTTGAAACGAAGTCACATCTGTGAAGAGCACATTTGCTCTCTAATGAGGATTGCCACGCTGTTGACTAAGCCATTGACAGAAGTGCATCTTGCCTGAATATCAGCTGCTGATAGAGCCTGAAAGTCACAAGTAGTGGGGTTAAGCGTCCCACACTACCTAAGAGCATCATAAATTGCTTTAATCTCTTCCTGTCTATCTACCGTCGTTCTGGAAATCTCTCCTGATACGAACTCTGAGAGCCAAGACCGTAACTATCTGCTGATCCTTATAGCAAACGACAATCTGCCAACTCTGCATCTGAATGCACCTTCATTGCATTGAACAGGAAGCCAAATCCTCAACACCAAACAGTTGAGGCGACGTGCTTGATGACAGTGGAGAAATGAAGTTAGTCGCATATGAATAAAGGCAATGATGCGACTCACATTTCAACATAACCTTCGTTTAACAGGAACAACGAACAAGGGAGGTGAATCTGAGAATTACAATATAAAGTGCGTTCTAATCAAACGTAATCAAGAGAATAGTTTGACCAACGCATGTTAGAAAATATTTCGTGTAATGCTGTCACGTTCTATTTATACCTGTTTTCGTTGATTAATATGATTTTGAAGATACTTATAAAGTGAACTCTAGCATGAAAGTAACGTGTTTCTTTACCGATATCCATATAACACATATTATTCCTCAGTGGGTTAGAAGGGTTTCCTGAAGTTTTGGCCATGTCTTTTTGTTACGTCCTGTATATTAAGCTTGCTTTTACACTTCACATTCTCCACCTCCAGTCCATGGTAAGGACACTTCAATAGACATCACCTCACGGTGTATCATTGACTCTACACTTAGTTCACTATCTCACACCACAGAATTTTTTGTTCCTAGTTTGCACTACATTGTTTTCACTTTTTAGCCCCATTAGTAGGTGTGTTGTTTCATCTCACGAGTAGGGCAGTCGGTATCAGGGAGGTATACTATCAGCGTAACCTTGCTAGTCTTCCTGAATGAAAATTTTCATATATATCTCGTTAAACTACGTCTTGAGTTGGGCTACAGAAACAACACCAAATGCTCCCCGTTCTTGACCTGTGTGAAGTCATGTATGTTAACCTGCTATGTTGCCCTGTCATATGGCAGAGTAAATAAAGAAAACTATTTACAAAAGAAAGGAACCGGTGGTAGCATTACTTCTGTCACATTCCCTGATGTATTAATCATGAAGAGCACCATTATTTTGTGGTTTAATGAAACCATTACATCTTCATAAAATAGATTCCTTAAGACCTATTTAATCTTCACAATACTTCCATAATGCATAAAATACTTCATCATCTAATAAAATACATCATAATAATAAGCCTAAATCATTAATGCAGTAGTATCATCTCATAAGAGAGCCTCAGACTATCATAAGAAACTTCAGTATGTAAGGCATCCGCATTTTTCGTACCTTACATGAGCTTCATAATTACGATACAGAATAAAATCCCCAGAAAATAACTCTATGTTGTTAACAGGAAGCAACTGTAATTATGACATGTACTGAATAACAAAGCAATATCAACTCTTATAACGACAGGGGCATGCATAAATGAGATAAAGTGAACGCATTTTGGAGGCGTGCTGTGAACGTGGCTAATGTCATTGGGAAACCCCAATTAACATTAACATAAAGAGGCCCAGCTGCAGTGCAGAAAGAAATAAGGAGAAAACAATATAATACATTTTAAATAAACACAGCCGAGTCCGTGGGTAAGTTGCTAGACAACATTAACAAGGCTAGCAGCGATCCGCAAGAAAAATAAAAATTCTCCTATAACAAAGAAGTGGATGGCTGAAGCCATACTGTGTGACCTAGACGAGACATGGTTAGAAGAGTCACGTCATATAAAATCGCTTTTGGGAACTAAATTAAGAGAGTTCTTTCATCCCACAGTAAGACACACCTATGTGGGGAAAAATAGCAAAGATGTTGAGACCTTTATGTCTGCGAAGTGAGGGCGGTACGCTTCACGTATCGTGGCGACAGATGTAAAGTGGTAGTTCATATTCCTGCAGGAATTGTTGCGGGCAGAGCATTGTGCACGTCGCTCCATCCCTTAGCGAGTGTGCAAATGCCATTAATTCGACTAAGGAAAATTTAACGTTCTACTGAATGCAGGAAAGTTGAGACTGAGTGATTCAGTCAATGCCAGAGTAGGGAATTAGCGTTTCAGATCCAACACAGAGACAATGCCGCCGCATTTCCTGATTGGTAATATACCAATGTGCCTTAGATGAAATTAAATGTTGAGTGGAGAGTTTGCTCACTCCAACCTGCGTATGCTTGGAATATAGAATTTCAAGTGTTGAATACTAACAGCCGGCCGGAGTGGCCGAGCGGTTCTAGGCGCTTCAGTCTGGAACCGCGCGACTTCTGCGGTCGCAGGTTCGAATCCTGCCTCGGGCATGGATGTGTGTGATGTCCTTAGGTTAGTTAGGTTAAAGTAGTTCTAAGTTCTAGGGGACAGATGACCTCAGAAGTTAAGTCCCATAGTGCTCAGAGCCATTTGAACCATTTTTTTGAATACTAACATACCCTCCATTGAGTAAACGAGAGTTTAATTACTTTAAAAGATAAAATTTCACTCTCCACCAACTTAGTCCATTGAACATCTATAACAACGTAGGTGTACATTTCACTGATGAAGATTTAATTATTTTGCTAGTCATAAAATTCTCATATATATATATATATATATATATATATATATATATATATATATATATATATATATATATTTAATAATCAGATATTCAGTGTCTAAACGTAAATTATTTTGTTTGGAGTTGAAAGTAATTGAACTTGCCTGATATGTATCACATGAACCTTGAAAGCAGTGATAAATTAAATGTATAATGGAAATGGGAGCGGTTGCGTTGTCATTAAAAAAAATCCCGAACTTTAATTTATATCAATCTGTGCATTCTTGTTATATCACAACAGAATTTCTAATTAATTAGAGACAATCCACACCTAGTAATAGTTCTATTACAGGGCCAAAATTAATAGCTATGTAGAATGTCTGTTTACCACCCTGGGCTTGAGAAGACATTCAGATACGTTATCCACTTGCGTGCAATCACATTATAGCCTTACCCGCCAGAACTTTACACAAAATGATAACATGTTACAGGTATCTCAACTGATAGTTGCCAGTCACACCGAGAGACTGGGCCAGAGGCCCCGCCCCGGCTCCACAGAGCTCTCCAATACTTGGATTATTTCCTGGGCCAAAGTTCATTTTCAGTTACCTTCCTGTACCCTTAGTGCATCCCTGATACTTTTTAATGTTTCATAATGCCTGCCTGACATGTTCACCTTAATGTTAAATCTCTTACTTGGACAGATATCATAGAGGATTTTGTACTATCATGTTGACTCTATTTCGAGATACCTGGAACAGTTTAATGATGACTTCGCGTATTACGATCATTTCGCGTCCGTATGGTACCTCGGCATATGGTCACTTTGAGTCAGCATCACACAAAGACAAGAATGATAGGAAATCCAAAATACTCGATTCTGTATGAATACTTGGTCTACTTTGTCAGCACTGTACCATAGTTTAAATGATTCTTATCATCCACCATACATCTCGGAATTAAGTAGTATTCCCCAATTAATGCCCTGGTGGTCGTCGTACTACCAGACTATCCCACTTACTAGCACATATTAACTAAATATGTGAAATAGCATACTGCAGGGTATTAATACTACCTACTAAATAAAAAGCTCTCAAGTTCCTACTATTCACGTTGCCACAGTACGCGCTAAAAGCAACGTAAGTCTCACATAGAAGTTCCCTTAATCTAAGTCTTACCTAAAGACATGTTTTAACTATTCACTCGATTTAGAAAAAATTTCAAGAAAAATTAAATACACGAAATACCTTATTGCTGTACAATTTACCTTTCAGTTTCAGGGGAATCAATTGTTTCTCACATCTTAACCACGCGCTGTCTCTCCACTGCTTGGCATAATGCCCTTTCTTTCGGCATAAGCAGCATACTAAACTGTGTGATACAGGACATGGCGCTCATAGCCCTGATAAAGTGCACTGCGTACTTACCACTGTGTTAACGTTTCACGCTTCGGGGTTTTACCACATGTTACAACGGAGTCGAAATCCCACAAAGTGAAAAATTGGACAGCAAGAAACCCAGTAATACCCGGATACAAAGATACAACGATCCCACAAGCGAGAAATTCCAAATCGGAGCTGGTACTGTCCATGCTGCTGCTGTCCATGTCGAATCAGCACTGTTGTCTCTATCTGCTCCTGTCACCAGAATGTAGTGGACCTTCTTCTTCCCCATCGATTGATCGCTCTTCATCCTATTCCACTTCCGGTTCCACATTCATAAAAAGATAAAGAAGTGTAGATCGAGGTCCTTAGCAACAGAGCACAAGTTCGAAATTAACCAAGGATGAGGCAGGAAATTGAACACCCCCTTTCAAAGGAACCATCCTTGCCTTTGCATGTAGCAGTTTAGTCAAGTCACCGAAAACCTAAATCAGGGTGGAAGACGATAGGACACGGACCTGAACAGTGGAATTCTCGGATGTTAGTCCACCTCACTTGTTATTCCACATGCAAGGGTATTTAGGACGGCATAATGGAGACAGATAGATGTGGGAGAAGCAGAAGAAGGCAACTCAGAGATAGATGAAATAATTTATTGCGTTTACGTTCCTTATCTTCGATAATTCTAGCGCTGATTCCTGGCGAGAACGGCAAATAAACTCATGCTCATAAATTAAGGATAATTGCAAAATGTGGTACCACACAACGTGGCATTACACAAAACTGGCGCTAATAGCATAGGCACATAGGGAATACACACGACACAGATCTGTAAGTTCACGGTATTGGTGATAAGTTGAGAAAACCATTCCGAAACACATGTGCTACATAACGCCACTGTTTCCTGCGCGTGTACCCCGACATCAGTATGGGATATGATCACCATGCACACGTACACAGGCCGCACAACGGGTTGGCATACTCTGAATCGGATAGTCGAGCAGCTGCTGTGGTAGTCTCCCATTCTTGCACCAGTGCCTGTCGAAGCTCCTGAAGTGTCCTAGGGGTATGAAGACGTGCAGCGATACGTCGACCGTGAACATCAAATGGTTCAAATGGCTCTGTGCACTATGGGACTTAACATCCAATGTCATCAGTCCCCTATAACGTAGAACTACGTAAACCTAATTAACCTAAGGACATCACACAACACCCAGTCATCACGAGGCAGAGAAAATCCCTGACCCAAGGGAGCATCCTAAACGTGCTCGACAGGGTTTAGGTCTGGAGAACACACAGGTCACTCCATTCGCCTGCTACCTTCTGTTTCTAGGTACTCCTTCACGATGACAACTCAGTGGGGCCGTGCGTAATCATCCATCAGGAGGAAGATGGGACCCACTGCGCCCTTGAAAAGGCGGACACACTGGTGCAAAATGACGTCCCGATACACCTGACCTGTTACAGTTCCTCAGTCAAAGACAAGCAGGGGTGTACCTGCACCAATCATAAACCCACCCCACACCCTCAAACCACGATCTCCATACACGTCCCTTTCAAGGGCATTAAGGGGTTGGTATCTGGTTCCTGGTTCACGCCAGATGAAAACCCGGTGAGAATCTCCGTTCAGACTATACCTGGACTCGTCCGTGAACATAACTTGAGACCACTGTTTCAATGACCATATACTGTGTTCTTGACACCATGCTTTATAGGCTCTCCTGTTACCAGGGGTGAGTGACCGTGCGACGACCGCAGGTCAAATGCACCGTATGGTCATACCCCGAGGTGATTTAAACCCGCAAACGCCCACCAGAGCGTTGTTTTACCATGTATCAGCATTATCCTTAATTTATGAGCATGAGTGTAGATCAACATGGTATCTCCCGTTGGATGCAGACCGTGCGTTCACGCTGATGCAGTGTCAGAGGACGCATGACCTTCTTAGCTGCAGCAAGCTGCCTGTGGCCTTAGCCGCTGCCATAGAGATAACGGAAATGCCACAGTGACGAAGTGCAAAGGAATCCATAGATTGAACGTCGGCTCATAGTCGTAGTCTCAAGAAGGTGGCAGAGTGCAGAGCTGTCCAAAAGATCAGGAGATCCGGCGGCAATTCGAGCTGCTTCGTCGTTTGGGTGATACTCGTTCACAGGCTCTACCTAACAATAATCTGCCCTTTTTCAAAATCCCTTATGTCAATAGATTTCCCCAATTGTAGCCGATATCTTCTTCGCTGGAGTTATCCCCCGTCCATGTCGGTTCCGCTTACACACATTTGGTACCGCGTCACGTGTCCGCCGCACCACCAAGCGGCATCCAACTTCGCGGTGGGCAGTGGTCATATTGTGTCATCAGTGTACAGTGCACACTGCTTAATATTGAGTGTTAAACACAATGAATATTAAATCAGTTTTATCTTCGTTGTCAACACTTACGCTACGGCAAAAGAAAATAGTAATTATGCCGGACATGAAATGAGTGGTAAATTACGGACAATTGTTTCTGAGATAATATAAATGAAACCTAAATTCGCTTTACAAATTACTATACCGTCGTGTTATCTATTTATTTATGCGCCGTCAACAAAAGATATGCAGTTGCCATGTAGCACGTGTGCAGTCCGCTACAGTTTCAGTAGGGGTGAACATTTTTCCAGTCAGCCGATGAGGTACGAATTTGGCAACTTCAACGTTTCTAAGCAATGGTTGCAGTGTGTCTTATCAGTTAAAATATTAACAGGGTCTCTTTTTAGGTGTATTCTTCCTGTATCAAAAATTTCAGGGCATGTTTCGTCACGTTGGATTGGATACTATTGTCAATTGTGAGTAGGACAATTCGTAACACTGGATCCAGTCACATTGAGTCAGTCATCACATTAGCTGCGCCAGATTTATGAAGGGAATTCCTCCGGTGGGTCGCTTCCCAAAGCCGACAATGCACTTTCTGATACATTTGAGCCAGAGCCAACGACATGGGAAGAAAGGTGCTGTGCTTATTGGATGTCTTCGGGCACATACAGCATGATGATAATCTACGGTAACAAGCGACGTGGAACGGCATGCTCTTCCATCCTACTGAAAGCTAGAAGATGAAATCTAGACGTTGTTAATAAATGCGAGTACTATTCAGAACATGGAATACATGTGTTGTAAGCCTTACACATAGACTCCGATTTAAGTATGGATTAAAATATAAAATAAAATAATCATATGTCAAGAGAGAGAATAATGGCATTCATTAAATACAACCAGGAGACAGCTACAAACAAACACGCAGTCTGTATTGCTTTAAATGAAGCTATTTACAGAATCATGTATAATACAAAGGACATTTCAAAAACCAACTTCAGTTTATACCTGTGATGTTGAGGGAACCGCTTGAACTACGAGAGTTGTAGCTGCACTCTCGTAAAATGTTTATCCGCTTTCACTTCGAGTGCAAATATATTGGTACACAAATTACTAAAATTTTGCTTTTGACAAGTCTGAATGTCACTTGTAATGTCTGACAAAGTTACACATATTTTTCGTTACGCTAGTCGTCGAAAGAAAAAAGGAAGTCGGACTCAGTGCTTGTTTCTTTCTTTAATAACTACTTTATGGGATTAAATTATAAATCCGTGTTACATAGGTCAGTATCGTAAATAATGTTTAATGTAAAAAAAGTTCCTGCACTAAGTGTAATACTTGAATTCTGATAAACCTTGCTAAAATTCTTTCCGAATAAGTAATTCCGGCTTAATGTTGAAATTTAGTTACATGTTATAGATCAGTTACATCTTTCGCTACGATATGTAGCTGTTTCAACCTTCGTAAATCGCTCATAGAATAGGATGTGCTGTAATTCGGTGCAATAATTTCCCCTATCGTAAGAGAAACAATTTGCTGGATAGTAAAAGTGTCACTGCGTAAAAGTTTCGATGACGCATAGTTATTAACTATTAGCTGCTGAGTTTTTATAAGAGAACTACATAAAGGACTAAATGGGTGAGGAGCACAAACTTGCGAAATATCGACGTAGTTTCTGACCCAATAGGGTACGTCTGAAAAGTTTTTTCATTAGGCAGTCTATGGAAAAATTCCATGAATATGAAATTAGCCTGTGTATGCGGTCTCACGAATCAATACAATTCCCACTGGTGAAACGTCTCACAGATTTCTGCGGTGTTTCTCTCGGCTACTCAGGGCTTAACGGCTACAGCGGGATTGCCGATAGAGGTGACGCACAGTGACGCGTTCAGCTGTGAGGCTCACAGCTCATATATTTCACTCGGCAGCGCCAAACCATCCTCTGCACCAGCACGAAACCAGTCATTGTGACCGACAGGAAACATGTGTTTTTCAAATACAAGCACTTCGCTTTTAATGAAAAAGCAGTGATCGGACATGTAAAATTGGCAATACAATTTCATTTCTAAGTCACATTAAGGTTTAATACAAAACATGTGATCTTTTCTTGAACATGATATTTTATCATTCGCTGAAAATCGTCGTATAATTGTTATAAAATCTCACAATCAGTTTTTTCTCCATTTTTTTAATGCTACTCACCTTCACTTCTGTTAAGGAGCGAGATATATCAGGGTATTCACGTGAATTCTGATATCCTCCCTCAATGGTCAAACAAAAGGAACACGGTGAGCAAGAGACGTAGCCCAAATGTGTAATCGTCCTTCTTGGAAACTGGGGATGAACAACGTTCATTAACGTGATGGTAGTATGCGGTTGGAAGTAACAGAAAATTAGTTTCGGGTACTTGTCGACTTCTCAGTTATTGGTGAAACAACGTGCTGAGCATGTAAATGTAACGTTGGACGATTACTGTCGCAGTGGTAATACTATCATCTACAAAAAAATGCGGTCCACTAAAGTTGAGCAGGCCATTCGCACACCAGGGTGCTAATTGTGAATTATATTAAGGTTTTCACTGACCTCCCCATTCAAATGAAAATGATTCTGATCACTCATGTTGATTGTTGCAGTACCGTTAACGCATTCGAATGGCAACGTCCTCTCGTTGCTCATAGTCTGCAGTTGAAGGCAACTCATTTACAGAACTGTACGCACCAACTAAGAATTTAGCCTTTATCGACGTATGTGTCTTTGCGCTACAAATCTCGGTCTCCACATCACTTCTTCTGTAAGTATCTTGAGGCTTTCGAGCGGCCTTACAGTCTTATTGGGACAGGTTAGCTTGTTTTTTACCATTATCTCATTTCATCTCAACTATGAACCAATATGAGGATCGTATTGCGGATGGAAACAGCACGTCGGCGGCAAAAGTTGAAATGCACGTTCGGAATCTGCTGAGCTGGTGTTGAAGATTCATCACTTCACACATTGCTTTTTCTTCTGCATTTCATTTACTGAACATGCTCCACCACAATATTTGTTACTCTACATGTTTAGATATTTGTTGTTGTTGTCTTCAGTCCTGAGACTGGTTTGATGCAGCTCTCCATGCTACTCTATCCCGTGCAAGCTTCTTCATCTCCCGGTACTTACTGCAAACTACATCCTTCTGAATCTGCTTAGTGTATTCATCTCTTGGTCTCCCTCTACGATTTTTACGCTTCACGCTGCCCTCCAATGCTAAATTTGTGATCCCTTGATGCCTCAGAACATGTCATACCTACCGGTCCCATCTTCTTGTCAAGTTGTGCCACAAACCCATCTTCTCCCCAATTCTATTCAATACCTCCTCATTAGTTATGTGATCTACCCATCTAATCTTCAGAATACTTCTGTAGCACCACATTTCGAAAGCTTCTATTCTCTTCTTGTCCAAACTATTTATCGTCCATATTTCACTTCCATACATGGCAACACTCCATTCAAATACTTTCAGAAACGACTCCCTGACACTTAAATCTATACTCGATGTTAACAAATCTCTTCTTCAGAAACGCTTTCCTTGCCATTGCCCGTCTACATTTTGTATCCTCTCTACTTCGACCATCAGCAGTTATTTCGCTCCCCAAATAGCAAAACTCCTTTACTACTTTCAGTGTCTCATTTTCTAATCCAATTCCCTCAACATCACCCGACTTAATTCGAATACATTCCATTATCCTTGTTTTGCTTTTGTTGATGTTCATCTTATATCCTGCTTTCAAGAAACTGTCCATTCCGTTCAACTGCTCTTCCAAGTCCTTTGCTGTCTCTGACAGAATTACTATGTCATCGGCGAACCTCAACGTTTTTATTTCTTCTCCATGGACTTTAATACCTACTCCGAATTTTTCCTTTGTTTCCTTTACTGATTGCTCAATATACAGATTGAATAGCATCGGGGAGAGGCTACAACCCTGTCTCCCTCCCTTCCCAACCACTGCATCCCTTTCATGTCCCTCGACTCTTATAACTGCCATCTGGTTTCTGTACAAATTGTAAATAGCCTTTTGCTCCCTGTATTTTACCCCTGCCACCTTTAGAATTAGAAACAGAGTATTCCAGTCAACATTGACAAAAGCTTTTTCTAAGTCTACAAATGCTAGAAATGTAGGTTTGCCTTTCCTTAATCTATTTTCTAAGATAAGTTGCAGAGTCGGTATTGCCTCATGTGTTCCTGCATGCTACAGTAAAAGTCCAACTTGGCTTTAGTCACATCCTACACATCCCATTTCCAGAGCTTTGCGCAACTGATATCTGCAATTTAAGTCCGAGAAAGACATACCCCCCGAATGTGATCGATAGCCTGTACATTTAAACTGATATGTCGCAATGACCCAATAGTTGACAACTCTGCCTTCCTTCCCTAGTGATTTTTCATTTTGCGCACAAGTACGGGATCACCGTTTTCGGTGCTAAGAAACCCCAGAAGTGGCGGTCCATCAACCAAAATTTGTTCCCCAACTCATACAAGCATTGTCACTCAATCATTATGTAGCATTCAATGCACGGATGGTATGGATAAGACACCACGGATCTACTGTAATATTATCCATCACAGCTGATATCGCGAAAAGTTTTACAGCAAGTCCGACACTGGCCAATCATGTGACAGCATGTTTTCCTAATTTCAGTATCATAGCTAAACCATACCTCATCTACTTTGCAAGTATCATTGCGAGCATTGATAGATGACTGCTCAGTACCTCCACACACACTTAATTCTGGAACACATAAAAACGATCCAATTATACGAGACAACATTATACTTATATCTCAGACCTTGCGCATAGTACTCGATCAATCTCTCTGCGTATGGTGGTCACAGAGCAATCTCTCACTCCTACTTTAAAAGACCGTCCTCACCGCGGCATTGACCAGCCTGCCCCGCAACATCGCTACCCTATTAATCCTCAACCGAGCAGACGAATATAGCTACGCTTCACCTCTCTTGACTGAATAGAACCTTCCTAGTCCTAACCCCTCCAAGTGCACCACATTTCTCGAGATGTAATCAAGTCTTGGAGCTTAGCACACCATATCGATCTATAGTAGCAGATCTCAAAGTGCCTTAATTTAATAGATTACAGTTAAGAAGAACAATAATGGAGTGATATTTACACGCAAAGTAGTTCGACACATTTTGACGTAAATCATCTAGTGTATCATGTGTAAAGCATTGTAGCTTCATACGACTAGAACGCCGGCTATATCACGTGACTAAAGCTTCCAGATAGAACACTGGAAAATAAATCGACCTTCAGCAACTTGTCTTTCTCCAGAATAAATAAGTCAACGTTTAAATCGTACCTAGTTACAGCTCTGTCTCAATCGATCATCTTGTACACTCTCTGTTATCCTTTAACATAGAGATGAGTAAGTTTAGATGCGAATAATTCTCTGTCCTTATCAAAAGCATCAAATACAGTATTCAACTTGCATGTATCACTGCTACCTCAGTAGACATACACTATAATATGAACTGAACGAGAAAAAATTGACTACCTTCCTTATTCCGTTCGCTACGATGTCATCGTTTTCCTACATTCCTCTTGTTGCATCATACTTGACTCCATGTACAAATTGTTCCCTGCGAACCAGAAGATAAGTACGTACTCATTTTCACCGCATATCGATGTATATTAGGCTAGTTTATACCTATTCGCTAAAAGTTATCGTATTTCTTCCGATTTTATGTCACATCCATCCATGCGACCAAAATTGCCTGTAAATGTAACCCAGGCCCATCCAGTCACCTCCACATTCGGAGAGCGCTTGCTCTGTTTTCTGTATGTCTGCCTACATGCACACCTCTGTTTGCGTGTCTGCCGACTGTGCATCATGACACCAGGTCCGTCAGGGCGAGTGTTTTTTGTCTGAGGGCGATAGATATACTAGATGCATAAATAAAATGTACGTTAAGTATTTGTGGGACGATATAGAATACGAGAGAGTTCGAGTTGGTTATTATTTCTTCTACTTCGAGGTTTTGTTAGATCGAAATGCTGAGGCAAGTAGCTACGAGAACGCGAGGGATGTGATTGCAGCATATCTCCGTCTCTCAGCGGTTAACTACAGGTGGGGCGTACCATGTTCTCGGCTTAGGTACTGTGGGTGTGCTCTGGCCATGTCCTAGACCGTGTGGATTGAGCAGCAGTATTCGGACCATAGTTTAGCTAGAATATTTACAGAGGAGTACGTCCGATGCGAGTATAAAGGTCCAGGATGTGATGTGGGAGGTCTCGCGCTCGTGGTGTGTGAGAGAGTCAAAGCCAACAGTTTTGAATCATCACAGGTGACTTAGGTAAGTGGCTTCGTTTGCCACAATTTTCTTGTGTTGCTAGCGGAACACGAAATGACCATCAGAATTCAAACTTGGCTTATTTGTATAGAAAAACTGTGATATACGTTAATTTAGGTAGATGCACGTTAGTAAACGGCAGTACACATTAGTACATGCCAGCCGACGAACATGGATCGGTTTGGGGCCGTGGTGGTCGGTAGGGACTTTAACTATTGCACTCCAAGTCCAGGTGGGCCTGGCACTGTTGAAAATTGATTCCCGGTCTAGGTGGACGTGGAGGTTTTCCACATCTGAGAGTTTAATTAATTGATCAGTTTAATTAAGTAGCCATGGGAACTTTGTTACATTCACTTGCGGAGGCTCACATGTATGGGCGTGTGTTTATGCGACGATCTTTGATTAGGTATGTCCCGAATGTGGAATGAATAATGAGAGTGGGTTGATCAATTAACTTAGCGAGGGGCGTCGTGGCGAGCGCATGTGCTGGACCACTTGTTTTGACGTCATGGCGGATTCCACTCTAGAACAAACTTTGGCGCCAAACGTGCGGCAAGGCATTCTTTGTCAACCAAGTGCTGGATCAACCGACCGACCGTTATGACGGCTGCATTGGCAGGTTCCAGCCTGTCCAGCGAACAGCTTTGGCGCCAACTGGTCGGTGGGAGCGGACTCCACTGTCCCAAAAAACATGTTTACATCGCTGGACCTAAGCGGGCCTGCGAAGCGAGTCGGTGGCGGTAGGCTGTGACATGAGCAGCCGCTGGACCGGCAGCGGGCACTGACGCACCCGACGGCTGTCACGTGAAGCGACCGCTCGCTTGCTGGTGGCGCTTGGTCCGGTGCGGGATGGCGGCGACCATATGAACTAATTCAGTCGGACTGGGGACCTCGTGGCGGCTGGACTGCGACCTCTTGAATGTAGATTAGATTAGATTAGATTCATACTACTCGATTTTCATAGCTTAGGAGTGAAACAATAAGTGATAGCGAAAAATTCAAACTTCATAGGATGAGGTGGACTTAGGTTAGTGCATACGGCCCAATTGGTTTCTTTTTTTTCCGTAGGTGTGAAAGATTATCGTGTTTGAATTTGAATTTGACAAATTTTTTGTTATGGATGTAAATGAATTGGCTTTCTTGCCACAAAAATCGACCATCTTGAATATATAATAATAAATGATAATAAATGCTAATAAATAATAGTAAATGGTAATAATAATAAATAGAAGTACGGTTTTCCAGAGATTATAAGTGTGAATTTGAACATGGCGGGAATTTCTACATTAGTGGAGGTCAGCCTATAATAATAAATAATAATGATAATAAATAATAATAAATGATGAATGATAATGAATAACAATAAAGACAAGTATGGTTTTGCAGCCATTATCGTTTTGGAATTTGAATTTGGAGGGACTTTTCTAGTGCAGGTGGGCCAGTAACAATAAATAATAATAATAATAACAAATAATAAGAAATGATAATAAATGATAATGAATGGTAACGAATGTTAATAAATCATAATAATAATGAATAATAATAATAAATGAACATAAATTACAATAAATGATAATAAATAATAATGAGAAGCCCACCATTATCCTGCTGGAATTCAAACTTCCCACCTATTTATCCGGAGGCTTAGGTTAGTGGACATATCCCAATTGGTCTATTTTCCCGCCAAAATTCTAAATTCCCGCCATTTTTTCTCGAGGGTTAGGTTAGTGGACATAGCACAATGGGCCTATTTTCCCGCCAAAAGCCGCCATCTTGGATGACGTCATGTGCTGTTGCCAAGTGTACATGCCGCCATCTTGGATGATGTCATCGCCGCCATCTTTAATAAATTTGGCAACAATGCAGCATGTCGTGACACATGGGTTGTCCTGCTACTATTTGGGTTCCTTGCGTTTCGGAGGTGTAGTGAAAACTTGTATTTTTTGCGTTGTGTGGGTTACTGTGGTAAGTGGTTGGATAACTGAATTTCACGTAGTACCTAGTGCAATCTGAAGTGCTGTGCAAGAAGTTTGTCTGTGGTTTCCTTGTGATCAAAGATGATGCTTACTTTTTGATACAATTGCCAGCCCTGCATCTTTAGTTCCTCTTCGACTTCCTCATTGGTGACGCTGTGATCGACAATTGCGATGACGACTCTTAGAAGGGTTCCATTTGGTTTAAAGTCAGGTTTTTGTTAGTTGCGTGAGTTATTGGCTTGATGGTTGCGTCCTTCAGGTTTGCAGGAAGCGCCACATTCTTTTTCCGAGGTCAGGTTGGAGGGTTGTGAGTTCGATGCAGTTCCTTCTAAATTCCAGGTCCGTCACAAATTCCGCAGGGCTGGATTGTTTTAATGCTATACTGTGAGATCGAAAGAATCTGAATATCTGGCTGAAAAGGACTTGGGCGCTTTCCATCGATAATGCTGGAATTCAATATGGTGTTGGCCCACCCTTAGCATTAGGTGCTCCAAGGTTTATTGGGGAATGGCAGCCCATTCTTCACGGAGTGCTGCACTGAGGAGAAGTATCGATGTCAGTCAGGGAGGTCTGCCCGAAGTCGGCGTTCCGAAACATCCCAATGGCATTCTATAGGAATCAGGTCAGGACTCTGTGCAGGCCAGTTCATTACAGGGATGTTTTTGGCGTATGAACACTCCACCACAGGCCGTGCATTATGAACAGTTGCTCGATCGTGTTGAAGGATGCAGTCGCCATCCTCAAATTGCTCTTCAACAGTGGGAAGCAAGATGATGCTTAAAACTTCTGTGTAGACCTGTGGTGTAATAGGGCCACGCGAAACAACAAGGGGTGTAAGCTCTCTCCATGAAAAACACGACCACACCATAACACGACCGCCTCCGAAGTTTACCGTTCGCACTACTCACGCTGACAGATGACGTTCACCGGGCATTCGCGATACTCACACCCTGCCATTGGATCGCCATTTGTACACACTGATTCGTCACTCCACACAACGTTTTCCCACTGTTCAATCACCCAACGTTTACGCTCCTTACACCAAGCGAGGCATCGTTTGGCATTTACCGGCGTGATATGTGGCTTATGAGCAGCCGCTCGACCTTGAAATGCAAGTTTTCTCACCTCCCACCTATATATCATAGTCCTTGCAGTGGATCCTGATGCAGTTTGGAATTCCTGTGTGATGGTTTGGATAGATGTCTGCCTATTACACATCACGACCCTCTTCAACTGTCGGCGGTCTCTGTCAGTCAAGACACGAGGTCGACCTGAACGCTTCTCTGCTGTACAGATCCATCCACGTTTCCACTTCACTATTACATCGGAAACAGTGCACCTAGGGATGTTCACGAAAGTGGAAATCTCGCTTACAGACGCATGACAAAAGTGACACCCAATCACGTGAACACGTTTGAAGTGCGAGAGTTCCGCAAAGCGCCCCATTCTGCTCTCTCACGATGTCTAATGACTACTGTGGTCGCTGATGTTGAGTACCTGGCAGTAGATGGCACAATACACCTAATATGAAAAACGTACGTTTTTGGGGGTGTTCAAGATTGTTCAAATGTGTGTGAAATCTTACGGGACTTAACCCATGCATGTGCCAATGTCAGTACGACGATATCGGCAACTACGACACGTAATCATCAGCACTGGACACGGGAACAGTGGCACAGCCTTGCGTGATCTGATGATTCCCAATATCTTTATCATGCAGATTGGAGGGCGCGAGTCCGTCGTCTTCCAGGGAAACAACTCATTGACATCTGTACTTCCAGACGGAGATAAGCTGGCGGCGCCTCGATTATGATGTGGAGAACATTCGCGTGGTCGTCCAGTGGGGCTGGTGCCAGGCACCATGACGGCCAAGGAGTATCCTAGACTGGTTGCAGATCACGTACACCCCTTGATGATTATCAATTTTCCTTTTCCCGGCGCAGTGTCATTTTCCAACAAGACTTACATCTACATCTACATCCACAGTCCACAAGCCACCTGACGGTGTGTGGCGGAGGGTACCTTGAGTACTATTGGTTCTCCATTCTATTCCAGTCTTGTATTGTTCGTGGAAAGAAAGATTGTCGGTATGCCTCTGTGTGGGCTCTAATCTCTCTGATTTTATCCTCATGGTCTCTTAGCGAGATATACGTAGGAGGGACTCCTTGGTGAAGGTATGTTCTCGAAACTTCAACAAAAGCCCGTACCGAGCTACTGAGCGTCTCTCATGCAGAGTCTTCCACTGGAGTTCATCTATCTTCTCCGTAACGCTTTCTCGATTACTAAATTATCCTGCAACGAAGCGCACTGCTTTCCGTTGGATCTTCTCTATCTCTTCTATGAACTCTATCTTGTACGGATCCCACAGCGGTGAGCAGTTTTCAAGCAGTGGGTGAACTAGTGTACTGTAGCCTACTTCCTTGGTTTTCGGATTGCATTTTCTTAGGATTCTTCCAATGAATCTCAGTCTACCATCTGCTTTACCGACGATTAATTTTATATGTTCATTCCATTTTAAATCACTCCTAATGCCTACTCCCAGATAATTTATGGAATTAACTGCTTCCAGATGCCGACCTGCTATATTGTAGCTAAATGATAAAAGATCTTTCCTCTTATGCGCCATTTCACAAGGAGTGTGATGGAGTGTTCCAAGGAACACAGTGGAAAGTCCCAATTGATATGGTGGTTCCCCAACTCGCCAGATTTGGTTGACCGATTACATCTGGGATGTGATTATTGAAAGAGGCGCCAAAACTTATGTCTATCACCTACCCTCACCCACCCACCCCTCCCCGCCCCCCCCCCCTCCACCAACCCACCGAGAATGAGACTTCGCACTCCTCTCTTAACTCCAGGCAGCTTTTTAACTTAGTGTGAAACAATACCTGTAGACGTTCTTGCAAAACTTCTTGAGGTAGATCTAAGGAATTCGGCTAACAAGCAGGTATCTTTTTAAGGTAGGTTCCTTAGAATACCGGAAGATGCAGCCAATCTACAAAGGAGGCTGCTTACAGATTACTTGTGCGACACATCTTAGACTGTCAGTAGAGTACATCCATTTAAGAAATCGTTCATCCCGTACTCATACGCGTTTGGAAAGGTAGAATAGTCTGAAACAGTGAGAGAGTCGTCAAAAAGTAGGAAAAAAAACCTCTTTACACCTCGTTGCTCAGTTGTCTGAAAGTTTTAACAAAGCAATATCTGCTAGCACCACACGCAGGCGACTTCAGGAGGCTGGTGGAAAAGGCTGTTAAGCCAGGAAGAAGCGACGGCTCTCCGTCAAGAAATAAAAGGAACGGTTTCAGTGGACTCTGAAATATCAAACATGCACCGAACGAGGTTCGTCAAATATTGTGTGGTCTGACGAGGCCAACATTGAAGTAGGTTTGTGAACTTGATGCAGCAACATTTGGATAGAATACAAAATATATTAGTTTAAATATGAAATAATTCTCTTTCAGATTTTTGGTACACTGGGTGTGACCTACGTCAGTCGCCGGATGGGCGAGGAATATAACCTAAGGTGAGTGGTGCCTATCATAAAACACGGCGAAGGGAGCCTCATGATCTGGGGCTGTACGAGTGCTGCGGGAGTGGGACAAATGGTCGCATACGAAGGCTGTAAGGATTCCACAACGTACATTGAATCGCTACAACCTTCTTTACTGCCCTGTTTTACAACCCTTTTTGTCTATAGAAACGTGAGCGGCGTTAAATTACTGCACGATAACGTAACCTGCTATAAACCTGTCGTCACAGCGACTTGGCTTCGGGAAAATAACATCGAACTTCTGGACTGGACTGCCCAATCAATGGACCTGAACACTATAGAGCATTTATGGGGTTTGGTGAAGGTCAAAGACAGTTGGCACTTAATAAAGTCAAAAGAAGAATTTGAAGACCGCCAGCGCCTTGAGTGGGAACGCTAAAATTGCTGAAGACCGTAACAAGCTAGTGTTCTCTCTACCAAAGAGAATTCCTGCTGTAATAAGAGCAAAAGGTGGGTCCACGAAATACTGATTTTTTGTTACTAATAAACGTTACAATCTTTTGGCCAAGAGCGTATCCGTTTGTCTCCACATGTAAGTCCATCTTAACGATTTTCATCCCATGCTGATAAGTCCTTCGGGGTGCGCCGTTTTATCTTTTCATTTTCTTAACGTGTATGTAGTTCCGCTGACCGAAATAAGTCGAAACACGACATTCAGTTAATCTCACTTTAAATTACACATCTTATTGGAGATGTGTCGAAATCTTTTCTCGTAATTACCTCTTGATATGTCCTACAGAACATAATTCCACACGTACAATGTTTGATGAATTTTTTTATCAGACTTAATTATCGAAGTTTAACGTGAATCACTGCAGTCGGCGCTAGACAGACGCATGAAAAGCGATGTGACACAAGAACAGGAAAGTGTGTGACGGGAAAATATTCTGTCTAGGAGCAGAACACTGGTTCCAATGCAGTCGTAGTGTGTAGTCACTCATCTATCAGATTCTCAAAGAATTAGCGAGAAGAAACCTTGCCTATAGTGGTAACTGTTTCTATAAGAACCACTCAAATGAATCGGAGACAGCTGGAGAAAAGTAGGTAAACTGTTTATTGTTCCAGTTACGATGCGACGGAGCAACCGTTATAGTCCGAGAAGCCACATGTTATGTCCTCGTTGCTAAATATAAATGTGTAGAACTTGGCTAAAGAAACCTGTCGCCATAGGATTTTGGACAGTCAAGCTAAAGATTAGTTGACACAAACGCACTTGAAATAAATCTATTTTATTCAGTTTTTTGCTTTTTAACTGCTAAGCTCATGACAACTTGTGGCAGCCGTTGCTTGCTATAGGCAGAGGCGCGACACGTGCGTGCGTCTATGTACAGTGAATCTTCACCGGTAGAGCTATCGATCAACAGATCAGTGTAACGCTCGGCACTACCTACTAACTGTGAATTAATTTCGAACTAGAAGACTAGTGGTCAGGTGCCCATCCCATGTAACACCGTGCTGGTCGTCTTCATTTGTCCTCATCCAGGACTTCTTCATTGGGTATGTCATCCTACTCGTGACGATCTTCAAATGTCCGCTCGTAGCACCCACAGGAATCTTCATCGAGGCGCAGGCTCAGGCAGTACCAATAAGTTAATCTATTCCAGTTTCAAATGTAATTCTCATACCTGTTAAAACATTTATCCCTCTGTGAGACAATACGGTTAGTATCTTCATGGAGGTATGTGAGCCCTTGCCTGCGGAACCGAGATTGTACCCAAGCATTATCCTGCAACACAAAGATGCCTCACTTCAATTTTTGCAAAGCGTACACGTTTCACCGAGCGTTAATTGTGGCACCAGGTTCCAAAAAGTCAATGAGCATCAGTGCCTTACAGTCGAACATAAGCTCATCATGACTTCCCCCGAGTTGGTGTGGATGCCTTACGATTTACGCCGTGGGGGTGAACGCCTGTATCCACTGTTGGTTCTGACACTTCCTCTCCAGCTGAATATTATGACGCCATGCTCCATCTCCCACGAAGATATGGGACAGGAAACGATGTTCTTCATCGTGATACAGTTAACGGGGCTGCAGGGATGTAAACAGCATGTTCTGCTCCTCTGTCAGATTGTGAGGAACCCGCTGACAATAGCACAATGTTGATTTTGAGCGCCTAGGGTCATTTAAGAGATTGTGCATTTCCTAAGCTCTCACAAATGCAAGTTTTAAATCATTTATATGCTAAACCTAATACAAAATCTAATTACTGTTCTAAAGTGATTAATATTTAATTCCAAACTGTAGGAGTTTGTAGGTATAACAATGCAGTGAAACAGAAATAATTATACATCAGACGTTTCACTATATAAGTTGCATTAATGTAACATCTTCTGGGTTTTTTTCTTGCACAATGATTCAATTATAGCAGTAAAATTTATATTTAATTTTCTTTCAGTTGATGAAATTACTAAGTTACCTAACTTTCCCTGGCTCTTAGTCGACCTCTGACAGATCTTTTGTTAGGTTTAATTTCAATAAACGTTTGTCAAAAATTGCATTTTCACAGCGATGGTTGAAATATTTTCTTAGTGACACGAAAATGTTAATTAAACTCTCTTCTATCTTCCACATAGTTTACTATCTTAATGATTCTAACGTTAACTACGCAAAAATGTTCTCATTTGGATGAAGTTCCTTACACAGTAAAACGAAGCATTTTAAACGATGTAATTCAGCCATCATAGCTGAGGAATTCAATTGAAAATACTTTCCATAGAAATTCTGAATGTTTCCAACAATGAATTCATGTTTCTCTGTAGCTAATAGTATTTGAATCTGAAGGAAGAAAATACCTCGTGAATTATATTTATTTGTAACGCTCGTTTTTTCTTGCTTCTGATTTTATAGTATCTACTGTCTCAAATTATTCCGACTAGTCTCCTGAATTAAACCGCAACAGACGGGATACTTTCTCACTAAACATTCTCCTTCACCTTCTCAGCCTTGTTTTTGCTGAAATATCTAATACTTGGGTCACTCCAAAAGAAATGCACACTATTATTTTAAAATCCATCTTTCATTATAGATGTTTGAAAGTTTTACAGTGTGCAGATACATCCATTCCGAACAATACTTTCATTTTGTTCACAGATGTGAAAATTACCGAACTATCAGTTTAATAAGTCACAGCTGCAAAATATTAACGCGAATTCTTTACAGACGAATGGAAAAACTGGTAGAAGCCGCCCTCGGGGAAGATCAGTTTGGATTCCGTAGAAATGTTGGAACACGTGAGGCAAAACTGACCTTACGACTTATCTTAGAAGAAAGATTAAGGAAAGGCAAACCGACGTTTCTAGCATTTGTAGACTTAGAGAAAGCTTTTGACAATGTCGACTGGAATACTATCTTTCAAATTCTAAAGATGTCAGGGGTAAAATACAGGGAGCGAAAGGCTATTTACAATTTGTACAGAAACCAGATGGCAGTTATAAGAGTCGAGGGGCATGAAAGGGAAGCAGTGGTTGGGAAGGGAGTGAGACAGGTTTTTAGCCTCTCCGAATGAGAATCGCAAGGAAAGCGTTTCAGAAGAAGAGAAATTTGTTGACATCGAGTAAAGATTTAACTGTCAGGAAGTCGTTTCTGAAATTATTTCTATGGAGTGCAGCCATGTATGGAAGTGAAACATGGACGATAAATAGTTTGGACAAGAAGAGATAAGATGCTTTCGAAATGTGATGCTACAGAAGAATGTTGAAGATTAGGTGGGTAGATCACGTAACTAACGAGGAGGTATTGAATAGGATTCAGGAGAAGAGAAGTTTGTGGCACAACTTGACTAGAAGAAGGGATCGGTTGGTAGGACATGTTCTGAGGCATCAGGGGATCACAAATATAGCACTGGAGGCCAGCGTGGAGGTTAAAAATCGTAGAGGGAGGCCAAGAGATGAATACACTAAGCAGATTCACAAGGATGTAGGTTGCAGTAGGTACTGGGAGATGAAGCAGCTTGCACAGGATAGAGTAGCATGGAGAGCTGCATCAAACCAGTCTCAGGATTGAAGACCACAACAACAACAATACATAATTTCCATCCCTCTCAACTGCCTTACGCCATCTTGGAACCAGCGCCCGTATACCCGCATGGTAAATTTCTGGACCAACCTGTTGCTCCACTGTTTGGCAGCGTGTACAAGGGAGTCTTCATCCTCAAACCTTGTTCCACGAAGAGAGTGTTTTAGTTTTCCAAAGAGATGATAGTCACACGGAGCGAGGTCAGGACTGTAAGGCGGGTGATTAAGTGTTGTTCATCTGAGTTTTGTGATCGCTTCCATGGTTTTCTGACTGACATGTGGCCGTGCATTGTCATGCAACAGCAATACATCCTGCTTTTGTCGATGTGGACGAACACGACTCAGTCGAGCTTGAAGTTTCTTCAGCGTCGTCACATATGCATCAGAATTTCTGGTGGTTCCACTTGGCTTGATGTCCACAAGCATGAGTCCTTCGAAATCGAAAAACACCGCAGCCATTACTTTTCCAAGAGAATGTGTGGTTTTGGATTTTTTTTTTCCTTCGGTGAATTTGCATGACGCCACTCCACTAATTGCCTTGTCGTCTCTGGTGAAAAACGATGGAGCCATGTTTCATCACCTGTCACAGTTATTCCAAGAAATCCATGTCCACCATTCCCATACTGTTCCAAAAGTTTGCTTCACGCCGTTTTTCAAATGGTTCAAATGGCTCTGAGCACTATGGGACTTAACATCTGTGGTCATCAGTCCCCTAGAACTTAGAACTACTTAAACCTAACTAACCTAAGGACATCACACACATCCATGCCCGAGGCAGGATTCGAACCTGCGACCGCAGCAGTTGCGCGGCTCCGGACTAAGCGCCTAGAACCGCAAGACCACCGCGGCCGGCCACGCCGTTTTTCTTGTTTCTTTTTGAGTCACTGTGAACATCCTGGGAAGTGTGGCAGTACGAGGCCTGCCCTGCTGCGAGGACAATCCTCAATACTGCCGTGCCCGCTTTAATCACGTAACCTGTTTCCCACCCACTAACCGTACTGCGATGGACAGCAGCATCTCCATACCACTTTTTTAACCTCTTGTGGATGTTTCACACTGTCACGTTTTCACAACACAGGAATTCTATCACAGCATGTTGCTTTTGACGAACGTCAAGTGTAGCAGCCATCTTGAAGACATTCTGTGACGGCGCCACTCACGGAAACAGTTTGAACTAAGTTTGAAAACAAGCGGGAAGGATGTATCTACACACTATAAAACTTTCACAAATGCAGAATGAAAACTGTATTTTTACAAAAGTTGTGTTCATTTCTTTTGGAGTGACGCTCTTATATTGCATAGCTTCAGTACTTCCTCAGTTGCCTTTGTGACTAGACAATGACGCTTTTCCTCACAAAAATAGTCAGTGCTTTCAGATTTTGAACGAACTGATCAAGGCCAAATCCTCAGTGTTGCAGGTGTATCTTAGCACCGTCCACTTCATTAAGCACTAGGCTTAAAAAGAAAGGAAGGAATGTAAAGAAGGCTAGGCCATAACTCTGACCTACAGACTGTCAGCATTCCTTTGGTTTCTGAGGTTTCCCCTGATCCATACATCAAGACTTCCAATGTTTCTATTATGCTTTCAATGTGGTTAGCAATCAATGTACAGATTCATGCTTTGAAGTCCATCTTCTTTCATGAGACCAGTTGACATTAATAAGAACACTTCGTTTAAGACTATCCCAGCTATGTGTAGAGCATTTTGTACAGTGCCATAAAATGTCAACGATTTTGTTCCAGTAGTTATCTCATGTACTCCAGCGAGATTATGTGACTGACTGTAACATCGCTCGAACACTGATTTTGGGTTTATATTCAAAATATCAAAAATACGTCTCTGAACACCAGTAATGTATCCAACTACAGTCACAGAATTATCGTATTCTTGTCCATAGCAGTACTCTGGTTTTAGAATGTCTCCTTGCAATTTGTCACAAATTTGTTCTCCAATTTCGTTAGGTGATTTCCCATGTAATAAAATGAAGTCAATAAACATCCCTCTACTGTGACTTCTAAGCCTTCAAGGCGTACATAACGAAATACTTGAGATATTTGTTCGGTATATGCTTTGTCTGGTGAACTATTAAACATGATAGAGAAATACTTAGAAATTTTCTTAAATATCCTTATTCCGACACGATGACCAAATAGATTGATCAATTCATTTTGGCTTCGTGGAGAAAGATAAGACCTAACATATAAGCTGTTTAACAATTTTTTAATAATGTAACAGCTGAATCACATTCGGCAGTTATCACTTCCACAAAGACCTTCTGAGTAACCAAGTATGGGTAAGGATTGTCTCGCTAAATCAATACACAATCAAGAATTCTTGTTAATACATCTTTCCATCCCTCAAATGACTGAAGTCGCTCTAATACAACGTCATCATCGGTTGTAAATTCTGGTGACCTACAGAGCTTTCAGCAGTTTTCAGAATGAATCTGTCAAAACTTCTAGCTAGTTTAGCAATCTATTCTTGCCTGGTTTTCGTCTTTCCCTGCACTGGGCACCAGATCATTTTCAAACACATTACAGATGAGACAAAGTGTGTAAGACATTAAGCAGCCGTAAAAAATGCATATAGAAATTAATAAACACATACAACTAAGAGGTAAATGTCGCGAAGTACCCTCCTACCCCAAAGACCCAAGGACCTTGCTGTCGGTAAGATGGCTTGAGTGCCTCAGGGATGCAGATTGCTGTACCGTAGGTGCAACCACAACGGAGAGGTACCTGTTGAGACGTTACAAAAACATGTGGCTCCTAAAGAGGGGTAGCAGAATTTCCAGTAGCTGCAGGAGCATCAGTCTGGATGATTGATCACCTAGCCTTGTAACAAAACAGTCTTCCTGTGCTGCTACTGCGAACAGCTCTGAAAGCAAGGGGTAAGAAGCTCTACTATTTCATTAAAAGACGATGGCGTCCTCTTGGGTGAAATATTCAAGTGGTAAAATTGTCCCCAGTTCGTATCTCAGGGCAGAGGCTTCACAAGAGAATGCCGTCATCCGGAAAATAAAACTCTCGTTCTACGGATCGGAGCGTGGAATGTCAGATCCCTTAGTCGGGCAGTTACGTTAGAAAATTTAAAAAAGGAAATAGATAATTTGAAGTTTTATATAGTGGGAATTAGTGAAGTTCGGTGTGTCAATGGGACAGGATTTATGGTTAATTGAATACAGGGTTATATATCAAATAGGGGTAATGCAGGAGTAAGTGTAGTAGTGAATAAGAAAATAGGAATGGGGGTAAGTTATTATGGACTGCATAGTCAACGCATTACCGTAGCCAAGATAGACTCAAAGTCCACACCAACCGCTGTGATACAAGCTTGTATACCAATTATCTCTGCAAATCATGAGTAGACAGAAGAAATGTTCGATGTGATAAAGGAAATTATTCAGATAGTTAAAGGAGACGAGAATTTAATAGTCATAACTGACTGGTATTCGATAGCACGAAAAGGAAGAAAAGGAAAATTAGTAGGTGAATATGGACTGGGGGAAGGAATAAAAGAGGAAGCCGTCTGGTAGAATTCTGCACACAACATAATTTAATTATCGCTAACACTTGGTTTAAGAGTCTGCAAAGAAGGTTGTATACGTGAAGAGACCTGGAGACACGTAAGGTTTCAAACTGATTATGTAATGTTGAGACAGAGATTTCGGAACCAGGTTTTAAACTGTAAGACGTATCCAAGGGCAGATGTCGACTCTTATGACAATTTATTGATTATTAACTGTAGAATGAAACTGAAGAAATCACAAAAGTGTAGGATGTTAAGGATGTGGTATCTGGATGAGTTCTAAGAACTAGAGGTAGTTGAAAGTTTCGGCGATAGCACTAAGAAATGGTTGACTAGAACATGGGACAGAAATACAATACAAGATGAATGGGTTGCTTTAGGAGATGAAATAGTGATCACAACACAGGATCAATTATGTAAAAAGACAAGGTTTAGTGTAAATTCTTGGTTAACACGAGATATTGAATTTAACTAATGAAAGGAGAAAATGTGAAAAAGCAACAAATTAAGTAGGCGAAAGGAATTACAAACGTCTAGAGAATCAAATTTACAGGAAGAGCATAACGGCTAAACTAGAACAGCCAGATGGGAAATGCAGGAATTTACAAACATATTTCGCTAGCGAAAGATATTATACCACCTACCGGAAAATGAAAGGGGCCTTTGGGGTAAATAGAAGCAGCTGTATGAGTATCGAGAGCTCATACGGAAAACCCGCCCTAAGCAAGAAGATCAAGCTGAAAGGTGGAAGGATTTTATAGATGGTCTATACACGAGAGGTGTATCTGAGGGCAACGTTATGGAAGTGGAAGAGAACGTAGTGAAGATGAGACGCGAGACACGATGCTGCGAGAAGAATCTGATTGAGCACTGCAAGACCTAAGTCGAAACAAGATCCCGGGAGTAGACGATACATCGTTAGAACTACTGTTAGCAATGGGGGACCAAGCTATGAACAAACTCTCTATCTGCTGTGGAATATTTATTAGACAGGCCAAATATCCTCAGACTTCACGAAGTATATAATAAATCCAATTTCAAAGATAGCAGGTGTTGAGAAGTGTGAATATTACCGAAGTATCAGTTTAATAATTCGTGGTTGTAAAATGTTGATGTTGTTGTGGTCTTCAGTGCTGAGACAGGTTTGATGCAGCTCTCCATGCTACTCTATGCCGTGCAAGCTGCTTCATCTTCCACTACGTACCGCAGCCTACATCCTTCTGAATCTGCTTAGTGTATTCATGTCCTGGTCTCCCTTTTTAATTTTTACCCTCCCCGCAGCCCTCCGATAATAAATTGGTGATCCCTTGATGCCTCAGAACATGTCCTACCAACCTATCCCTTCTTCTGGTCAAGTTGTGCCACAAACTCCTCTTCTCCCCAATTCTATTCAATACGTCTTCATTAGTTATGTGATCTACCCACCTAATCTTCAGCATTCTTCTGTAGCACCACATTTCGAAAGCTTCTATTCTCTTCTTGTCCAAACTATTTATCGTCCATGTTTCACTTCCATACATGGCCACACACCATAGAAATAGTTTCAGAAACGACTTCCTGACACTTAAATCTATACTCGATGTTAACAAATTTCTCATCTTCAGAAACGCTTTCCCTGCCATTGCCAGTCTACATATTATATCCTCTCTACTTCGAATTTCAACACTTACTTTGCTCCCCAAATAGCAAAACTCCTTTTCTACTTTAAGTGTCTCATTTCCTAATCTAATTCCCTCAGCATCACCCGACTTAATTTGACTACATTCCATTATCCTCGTTTTGCTTTTGTTGATGTTCATCTTATATCCTCCTTTCAAGACACTGTCCATTCCGTTCAACTGCTCTTCAAAGTTCTTTGCTGTCTCTGACAGAATTACAATGCCATCGGCAAACCTGAAAGTTTTTATTTCTTCTCCCTGGATTTTAATACCTACTCCAAATTTTCTTTTGTTTCCTTTACTGCTTGCTCAATATACAGATTGAATAACATCGGGGAGAGGCTACAACCCTGTCTCACTCTTTCCCAACCAGTGCTTCCCTTTCATGTCAATCGACTCTTATAACTGCCATCTGGTTTCTGTACTAATTGTAAATAGCCTTTCGCTCCCCCTATTTTACCCCTGCCACTTTCCGAATTTGAAAGAGAGTATTCCAGTCAACATGGTCAAAAGCTTTCTCTAAGTCTAAATTGTAAAATACTAATATGAATTATTTACAGAAGAATGGAAAAACTGGTAGAAGTCGACCTCAGTAACGAGGAACTGTTGCATATTGAGACAGATCCAGTATGCAAAGTTTAAAATCAAAAGTTTGTTTCAATGTTAACATATGATCATGAAACATGTGAAGCAAGGATGTTGCAACCGATAAGGGAAATTACCTAGCATTGTATTAAGAAGTTAGCGCAACTAAATAACGTTTGGACTCCTTTGAATCAGGAACAACAGTTATTCGTTGCTCCTAAAGAGGAAGCTTTGACAATTTTGTGTAATGTCAACAAGCCAACAGAGGTGCTTGTCAAAGGTACAGGGCAGATAACATTTTACGGAATATGTAAAGGGTATTAAACACAGGTGTTCATTCAGTCCGAAAAATAATAACAATAGATATGACCAGTGAAGACATAGTGCAAGCTTTAAACATGGGGATCGACTACTGTATTATAAATACGGAACAAAGGAACGTTTCTAAGTTACAGATAGACATGCCTCATTATATGAGGAGTCCATGACCTATCCTGGCCTGCTGCCTTTATACTAAATTAATGCTTGTTTACAATCCTCACAAGAAGCAAGAGATTACGTTTTTGTGATGAAACGGTTATTTGATCAAAATTTTAGCAAAAAATATTCTCTGAGCTTAGACATCTTCATGGAATCTAGATGTAACACGTTTTACACTTCAAAAGCACCCAAAAACTGGAAATTATGCACTAATTACAGTGCATAACAAATGAAACTCTCAGTCACTGTAATAATATATTGCTTTTAATGGCAAACAGTTGGGAAAAGTTGGGTTTTGACATTTAAGGGATATGACTACTCGAAAAACGATATTACCCCGAACCAGAAATGTAGATTGGGAAAAAAATTACTGTTATTTGTCTCTAAAACAAGAACCAATGTGTTATTTTATGGTATTTGTTGAATTCAGCAGGTGGAATTACATAAGGATAAACTATTTTTAACCCAAAATATTTTCGTTGTCAGTCTATTATACAATTGTGGTTTTTGACTGGCTAAAAAAAGCTTTCTCTGCTATTTTCACTAGTTTCTATTCTAGACCACGAAGAGGGTATGTCCCACTGGTTGTACTACGTCAGAACTTTCACAACTTATGTTACTATGTTTCTCACGAATGGTGCATTACACAAACCACCATTGCAGGAGAGGAGGTGAAAGTGCATCATATTCTATGCTAGGAAAACCATAATGGGAATTGTTCACTGGAAAATGCTGGTTGTTAATCCACTACGCTAGATTCGTTACTTTGGTACAAAAATGTGAAAATTTATATTATGGCCCGTTTTGAGAGGGTATCATTCGCCGATTTTCTAGATTTTCTGTTTTTGATACAGGTGTTCTAAACAGTATGTGCTGAAGTGTGTATATGTTGACCTTGTGGACTAGATACTTTGAATGTGAATCTCAGATATATGTGAGCAAAACGTTTGTGTATTTGCTATATGGTACAATACTGCGCTGCCGAGTCATATATTTCAGGTAAAACACGTTGAATTATGATAAAAGCTTGAAAGACAAAGCTGTATACGTTACGGCACTATCTGACATTGCCAAAAATATTCGGTGTACGGTGGGTTTAACAAACGAGCTTACAAAACCTGACGGTATTCAGAATTTTGGATGATAAGTTGTAAGAAACCGCTTGGGCTGTTAAGCGATGACGATAATTGAGAATGCGTGTTCAACCATTTCGATGTCAAAAGTTTAGTTTGAACATTCGCTTTAGAAAAACTTTTTATGAAAAGCTGGTAATTTCGGCTTCTCCGTGTTTCCCATAACTAATCCGATCATTTAATTAAGTTGTATATCTCCAAATGTACCAAGATTCAATAAATGGTTAAAATGGCTCTAGGCACTATGTGACTTAACATCTGAGGTCATCAGTCCCCTAGACTTAGAACTACTTAAACCTAACTAACCTAAGGACATCACAGACATCCATCCCCGAGGCAGGATTCGAACTTACGACCGTAGCAGCCGCGTGGTTCCGGACTGAAGCTCCTAGAACCGCTCGGCCACCGCGACCGGCCAATAAAACAGTGCAGCAAGAAACATAGTCCATCTGTCGCAATGAGCACAAGGAGAAGTCTCTCTGCATTAAAGCACTAACGATGAAGACAGAGCTGCGACCAGGCAGTGTGAGTTTAGTATCATGTTGCAAAGTGGCTGCGAGTGTTAGTAGGCTGAATCGGTATTGCCAGCCCCTCTATGTTATGGCGGCAGAGGGCGCTAATGGGAGTCGACCCACTCGAGGTGAGGCTCAGTGGGCGTACTCCATTGGGTCCACCGGATTCCACACGATTGCTGTCAGCGTTGTACAGAAACGTGCCATTCCATCACCAACCGTGGAACACTCATAAGGTGGTATCGATACGTGGTACCACACTAACATGAAATAATGTTTCTGGACCCCTATTTACATAAAACAACTTATTACAGTATGTGTGAGGAATAGTTTGTTGCCTGCCGTGGTGGCCGAGTGGTTCTAGGCGCTTCCAGTCTGGAACCGCGTGACTGCTAAGGTTGCAGGTTCGAAAACCGCCTTGGCCATGAATGTGTGTGATGTCCTTAGGTTAGTTAGGTTTAAGTAGTTCTAAGTTCTAGGGGACTGATGACCTCAGATGTTAAGTCCCATAGTGATCAGATCCATTTGAAGCAATAATTCGTTAAAGTTTGGTCATTTCATTTGGTTACACCCTGCATGAGTATGCTGTATTTATTTGTACTACTATTACTATTGTCAACATAAGTAGGGTCCTAGAACACGTAAGTTTTTTTTTCTCTAGCAGATGGTGGTGGCAGAGGAGCCCAGCTTCATTCAAGGACAAATTTCGTCCAAAGAGCAGGTTATTTTGCCACTCAGTAAGACCTTACCATAACAGTATATACGGCGCACAGGAATGCAGACAAGAACGGAGGAATATGAAATCTGGAAGTGTTTGAGGATATGTGATACAACATTTGGTTAAAGGATATATAACATTTGAAATGTGAAGTTAAGCATTGTAATAAAGAGCAGCTGAGAAAAGAAGCTTACGGAATTTCCTTAGTAGAAGGAACATTAGGATATTTGTGTTTTACGATAATTTTCACTGGAAGGAGTAATACAACAGGAACACAAAGAGTTGTTCATGTTAAGTTGGTTTATGCAACAGAGATGAAAACATTAACCCATTTTTGTTTACCTAATTGATGAGTTGATTATTACCTTCAATTGAAAATATTATATTAATGAAGAGTGTACCAAGTTTAAGGATTAATGCATAAAAAAGTGAAAAATGAGACGTACTGTGAAATATCCGTTAATTTTTGTACCTTACTTGAATATCCGTACTTGACAGAGTCATGATCTTCAATGATGCGAGGTACTGTTTATAAACTATATGTGTTGTTCACGTGGAGATTAGAAATATGCAAACGTTAAGGAGATGCACAAAATTTAGTTTTCGAGAGAAACACAAAACCGTCAGACAGAAGCAGCGAATAGCTGCGTTGAATGTAAATTTGTTTCTTACTTATGCAAAATGTTGCGGAGGTGATACATCTTAATTAGAAAGACACTCGTTCAACCTTTGCAAGTAAAATTAAGGTTCTTATTTTGCTCAGGAATAATAGTCGTTGACTACGAAGTCTTTAGAGAAAAGTACTAACTCTTTTGCACTGAAGTGGAAAACATAATGGATGCAGCCCCTGATGAAGTATGCAGGGTAGTTCCACAGGGAGGTGAACTGCAACTTGATAAAATACTAGATGAGATGACATCATGCACCATAGTTAACTATAATATGAGTATGGTGCTGATGTATATCTTTACGAAACTAGTTAATCATCTATTTATTTCGAGAGTCACAGAATATAACTTCAGTTCTCTGTTAGGATTAGTTTCTTTATTTCAGTAGAGAACGGTTGCGTTATGTCTACAAATGCGAAATTAATTAATTTGTGTAGAAGCCGTCCTTCACCAAGAAATTTTCATCACAAAGGAGCGAGTGTATAGGCAGTTTGTGAGCGACTGCCAGCCAATACGTAATATGAACTCGCTTTATTGCTCCCTGAAAATAATAGATCTGAACTAGGTCTTCAACACGCTGAGTCATCACTCCATGTTGAAAAAGTACTCTGATAGCATTAATATCCTTGGTTACTTCTGTTCGGTGTCAGCTATAGTTTGTATCATCTCCTGCACAATTCTTTTCCATTTTGGTTGTATACACTGTCTCATCTGCATATTTTGTATTGTTGATAATTTGTCCACCTGTCCTAAAAAGATCTGTTGTTTGAAACTTCATTCTTCTGATGATCAAACATGTTGGGTTCCGTTCACCACTATCAAGTATTCTATCATCTTTTATATATTGCGATTGCCATTTCGAATATTACTCAGTTTCAAAGATAAATCTCAAATGTAAATTTTCTTACAGATATGAATTCAGCTGCTAGATCAGTCACGATGTAAGTAAAAACGGTCTTCCAGTCATACATTGCGCAAATAAACACAAAACCACATAAAAACCGCCACAGTAACCTATTTTCTCCCTTTCGTACTCTCTTGGTGTTCGAAATATCGGCTGTATTTATAAGAAAAACATTTGTTTCTGTCCCCAGTCACATTTTTATTTTGTGTGATGACTGTAGCTCTCGATATTAAGTAACACAATCACGCCATACTAAGCTCAAAACAAACACTTAAAAATAATTTTCTCTGTGACAGGTTACGTTTGATATAAAGTGCAACCTTAAAATGTAGACTGCACCGTCTCCTTGGTGCGCAGCCGTGAACTCGCTTTTTCAAGTAGGTGAGACTGTATTAAAAGTAAAGATAATGATAATCTGTATACGGAACGTTTTTAGCTGGGCGCTGTGATCGAGCGATTCTAAGCGCTTCAGTCCGGAACCACGCGACTGCTACGGTCCCAGGTTCGAATCCTGCCTCAGGCATGGATGTGTGTGATGTCCTTAGGTTATTTAGGTTTAAGTAGTTCTAAACTATAGGGGACTGATGACCTCAGATGTTAAATCCCATAGTGCTCAGAGCCATTTGATTTTTGAACGCTTTTACTTAACACTGGCTTTGTTTAACCTTCAGATTTAAAGTGAGTAGAAGGGCTGACCCAATAAAGTGAACATTTCAATTCCAATGTGTTTATTAACTGTCAAAACAGTATCGTATAAAATTTAGCAGGCAAGATTATTTACGATACACGCATTACATAAAATCACAAGCAAGTTAATAAATCATTAGCCAACAATCGCCCACATTGAGAAGCGCCACTCAGGCAAAATATTTAAGAAACTCTCTCATTGCATAAAATCATTAATAAACTATTAGCAACGAACTCATATAAAAATTGACAGAAGCCACTAAGGCTGAATTGCACCATACCTTTAACCAAACAACTCTAGCTAAGATACGTTATTTAAAACCCTTCCAATTCCAATACATTAACATTCCATGTAAAACAACAGTGGACACACAGCATCAATTTGAACACGAATACCTAGAACATATTTATTAAAACGTAACTAGGGCAAGCTTGCAAATTAACAGACTAGTGGACCTTGCAGAGCGAACTACAAAATTATTCAAATTCCCATTGGCTTGTAAGATAGACTTTTAGGGTATAAAAAGTTAGATCTTTGTAGAATCATAAATGTGTAACAACAGAAGTAAGGCCCAAGATTGTAAGGCCGTAGTTTAACCATGGACGGTGGAACCGATTGAGGGAGGTAAACTTAGCGTTGAGCCAAGACGTGGCTTCGTTAGCAACCCCACGTCGAGTAGGCCACCGAAATGTGAACCCAGCAAACGCTACCGAAGAGGAACACACGAGGTCAGGCAACGTCCACCGCATATAAGTGAAACATACGTATAATACACTCCTGGAAATGGAAAAAAGAACACATTGACACCGGTGTGTCAGACCCACCATACTTGCTCAGGACACTGCGAGAGGGCTGTACAAGCAATGATCACACGCACGGCACAGCGGACACACCAGGAACCGCGGTGTTGGCCGTCGAATGGCGCTAGCTGCGCAGCATTTGTGCACCGCCGCCGTCAGTGTCAGCCAGTTTCCCGTGGCATACGGAGCTCCATCGCAGTCTTTAACACTGGTAGCATGCCGCGACAGCGTGGACGTGAACCGTATGTGCAGTTGACGGACTTTGAGCGAGGGCGTATAGTGGGCATGCGGGAGGCCGGGTGGACGTACCGCCGAATTGCTCAACACGTGGGGCGTGAGGTCTCCACAGTACATCGATGTTGTCGCCAGTGGTCGGCGGAAGGTGCACGTGCCCGTTGACCTGAGACCGGACCGCAGCGACGCACGGATGCACGCCAAGACCGTAGGATCCTACGCAGTGCCGTAGGGGACCACACCGCCACTTCTCAGCAAATTAGGGACACTGTTGCTCCTGGGGTATCGGCGAGGACCATTCGCAACCGTCTCCATGAAGCTGGGCTACGGTACCGCACACCGTTAGGCCGTCTTCCGCTCACGCCCCAACATCGTGCAGCCCGCCTCCAGTGGTGTCGCGACAGGCGTGAATGGAGGGACGAATAGAGACGTGTCGTCTTAAGCGATGAGAGTCACTTCTGCCTTGGTGCCAATGATGGTCGTATGCGTGTTTGGCGCCGTGCAGGTGAGCGCCACAATCAGGACTGCATACGACCGAGGCACACAGGGCCAACACCCGGCATCATGGTGTGGGGAGCGATCTCCTACACTGGCCGTACACCACTGGTGATCGTCGAGGGGACACTGAATAGTGCACGGTACATCCAAACCGTCATCGAACCCATCGTTCTACCATTCCTAGACCGGCAAGGGAACTTGCTGTTCCAACAGGACAATGCACGTCCGCATGTATCCCGTGCCACCAAACGTGCTCTAGAAGGTGTAAGTCAACTACCCTGGCCAGCAAGATCTCCGGATCTGTCCCCCATTGAGCATGTTTGGGACTGGATGAAGCGTCGTCTCACGCGGTCTGCACGTCCAGCACGAACGCTGGTCCAACTGTGGCGCCAGGTGGAAATGGCATGGCAAGCCGTTCCACAGGACTACATCCAGCATCTCTACGATCGTCTCCATGGGAGAATAGCAGCCTGCATTGCTGCGAAAGGTGGATATACACTGTACTAGTGCCGACATTGTGCATGCTCTGTTTCCTGTGTCTATGTGCCTGTGGTTCTGTCAGTGTGATCATGTGATGTATCTGACCCCAGGAATGTGTCAATAAAGTTTCCCCTTCCTGGGACAATGAATTCACGGTGTTCTTATTTCAATTTCCAGGAGTGTATAAACGGAAGCTCTGCGCTTCGGTTGCCCGCTTCCTCAGCTCACTGAAACACAGACCACACCCGACAACAGGAGGCCAAAAGAACTGTTCTTAATTTTAACGTTCAGGAATGACCAGTAAATTAACACTATAAAATCAAGGCTCAACAACAACTAATTTCATTCACAAGTCTTTTGTTTAAGTGAAACAGTACTTGATAAACAAACGCTAAGAGTGATAAATGAACTGGCTCAAGAGAACCGACACTCACTAGAGCTTAATGACAGACATTTTGGCCACCGTAAGTAGACCCGCAAAGCCCAACACGGTAACCCTCAAAAATAAAAACTCAGATTGCTTGCAGAGGAGATATTGACATGGATTAACCTATATCGTAAACAAATTAAACACTTGTTAGTAATAGCTAATAAACTAACATCCTGCAAATCATCAATATATGCGGAAGCAGAGCACACTCTTAGTAAGAGGCATCAAATGAAATCGAGCACACATAACATCACGCGTCCGGCAACGTCTTACTGTACCAAGAGCGATCACAACCATAGCTAACTAAGCGCTCTTAGTAATTAGAGCACTTAACTGGGTGTCTTGATGCTGGGACGAATTTGCGAAGACGACAGACCATCGCTTCGCGAGACCATATCATCATGTCCCTCCAAGGAAGCGGGCACGTCCACAGGTCGCGAGGGTTGCCGGAGAATCCAAAGCACCGGTCAACTACCGCCACCTCCAGTATAACCACGTGATAACCGCTTCCCAGCCTCAGGGGCGCCGTCTTCGCTTCTGCTCGCCAGCCAATCGCCGACTCGCGCAGCGTCGCCTTCCGTTCTCAAAGCGTTGTTCCCCTTACTCACGGTCGGCACTCGCTTATGTCCCGAGCCGGCCCAAGTCCAAAGAACTGTGTACTAGGAAATCGATCGGACTCGTGTCAGAGATACTACTGGCGCCGCTCCCGCCACGGCTCAGTAAATACATGGAAACTATAGTCACTCTATGTACAGAGGATTTCTTTAAGACTCCTTTACATTTATGTTATTTTTTGAACGTAGGGTGGCTGATGATGATATTTGGTACCAATTATTTTATCTGAACGTGTTGGTCTGAAGGTAAGATATACTAGAAGTTTCAAACGCAGTAAAAAGAAATAAAATATATTTTGATAGCAGTAACAAGAAACGAGCATGCTTAATAGAAAATTCTATGAATGCCTTCTTTATAATGCTCTCTATGTATAGCTACAGTAAAAAGTTTGAGAGATTAAATTATTGCTTCTTGCTCCCTTTTTGATTCTAACACTACTAGCATATCTCTTCTTCAGATAGTGTTACGCTTTTTGATCAATTTCCTGATTGTGACTTGGTCTTCGATCTAGTCTGTTTACTCCAAGTATCTGTATTACTTCTAAGAGCTGGCTTGTAGTGACCCTCTCACAAACTTTTGGCGTAGTCTGTGTAAAGCTAACACAGTAGCATATTTATTTCTAATCGACTTTCCGTTAACACTCTCAACAGCACGGGAGCCTCCCATGTCCCTCCTCATTTTCTAAATAGAAAATTATCTTAATCCGAGGCCTGCTCTATCACATTTTCCAAACTTTAGTAATTATTGTAATGTTCCCTGTATATGAAATACGACCGATCGCCGTTCGATCACTATTTGTCCCTTCTCGTATGTTGCAGTTCTTTGTTAAATCACTTCCCTATTTGATAGAAGATAATGAATATTGTACTATATTTCATAATTTCGTCGTCAGCTGCAACTTTATCTTTCCACACGGTCTTCGACATTATAGATTGTATTGCTCATCAAAGATGTGCAGCTAAAGAAATTTAATAAAACCAGAAATTTGCATCAACTTCCGCAACATAATTAATTACAATATTAATAAAGAGTACTGTAAACTACAAGAATACTACAATTGGACAGTGTATAAGGTAAGTAAGCGTTGTAGTGTTCTTCAGTTTCCTGGACGATTGTAAGCTTTCTTGGCAGTGGCTGAAAGTCTATGCTTCGTGTCTTCAATGCGTTCAATACGTGCTCTATAGGATTCCAATTGCAGGAGTACAAATCGCAGACCTATAGTCGTGCAAGATTATCTTAGGCGGACGAGCATTATTGGTCATGACGAATTCTGGATGGTTAAATCTTTGAAGAGTGACACATGTGCCCGTAGATTATCATCTGCATAACCCTGGATGTTATGAAGAACTAATAACCCTGTCACTCCTTCTTCACACCGAACCTTATATGTTTTCACAAAGCTCTCGCTATTTTACTGGTCTTGACTCTGCTTCTAGCTATACGAATGGACGATGGGAAACATTTTGATAACCGAAGCGACTTTCATCTACAAGAGGCGATACTTTGCAGTTTGCTGCGGTATACTTGATGAAAATAGGAAGAGCTGACGGAATATCTGCTGAAGTAGGAGAGATTAAGTGGAAACTTAGATTGAACAATGGCAAGTGAACAGCTCTGTACTAGGCCTATCTTAATTAGTGCCATGCACAAATAAGGTATTATTAGCGCTATTAGTAGCAGGTGGTCTTTGGAGAAAACGTGGGGGTGCGGTCGTGTTGTTAGCTCTGATTTCGTCGGTATTACCTCCGATGGCGGCCACAGTGAAGTGTATATACACTCCTGGAAATTGAAATAAGAACACCGTGAATTCACTGTCCCAGGAAGGGGAAACTTTATTGACACATTCCTGGGGTCAGATACATCACATGATCACACTGACAGAACCACAGGCACATAGACACAGGCAACAGAGCATGCACAATGTCGGCACTAGTACAGTGTATATCCACATTTCGCAGCAATGGAGACTGCTATTCTCCCATGGAGACGATCGTAGAGATGCTGGATGTAGTCCTGTGGAACGGCTTGCCATGCCATTTCCACCTGGGGCCTCAGCTGGACCAGCGTTCGTGCTGGACGTGCAGACCGCGTGAGACGACGCTTCATCCAGTCCCAAACATGCTCAATGGGGGACAGATCCGGAGATCTTGCTGGCCAGGGTAGTTGACTTACACCTTCTAGAGCACGTTGGGTGGCACGGGATACATGCGGACGTGCATTGTCCTGTTGGAACAGCAAGTTCCCTTGCCGGTCTAGGAATGGTAGAACGATGGGTTCGATGACGGTTTGGATGTACCGTGCACTATTCAGTGTCCCCTCGACGATCACCAGTGGTGCACGGCCAGTGTAGGAGATCGCTCCCCACACCATGATGCTGGGTGTTGGCCCTGTGTGCGTCGGTCGTATGCAGTCCTGATTGTGGCGCTCACCTGCACGGCGGCAAACACGCATACGACCATCATTGGCACCAAGGCAGAAGCGACTCTCATCGCTGAAGACGACACGTCTCCATTCGTCCCTCCATTCACGCCTGTCGCGACACCACTGGAGGCGGGCTGCACGATGTTGGGGCATGAGCGGAAGACGGCCTAACGGTGTGCGGGACCGTAGCCCAGCTTCATGGAGACGGTTGCGAATGGTCCTCGCCGATACCCCAGGAGCAACAGTGTCCCTAATTTGCTGGGAAGTGGCGGTGCGGTCCCCTACGGCACTGCGTAGGATCCTACGGTCTTGGCGTGCATCCGTGCGTCGCTGCGGTCCGGTCCCAGGTCGACGGGCACGTGCACCTTCCACCGACCACTGGCGACAACATCAATGTACTGTGGAGACCTCACGCCCCACGTGTTGAGCAATTCGGTGGTACGTCCACCCGGCCTCCCGCATGCCCTCTATACGCCCTCGCTCAAAGTCCGTCAACTGCACATACGGTTCACGTCCACGCTGTCGCGGCATGCTACCAGTGTTAAAGACTGCGATGGAGCTCCGTATGCCACGGGAAACTGGCTGACACTGACGGCGACGGTGCACAAATGCTGCGCAGCTAGCGCCATTCGACGGCCAACACCGCGGTTCCTGGTGTGTCCGCTGTGCCGTGCGTGTGATCATTGCTTGTACAGCCCTCTCGCAGTGTCCGGAGCAAGTATGGTGGGTCTGACACACCGTAGTCAATGTGTTCTTTTTTCCATTTCCAGGAGTGTACATAGCAGTCTCACTGCGGTTCGCGCGGCAGTCTGTTTATCGGTCTCGCAGGCTTTCACGACAGCCGACGGGATAGGAACTTATACAGTAATTTGCTTTTTTGGTGCTCAGACTGACATTCTAGGGCATTTATGCCTTAATTTTTATTTCCTTAGCCCATGGAACATGTCTAGTAAATCACAGTTGTTTCTTAGGCCACATTATGCTGGCAATATGTGCTTATTATGCTATTTCATTCATGTTTTGTCTGTTAGGCCCAGTTTACCCCTTGTGAAAGAATCAGAGGACCTTTTTATGCCTCACCCGCAAGGCATCTCGCATGCTACTTGATAAGGATGTTGGACGTGCACGACTGGTACTACTTTATTGTATGAAATGAAGTAACTTAGTCTTCACATTTGTATGGGCCCACACATTGTTAATCAATTTTATGAATAATGCCTCTTAGTTCTCCTGTTTACTTCTATTTCTTATTTTTCAATTTTTTATTTGTTTCTTTTTTTGTATCGTCGGGAGATGGGATTTACATCCTGCAACGCGCGTCATTTGTGCGATTTTATCGAAATAAAGGATTTCTCAAGTCCATCTGGAGCGGATTTATCATCATGAAAATTATATCAAAAACTTAGATTATTTCTTCCTTGTTGAGCACCACGGTTTTTCTTTCTTGGACATCTAGTACCATCAGAATGACTGAGCGATGGACACAGATAGTAATGTAGCAAAAATTTATTAAGAAAAAAAATTTAAAAAATAAAAAGTAAATGAATAAAGGGTCTCAGAGCACTTAGACTGGGTAGAAACGGCATGAATGTCTCTGCGCGGCTTGCTTGGTCTCTCAGATCTGACCAAAGTATTGAAGTGGCCACCGGCAGTGTAGATTCGGCTGTAGGGAAGTGGCATTCTACTGCATGTTGGGTTCTTCTTTCCTTCTTAATCTCGCACAGCGGGCTGTGCGTGGCAGATGACTGGCAGCTGTAGACGGTAGAATGACCCGTTGTACGTGTTCAGGCCGAGAGAATTGGTGTCAGTGGCCCAGTAGCCAGGGGTACACGGACTGCGAGTTCACCGTTTAGCTGGCACTTTATAGGTGACCACACTACAGAGGCATCACACAAGGAATAAGTGTTCAGCCGGATGTATACCATTTGAGAATGGTTCGAAGCACCTTTCGTGCAGTGGACCACAGGATTTTCAACTGTCGTGACACAGCAAACGCACTCCCTGACGATCGGGAACTCTGCGCAACGTTGCCTGCCATAGCAACAGCGATTTCATAAACCATCCGTGGTGCAACCGGTCTGCGGCGTCTTCCCGGAGCAACACCCAGCTCTCCAGTTGACTCATCATGCTCCGCACAGCAAGTGGAGAAGAGGATTCTTCCGCAATCCTTTCAGCTGCAGGATTACTGTTGTTTTAATAATAGAGCTTCACCAATAATGCCCTCCTTCTTCTCTCCAACCTCATGTTGACACATCAACAAGTGCAATGCTACCGGTCAGGTTTGTGGGAGTACGAATTACGATGACTGATCACGGCACCTGGTGGCCTTAGTTGGCGCTGAGACGCATGGAAGTCATGCACCCCATAATTTGGACGTCTATGGTAGCAAGTTTGGTAATCGCACAGTGATTAATATTCGTGTTACAAAGTGGAAGTTTAATAATAACCACCCGGTACTATTTTTACTATTTGGTACTGTATGTAGAATAAATTAACATCAAAATTCTCTATTCATCGACGGATTCTGTTCCTCTCTCGTGTATCCACTAAAGAGATACACAGCGTGCAAAGAAAGTTCATTCCACAGGTAAGAGACGCAAGGCTGGCTTCAGAAAAGAAAACGAAGTCGAAGGTTCTCGAGAATGGGCGTTATACTAGAATGAAATTGAGGAAAGTCTGGAAAGGGGAAAACGGAACATGAAGCAGAGTAGAGTCAAAGCATCGCCATTAGCACCAAGGAAAGGGGCTGACCTAACACTGAGTATCAAGTCTTGAGGTCCCAAAACAAAGTATCACTTTTAGTGAGTTTCTGTGTTTCCAGCCGAAAATTTCCATCGAGTGTGCCCACCCAGTCTCATCACTCAGCCGAAAAACAGTTGTTTTCTGGTAGTGTTTGCTCAGTCTCATCACTCTCAAACCCGCTGGTTCAGTTGCATATCTGCCCTATCTTCAACGGTGAGTTTCTATTGACATATCTTGTCATTGATTGACGATATGTGTGCCATCCGATACAAGATTCCGCCTGGGCTGTTCTCCTTCTCTTGAATCCACGTTCCAGGGGAATGCCAGCTGGTGACGAGCCCCTATGTCAGTCGTATACCTTTCATAGCCAGGTCTCTCCAGGGGGAAACAGAGCACAGAATCCGCGTGACGGAACCGCAAGGGTTGCACTCGCTGTTCATCATACGCTTCATACATGTCGGGGAACCACGCGCCCGGCAGTTCCCTCATTCTGTATCACTCGGTGCCCACTGAGCGAGAACAGGGCAACAAGCGAGTGGCCTTGCTGTGTGTCTACAGAAACACAGGCTCTGTACAGCCTCATCACCAAGTAATGGCACTAATGGGCCCGGCAAGATTTGCAATGCATGTATAATTAGAATTTGATTTCGGCTGCCTATTTTCCATGTTGTCTAGGTAGAAAGTTTACGTTGTATACCTGAGATTGAGGAAGAACAGCCACAGTGACTGATGACTATGGTCGTGCATAACGAAAATTGAAGTGATAGTAGAATAATGAACGTCACACAAGATCACTAGCGTAGCTGTGGAACTGTAAATTTGAGTGAAAGGATAGCTGACGAAATAATGCTCGCTTCAAGATTGCTGCTAAAATGTCCACGACATTGAAATATATTTTCGACAGAATAAATAAAAATGATTTATGTCGAGGAGAGCCACAACACATTAGAAAATGCCAGTTTTTTTATAATTGGTAGTGAAAACGTCAGTCCAGCTACAATATTGGCTGACGTGTGTAAATCTAGTAAATAAACTAATAGGACTGGTTACAATTGACACCAGTAAGTGCGATGACCAGAAAGATGAAGAAAGCGGAAGAATTTAAGGTAAGCAGAGATGGCCATTATTCGAATAAATTTCTGTCCGCATAATTATTCGAATATGTAGATTTATCACACAAATTAATTTGTGATCAAATTATTTGTAACTTAACCAACGAGTAACGCAGAATGCAGCTACAAGTTAATTTCTACAGCTACATTGTTAATTTCTGCTACCGAAATCGACTACTGCAGTTCTTTCCATTCACTCATTACGTTTCCTGTATGTTAATTACTTTGTTGTCTTGGTTAATCACAAGAGGACCACGCCTACACGTCGTGACCAATTTCGTTCAGATATGTGATACGTGCAGAGCTTGGCCAGAAATAAAACTAACTTAACTTGGAACTCCAGATAGAGAACTGTCTAAAAAATTTTTATTCCGTGTCGGATGAGACATGAACCATTTATGTAAAACTTTGTACTTGGAAACTATGTGCCCCCAAACCTCTGGCAAGTTACGTTAATGCAAGTACGTTTAAAAATTACGATTACTGATTCCGAACTGCATATAACTGAATGTAAATCAACACGCGGAATACTGCCATTCCTAATTTTCTTTTACTTATCATTCTGCATTACCCATTTGAACTTCTCATCCCGAAAACATGGCTCACTGTTACGCAATAGCGGAAGGCGTGTCAGTACATGTATTACCAAAGCTATCTTTCATTCAGTAGTGGAGATAAGCCTGATGGAATATTTATAAATGAATTGGGAGGTAGATCGAAATTATATAGAATCATTTTAATGACACAAAGAGACAGTACTAACACACATTATACCCTCGCTATCGCTGTCACACAGCATAAAGTTTACATTTGTAAATACCCGTTAAGTTACATAAATATGGCCCTTTTCCTTTCTTAATGAAATGCTCTAATGTGGAGGAATTACGACATTTTTAAAGAACGTAAGATGCATTAAGTTCTATTTGCTACAAGCGCTAATCGCAAACAATTAAAGTGTAAAGATTTCATTGTGTCTGTCAATACCCACGTATTGGTATTGTTCAGTAGTACATGACTGACAGTCACCCTAGATATCACACGTACATGTTGTTAGACATAATACTTGCGATCAGTCCTTGTAGCACATAGAACTTAATGGATCTTACATTCTTAAAAAGTGTCTTCATTCTATGACATTATGTCAGGATTGTTTTCTATCCTAAATCACATCTGCGAACATCTCAAATAAAATTGACTTCCGTGCAGCACTCTGCCATTAAACCTGCTCTCTCTGCCGTGGCACCCTCTCTGACTCATAACTGTTTCCAAATCCTTTGCCGCTAGAGATCTGCTCAGCAATACCACCTCTGGTATCCAGTGAATATGTATTACTCATATGTCTAGGCATGGAATGATACTAATAGTGTTAAACGAACAAAATAATCCGTCAAATATACGAAGTGTCATTTTTCATGGTTTTTATTTTATAATCATAATTCATCACTTGTACACCTTCGAGGTTCACCTGTATTTCTGTCCTTGACGAAAGGAGAATTTGAAAAAACTTCAGGGAAATATAATAAGCAACGACATGAAAAAATAGAATTACAAATTTCGAATGATGTTATGACTTATATGACAAAAAAAACTTTGTTTAGAATGCGGTTGCGAGTTGAAGCTAATGTGGAATCACAATGAATTATTTGCCAGAAATTACGGAAGAATGGATAGTTTCTCAAATGTTCTGAAGGAGGTTGCATATTGAAAATCACATCTAGTTATTTTGAAATTAAGACGATTTCAAGTGATGTAAAGCAGCTATATCCTCTTTGTATGTTTAGAACATATTTTTATCTAGTGTCACAACGGAAAATCTTCGATACTTAAACAAAGGTTTGGATGAGGTTCTTGCAAAAACAAGTTTGTTCTGTAAAGTAATTTAAGAGCAACATAAAGTACATTCGTTTAATACATAACAAAGAACATGTGTAGTAAATGTTATTAGATTTCGTATTTGTTTGCTATTCGTAACACCGTTTATTCGCAGGTGATGAATAAATGTTTCTGTTCATGTAACTGATTAATATATCGAATTACATTTATTATTCATGCATGTGCAGACTTCTAGTAAGAATTGCATGTGGAGGTGAACGTAAACGCAAGGTATCTGCATGAGTTTGAAGGAACGATCACTCGACTGTCAACAGGAGTGCCAGCATCGGTACTTCTTGGCAATTTAAGCTCTGTCGCGCCCTAAATACCCGCGTGAACACCACAAGGATCATGCACGCGCTTGCGTGCTCTAGAAACAGTGGTCACCTCCACTCATCAGTGTTGTCCATGACTCGCGTCTTGGCGAAGAGTTTCCACACACTACAAACAAGGGATTAGCTGTTTCCTTTGTGCTTAACGACAATGCATGCCAGTCACACAGTCGTTCGGCGCTGTCAGATGATAATTCGTTTTCATATCCTTATTTCGCTGTGACACTAAATGTAAGTTGTTCCACCTCCTCTTGTGACGAACACCTTCAGTTACCTTTCAGTGTGGTCCTAACAGCCATATGTAACTACTTCGCCATGCTTTGACGAGAGTAGTTGGTATGAAATACACAGAACCCTCCTCATACAGTGTTCTCACCTCCCACTCTCACCTTTATACATACGGTTTTATTTTCCCTTGCAACTTGGAATCGAATAAAGAGCGTTATCACAACAGGAAAGGCTCCTTTATTAAATGGGTAGTAACGTTCTGGTTTGCACAGTAATATTAATTGAAGCTTGTAGATATAGCTCATCTTTTGTTTGACTGACCATATTTCACTGAGCTTAATGGGGACTTCCGTAAACAAAATATGCATTTCTTTCGTATTCCAGTTTTCTTCTGTACAATGCTGCAGTTGTACGAGAACTGTAACGGAGACTGTAATTCTGAAAAAGGATTTTTCGTGTCCACTCTCTGCTGCGTAAGTGTAAGCTCTATTTTTGTGAATGTGAAAGAGTGTACTTACGAAAGTCGCCTGTCTTGAGAAGACGCTTGTCAACTTCAGCGCATAATCTGCACACCTTCCTACCGGATCTAATAAAACAATATGCCGTTACCGTATGTGACTGATTTTTCGCCGTATCCAGTACTTTAAATACCGTCTATAGGAGGTCACAAATACAGTTTTGTAGAAACACTTATCTTTTTGGTACAGTCTACCTGTATAGTTGTAGTGTCCACATTTAATGTACTACACGAATGCAAATACTCTCGCTGCCTTGCTCAGAATCGTATAAAGTAGACTAATTAGGTAAAGGGAACAGGATGACCACCGCTCTTATATCCTACAAAGACATCAAGACTTTGTATGTCCATCCTTCTGATTGGAGGTTTGATGGAAGTCTGTCGTTCACACATATAACAAAAAGGAACACCTACAGCCGTCCTTACGGTGTTATTTATATTAAGGCTACCAGTTTCGGTACTACAGTGCACCATCTTCAGGTCTTAACTGACGCTACGGGTGTGAAATCCTATCGTATACAAGATTCCATCAGTGGATATAGCTATGAACTGGTTTTTGCAGACTAAACAATGATGTTGCGTCTCCAACCATGAACTACCATCCCAATTTATTGATCGTTGGAAACACCACATCGCTGTTACAGGTACTCTACGAAAACCAGGTCATAATTGTTGGCCACTGATAGAATCTTGTATACAATAGGAGTTAAACCCCCTCAGTGCCAGTTAAGGTCTGAACTGGTGTACTGAAGCACCGACACTGTTAGCCATAAAATAAATAATATCACACTGTAGGTGTACCATTTTATTACATACAAAGATATCCGCTTTTCCATCCGACGTTTCATTTCAAGTGTCAGAGGAAGGGCTACATGTATAAACCTTCACTCCCCGGAGACGGATGGCACCCGTTCGTGCACAGATTCACACAATGCACCTGCATTGCTTTACTGAACTGAAGGAAAAGTATTATTGGAAGTAATTTGGAAACGTGAAGTGCAAAGAGAAGCAAAAAACACTCCTGTTGTAAGAGGGTTTGATCGGCGCCACTCATATCGCTCGAGAAATTAAATAACAACCTTGAAAACATTTTCCACAGCTGTGAAATTCTGGTACAACAAGAATTTCATTGGGCAGAGCCCTTCGACACATTTGTAGATACAACATTTTTTTTGCGTCGCGTACATTTAGTGTCTGGTTGTGACATTCCTAAAGTAGAAGGCCCTAGTCACAATACTATGTATTATTTGTATATGTGGTACCCAAACAGTGTCAGGTATAAAGACTGAAATTTCGGTGGCGGAACTGGAAAAGGCAATTTTCTAATCTAAGTTCATTACAAAAAAAAAATTAAAGTGACTGAAACAAATTGAAAGGAGTGCAACGGAAGGAGGAAACGAAATGAAACTTCACGGGGTTGAGAGGGTATGTGATGTTGCTGTAGGAATGACAAAATCGGATCAAAGTTACAAAGAACTTGGCACTACGAGTCCACTTATCAATATGATGTTGCAACCTTTCTGCCCCAGTTGCATATACTGATTCGGTTCCGAAAGGTGTCGAGAGCCATACTATTCTCGCCTGAGACCAGCTGCCTGACTACTTTTAAAAATTATCTTTGATATCCTTGATAAACGCGATGGGATAGAGTTGACGTCCAAGCTTGTCCTCCCATATTCTGTCGCAAACAGATCTGGGAATTCTGCTGGTCGTGGAAATACCTCACTGTGGTGTACGTTGCATCTGTCACAGAGATTTGCAGTTATAATCGTTTACATAACCGCCGATGTTGTGAAATATACAAAGTTACATTGGTATCCGACAATGTCTTCTGGGTACTTCATAGTTTTGTCAGGCGGTGTAATACTGAATGGACGTTAAGAAAATAGTACTCTTCTAAGGTGGACAGTTCAAACTTGAGTAAAAGTTACGTGCCGACCGCTGTGGCAGAGCGGTTCTAGGCGCTTCAATAAGGAACCGCGCTGCTGCTACGGTCGCCGGTTCGAATCCTGCCTCGGTCATGGATGTGTGTGATGTCCTTAGGTTAGTTAGGTTTAAGTAGTTCTGAGTATAGGGGACTGATGACCTCAGACATTAAGTAACATGTGCTTAGGGCCATTTGAACCATTTGAACCAAAAGGTACGTAATACTTTTCAAAGACTGTGTATGACGATATATTCCTCAGAAACTAGGTGATTTTGGATTTGTTTCTATGTGAACTTAAATTATAAGTTTTATGAAAGAACGTCTTACTGACAGTCATTACACAGTCTTTAGACAACGGACATGTACTAACAGCGTTCCCTTTTGTAGTTTGTCATATAACTACAGATTTTGTATCCTACTTCATATTTTCCATACATTCAAATGGATTCAACATTGTTTATAAAGGTTACGACCTCACTTGCATTTAATGTTCTTCAGATATGTAAGTGCTATATCTCTGATCGAGACGGTTCGTAAAACTCTTTTCGTCTTTTCTCCTTTTATTTTCTTGGAAGAACACATGGTTGATACGAGTTATTTACGAACTCTTCTCTCATTTTTCAGCTCATATCACATTTTGCTACGTCGGGAAAAGTAAGTGTTACCAATCATGGGAAAATTATTGAGTTTTCAAGAATTTTTTAAAGAGGCAGGTGGTGAAATTTCTTCGCTGTCATTTCGAATTCTGATGTCTTTTAGACACTGACATGAGTGTTCGTGCATGAATCATCATTTTACTAGACGGAGATACGTCCTTCAGTTAAACTAAGAATTTCTGACTTTGCGTTCTTTTTCCATTTTAGGTCTACGGTTAAAACATACTGCACCATTCCATATACCATTTCAAAATCAGCTTCAAATTATTCACAGCAGAGACAACAACAGTCATTATTCCCTGTGGCGATATGTAGACAGCTCAGTTGTTTTTACCTGTATAGTGCGTCCCTCAGTATTACCAGAATACGAAGTTCTCGTAGTTCTTCGCTGCACAGTGAAACTTTGTACTTGTAATCTTTCCATTGGCTGTGGCCAAGCAGTATCCTGTCTCACTGGAGTGCTCGTCCCTCAAGGCATGAAGGGAATCTTCCGTGAAGTCTGGAAGGTGGGAGATGAGGCACTGGCGGAATTAAAGCTTTGACGAGAGGGCACGTCATTGGACAGATCAGTGTGAAGAGTACTTGCTCACGAGAAGAAAAGCTCTTTCGCTCGAGAGTCAGTTCGGCACACACATTTAATCTTCCCGGAAGTTGCTCTAGGTTTATTTAGATCTTCAGGCAACTGTTACTAACAGGTCTTAATTTACTACAAGTACGTTTTCAACATGCGTCGGCTACATGACTTCAATGTCACGCTACCAGATAGTCACTCTGAAGTAATGATAGTAGAGTTTCGTTTGCCATGTGAAGCATACACCTCTTCACAGCTTGGTCGATCTGTAGGAAATATATAATACGATACGTATTTAGTCAGATGGCATTAAAATGTTATCAACATAGGAAGAAGTTTCGAACCACGTAGTTTTATACGCTGAAACCGTTTTAACCCTTATTTCACAGCCATTCTTCGGGCACTGTGAGTTGTAAATTCTTGTAAACGAAGAACGTCCATCCCAATATACAACAGTACTGATGTTGTATCACGTTCAAGGATGGTATGATGAGGATAAGGAAACATTAGGAAGGTGCAATATCTAATGAAGGTGGTCCCAAATTCGACCGACAAAATTTCTGAGATCGGTCAAGTGCATTTCTTGAGGAGTTTGGCAAGCCAAATGGAAAATATGGTCTCCAATGGGCCGCTACAGAGTAATTGCATTTCTTTCGATGTCTTGCTCCTTTACTTTTGTATACATCTACATCTGTATCGCCACTCTGCAGATTACACTTGCCTGGCAGGGGGTTCATCGAACCAATTTAACAATAATTCTCTGTTGTTGCATTCTCTAACAACGCGCGGAGAAAACGACCACCCCATTTTACGATCCGAGCTCTGATTTCTTATTTTATTGTGATGATCGTTTCTCCATATGTAGATCGGCGTCAACAAAACATTTTCGCATTCCCCCGCTGCAGTACTCCAAAAGAGGACGGACAAACGTAGTGCCGGGAGTCTCTTTTCTATATCTGTTGCATCTTATAACTGTTGTGTCAATAAAATGAAGTCTTTGCTACACTTCTGCACAACATTTTCTGTGCGTTCTTTCCAATTTAAGTTGTTCGTACCTGCAAGTCCTACATATTTAGTTGAATTTACGGCCTTCAGATTTGATTGGGTTGTCATGTTACCGGATCCTTTTTAGCATTCATGTGGATGTCCTCACACTTTTCTTTATTTATTGACAATTGTCAATTTTTGCACAATACAGATATCTTTTCCAAATCGTCTGGCAGTTTGTTTTGATCTCAAGACTTTATTATACGATAAAATAGAGCATCATCTGCAAGCAACCTAATGCGGATGATCAGAGCGTCTCCTAAATCGTTTACATAGCCAAGGTACAGCAGAAGGCCTATAACACTACCTTTTGAAACACCGACAAACGCTTGTGTTTTACATGATGACTTTCCGACGGTCACTATTAATTGTGACCTCTCTCGAAACCAGTTGCATATCTGAGATGATATTCAGCAGGCAAGCAATTTGACTACAAAGCCAGCCGGCCGCGGTGGCCGTGCGGTTCTAGGCGCTTCAGTCCGGAACCACGCGACTGCTACGATCACAGGTTCGAGTCCTGCCTCGGGCATGGATGTGTGTGATATTCTTAGGTTAGATAGGTTTAAGTAGTCCAAAGTTCTATGGGACTGATGACCTCAGATGTTAAGTCCCATGGTGTTCAGAGCCATTTGAACCTTTTTTTTCCCTACAAAGCTGTTCTGAGAAGCGGTGTCAAAAACCTTCTGGAAATCTAGAAATACGGAATCAATTTGCAATCTCCTGTCAGTAGCAGCCAAATCTTGGTGTAAGTGAAAAGCAAATCGTGTTATATAAGAACGACGTTTCCTAAATCCGTGCTGACTATACGTCAAGGCAAATTCTCTTCGAGGTACTTCTTAATGTTCGAACACAATACTATATGGATTGCACTACACATGCCTGCGCTAGTGCGGATGTCGACAGCGTGAGCTGGGTCTCACTGGCGGTACATGCTGTTGACAAGAATAACACCCACTTTACCTCGCAGCCTGCCAGTTTGCTTTGTGTGCAGCTCTGTTCTGCCTCGGGTTTGTTTTTCCGGTAATGTTTGTTGTACGCTAGCAGTAACAAACACCATCACGGACAGGTTTACCGAACACGTGTTCAACGATATGTGCCTCGTCTATGCATTCACTGTATGCAATATATTGAGCTGTTCTCGTAACGACGGCAACGGCATGGAGATGAAAGTGTCGTTGTTTTGTCTGGGAGTTGTTGCACCACTCTGGTTTTGTAATATACGTCTTGGCGACCACTGGCTGCAAGCTCTTATATTTTGGCTGTGGATCACAGTAAGGAAGGTAGCTGGAGTAACACTCCGAATAAGTAACAATTATACACTTAGTATGTGACAAGCCACCGGAGACCATAAATACCGAGTACGGAAATACTCCGGAAATATATCCGAAAAATTGTCGACCGACCTCTGGTTCAGCCATTACGTGGAAGAGTTGTAAACAGTAATTGGAAGCAGTAAATACGTGTTATGAAAGTTAAAAATTAAAATAATATAGCAGCGTTGTTCTTTCTATTGTCTTTTAAGCATATATTAATATTTTCAATTTTTCTGTCCTTCATTTTTCTGTAGATAGGTTCAGGTGGTCCTCAGACTAAGAACACGTTTGAACACTTGTTAATGATACCGATCGTTAATACGGCTGCCACTTACGCAGAAACTGATATGGAGGAGGAAATATTCCTAATCATTATTAAGAATTACGGTTCACAAATTGGTTCTAACAATTTCGACCTTGCATACCCTCGAAACATTTTACATATAGTAAGGAAGTGCCGGTATCAGAATCAATACTTTCGTGAGAATACAAGCTATTAATATTGACTTACGGGAAAAATTACATAGAACATAAATTACTAGTCGATCACTTTCTGAGACTCATATATTTTCCACTTGCATTTTTGCTCCTACCTTAACACTTACCATTTTTGCATCTTATTTCGTTCCATAGTTTGCTTTCGAATATCTTAGTATGCAGGATTATATTAAGTGTTTGACTACAGCTAGTTTTCCTCCATAGTTATATTCGCTATATAAAAAAGACTTAAAATTATCAGTAATGTATTGTCGTAAAGGTAAAGTATTTGGTATTTGATTTGAAGTTAGTCTCCTACGGAGAAGGAAGCATTAATTCTAAGGGGAAGTGAAACCCCTCTGCTAAATGAAAGAACTAAACTCGGGGACGGCTCTAACGTGTCACTGAGTTCTTCATAAGAATGTCACACCTGACAGTTTTCATTATAACTTTAGGAAGTTTTATTCCACGAATGCCGAGAACGCTTTCTCCTTTTTTTCTTTGAGGGAAAGGAATTCGTTAGAGGTTTGTTCCGCTGGAAGAGAGGTTTCTAAATTAATCTCAGCCGGAGACTGAGCGACAAGTGAAATATGCCTACAAATTGATGTTGAATGACTGGGAAGTAGTATGTACGTTCGCCTTTATAAAGATACGCTGCCCAGCACAATTGTAAAGTACGTGCCCTGCCATTACTGAGTGTAAGCAATTGTTAGAAATTAATATGATATGTAAGCGTCGTTAACTCATCATGGAGTTCTATAGATGAACGTGTCAATATTAAATATTCCATTATTATTTCATTCAGTAGTTTTCATGAAGGCGCGTCCTCTGAAAACGTTATTCTGAGAAAGAAGTTTTACCAGGAAAATTTAAATTCCTCCAAAGGTAATTTTTCCGTATCTTATTAGTTACGGCTCATACGCCTATTCGTTACTTCTGCAGAGGTAGCAATGTGCGGCGTGATGGGAGTTTGTAATTAGAAAAGGTATGTCTGCCTAACACGACAGGACCGGATTAGGGTCGCACTTGTGATCTGCCGGGCTGCGGTTCGGCAATACATCACTTATTTTTAAGTACTCTTTCATTTTCAATAGCATGTGCAAGAATTGTGAAGAAACATTATATGCCACCACTTTAACCTTAAAGGAGAACAGGCTGCTGTTTCAATTAATCCTTTGTTTAACACTACTATAGTAGTCCTTGGGAACTACCACATCCTTTCAGTTTGTCGCAGCTTTCGGGTCCATCCAGATAAAGGCACTGACTTAAGCAATAAGATGTGCCATGCTCCGTGACTTTTCAATCACTGTCTGTCCATAATAAACGTTAATGAATGAAATATCTGTCCCTCACATAATGCATCTGATTTGGGAAAGAAGTCTAAGTATTAAGGTGCATACACTCAGTGATTCTGAACTAGCTTACTTCTTCTCTGAAAGTAAATAACTTAACCAAAATAATAATTTCAAAAACACTGTTGCTCCTTAGAAGAATAGCCTATATTATGCCAATAATTATTTGCTTCAATTTAAACTATCGTCGGTTAGTTGAAAGACCCGCGCTGAACTGCAAAGTGGTTGTATACAAAGTTCCAAAAACCAGTAAACGAAGTTTTTCGTTCACGTAAAGAATATTGAGACTATATGAAGATAGTAACTGTTCCGAAAGAACAGATACCAACTAAGACCAAGCAGCTTCTCTAGAAAGAAATAATAATTAATCGAAACTCTCAGCTCTCTACAGGTTTTGTTGATATACCTCAATGGGGACTGCATAAAATGTGTGCCCCGACCAGGACTCGAAACCAGGATCTCTTGCTTATATGGCAGACGCTCTATCCATCTGAGCCAAGGGACTTACCACTTGCACGCTTCCCTTGAGACCCACATTCCGAACTGTCCACAACCTACATTCGTAATGTTCTAAAGGGATATTTGCCCAGCAGGAGATCCCAGGTTCGAGTCCCGGTCGGGGCACACATTTTCAGCTGTCCCCATTGGGGTACATCAACTACACCTGTTGGCAACTGAGGGTCTCCATTAATTATCATTTCTTGCTAGAGGAGCTGCACTGTCATTATTGGTATGTGTTCTTTCGGAACAGTTACAATTTGCATATACTTAAAAGCGACCTGGCTGTTGACCTTCTTCTGTGCGAATGCGCTCACTTTGCCTGAACTCTTATGGGAATCGTCACTTTAGTTCGCCCGAGTAATGAGTGAATGGGTAAATATCCTTTAGGTACATTACGAATGTAGGTTGTGGACATTTGGGAATGTGGGTCTCACGGGAAGCATGCAAGGGATTAGTCCCTGCAGTCGCGCTGTCTGTGCCCTCGGTGGCTCATTGTCAGATGTACGCCGGCACGGTAAATCACCATGCTCGGTCAGAGGATTAGCTGCCCTCGGTAATAAAAAAACTGAGTTAATGGGTCAACGACGAACGGCAACGGATGTCTTCTGACATCCGCACTGAGCAGATGAAAACGTCGAAAACGAACAAAATGTGATTTAAAAAAAAAAAAAAAAAAGAATGGATAGAGCTTTCTTCCATGTAAGCAGGAGATCCCGGGTTAGAGTCGCGGTCGGAGCACACATTTTCAGCTGTCCACATTGAGGTATATCAACAACACCTGATGGCAGCCGAGGATTTCGATTAATTATAAGTATTCAGATTTTTTAAAAATATATCACTCTCTGTTTAAAATAGTCCGTAAATAACTCTCTCTTCATCTCCTTTCTTCGTAAAAATAAAATAAATCACTGGATGAAGAATAATGTTCATGCTCTCAGTAAACCAGTTGACTACCCTGAGATTAGTAATATTCCATTCCATGAAAGAAGTCTTCTACTTTCACTCAACATCAAACTTTTATTAATGTGTATGTATCTTGAAGACAGAGGTTAACAAGACTGAGTTTCAACATGTTTTGAATCCATTAGATAAAAGTTATAGCGGTTTCATAATTTTTATTCCATTGCTGCGACAGTGGTCGGATGTTACAGGGACCAGCCAGATCTTCTCTGAGGAATGACGGCCTTCGGCGCAGCGCAGATGGTGAACAGATATTCAACAGCATGGATCGGTTTCCAGAGACGTGACGCACTCTCCCAGTTATCAGCTGTTATATGAAAATAAGCAGCAAAATATCCATAGGTAAGCAGCAAACATATACAGGGCGAATAGGAACTCCACTGAACAGTTTCCGAGACTTTTCAGGAATACCTTCTAAGTGTTTTAGTGTAAAAGACCCACAGTCTCTGGCAGCTCGTTTAAGAATTATTGCACGTCTTTTGGTATCCCCACTGCACAGAAAACGGTGCACAACAGCGCAAATGTCGACGATATGTGTTGTGTGTCTTGTTTCGATTCACTCACTTTACCTGCTGTTGACAACAATATTGCCATCCTCACATCGGTAACGTCAAGTTGGTAATCAGTACTACTTGGTTACAGCTATGGTTTTGTTTCCTGCAGTGTTAACAGAGATAAACACTAGTTCTATGAATAGGGTTACTGACGAAGAGTTGGCCGCTATGTACCTCGTGCATCGGTTCACTGACAGGAATGGAAGACCGGAACAACGACGCTATGCTGCGTAATTTCAGCACCGACGGCAACGACGTCACTGTAGTTTTTGCATCTGTACATAGGCATCTTTGACGAACTCGATCCTGCCACTTTATAACGGGAGATACTGGCTGGGTAAGGCACGCTAGAACACACGATATGGAAGAGAAAGTGTTACAGCCGACTGGTGACAGTCCTGATTCTAGCAGTGGGCGCGTTACACGAGCACTGAACAAAAGCCAATGAACTGTTTTACGATGAACAACATCTTTACCCGAAATATCCACATAGAGTGCTGTCATTGCACCTAGCGAGTGGCATTTGCAGATAGACTTTCACAGCTATGAACAGAAAGCAATTTTCGTGCTTCGTATTGCTTACAGGCAATCCTATATTTAGAGGAAATATTCCAGATACTGGCTACGGTCTAAAGATGAGCTAGTTGTTGCTTAACGGATTACAGGCGCTGCAGCCTAGCAGGCGACAGTGTTAAACTGATGGAGCAGTTGATCGCCTCCAGCGGAAGCGTGGGGATGCAATGGCACAGAATGTGTCATTTTGCTGTGTCCAGTGCCTTGAAACATTTTTCAGTTATGTTGATCTTATTTTATGTTCCATCAAATGTTAAAGCAAAGCATTTTTGTTAACACTATCTTGTTACTGATATTCTATAGTTTGTGTCGGACGAACTATCCATCGCACAACGTACTTTGGCCTTGAGCTACTACTGTTCTAAGCGTTCTTATCCAGTTGGTTGAAATAAGAGGTACACAGTCGGCTCCAAATATGGGCTAGCCCATACTTACATCTTATTTTGGTATACCTGATGCAAAGATGTTGGCTTACGATACTTGTTATTTCAGGAAGCCAAGGGAAACGCGGAAGTATATTAGATAGAATAACGGGAAGTGCTGAGTTGAAGAGGTCTTAGAGAAAGGTTTTATTGCTGTCCGAGAAAAGCGAATGTGGACACTGAAAGCAGCAAGGATGATTAATGTACGTCGTACTAACCTCCAAGCGTTAAGTAAAAAGCATCATATGACTCCAGTTGTAGCTGTTCGTAACTAACTAAGGAGAAATCCCTCTTTGGATGCAGAATTTGATCAACAGCTTGTTGAATACGTACTTATCACGGAACAAAAATTGTACGGTCGTACTAGGGCAGATCTGAGACGGATGTCAGTTCAACTTTCAGTTACAAATGGTCTGAAAACTCCTCTCAAGGTAAATGAAACTGACAGAGCCTGGATAGATATTTTTCTGCATCTACACAAAGATTGTTTATTATTTCGTAAACGTTGTGGAATATGGTTTGCAAAAGCGCTAGGGGTTAACAAAGAATACATTTAAGCTTTCTTTTAACTTTTGGAATTGGTCTACCGAAAGCACAATTTCATTGTAGAAACAATATTCAACGTGGGTGAAACTGATTAATCACTTGTCCAGAGCAAGACCCTATATAACATAAGGAGAGAGGGAAAGAAGGAAGTAACAGCTTTGAATTCGCGGATAGAGGTTCTACAGTGACAGTTACTGCCTGCGTGATTGCAGCTGGGTAGTTTGTTCCCGCTAAGGTCATTTTTCCATGAAAGAACATGACGCACGATCTACTGAAATCACATTCGCCTGGTTCAGTAGGCAAGGCTCACCCATTTGGATGGATGCGAAGTAATCTGTTTACAGAATGGATTGCTCACTTCATTGCAAAATTCGACCCGAAAGAAGAATCACCAACTCTACAGATTTTAGATGGCTATTCTATTCAAGTACGGAAAATTTCATAAAATATTGTCAAGGCATTACTTTATGCTGAACCACATATACTTACATCGTTCTTAAGTCGTGTCATCCTCTGTGTTTATGTCTAGCTACCCACTGCTGGTAAGTCTTTCTTAAACGTAACATCGATGCCTGACATTTTAGCCTTCTTTTTTATAGCTGTATAACAGCATGTTCGAAGTAGCCAATATTTGGACCCCACCGATCTAAACGACTAATTTGCAGTCACTGATAATTAAGCTTTATACTACAACCTTTATTTCGACCCTGTTTATTTCAACCTCACTGTCAGAAATATAGCCTATTTCAGAGTTTCTTTAAGGTGTACTGTACTTGAGATGTTCAACAAACTTGGCAGTATACCTTTTAATGGAAGTGGTAGTCTGTATTCTGACCATCTCCTCTACAACACAAGGCACCTTCGGCTGTAGGTACGGCGACACTCAGATGTTTAGGACGGGTGGTAGGGACAGAGCATCGAGTGACATTATACTGAGTGCACTATCCGAAAATTACCTCGAGCAATTAAACAGAGAACCGACTCGTGGAGATAACATATTGGACCTACTGATAACAAACAGACCCGAACTTTTCGAATCTGTATATACAGAACAGGGAATCAGTGATCATAAGGCCGTTGCAGCATCCCTGAATATGGAAGTTAATAGGAATATAAAAAAAGGGAGGAAGGTTTATCTGTTTAGCAAGAGTAATAGAAGGCAGATTTCAGACTACCTAACAGATCAAAACGAAAATTTCTGTTCCGACACTGACAATGTTGAGTGTTTATGGAAAAAGTTCAAGGCAATCGTAAAATGCGTTTTAGACAGGTACGTGCCGAGTAAAACTGTGAGGGACGGGAAAAACCCACCGTGGTACAACAACAAAGTTAGGAAACTACTGCGAAAGCAAAGAGAGCTCCACTCCAAGTTTAAACGCAGCCAAAACCTCTCAGACAAACAGAAGCTAAACGATGTCAAAGTTAGCGTAAGGAGGGCTATGCGTGAAGCGTTCATTGAATTCGAAAGTAAAATTCTATGTACCGACTTGACAGAAAATCCTAGGAAGTTCTGGTCTTACGTTAAATCAGTAAGTGGCTCGAAACAGCATATCCAGACACTACGGGATGATGATGGCATTGAAACAGAGGATGACACGCGTAAAGCTGAAATACTAAACACCTTTTTCCAAAGCTGTTTCACAGAGGAAGACCGCACTGCAGTTCCTTCTCTAAATCCTCGCACAAACGAAAAAATGGCTGACATCGAAATAAGTGTCCAAGGAATAGAAAAGCAACTGGAATCACTCAATAGAGGAAAATCCACTGGACCTGACGGGATACCAATTCGATTCTACACAGAGTACGCGAAAGAACTTGCCCCCCTTCTAATAGCCGTGTACCGCAAGTCTCTAGAGGAACGGAGGGTTCCAAATGATTGGAAAAGAGCACAGATAGTCCCAGTCTTCAAGAAGGGTCGTCGAGCAGATGCGCAAAACTATAGACCTATATCTCTTACGTCGATCTCTTGTAGAATTTTAGAACATGTTTTTTGCTCGCGTATCATGTCATTTCTGGAAACCCAGAATCTACTATGTAGGAATCAACATGGATTCCGGAAACAGCGATCGTGTGAGACCCAACTCGCCTTATTTGTTCATGAGACCCAGAAAATATTAGATACAGGCTCCCAGGTAGATGCTATTTTTCTTGACTTCCGGAAGGCGTTCGATACAGTTCCGCACTGTCGCCTGATAAACAAAGTAAGAGCCTACGGAATATCAGACCAGCTGTGTGGCTGGATTGAAGAGTTTTTAGCAAACAGAACACAGCATGTTGTTATCAATGGAGAGACGTCTACAGACGTTAAAGTAACCTCTGGCGTGCCACAGGGGAGTGTTACGGGACCATTGCTTTTCACAATATATATAAATGACTTAGTAGATAGTGTCGGAAGTTCCATGCGGCTTTTCGCGGATGATGCTGTAGTATACAGAGAAGTTGCTGCATTAGAAAATTGTAGCGAAATACAGGAAGATCTGCAGCGGATAGGCACTTGGTGCAGGGAGTGGCAACTGACCCTTAACATAGACAAATGTAATGTATTGCGAATACATAGAAAGAAGGATCCCTTATTGTATGATTATATGATAGCCGAACAAACACTGGTAGCAGTTACTTATGTAAAATATCTGGGAGTATGCGTACGGAACGATTTGAAGTGGAATGATCATATAAAACTAATTGTTGGTAAGGCGGGTACCAGGTTGAGATTCATTGGGAGAGTGCTTAGAAAATGTAGTCCATCAACAAAGGAGGTGGCTTACAAAACACTCGTTCGACCTATACTTGAGTATTGCTCATCAGTGTGGGATCCGTACCAGGTCGGGTTGACGGAGGAGATAGAGAAGATCCAAAGAAGAGCGGCGCGATTCGTCACTGGGTTATTTGGTAACCGTGATAGCGTTACGGAGATGTTTAATAAACTCAAGTGGCAGACTCTGCAAGAGAGGCGCTCTGCATCGCGGTGTAGCTTGCTCGCCAGGTTTCGAGAGGGTGCGTTTCTGGATGAGGTATCGAATATATTGCTTCCCCCTACTTATACTTCCCGAGGAGATCACGAATGTAAAATTAGAGAGATTAGAGCGCGCACGGAGGCTTTCAGACAGTCGTTCTTACCGCGAACCATACGCGACTGGAACAGGAAAGGGAGGTAATGACAGTGGCACGTAAAGTGCCCTCCGCCACACACCGTTGGGTGGCTTGCGGAGTATCGATGTAGATGTAGATGTAGATGTATTGGATGGAAATGAAACCGATCGTATGCTGTCAGTGGCCGGGAGTTCCCAGGCGGGAAGTTCGGCCGCCAAGTGCATATCTCATTCAGTGCGACGCCACACTGGGCGACTTGCGCGTCGACAATGGGATGAAACGATGACAAGGACAGCACAGCACGCAGTCCCTGACGGGAGAAAATCTCCCACCCTAGCCGGGAATCGAACTCGAGTCCCTGCGCTTGGCCTTCCAAGGCGCTGACCGTTCAGCTGGTGGGGCGGATTATGTATGTAATGAAGGAAATCTACACGAACTGGTATTTTGATCTTATTGACAGATATTTGCTGTGAATTTACAGAATGGTACTTTCAACGGTTTTGTGACGGGACTCTAACCACTTCCCGATTCACTGAATGGGTGTTATGTACTAAACCATCCTTCAACATGTCCTCCCACAGTTCTCAGAAGAAATGCCTCTGAGAATATACATGGTTTCCAAGGGCACCGCCTAACTGAAGTACATGCAGTTTGTACGACAATGGATTGGTAGCGATGGTTCTGTTCCATGGTCAGCTCGGCCACTAGACATGACTCCATTGGTCTTCTCCTTTTGGGGCATGTGAAGAGCCTGGTATACGAGACGCTGGCCGATACTCCCGTGGAACAGGTTGTTAGGTTGTTAGGATTATGGCATCGCTGAATGAGTACGCACATAGCTGGAATTTTTGACTGTGTGAGACAGTCGATGGCACTTCACTGTACACTGTGCCGTGACCATGGTGGTACAAATTTTGAACCAAATCTGTAAGAGAACAGGTCTTCAATAGTTACGTGCTGTACTATACATTGATAGCACCAACTGAATGCACACTCATAAAAGCGTTTCGTAAAATGGGGTGATTAGAAACAATGCAGTAAACTGAAGCCAAACACTTGAAAAAGTTCTATACTGTGTTGTTGCGAAGCAAATAGAAATATTATTCAGAGGCTTGATTTTCTAGGTTGTTAGTGAAAAATGGAAAAATTAAGATATCCGAAATTGGTGGCACTGTCAGCTTTTGTATTTTTTTTTTTCTTTTAGCCAGATCTTATATCACCTAACATTAACTTGGCTCTGAAATGGATCTGAGCACTATGACACTTAACTTCTAAGGTCATCAGTCCCCTAGAACTTAGAACTACATAAACCTAACTAACCTAACGACGTCACACACATCCATGCCCCAGGCAGGATTCGAGGCTGCGACCGTAGCGGACGCGTGGTTCCAGACTGTAGCGTCCAGAACCGCTCGGCGACTCCGGCCGGCGCATTAACTTGCGGCGAACTTTATCTTTAGGTGCGAATTTAAATTGTGTTGTTTTTAAATGTAAGCACATGATAAACAAATTTGCAATACTATTTCATTAACCAAAAGTTCCGTTTTAAATTATACTGTAATGTCATTTGATAGACTAACTGAAAATGTGGGGTTCAGCATTCCGAATTTGTGGGGAGAACAGAAACAGTAATAGTCAGTGTCTCTTCTGAAGGAGACCAAGTATTGACGGAAACGGAGAACCACATAGCACTGTTGTCAACTCAACAGATAACGGAGTCGTTAAAGTCTGTGGGAAATCTACACTACTGGCCATTAAAATTGCTACTCCAAGAAGAAATGCAGATGATATACGGGTATTCATTGGACAGATATATTATACTAGAACTGACATGTGATTACATTTTCACGCAATTTGGGTGCATAGATCCTGAGAAATCAGTACCCAGAACAACCACCTCTGGCCGTATAGTTCAAATGGCTCTGAGCACTATGCGACTTAACTTCTGAGGTCATCAGTCGCCTAGAACTTAGAACTAATTAATCCTAACTAACCTAAGGACAACACACACATCCATGCCCAAGGGAGGATTGGAACCTGCGACCGTAGCGGTCACTCGGCTCCAGACTGTAGCGCCTAGAACCGCACGGCCACTCCGGCGGGCCCTTCTGGCCGTAATAACGACCTTGATACTCCTGGGCATTGAGTCAAACAGAGCTTGGATAGCGTGTACAGGTACAGCTGCCCATGCAGCTTCAACACGATACCACAGTTCATCAAGAGTAGTGATTGGCGTATTGTGACGAGCCAGTTGCTCGGCCACCATTGATCAGACGTTTTCAATTGGTGATAAATCTGGAGAATGTGCTGGCAAGGGCAGCATTCGAACATCTTCTGTATCGAGAGAGGCCCGTACAGGACCTGCAACATGCGGTCGTGAATTATCCTGCTTAAAAGTTGGATTTCGCAGGGATCGAATGAAGGGTAGAGCAACGGGTCGTAACACATCTGAAATGTAGCGTCCACTGTTCAAAGTGCCGTCAACGTCATCAACAGGTGACCGAGACGTGTAACCAATGGCACCCCATACCATCACGCCGGTATGGCGATGACGAATACACGCTTCCAATGTGCGTTCACCGCGATGTCGCCAAACACGGGTGCGACCATCATGATGCTGTAAACAGAACCTGGATTCATCCGAGAAATGATGTTTTGCCATCCGTGCACCCAGGTTCGTCCTTGAGTACACCATCGCAGGCGCTCCTGTCTGTGATGCAGCGTGAAGGGTAACCGCAGCCATGGTCTCCGAGCTGATAGTCCATGCTGCTGCAAACGTCGTCGAACTGTTCGTGCAGTTGGTTGTTGTCTTGCAAATGTCCCCATCTGTTGACTCAGGGATCGACACGTGGCTGCACGATCCGTTACAGCCATGCGTATAAGATGCCAGTCATTTCGACTGCTAGTGATACGAGGCCGTTGGGATCCAGCACGGCGTTCCGCATTACCCACCCGAACCGACCGATTCCATAGTCTGCTAACAGTCAACGGATCTCGACCAACGAGAGCAGCAATGTCGCGATACGATAAACCGCAATGGCGAGCTTTGTCAAAGTCGTAAACGTGATGGTACGCATTTCTCCTCCTCACACGAGGCATCACAACAACGTTTCACCAAGCAACGCCGGTCAATTGGTATTTGTGTATGAGAAATCGTTGGAAACTTTCCTCATGTCAGCACGTTGTAGGTGTCGCCACCGGCACCAGCCTTGTGTGAATGCTCTGAAAAGCTAATCATTAGCGTATCACAGTATATTCTTCCTGTCGGTTAAATTTCGCGTCAGTAGCACGTCGTTTTCGTGGTGTAGCAATTTTAATGGCCAATAGTGTAATAAGTCACTTATGTTGGACGCAAGAAAGATTTCTTACTTAAAAGGCAATGTTGGTGTTGAACTTACAATAACGACTGAACACGTTTACTCTAACAAATGAGGAGTAATTTTTAATCAAAGATCAAGGAGATGTTATTCGAAAGCTCTTAGCTGCTTCCGAGTGTACGAGTTGTAGATTCTACGATATTTTTAAACCTGACTTTAGTGACTGAATATGTTGAGAAGGAAATCTTCTTTATAAGTTTAATGTTACAATAAAGTAGTTAGAAGAAGAGCAATTTTTGGTTGTAAACTACAGTAAATATCGTAATTCATTCTTCTGGAACCAAACCCAATTTTGATATGTCCCTAATCACCACAGAGACCAGTAAATAGAAAAATATGAAAATTAACACTGCGATTTCTCTACATCCCGCTCTGTGAAGTATATAAGGATGCCTAGTTTTTATTTATTCTGTTATGTTACACAAGCATGTGCTATGTCGCAGATCTAATTATAAGTTTAAAATCAGGCAAAAGACCGATATCCCATATCGTTTTGATTTTCATATGCTTTCCTGAAAAAATATTGAACACTATTTCTGCATATTATAGGCGTCCTCAATGTTGTGAAGGTTTTTTCACAGAAATAAGGGTGACAGCGGCAACAAACCGATTGCATCATAACTACATAATTACTATAGTCTAATACATTCAGCGGCGACACTCGTTTCTCCGAAAGTTGCTACCGTGGGACAGCATGAGCGACACTAGCGCCCCAAGCGGTGAGAATGTAGACAACCACATGCGCCATAAGGATAATGTTTGGTTTTAGTCCCTTTTCTACGCGACTTACGAAATAGTTGTTAAGTTTTGCATTCCAAGCGTTAGTAGATTTTCAAGTGACTTGAGTTATTATGAAGTAAATATGATAACAGACGAATGTCACTGATTCAGTGACATAAGCTACATCTTATTAACGAAGATGTACATTGGGATATGTGTACAATGAATGCTTATGCAGCTGAATGCAAGAAGTTGTAAACACATGTTTTTATGCGTGCATGACAAGCATATAGTATTTTTGTTGCGTTGTGATAGGCACTTTCCTTGGCATCCAACGGTATTATGTGGAGTCTCATTATTCACACATTCTCACATTTTACTCGACTTTCTAACACACGAAATATTTTGGAAATGCAGTTACGTTTGCTTCAAAAGAGAATATGTTGAAAAGTGTAGCAGTTTGTAACTCAGATGCAGCAACAAACATATAATGCGTTTCTTCTGCGCTGCGGAACAGTTTATTACTTTTGAAGATTTATGATCACATCGGTGAGGTTTTTCGTTCAACTACAGCTGTGGTGACTTACTTGGTACGTTAAACAGGTCTGAGTGATTTTTCCCACAGCTGCAGTTCTCGAGACGCATTTGTTACGTTAAATAGCCCTCCTACATTTACTGAAATCCCTAGAAGTTTCCTTCGTTCCCCATATACTGATTTGTCTGGAAGTGTATCAAACAAACCTTTTTTCTGTATCTATAAGACGTCTTTTTGCAAAAGATCATGTCTCCCTCTTTTACTAGGTTTTTCAGTTCTTAAAACCAGAACAACATTCGTCAGTACATATGTGTAACATTCAAGAGAATCATAAATAAAACGTCCTATAGTGTAACGTTTCATACCGCTCAGTGTCTGTACCAGAAAAAAACAAAGGTGGTGTTTTCTTCCTTTTGTTACTGCAGTCTACTGCCCTAAGGATGCTCCCGTTTGAAAGAAAAACCATTCTGAAAATAAAACTAAACAATTACGAGTTGCTTTCTCCTTCACAAAATCCCATCGAAGACACCAGTACCACTTGCTGGCCGTTTGGCGCCCAGATATCGCAGAGGGTACCATTGCAGCCAACCGGTTTAAATTTCATAGATTGGGTAAAACACGAGTTACAGCGCTCCTTGCGGCAGCCTACATTATCTCGGCCGAAATATTGACGGTGGTCAGATCAGTGAGAGGAGTCAGTCTCTCGTTTGTGTCGAAGGTGAACTGCTTTATTTGGTGAACGGTTTAATTTTTCTTTGTATTTGTTTAATGAAATACAAGTTATACATGGCTAACTTGTGTTCAGTGTTCAACTCCGTGATTGTAAGTGACAACAAGCACTGACGTAGAGTTGGGCTGTAAAAATGAAGCAGAACTAATTGTTTTCAACTACGAGCTACATCTGCTCAAATCACTTTGAAGTGAAATGACACAAGTGATGTCAGCCGTCCTTTGTTCCAGGAAATTTCAGCTATCTTTAAATTCCCATAAAGGTTACAAAAAATGAATGAAAACGTACAACCTGGGCCCAGAAAACGGACTTTCGACAATTTGAGTCGTCACATGCACATAGTAGTCTTTAACGTAATTATTATCCTGATTTTATATATTTTGCCGACGGCCTTGCTGCAGTGGCAACATTAGTTCCAGTCAGATCAACGAAGTTAAGCACTTTCGGGCTTGGCTAGCGCATGGATGGGTCACCCTCGTGGTCTGCCAAGCGTTGTTGGCAAGCGCTGTGCCCTCAGCCTTTGTTGGGCCAGCTGAGGAGTTACTTGACTGAGAAGTAGTGGCTCCCGTCACGAAAACTGGCAACAGCCAGGAGAGTGGTATGCTGACCACGCCGCCTCTCCATATCTCGTCAAAAGACGGGTGCCCGCTGAGGATGACATGGCAGTCGGTGGGAGCTGTTGAGTCTCCAAAGTCCTGTTGGGAGAGAGTTTTACGTATTTTCAGACAAACAAAAATACCGTTTCTATTAGCAAACCATAACGCATTTCGAAGTTTACTGGCCGGCTGGGGTGGCCGAGCGGTTCTAGGCGCTACAGTCTGGAACAGCGCGATCGCTACGGTCGCAGGTTCGAATCGTGCCTCGGGCACGGATGTCCTTAGGTTAGTTAGGTTGAAGTAGTTCTAAGTTCTACCCTCCCAGGGGACACCGCCTTATAGTAGGCACCTTCAGTGCCGGACGGGAGCGTTTGCGTGCTTCGGTGAAGTCGAGAGCTATGCCGGCGGTAGCATAGCTACTGGCAGGGTCTCCCAAGCCGGACTGGTCTCGACAGAGGAGCCAGACAGTGTGTCCCACAACATAGGGCAGGGAGGGCTCTAGAGGCGTAGTGAAGCCAGCTTCCCTAAACCTCATGCAAATCCTGGTCCTCCAGGTTGGGGATTGGGCATGGGGCTAATAACCCCATACTGTAAAAAAAAGAATATTACGGAAATTCAACAGAAGCCTCGGAAACTGGATGGAAAGCATGTATCACGACCCCGGCAAAGGAAACGGATACAGGATCTAACTGTAGCATCGTGGAATGTGAGGACAATGCTTCAGCCTGGGAAAATGAAAGAAATAGCCAATAAAATTTTAAAATTCAAATATGATATTGTAGGGCTACAGGAAATAAGATGGCAGGGGAATGGGCAGATTGATAAACGTGATTACTCATTGGTATACAGTGGACCAGAAGAAAGAACAGGCCAACTTGGAACAGGGTTTATAATAACTAGGGAAGTTAGGAAAAGCCTTCTAGAATTTGAACCTATAAATGAAAGGGTGTGCCGACTCAGACTAAAAGGTAAATTTAGGAATATATCAATAGATAATGCACATGCACTAACAGAGGAAAAAGAGGATATAATTAAAGAACAGTTCTACGAAGACTTGGAAAAAGTATGCTGTGCAGTACCTAAATATGACCTGATGCTAGTAATTGGAGATTTTAATGTAAAAATAGGGAGGAATGAACATCCGTATGGAGTTTCTGGAAAATATTCACTGCATGAAGAAAACAATGAGAATGGAGACTTAATATGCCAATTCGCAGCAAGGAATAATATGATTATTAAAAGTACCTGCTTTCCACATAAAAGGATCCATCTGGGAACTTGGAAGTCTGCAGCCAATGGAGTAGTCAATCAGATTGACCATATTTTAGTGATTGCACGCCACTCCACGTCAGTTACGGATGTATGGAGCTGCAAAGGACCAAACTGTGATTCAGACCACTTTTTGATAAAATCAGTCTTGAGAGAGAAACTGTCACTAACAAAGGGCAACAGAATGGGAAAGATGATAAAATGGAATACAGACAAACTGAACATTCCTGATGAAGTAAAAAAATACCAAGTAACACTAAGCAGAAAGTTGAGCAATGAAGAGACCACAGTAGGAGTAGATGAATGGTGGAACAGGTTTGAAAAAGCCATTAAGGATGCTGCAGAGGAAATAATAGGCATAAGAAGGAACAGAAGAACCCAGGAGTGGTTTGATGAAGATTGCAGGTCAGCAATAGAGGAAAAGAACAGAGCAAGAACAAAAGTGCTACAGAGAGAAACCAGAAATAATGTGGAACAATATGGAGAATTAAGGAGAAGAGCTAACAGACTGTGCAAGAGAAAGAAAAGAGAGTGGAATAAGAAGAAATTTCAAGAACTAGAAGAACTAAAGGAACAGAGTGAAATAAGAAAGTTCTATCATGCCATAGGCAAAATGAAGAATAGATTCCAACCAAAAACAACGGCCTGTTACCGTAAAGATGGGAAAATGATAAGGGAGGAAGTACAGATAGTGGGAAGATGGGCAGAGTATTTCAAAGAAACACTAAGCACCAGCCTAGAAGATGAAGAGACAGCTGCACAGGAGGGAAGAGTGGAGCTGGAAGTAGACAATGAAACCAATGAGGCAAGAAAGCCAACACTACAAGAGGTCTCCCAGGCTGTGCACAAGTCAAAAAACAATCGAGGCCTTGGGGAAGACAGCATAATTGCTGAATTAATAAAAACTGGTGGTGAGGCTATAATAAAGGAACTGCACACATTAATATCAGATATACAGGTATGGGAAACAGCAACTATGCCAGATAATTGGAAAATTGGAATAATAGTCCCCATTCATAAGAAAGGGGACAGAACAGCATGTGAAAACTATAGAGGTGTAACACTCCTAAGTACAGCTTATAAGATCATCACAAGTATATTAAACGAAAGGATACAGAAGTGTGCAGAAGGCATACTAGGGGAATATCAGTGTGGCTTTCGACCAGGCAGAGGAACAACTGATCAAATATTTGTGATAAGGCAAATGATGGAAAAGTTCTATGAATATGATATAGATCTGCATTTCTTATTCATCGATTTTAAACAAGCCTTTGACAGCATAAATCGGCAAGAACTATACAGAGTACTGAAAGAAGTTGGTATACGTGCTAAATTAATAAGACTAATCAGAATGACAATGACAGAGACAAGAGCAAAAGTAAAGGTCCTTAGCAGAACAAGTGATAGCTTTGACTTTAATAAAGGTGTGAAGCAAGGGGATAGTCTCTCCATTGTCCTATTCAATATAGCCCTGCATAGTGCAATAAATAAAATCAACAAAAGAGGCACCATATTTATGAAAACTAGCCAGATATGTGCATACACTGATGACATTGATGTAGTAGGAAGAAATACCAATACACTCCTAGAACCATACCGGGCAATGGAAACAGAAGCCTTAAAAATTGGCCTCATAGTAAATGAAAAGAAAACAAAATATATGGTAATGTCACAATCTGTGGCCAGAAGAACCCCTAAAAACCTAAACATCAATGGGAAATGCTTCAATGGAGTGTCCACTTTTAACTACTTGGGAGCCCTAATTACAAATGATAACAGTATTGGAAAGGCTATAAGGGAAAGAATACAAGCAGGAAACAGAGCTTACTTTGCAAATATGCAGCTTTTCAAAAATAGCCTTGTTACAAGAAAAACTAAACTGCTAATATATAATTCCCTAGTCCGCCCAGTTATCACATACGGCTTAGAGGTATGGACGTTGACAGAACACGATAAAAATGCTCTAAGAAGCATTGAGTGGAAAATACTACGCAAAATCTATGGGCCAATAAGGGAGGAAGAAGGCTGGAGAATACGCTACAATGCCGAACTACAAGAGTTAATACAAGGCAGGGACATAGTAAAATTTGTGAAATCACAGCGAATACGATGGCTAGGACACTTGGAGAGAATGGCAGAGGATAGAATTCCAAAGAAAATGATGAAAGGTATGACCCAGTCAGTTAGGCGAAAAGGGAGACCTAGAAGAAGATGGATCGATGAGGTAATAATGGATATCAGCAGTATGGGAGTCCGGGGGTGGAAAAGAGCAGCAAATAATCGAGAAGTGTGGAGGAAGATTGTTGAAGAAGCCAAGGCTCACCAAGGGCTGTAGAGCTACTGAAGAAGAAGAAGAAGAAGAAGAAGAAGAAGAACAAGAGTAAGTTCTAAGTTCTTGGGGACTGATGACCTCAGCAGTTAAGTCCCATAGTCCTCTGAGCCATTTGAAGTATACTGCGTCATCTTCAGGGGCTACCCGTCAAATTGCATTGATTTACGATAAGTTTTTGAGCAACAAGAAGTTATCGTTAATGGACGGAAATGTTTTTAGTCGTCTTACTGATTTACCATCATCGGAAAGTTTATCCATGTTTCGACTGAAACTTTCTTTGTTGCTGCCGGTGTATGCAGAAATCATCACTATTTAATGATTTTTGGTCAGTCAATGTCAGTTTCACATCAGGCGGCGCCTTTGGCTAGAGGTAAACTAGCGAACTGGAATTCAGTTTGCTTCAAAAATGGCGGACGAATACCTACTCTACGAAATTCTAACTAGATCGCTGTTGTTAAATTAGACAGTCTTATTACTTAGTGGGAAGCCACCGAATATCGTGGCTCCCTTACACTAAAATACTCATAAGGTACCGCTGAACAACTTCTGAAAGTTTGCTGCTGTAATTCTGCTTCACCCTGTTCTTCAGTGCACAGTAAAACTTGTAAAATGCTACGTACGTGCATTTGGTAGCCCGTTACGAGCAGTAAATGTCACAATTAGCTTTGTGACACTCCAGAGACCAGAGCACGTGAGAGAAGTTTCACAGCGTGTGTGACCGGCGCCCAAACGACGCCCCAGCGGCAGCGCCAGCGCCAGCGCCGACGAGCTGCGCTTTACATTGGCTGAGCCGGCCCTAGCCTAGCACACCCGGCTTGTGCGGAAGGCCGGCCTCACAGGACGGAAATTAGCGCGGGCGGCCGGCCCGCCTGGCGCCCAGACGGGACGAGGAGAGGGGTAGAGCGCTGGAGTGTTGGGGGAGGGGACTGCACAACGCGCCCTGGCGATTATTTCCGTTCCGTTCTGCCCCGCTTCAATTTAATAAAAACATTCTATCGCAGAAAAGAGTTCGCGGGGGAATTTAGAGCGTTTGCTCCACACGCACTCACACGCGCGCTCCTCAGGCAGCGCGGCGGAGAATTAAAAATGGCCCCCTCACCCTCTCCCTCTCTGCCGCACAAATCGGAATTGTCATTGTTTTCTTTCTATTTACTACTGTTTCTGCCGTAGCAGTGTCTGGCGTGAAACATAATGCACTTCGTGCTCCATCTTTTTCACAGCAGTCGGAGAATAAAACTCGCTGCCACCGGATGAGTCTTCCGTCACATTTACGTTGCGAGGTCAGCAACGAAACTAATTCGTGGTGTAAGCTTATATATGTTGTTGCTTTTAATTCGGTCGTTAACACTGTGCATACCTTGCCACGACTTTCCATTCCCGTTGCTTGATACCTACGCTTTTCATTTCAGCGTAAATGCTGCTACTCACGTCGTCATCGATGTGTCCTAAACACAAGACCTGCACCTGCGATTCTTTCTGTATACCATTCCACCGATAACATTTATGAGGAACGACTCTTGTACGAGGGTCGTTCAGTAGTCTTTTTTTTGTGGAAGCGTTTAGATTTTCTCAGGGTTTCAGTGCATCAAATTATTCCCCACTCTTTTGGTTACAAAACCCAACTTTTGAAGATAATCTTCGTTCAATGCGACGGCCTTATGCCATCTCCCTGGGAGGGCTTGTACATCTACTGTTGGTGAAAGCTGGAACCAACGTCTTGCTGCGCCCATAACCTCCCCATCATCTGTGTATTGCTTGTCGTGGAGAGCATCCTTCATTGGAACAAACAGATGGTCCTTAATCGCTATTTATAGTCTTCTGTTAGGCCGCGAGAAACCCATCGGACCTCTGAGAATCCCAGCTGGTGGACGACTGTGTCAGCACTACCAATGAGACGTCCTGCTGAGCAGCGATTTGTATGATTGTGATCCGTTGATCATCTCGAATGAGAGTGTGTGCACGTTCCAACACATCAGGCCGGCACGAGCGAGATAGAACAGGTTTGCGTGATGTTGTTGCGATGATGACAGAGGAGTCGCCCAACGACTCCCCGTGCTCTTGTTCACTTCCAGACCTCCGTAGACATTATGCAGGCGCCTATGAATGTCTGCGATCCTCTGCTTTGCTGCCAAAAGAAACTCAATGACAGCTTCTCCATCACACACGCTATTTTGAATGCTAGCTACAGCGCCGCCACCAATCGGAGCTTCATGAAACTACAGGGGCTGAAGTAGGAATATTCCACAGTTTCTCAAAACAAATTCCACATTTTTCAGTAGAAACTGGCCGGGAAAGAAGAGTGTTGAATTATTTATTGAACACCTCTTGTAAAATAGCAGGACTATATAAAATCCTATGCACACGCGGACAAGGGTTCATAGCATCTACAAAACAACATATCAACATCTCGTTTAGAAACGACAAGGACAATTGTCCTTTGGGAAACGTAGCTATATTCGCAATAACAGATAGACAGTGAGATCAGGGAACCATCAAATTCCTTTCTCCAATAACTTTGTTCTATTAAGGTCTAGTCATTACTGCGCTTGGATGTACAGAGAATAAGAGAAACAACTTTAACAGGAAAGAAGCTGGACAGAACCTGGTCAAGATGCGAGCCTGAGTGCCAAACAAGGCAAACAGTGCCAGTTCCTCTCCATTAAAAACTACATAAAACACCTCGTCGTATTCCATGTTCTTAGGTGGCGATCTGATGATGTCCCCACCCGGCAGTTGCGTTGATACATAACAGATGCTCGGCTCGCTAAGCTTGTTGAAGTTTACAGCTGAAGTCTAGTTGTTTATAGCCTCTGATGATGCTGCTAATTCTCGGTAAGTGTTTAAGGAGACCAAATGGCGAAGGTCATCAGTCTACTATTGACCCCCCAGGACAGAATCAGTGTACCGCATCTGTCTGTGTATAGAGAAAATTATGTGTGCAAGTGTGAGAAAGTGTTTGTGTAGGGTGTACCTGAGGCAGAACATGGGAACCAGCTCGGTATTCACTCAGTACTATGTGGGAAACCACACAAAAGCCACATACAGGCAAGCCAGAACAAGAAAAACTCGTCGCCAATCTGCCGACCGATTTCTATCCGGGGATGCTGTGACGAAACAAGCGCAGTATCATTGTGAGAGATCCAGAGGCGAGTGAGTGTGCTGGGACTTGCCCCAGTTCAGTGCTACCAACGATACGTCATCATAACGCGGATATGCGAAACAGACAAAGGAATTTAACATAGTCTAAGAATGAAATTATTAATTTAACTAATTCCAGGTCTTGTCAATGTATACTTCAATATATCAGTGTTGTGGCCGAGCGGTTCTAGGCACTGCAGTCTGGAACCGCGCGACCGCTACGGTCACAGATTCGAATCCAGCCTCAGGCATGAATGTGTGTGATGTCCTTAGGTTAGTTAGGTTTAAGTAGTTCTATGTTCTAGGGGATTCATGACCTCAGAAGTTACGTCCCACAGGGCTCAGAGCCATATTAATGCTAACATAGTTATGTATCAGGATGATCGAATGAATATGTTTCACTAATGGCTCTAAATAATGAAGCCAGAAAGCCAAACAACAGTTCATAATTTGCAAATGTACGTTATAATTAAAAGTTACAAGTCTCAACCTGAGCAGAGGAATATTTTGGTCAAAATTGGATTTTTTAAGAAAAATTGAAGGCTCTTAACACGAGACTCAGAAAGATCCAAATTCGTAATACCCTCTGGTTGATATAAAAAACATTAAATATGTGACTCCATTAAGTTACCTCTATTAGTTTGTTAACTGTAACATAACAGAGATATTAATTAAAACGTATCCAGGAAATGGCTTACTTAGATATTACTACCAGTGCTAAAGGCGGTTGATAGCAGATGTTCCGTTATACGGTCCGCTGCGCCCATATATAAATACGGCCAGAGAGGCAGTGAGAAGAGACATTTCGCACCGAGATGTCAATCTGTCCTCGTCAATCAAACGCTTGCTTTTGTTGCGCCTCGGATGACGTCAGAGCCGGGCAGCCACGAAAAGCGATTTCGGTAAAAGTAAGAAGTGAAATCTCGAGGACTGTACACCGTCCTGGATCGTTTAGATTTCACGGAAGTAACTGCTTGCGTGCCGCCCATAATATTTTCAGCGGATCCCATAATGTAGCCAAAACCACGTTTCAAGTAACGAGATAATTTTCCACTTTTAAGGCGAACAATTAACTTTGGTGATTACAAGCCAGGACGATAGAACATTTCCACCGTAGAGGTGGCGTCTGAACTGTTAACATTGCTGTTTCCGATAGGGACATTATTATTATTGTTATTAGCAATAGTATTATATTTTGTGCTTGTCAACATTGATTAATATATCTAACCAGTAAAATTTATAACTTTTACATACAGTCGTAGTTGCTAATCCCGCTGAGTAAATAGCAGGTAGGAACTTTTTCTTTCAGGGAATACTACGATTAATGTGGATATGCAGACTGGAAATTATGGTCAGTATGTTCTCCATCGCTTTCTGGCTGACCGCAAAAAAAATAGTTTATGAGTCTTGTATACGGCGAAGATTTTATTTACTCGCCGCCCCGCAAAGTAGTCTAGTTAACACGCGCTGATACCCGGGCAGGCATGATGATATCTCCAGCATTAGGAGACAAAACGTTAGGCGCTGAAATATACTAAGGGTTCAACAAGTAACGCAACACATCTTTTTTCGGAAGCAGTCTCGTTTAGTTCAGGATTCCAGTGCACCGTTTTATTCTCCACTCCCTCGGCTACAGGAACCTAATTTTCAACATAATCTCCATTCAGTGCTTCTAAAAACCAGCGTAAACAGAGGTATGCATGAAGCATTCAACCAATTCGAAATTGAATTTCTATCTACCGACTTGTCACAAAATCCTGAGAAGTTTTGATTTTACGTTAATCGCCAAAGAGATCGAAGTCATCTCCCCAAATACTCTGGTACCATAATGGTAAACGAATGGAAGATGACATAGAGGAGGACCAAATATAAAATGTCTTTTTCCAAAACTGTGTCACTGAAGATGATATCACAATATTTTCTCACTTAAATCGTCACACGATCGTCAAAGTGGTAGATATCAAGATGAGTGAGCATTATTTAGGAAAATAACTGAAATTGCTCCACACAGGAAATGTCAACGGACGGTTTTGGATGACAAAACGATTCTACACAGTACGCAAAATACACTCCTGGAAATGGAAAAAAGAACACATTGACACCGGTGTGTCAGACCCACCATACTTGCTCCGGACACTGCGAGAGGGCTGTACAAGCAATGATCACACGCACGGCACAGCGGACACACCAGGAACCGCGGTGTTGGCCGTCGAATGGCGCCAGCTGCGCTGCATTTGTGCACCGCCACCGTCAGTGTCAGCCAGTTTGCCGTGGCATACGGAGCTCCATCGCAGTCTTTAACACTGGTAGCATGCCGCGACAGCGTGGACGTGAACCGTATGTGCAGTTGACGGACTTTGAGCGAGGGCGTATAGTGGGCATGCGGGAGGCCGGGTGGACGTACCGCCGAATTGCTCAACACGTGGGGCGTGAGGTCTCCACAGTACATCGATGTTGTCGCCAGTGGTCGGCGGAAGGTGCACGTGCCCGTCGACCTGGGACCGGACCGCAGCGACGCACGGATGCACGCCAAGACCGTAGGATCCTACGCAGTGCCGTAGGGGACCGCACCGCCACTTCCCAGCAAATTAGGGACACTATTGCTCCTGGGGTATCGGCGAGGACCATTCGCAACCGTCTCCATGAAGCTGAGCTACGGTCCCGCATACCGTTAGGCCGTCTTCCGCTCACGCCCCAACATCGTGCAGCCCGCCTCCAGTGGTGTCGCGACAGGCGTGAATGGAGGGACGAATGGAGACGTGTCGTCTTCAGCGATGAGAGTCGCTTCTGCCTTGGTGCCAATGATGGTCGTATGCGTGTTTGGCGCCGTGCAGGTGAGCGCCACAATCAGGACTGCATACGACCGAGGCACACAGGGCCAACATCCGGCATCATGGTGTGGGGAGCGATCTCCTACACTGGCCGTACACCACTGGTGATCGTCGAGGGGACACTGAATAGTGCACGGTACATCCAAACCGTCATCGAACCCATCGTTCTACCATTCCTAGACCGGCAAGGGAACTTGCTGTTCCAACAGGACAACGCACGTCCCCATGTATCCCGTGCCACCCAACGTGCTCTAGAAGGTGTAAGTCAACTACCCTGGCCAGCAAGATCTCCGGATCTGTCCCCCATTGAGCATGTTTGGGACTGGATGAAGCGTCGTCTCACGCGGTCTGCACGTCCAGCATGAACGCTGGTCCAACTGAGGCGCCAGGTGGAAATGGCATGGCAAGCCGTTCCACAGGACTACATCCAGCATCTCTACGATCGTCTCCATGGGAGAATAGCAGCCTGCATTGCTGCAAAAGGTGGATATACACTGTACTAATGCCGACATTGTGCATGCTCTGTTGCCTGTGTCTATGTGCCTGTGGTTCTGTCAGTGTGATCATGTGATGTATCTGACCCCAGGAATGTGTCAATAAAGTTTCCCCTTCCTGGGACAATGAATTCACGGTGTTCTTATTTCAATTTCCAGGAGTGTAACTTGCTCCACGTCCAGCAGCAGTGTTCCATAGAGCCACTGGAGGAGCGAAACGTTCGTAATGATTGAAAGAAAGGACAGGTCGTTCCACTTTTTAAGAAAGGTCGTCGAAAGTGCATAGAAAACTATAAACCTACAAAGCTTCATAGGTGTGTGAAATCTTATGGGACTTAACTGCTAAAGTCAGCTGTCCCTAAGTTTACACACTACTTAACCTAAATTATCCTAAGGATAAACACACACACCCATGCCCGAGGGAGGACTCGAACTTCCGCCGTGACCAGCCGCACAGTCCATGACTGCAGCGCCTGAGACCGCTCGGCTACTCCCGCGCGACTATAAGCCGACATATCAGGTATCTATACGCTGCAGAATTTCGGTACATGTTTTACGCTCGAATATTATTATGTTTCTGGAGATCGAAAATCTCTGTGTACGATCCAAAAGAAGATCCGCAAACAAGGATAGTGTGAAACCCAGCTCGCTATGCTCTTCCATGAGGTGCCGAAAGCAGCAGATACCGGTCACCAGGTTGTAGTCTTGTTCCTTTTCTTCCGAAAGGCGTTAGACACAGTTCCACAAAGCCAGTAGCCAGTCTGTCAGAACCGCGTGTGGAGATTTTCTCCAAATGCCATTCTTGCGTTAGTTTTATTTGTAACTAATATCTACATTTCCGGTCTCGGAAACTGACATACGGCCTGAAAAACGTTGTGCTGATCACATGCCTCACCATATCCGTATCCAGTGACGCCTGTAGAGTGAGGATGATACGGCGGCCGGTCGGTACCGTTGCGCCTTCATGGGCTGTTCGGGAGGCGTTTAGTTTAGTTTTCTTCAGTATCTACATTCCGTGAAGTGTTAACGTATTTTCTGGAAAATACTCTCTGTGTGCGTCTGCACACTGCGTCGGCACTGGAAATAAGTTAAGCTGCGGAGGAGTCGGTGTAGCTGTGAAGCAGTGTAAATATGCTCGTGGTGACCTAGTGTGGCAGGGAGAGAGGAGACTCGCTTGCTCGCTCTTTAAAATGCAGATGCACAAAGGCATGAAAAGCTTCATCACGCTGCGGGAATCCACCTTCCCTCACGGTAGCCACCAACCTCCTCCCTCCCCTCCCCCCACCCCTCTGCAAATTCAGCCATTATAAAGATAGAACGTAACTTATTCCCTATTAAAGTTCTCCTCAACTTGGACATTGTACACAAATTTAATTCTCGATCTTAACCAACCATATGTAACGATAAACTTTACTTTGGTACAAGTAAAACACTATCATTAGCAACCTGTCATTTTAAAATGTCCTGCATTGCAGAAACTGTTAGGGCGATGTCATCTGAAGAGTGTGGTGCCAAAGCAAAGTTGGTACTTTACACAGAATCCACATAAGGGTATAGTCCTCGCATGTCGTATCGACGAAAGAGGAACGTCAGTGTAGTCGCGTCTCCAGCAGCTCCTTCACACCACCGCTACGACCCGTCCACGAGTACTTAACGGCTGAAAATATGAACGCTCGGCCCAGTTTTCAGCCGACGATCAGAACGACAGCATCGTATGAGATAGGCGCAAGTGTATTAAATGTCTCAGGTAGAACAATGTGGATATTACATCCACTATCATTCAGGTAAAGAGTCTTGAAAATCTGTCTGTATCAGGTAATACGTTAGTATTCTGAAACATTTGTGAAACCTTGGATTATCCAAAGTTGACTAAATCTCCATATCCATATTGTAATAAAGTGAACTATAACTAAATATTCAGAGAGACAATGACAGATTCTCAAATCCTGAGACGACGTTATCGAATGTGCATGTACTCTAAAATATCATGGGATAGCTCTTCCTATGTATCTTATTTGAAAAAATGCTGGAGCAGCAGCGTCGATCTCTTGGTGTTCCTTCTGTCTGCAAGCTAAGCAGAAGGCGATTTCGTTCTTTGTTGTATATTGTATACTGATTACAAATTTGATGAGATAAATATGACTGTTACTTATTCTTTTCAACATTTCCTTGTACTAACTCGTTTTCTGAATATTTTTCCAGCAATTTACGTCGGACAGCGTGAATCAAGTCGGACGTCTTAATACGTTGATGCCACTGATCAGAAACCATTATAGCATCTGTAATTGTGCAAGATCGATGTTTTTCCTGCAAAGTCTAATATAATTTTTTAGAGTCATTTTTCACGAAATTCATCCTCATATTGAAATTCTTAATTTTCTTTTCACGGTCACGCCTCAACTTAACAACAACGGAACGACTACCACAAGTTACGTAATTTTTTTCAGCTTTCATCAGTGAATTGTAATCTGCCCTTTCTCAGTTTATTTTCTTTACTTATTTCCAACAACACTCAGAATTGCACAATAGTAAGGGTAGATTACAGAACAAATATTTTATATGTTATAGATCCGCTCAGACGTCTCCCGGACTAAACCAGAGAACACACCGATGTTCTAGTGAGTGTTTATTCGTACGGCTGAAGAATTAGTACAAGAGAAAAAATTAAGCGCGACATTTTAGTGGAAAATATAAAGTAATTTACTTCTCTACTGTAATATCTTTTCGCTGGAGGCGGCAATTTTCACGTTATTTAACATAAAATATAACTTTTATTCCTACCGTATCCCCATGCTCCGATCACGATTTTTAGTATATTCTTAATGACATTCAGCGTAGCACTATGCAAAAACTTTGTGGCCACACGAACTATTTCTTCTGTTCCATCTGTTTCGTCTTCGTTGACTGGGCCAGATCTCCATCTTCTGGGTGCACCATTACCTCAATTTCCTTATTAATGAGTGTTTTATAGTCGTGAGTAAACGTAGGCTTCCGCAGCCGTTGTCACAGTCAATAAAATTCTTCTGGGTTTGGGACCACATGGTCAACCATAAAATTACGTTTCTGCGAATATTGCAAGACGTCTCCCTCAGGGTTTATTGGTAACATCCCAAAGAAGGCGTTTTGCAATAGTCGCCGGAATGTCGGAATTTTACAGCTGACAATGTGGTCCCAAACCCAGAAGAATATTGTTGTTGTTGTGGTCTTCAGTCCTGAGACTGGTTTGATGCAGCTCTCCATGCTACTCTATCCTGTGCAAGCTTTTTCATCTCCCTGTACCTACTGCAACTTACATCCTTCTGAATCTGTTTAGTGTATTCATCTCTTGGTCTCCCTCTACGATTTTTACCCTCCACGCTGCCCTCCAATACTAAATTGGTGATCCCTTGATGCCTCAAAACATGTCCTACCAACCGATCCCTTCTTCTGGTCAAGTTGTGCCACAAACTTCTCTTCTCCTCAATCCTATTCAATACTTCCTCATTAGTTATGTGATCTACCCATCTAATCTTCAGCATTCTTCTGTAGCACCACATTTCGAAAGCTTCTATTCTCTTCTTGTCCAAACTATTTATCGTCCATGTTTCACTTCCATACATGGCTACACTCCATACGAATACTTTCATAAATGACTTCCTGACACTTAAATCAATACTGGATGTTAACAAATTTCTCTTCTTCAGAAACGCTTTCCTTGCCATTGCCAGCCTACATTTTATATCCTCTCTACTTCAACCATCATCAGTTATTTTGCTCCCCAAATAGCAAAACTCCTTTACTACTTTAAGTGCCTCATTTCCTAATCTAATTCCCTCAGCATCACCCGACTTAATTAGACTACATTCCATTATCCTTGTTTTGCTTTTGTTGATGTTCATCTTATATCCTCCTTTCAAGACACTGTCCATTCCATTCGACTGTTCTTCCAAGTCCTTTGCTGTCTCTGACAGAATTACAATGTCATCGGCGAACCTCAAAGTTTTTATTTCTTCTCCATGAATTTTAATACCTACTCCGAATTTTTCTTTTGTTTCCTTTACTGCTTGCTCAATATACAGATTGAACAACATCGGGGAGAGGCTGCAACCCCGTCTTACTCCCTTCCCAACCACTGCTTCCCTTTCATGTCCCTCGACTCTTATAACTGCCATCAGGTTTCTGTACAAACTGTAAATAGCCTCTCGCTCCCTGTATTTTACCCCTGCCACCTTTAGAATTTGAAAGAGAGTATTCCAGTCAACATTGTCAAAAGCTTTCTCTAAGTCTACAAATGCTAGAAACGTAGGTTTGCCTTTCCTTAATCTTTCTTCTAAGATAAGTCTTAAGGTCAGTATTGCCTCACGTGTTCCAGTGTTTCTACGGAATCCAAACTGATCTTCCCCGAGGTTGGCTTCTACTAGTTTTTCCATTCGTCTGTAAAGAATTCGTGTTAGTATTTTCAGCTGTGACTTATTAAGCTGATTGTTCGGTAATTTTCACATCTGTCAACACCTGCTTTCTTTGGGATTGGAATTATTATATTCTTCTTGAAGTCTGAGGGTATTTCGCCTGTTTCATACATCTTGCTCACCAGATTGTAGAGTTTTGTCAGGACAGGCTCTCCCACGGCCGTCAGTAGTTCCAATGGAATATTGTCTTCTCCGGCGACCTTGTTTCGACTCAGGTCTTTCAGTGCTCTGTCAAACTCTTCACGCAGTATCATATCTCCCATTTCATCTTCATCTACATCCCCTTCCATTTCCATAATATTGTCCTCAAGTACATCGCCCTTGTATAGACCCCCTATATACTCCTTCCACCTTTCTGCTTTCCCTTCTTTGCTTAGAACTGGGTTTCCATCTGAGCTCTTGATATTCATACAAGTCGTTCTCTTATCTCCAAAGGTCTCTTTAATTTTCCTGTAGGCGGTATCTATCTTACCCCTAGTGAGATAGGCCTCTACATCCTTACATTTGTCCTCTAGCCATCCCTGCTTAGCCGTTTTGAACTTCCTGACGATCTCATTTTTGAGACGTTTGTATTCCTTTTTGCATGTTTCACTTACTGCATTTTTATATTTTACCCTTTCATCAATTAAATTCAATATTTCTTCTGTTACCCAAGGATTTCTACTAGCCCTCGTCTGTTTACCTACTTGATCCTCTCCTGCCTTCACTACTTCATCCCTCAAAGCTACCCATTCTTCTTCTACTGTATTTATTTCCCCCATTCCTGTCAATTGCTCCCTTATGCTCACCCTGAATCTCTGTACAACCTCTGGTTCTTTTAGTTTATCCAGGGCCCATCTCCTTAAATTCCCACCTTTTTGCAGTTTCTTCAGTTTTAATCTACAGGTCATAACCAATAGATTGTGGTCAGAGTCCACATCTGCCCCTGGAAATGTCTTACAATTTAAAACCTGGTTCCTAAATCTCTGTCTTACCATTACATAATCTATCTGATACCTTTTAGTACGTCCAGGGTTCTTCCATGTATATTACCTTCTTTCATAACTCTTAAACCAAGTGTTAGTTATGATTATGTTGTGCTCTGTGCAAAATTCAACCAGGCGGCTTCCTCTTTCATTTCTGTCCTCCAATCCATATTCACCTACTATGTTTACTTCTCTCCCTTTTCCTACACTCGAATTCCAGTCACCCATGACTATTAAATTTTCGTCTCCCTTCACAATCAGAATAATTTCTTTTATTTCATCATACATTTCTTCAATTTCTTCGTCATCTGCAGAGCTAGTTGGCATATAAACTTGTTCTACTGTAGTAGGTGTGGGCTTCGTATCTATCTTGGCCACAATAACACGTTCACTATGCTGTTTGTAGTAGCTTACCCGCATTCCTATTTTCCTATTCATTATGAAACCTATTCCTGCATTACCCCTGTTTGATTTTGTGTTTATAACCCTGTAGTCACCTGACCAGAAGTCTTGTTCCTCCTGCCACCGAACTTCACTAATTCCCACTATATCTAACTTCAACCTATCCATTTCCCTTTTTAAATTTTCTAACTTACCTGCCCGATTAAGGGATCTGACATTCCACGCTCCGATCCGCAGAACGCCAGTTTTCTTTCTCCTGATAACGACATCCTCTTGAGTAGTCCCCGCCCGGAGATCCGAATGGGGGACTATTTTACCTCCAGAATATTTTACCCAAGAGGACGCCATCATCATGTAATCATACAGTAAAGCCGCATGCCCTCGGGAAAAATTACGGCTGTAGTTTCCCCTTGCTTTCAGCCGTTCGCAGTACCAGCACAGCAAGGCCGTTTTGGTTATTGTTACAAGGCCAGATCAGTCAGTCATCCAGACAGTTGCCCTTGCAACTACTGAAAAGGCTGCTGCCCCTCTTCAGGAACCAGGCGTTTGTCTGGCCTCCCAACAGATACCCCTCCGTTGTGGTTGCACCTACGGTACGGCTATCTGTATCGCTGAGGCACGCAAGCCTCCCCACCAACGGCAAGGTCCATGGTTCATTATTGACGGTTTTATAGTCATCAGCCAGCATATGATGCACTTCATTAAGCACTCCACCCACTTCCAACTCACTTCCGGTGATGACTTATTTTGTAAATGGCGGTTTCCCCTATTTCAATAACAACTTCCACATGGAACCAGATTCACGCTTTACTTCTTAAATACAGGGCATTAATAATTAATATCGAAATCTGATACAAGTGAAGCTATACGATAACTGCAACGAAAAGGTGCAAGAAAACGTGTCCTGTAGCATGCCGTTTGTTCCATAATGCGGCTCTGTGGTAACGAGACTCCACTGATTTCAGTATGATATATTGTCGTTTTTGAAAAAGTAAACTCTTCCATTATACCATCCGACAGGACTCAGACATCACTGATGGCTCATGCTTGCAGAACGTTATGGATTCATAATGGCGCACTGGCACATTTTTTCTGGTGGAGTAAGACTTCGTGTAACGCATCAGTATTGTCCAAGATGTAGAGGACGAGCAGGATCTGTACCTAGGCTTCCTACACCACATGGCATCAGTCCTTTTAATTTTGCTGTAATTGGTCAACTCAAAAGTGAGATGTACAACATTTCAGATGAGACGGTAGAAGAATTGAAGCAGCAAATGGTTCTTAAGAATGACGAGCTGATCCTAAGGTTTTTTAAGGAATTCGTAACTCACTACAGATACGAGTGTAGTATTAGACCAATACACGAAACGTCACAGGGGACACCTCATTCATCTGCGTCGAGTTGGAGTTAACTGTAGCACGTAATATGTTGAAATTCCATTGTCTTGAAAAATCCAGGTAGATTCCTCTGTCCACGACTCGAACCTACAATTGTCCCTTTCGCTGGTTATGTTCTTACCGACTGAGGTATCCAGGAACGATAGACTAAATACTCTCGCCCTTCTACAAAGGTTGCTCAATAAGTAATGCAACATTCTTTTTTGTTGGCCATTTTCGGTTAAAAATATGCGGAATTTGTTGTGGTAATCGTGGAATATTCCCACATCAGCCCTTGTAGTTTCGTGAGGTTCCAATAGGTGGCGGCGTTATAAGCATGAGGTCTGTAGCTGAGGTGGGTTCCAAGCAGAGGTTGCTTTTGGGGGAAAACCATATCATCACAAATATTCATAGGCGCTTGCAGAATGTCTGCGGGGACCTGTCAGTGAACAAAATCTCGTTGAGTCGTTAGGCGAGGAGCAAACATTGCCATATCTGTCCGTCTCTCGCCTGCTGGCGGGCTGCACACAGCTGAGACCGCTGCAGTGTTGGAACATGCAGACACCATCATTCGAGGTGATCGGCAGCTCCACAATCCAGCATCTCGCAAATACCTCCATGCTCTACTGGACGTCTCTGTCACCCGTAAGCCAGCGAGATGTCGGCTTCGACGTCGACCATGCGGGCAATAGGCCCTCCCATTAAGGTGACGTAAGGCCGTCGCATTCGACGGTCATTATAATGAACAACAGTGTTTGTAGCCAAAAGAGTGTCGAATAATAAGGTATACTGGAATCTTGAATATAATCAACATGCTTTCAAAAAAAAATGTGTTGCATTCGTATTGAGCGCCCCTCGTACTTTCGTGTCCCGTACAACACATTTTCTTGGGTATCCTACGGGGCTAGCATTCATGAGAGAACGAATTTTGCGCGGAAATGCGCTACGCCCATTCTAGGGGCTACCTTCGTGAATAAGTGCTTCACAGTATAGTGAATTGGGCATTTTTTTGAAATTCTTCCAGGTTATAACCGTGTGCACTTCTTGGTAATGAATTCAGAGCGGTGTTTTCTTGGGCATAACCTGTTGTCTGAGTCCAGTTCCATCGTACGCATTCAGTGTGGCAAGAAGTTTCATATCCGCACACACTCTACTGAAGAGCTTTGGAAACAGTCCTCTAACATCTGGTTCCACCATTAGCTTAAATATCTTTTCTTCAAGGAGCGATAATCCCTCAAGTTACGCAGCAGAAATTTTGAGAGGCTTGAGAGGTAGGAAAGAGTTACTTCCGAATGTGAGCGAGAGTCATGAGTCGTGCTTTCATTGCTCCATTGAAAAGAGCGGTGTCCGTGACAGGGAAGGTCCGTCTTCGCGACCCACACAGCGCGCAGTTTTTACTGCCAGAACGTTTCAAAACGTCACATATTCCGATTAACTGTGAAAGATTAATTGTAGCTATTTTTTCCTGATAGGGTAAGCAATGGGTGAAAACCGTGCGCAGTTATTTTAAGAATTTGTCTAAAACTTTACGTTTCTAATACGTTTGTACCTTGTAGGGTGATATACGTACTGAAGTCAGTGATGGCTCATAACAATGCACTCGAAAAGCACCTCGTTTGCCGAGCAATATTTGCTGGAACATTTTAGCTTATATTACTCTCCCCTGTTTCAGAGTATGGTTTTGACGGTAATAAACCTTGGGTCGAAATTGGTTACCATTATTGACAAAGAGAAAATTCCGTTTTAAGCATTTTCAGTTTTGGCCTCTTGTGTCCTCTCATGAATTCTGAATACTCCAGACCTCTACACATAAAATGAATTGTCCTTGAACCACGCCATAGTCAACACCTTTATATTTGTAACATGTATATATGGAGATACTCAATGATGACTCTTAATTATTAGTTGTCATGCATGGACATATAATTAACATAACATTGTGGCCCTTCAGACTTCAAATGCGTGGCAGAATAGTGGCACTACAATTTAATTTTGTGGACAGGTAAGATTCACAGGTAGTGAAAGTCAAAGTTACCACAAATTCTTAGTTCATTAAAAATGCTGAAACAAACGTGAGTAGTAATTGCACTGAAGAACAATGTAAACATATTTAATCATCATATTCCTCTACAAAGATTTTCACAACTACGTGAAACAAGTGACTACGGTTGGCAGAGATTCATGACAAATAACTCATAGGTAAAGCAACTACACTCCTAGAGTGACTGATCTGTTTTCCCACTCAGCGACAGTGATTGCCAAAAATATGAGTTTTTAATGTTGCCAGAAGATCGTATTCCTCCAACTCGGGAAGGAAATCTGATGTTCGCTCATCACATCGTGACCTATATTAACCAAATCCGATTGAAAATTTTACCATTTTTAACAGTGCTAGGCTGTAGCACTGTCGAACACGACCCCTGTGAAATTGGGGAACATGCCTAGCGTCAAATTTACATTTGGAATTGCAAATGAAGTAACGACTTTTCACTCTGAATCTGAGAGCATAGCTCGAAATTTTTGTCCTGCGAGCAGAGGCACTAAGAGTCTCTTTGGTGTCTCCTGTTCTCCCACGTAACATTTGCCAGTCCCTGACGAGCCAATAAAAAAAAAACCTCAACATTAGTTGTCAAATGACAAGGATGTCTTTTGATGCAATGTCCTCCCACACAATTAAAATGAACTGCCTGTGCGTCCGACAAGAGATCGTTCCCCTCTTCTCAATAATTTTCCAAATGTATTACGTCAGAGCACTCCGCCCAATGAAATTCCCATATTTTATCTCTCACCTAAAAAAAAAGGAAATTTTTTTGACTCTGTACTATTGGTTACTCAACGGTGCTCACTATTTAACGTACCTGCATGTTTCACCAAACCTCCAAAGTTTCCCATTTGTTCCTTTCTCAGGTGCCAGTCAGCAAGTATTTTGGGGCGAGGACGCTACGGTCTCACACTTTATGAAGTCCTCACTCCACTCCACTGTTCTGCCGAGGGCGTAGGATCACAAATGCCTTCCTATTTCTCCTGGTTGCTTTCACCGAGGCCGAGGTGCACAGCTGTGCATTGTTTTCCTATTGACAGACTGTCGCCGTGTTCCGCCTGCGTTCCTGCACAAAACCTGTTCTTTAGAAAATTTTAGAAGAGCTGCGAGCGACGGTCAGGCCGTCTACAATTTCTCCCAGTCCTAAAAACCCATGTTAAGAGCTGTCCTCTCGCCACCGCGAACCTGCGTTACGACCGGTGGCGCATTCTCACGCCTCTCCAAAGGCGTCCCCCTAGCCTCCCGACTACACACAATAGCCTCCAAGCCTCCAGCGAATACTGTCCTACATGAAATCACCTGTTTCAGTACCTATGTTCATGGTCGCCTTTCGTCTGCTTTGCTCTACTGTCTGAGACGTGGATCTCACTGGAGTTAAGGAAAACGTGGAAGGGAGGACGCACCAATATGACGTTCTCTTCACACAAGCTCTTTATTTAAGAATATATATATCCATATATTTTTTTTTTACAAAATGAACAAATTTGTAAAATGAATGAGGTTTTGCTAGAGAAATCAAATCCAAGCAGCAAACAATATTACAATAATTACAAGACGACCGGACCTACAACCCGCCCGTTATCAGGTGAAACAGCACTGTTTACAACCGCGCTAGACCCAGTTTCGCTTATTAAATGCCCTTCTGATACACATGAGAACTATATAAGCACCACTGATGACAAGCGTCAAGCCGGACGGAGTGGCCGAGCGGTTCTAGGCGCTTCAGTCTGGAACAGCGAGACGGCTACGGTCGCAGGTTCGAATCCTGCGTCGGGCATGGATGTGTGTGATGTCCTTAGGTTAGTTAGGTTTAAGTAGTTCTAGGTGACTTAGGACCTGAGGTAGGTCCCATAGTACTCAGAGACACTTTAACCATTTGGCAAGAGTGATTCAATTACTAAAACCAGATGCCGTATGTCGAGAAGTTTGGGGTTAAGATGCGCACCTGTGCTTGAAGGTTAAACAGGTTAGGAAAGAAGTAACCTCTTAATTTCAATCGGCAACCAAGGTGGGACTAGATCCCAACCCGTCCGTGTTCACAAACGTATTTTGACTAAAGCCCCGATGGCAGTTGGATGTTAATATTTTCCATGTTCAACTGACCGTCAGTTATTATGATCGCTCTGAAGGAACGTCTTAAAAGATTACTTGTGAATACATATTTCAAGAGAACTCACACTGCGGAACCACAAGATCCAATTAAAAATACACCAATAATGAGCCGGTCTTTATAAAACAGCAACGCACAGCTTAGTACAACCGTTTATTCAGATTATAACTAATGCTGTTACAACCAAAGAGTTGAACTGGTTAACATCCAAATCTAACCACAAGATCCCTGTCTTTTTTAACGGCAACCTGTGTCTTAGTACAATTGTTCCGGCTGTATTTACGACCAGGAGCTGTTTCATTAGAACGTTAATGATCGGTTATAAACCAGAAAGGAAAGGCAAAATAATAGCGGGGTAAATTTTTAAACGACAACTAGTGTCTTACTACAATACCACGGCTTATATTTACGACCAAAGAGCCGACCGAGTAAAACTGTGAGAGTCGGGTACAAACCAGAAAATAATTAGGAGGGCAGGTAGACAAAGACACAAATCACCATGAGGATTACAGTATGCTACTCTCCCTTATCAGCAAGCAGCTCCATGGATCCACGGCACGTCGAGGTGGTTACTGACAAGGGAACCTCCCCATCGCACCCCCCTCAGATTTAATTATAAGTTGGCACAGTGGATAGGCCTTGAAAAACTGAACACAGATCAATCGAGAAAACAGGACGAAGTTGTGGGGAACTATGAAAAAAATAAGGAAAAATATACAAACTGAGTTGTCTATGTGACATATGCAACATCAAGGACAGTGTGAAATCGGGAGCGCCGTGGTCCCGTGGTTAGCGTGAGCAGCGCTGGAATGAGAGATCCTTGGTTCAAGTCCTGCCTCGAGTGAAAAATTTAATTTCTTTATTTTCGCAGTTTTGATCTATCCGTTCGTTCATTGACGTCTTTGTTCACTGTAATAGGTTTAGTGAGTGTGTTTTGCGACCGCACCACAAAACCGTGCGATTAGTAGACGAAAGGACGTGCCTCTCCAATGGGAACCGAAAACATTTGATCGCAAGGTCATAGGTCAACCGATTCCTCCACAGGAAAACACGTCTGATATGTTCTATACGACACTGGTGACGGCATGTGCGTCACATGACAGGAATATGTTGTCGACCCACCTAACTTGTACACTTGGCGAATGGGTAAAAAGATTCTTCTTCCTTGCCCGATTTAGGTTTTCTTGTGGATGTGATAATCACTCCAAAAAAAGTGATGAAAACGTAAGAGTTTGTCACATAAACTGCAACAAATGACTGCAACAGTCGCACAGTTTTCTTTGTGCTCTGTCAAAACATATGTTTTTAACGTTTTCAAATTTTTCCGTGTGGAGACCGTCAAATCCTGCATATGTCCTAGCAAATCTGAACATGTCCTGGAATTTTGGAGAGCGAAGTTGATTGTATGTGTGTGCCTGAACTTTGATAATTGTCTGAAAATAAAAAATTAAAAGTTTAACTCGGGGGAAGATTCGAACCAAGGACCTCTGGTTCCGCAGCTGCTCACGCTAACCACAGGACCATGGCGCTACTGACGTAGTACTATTCTTAATGTTGTATATGTTGAGCATGGACTACTCAGTTTGTATATTTTGCTTATTATTTTCATAGTTCCACACAACTTCTTCCTGTTTTCCCGATTGATCTGTGTTCAGTTTTTCAAGGCCCATCCATTGTGCCAACTTATAACTAAATCTGATGGGGGTGCGATAGGGAAGTTCCCTTGTGAGTGGTGCCGATGACCGCCAGGTAGGAGAGGGCAGCCGGGCCACGAGCCGGTCGTCCGACACGAATGTTGCCAACCAACCGACGGGACGTCGGCCTGCTCTTTGTAGTTGACGCTGACCCCAGCGACCTACTCCGGTATCTTCGCTCTGCGCTGGCCTTCCTTGCGTAGCTAGTGTCATCGACAGCTCGAACGTCGTGACCGCTTCTTGTCGCGATGATATCGGCAATTCCCTTCGTGTCTTCTTTCCTCGGGCCAGCGAACCCGTATACATATCGTCAAGTAAAGACCTTCTAAGGACAAAACACACAGATATCAACTCTTCTTCATGGAAATTGACAATGGACCCCAAAAAAATGGCTCTCAGCACTACGGGACTTAACTTCCGAGGTCATCAGTCCCCTAGAACTTAGAACTACTTAAACCTAACCAACGTAAGGACATCACACACATCCATGCCCGAGGCAGGATTCGAACCTCCGACCGTAGTGGTTACGCGGTTCCAGACTGTAGCGCCTAGAACCGCGCGGCCACTCCGGCCAACAATGCGGCCGTAAGACGTATTTTCATAAAGTTTCCTCCCCTATGTCACCTCTACCCTAGAGTTAGTGGCGCCAGACAGAACTGTCTACTAATTTAATGACACCACGGCTCAGTGTCTATCTGTAATGTTGGTAGTCCAGCCAAACGCAATTCTCAATAAATCATTCCGATAATGCACTGATATATTAGAGATCAGTAAGGAGAAAATGAAATGAAGCGAATACGTGGCTAGCCTCGAATATATAAGGCAATGTCCTGACTGACTGACTGAGTCATCGTCGCTTCGCTAAGGATAGAAACTTCATATTCGGGGATCGTGTTAATCTTATACAGTAGGCGTCGTACAAGAAAGGATTTTACGAAATTCCACCTCCAAGATGGAGACATAAGGGAGGAAACTTTATGACGATACTTCGCTATTGACGAATTTTGAAGCTAGACCTGAGACAATAGGAATTCGGTTTCTCGATCTGAAATAAAGATATAAGAGTTTCAGCCTTTCTGGAAATTTAATCCTAGTAGGGGTGAAACAGAAGTTGAACTTTTTAAGATAAATCATTATTAAAGAGCTACTGTAGCACTTTTGTAGCTAAATATTTGAAAGTTGTTATTTCACTCCTTTCTTAGTAATAAGAACTGTGTGCCAGGGGATGAAATTTACGATGGAAGTTTCACCACTAGAACGCATAAGGCTTCATTAATTAAAGCTTATGACTTCAGCTAACAGAATCGTTTGTTGGTCAGAAGCACATCCGGAAAGAGACCATGCTTCTATGGCCTCAATTAGTATGAAAAGTTTAGAAGGTGCTGCAATTTGTGAACAACATAAAAATTTGATTAGAGGGTCACAAAATCTCTGCAGACCTTACAGTCAACAGGAGCGAAGCAGCGGGCGCTAAGATCGGCTTTAAGGCAAGTAAAGAAATACATTATTTGCGAATAAAATTAGTTCTATTTACATTGTTGGCATATAATTTGCATGTGAAATGTGGATAACGTGAAAGGCGACGAAACTCTCAGATTTTACGTCTTTCACCCTTCTACGCCTGTAGTTGTTAATACAAGTTCCACATAAGTCATGCATTGATCTCACAAATGTCTACTTTTTCAAAGATTGTGGTGTGCTTGATACGTATCTCAAAGATTCCTGCAGCATAAAAACAGGGGTCTTCATTGGTGTGGAGTCTTGTTAATTCCTTTGCCTCATCTGGTTAGTCGTTGGATATGATGTACAGAGTAACACAATAGACATTAAACAAGACAAGATTTGACAGTGTCTAGTTCGTTAGCAAACAGTACTAATTAAAATACTTTGATGGAAAGCTGTACATAACTGTAGTCGACCTCATTCATTTATAAGAATACATTTTAACTCTTGACTCACTCATTCAGTCCAGCATTGTCAGATCATATCAACACAAAGAGAAAAATAAATAAGATTATGAGTTGGTAAATGATCAAATTCTAAAATTTTGTCTGTAATGCAGCAATGATTACTACAAACACCAGTGTCATGAAACCAGTTTCTCTTGACATAACCGTGATATGTCAAGGGGTGAAATCGCTTAACTCACTAATTTCCATGAACAAAACTATTCTTAAATATTTTCAACTGCCACTGTTGCATCTCATTAGTCCCTTGTAAATTAGTAGTACTAAAATCTGCATGATATAATATCCTTCAGTACTCCAGGATAAACAACTGTCGAAGGAGGCAGCTAATTTACAAGAATCCAACTTAATATGGCACTTAGCTTTCAATAACTGTATTAGCGACCATCACTGTACGCTGACAGAAGTAGTGTCAAACCTTCAATATGTCCTTGTATCCCCATGGATTTACCTGGGTATCTTTTACACGTCACACTTTACCACGTGTGCTAAAGCTAGCATACACAACCCTCATGTGTTCTCCGATTTGTATCTTTATAATATACGTCATTTGTAACCCAGGTAACCACGAATCCTCATTAGAACAGATGTAAAGTTCACAAATGAAATAATCAATGTGAAATATCAGTAATATTATTATTTATTAGGCAAGTGAGGAATCGTAGAACAGATGTATTCATAAATATGTTCAAGAAATTGGAAATTTTGACTAACTATGACAGAAATCCATACACAGTTCTTGTCCTGCAGTACTTATCAAATTTCCTTTGCCTCTTCCTTTCGTTTGAGCCAGATCTGCACATAAAACAGTTACCAACGATTTTCAGCCGTCCAGAAAGATCTTGTTTTGGCTGAGCCTCCACTCGTTCAGGAACCAAAATCAGAGATCCTCCTATTATGTTTTGAGTATCTAATTTCACGGAAAATTTTCTCAGTCTATTAGAATTTGATGAGCTAAAGGTAATGAAAGGCATTACGAAACGTTTTTTTCAGATCAAGTAGAAAAAATTGCATTTGTGGGTCACATTTTTTGTTCGAGGAATACTTTCTGTAAAAATCTTGTAGTAACCTACTGGTGACCATCTCTGTGTTCTCCTTTTCATACTGCAATGAGAATCCAACTTATACATATTTCCAACGTCCCCTTCTGTTCTCTTATAATGACTTATGGCACCTGGCGTTGAAAGGCGACCAGAAGTGGATGCATCACAATGCATTGTGGATAAAATTAGAACTGCTTTCATCTTATTTGGGATATATGAGTACGGAGAAACGCTATCTTCACTGACACCTAATAGAGATGACACTTCTTGACGTGAAGAGAAAGATAAGGTTTCTGAGGTATATGGGGTTTGTTTCTTTTCACATCTCCAACTATGGACAAATCCGAAGTTATCAACAGCCCTGCTAATGGCAGAGTTGTGAATAGATTGTCAGTGACTATATTTCTGCCAGTAAATTTGAAACGGTAAGGTAAATCTTTTACAACCCTCTTCCCTTAGTCCGCAGCTCGTGGTCGTGCGGTAGCGTTCTCGCTTCCCGCGCCCGGATTCAGGGGTTCGATTCCCGGCGGTGTCAGTGATTTTCTCTGCTTAGTGATGAGTGGGTGTTGTGTGAAGTCCTTAGGTTAGTTAGGATTAAGTAGTTCTAAGTTTTAGGGGACTGATGACCATAGATGTTAAGTCCCATAGTGCTCAGAGCCATTTGAACCAACATTCCTTAATTAGTTTATCTCCTAGGAGCACATTTGTCTATAGAAGTTTGGTCAGTTATAGGATAAGAATTTCATGAAACACAGACCTGAACAATCTTTAAGCCATATTTGGCTGCCTCTGAGGGCACGTATTTATTAAATCTCGTGTTTCATTTCCAGCGAGAAAGCTTCACATCAGGAATGAGGCAATCAGTAGGCACATAGTTTTTCGAAGATCTGAATTTGGCATTACAAATATGTCAGATATTGCAACACATTCGTCACTTCAAACACTCGATACTAATGTTAACATTGACACATCTTAGAACTGTCATTATCTGCCAAAACCCATTGAGGGTAAGCTTGCTCGGTAGAATGGTGTGCATTTGTTTTCCTTAATTCCTCTGTGTGTTCACTGAGAGATAAGTGTTATTGAAGCTATAATCAATATACGATGACGTATATCAAATTCTTCCACGCCTTCACTGACTCTTCGGAAGTGATGTTATTGTATTGGGTAATTCCGAGAATGATTGCCTATCGAAGTCGCGGGGCCCAAACGATACATATCGAATGTGCGATCGAATTCGATCATGCGACCCCGGTGGCGGGCGTTGTGATCGTCATTTTTATCTGTTTTCCGTTGTTCCCTTACTTGTTCTAAATTACATACCTCTGCGAGGTATTTGTGAGTTGCTAGGGAAACCCAGACGATTTATATCGTTAGTGAGTGGGATGTGCGGTGTTCTTAACGTTTCTTCGGCGGATTCTCTCACATGGAAGAACCTAATTCCATGTTTATGCAGCGTAGAAAATTATTCGACATTTTGTAGCAAATATGGAGTACTACCGGATGAAATAAGAAGGGACTGTGTAGACTGTGGTGGTGCGAAGAACTTCATAAGAACAGTTTCGGCGCTGAAGTACCTTTACAATTTCATTCCCGACAGTGCGAAAAACGAACGGGTATCAGAAAGAATATATTGTTCGTCTCTTCCTAATTATCCATCCACACAACCGTAATGGACTTTCACATGACGACAACACCGACGACGAGTAAAGTAAGTTGTCTCCTTTGCAATGACAAGTATTTTTGTAACTTTCTTCTTTTGTCGTTGCTGTAGTGACCAACGTAAACATACTCATAACGCTCGCCAGAGTCGCACGATCGATTTACGATCGCACGTTCTATATGTATCGTTTGGGCCCCGTGACTTCGATAGGCAATCATTCTTGGAAATTACCTTGTATTGTATTATATGAAAGCGGGGACCTAGGAACGAAAGAGAGGGTCCGTGCCACCATAGCCCTCGCTGATTCGCAACCATATAACAGGCCACAGCAGTAAACCCACCCCACCTCAGCCGCGCACTAAACCCACGGTTATTGTGGAGTTCGGCATCCAGTTGACACCGCCCCCTTCCCCCCTCCCTGGAACGTAACACACCAGACGAGTGCAACCACAAATGTGTACGTGATAGAGTAATGATGGTGTAGCGTACGTGGAAACGTTGGTTGCACAGCAATCGCCGACATTGCGTAACTTAGGTGGAATGAGGGGAACCAGCCCGTATTCGCCGAGGTAGATGGAAAACCGCCTCGAGAGCTATCCACAGGCTGGAAGGCACATCGGACCTAGAAACAAATCCGCCGGGTGTATTCGTGCCGGGGATCGGCAAGTCTTCACGCTCCCGAAGCAGCGCGTTCGACCGCATGGTCAGCCGGGCGGGCACTGATGTTATAGTGTGTGAACACTTGGTTTGCCTTCCTTTCGGTTTCACATACTATTATATTGAACATTTCATCAGTAGATATACGCTAAAATGTGTCTATTAGGAACCGAATTCTTTTGCACCTGTTGGACAAATTTCCGGTAAAATTTTATACTCTATCAACTTTTCTGCCCAGAAAGTTCCTCCTCGTGTTTTCTTCAATCTTTACCACGTAGAATGCCTGCATAGGACACATTCGTTACACTGGTTTCGTCCGTTCTGTCATTTTCACCGTTGTTATTGACACTTGTCTCCCTTTCTAAATGGCTCAAATGGCTCTGAGCACTATGGGACTTAACATCTACGGTCAACAGTCCCCTAGAACTTAGAACTACTTAAACCTAACTAACCTAAGGACATCACACAACACCCAGTCATCATGAGGCAGAGAATATCCCTGACCCCGCCGGGAATCGAACCAGGGAACCCGGGCTTGGGAAGCGAGAACGCTACCGCACGCCCACGAGCTGCGGACTCTCCCTTTCTACTTTAACATCACTAGAAGTATCAACTATATCTTCAATATTTGAAGCAAGTGCATAGAGAAAAGTATAATTATTTGTGTATGGGCACAAGGGTTACGGACCAGTGTAATGTATATCAAATATTGTAGAGATGTTTATCATGTAGCCTTGAAAGAATTATGAGACACGTTTTCTAAACATTTTAAGGAGACTGCCAATCTAGCATTTGTTTTCAGGCTGTTTTCCAGACGGTTGACCGTTTCAGTTAAAAAAAAAAAAAAGGTTCAAATGGCTCTGAGCACTATGAGACTCAACATCTTAGGTCATCAGTCCTCTAGAACTTAGAACTACTTAAACCTAACTAACCTAAGGACATCACACACATCCATGCCCGAGGAAGGATTCGAACCTGCGACAGTAGCGGCCGTGCGGTTCCAGACTGTAGCGCCTAGAACCGCATGACCACACCGGCCGGCACCGTTTCAGTTGAACGTACCCCTGTGCATGTGCTGGTGTAACTGACTGATCTGCAATATACTTCCAGGTTTACAGACAAAACATTTTACGTTACAACGATCCAAGACGTCTACATTGCTATTCTCAGTAGAATTTTTACTGTCTCCATAATGTGATTGCAAAAGTGCCATAATATTATGCTCAACATATATGCGTGGAAGACTTTTTTTTCGATTATGAAAGCAAACAGCTCACGATTACCTGGAAAGCTGAATGCAAAAATCTCAGAATTTGTCTGTGTCCGTCTGTATGCCGACAGTACATACCAGATAAAAATTATATCCTCAGCACTCAAAAAATAATTATTACTGAAAATATTCTTTTGCTGTGATCTTTGTTGTTGACAAACATGAAATGTAAAACCAAGTGTCCTACTGTGCGACTGCATTGCCATTTCAATGCGGCGTGTTCACAGATTCCCCCTCTTGCCCTTCCTCTCTCTCAGACAGCCTGCGGTGGCAGTGGAGGAAATGTGCATATATGGTGAGCGACTGCTGTCTCACTCGTACCATGGTACGGCCCACGAGCCAAATTCTCGACCTCCCTGGTTTACATATTCGTGGTCGTCGACCTGGGAGCCCTCAACAGAAACCTGTAGATGAAAAGGAAAATTTCTACTGAATACCCATGCTCTGCTCCAGACATGTCTGTATTACCTGTGTTATGGAGGTAGGCGTCATCGGTAAAGAACGAATGGGTATATAGATCTCAACTCAGCTTTCAGTTATCTGATCCCAACAATTCGTGGTATCACTCCACCTTTATCTCCTGCCCAGATTTCAACTTTTACCATCAATCCGTTTCTCATATAGTCGAACAGTTCTATGACCATCTTGTGATCTAATTCGTGGAGGATCTGTGCCTCTCTTCTTGATGCCTTGTTGCCCCGAGTCCAACTCGTCACCAATCACTGTGACTCCACTGGGCTATAGCTAAATTACTGAGTGAACTGTCGGTATGATGTTCCCATCTCGCAGATTCCAATAATCAGATCTTTCTCTAACTTCAAAAGGTGGCGGATAGATGCACGTCAATATTCACTGAGCATGCTGTCTTAATACATCTGTCTAAATATTTCCAACAACGTCAGACGTGCCCAGTATCCCCCATGTAGCTACACCATTCTGTGTCTGTAAAAACGACATTTTTGTATCCCAAAAATACAGCAAAGAAGGTCGAATAACGATGACTAATCAGCAGAACTCACAGACATGAAAATACTAGAAAACCCTTTTCCACGTAAAGTTACTTGTTTCGTCGGTTTTAGACCATCTTCAGACCAACACCAAGATGGTAGATGGTGGCTGTGAACGGACCAGGCGGTGCACATCCCTGAACGCTAACTGCAGTAATAAACAAACCGCTGTACATCGAAGAGACATGTTCTAAAAAATTACCTATGCAGTGGTGTATGTTGACTTTTCTCTCTTTGAATCGTTTTGTGCTTGTCGTTTTATTTCATCTAGGAAAACTACATGCTTTCCCCACATTCATTATATGTTTATGTCGACGTCCAGTATTTATTTTGTGCAGTAGTACGAGCATGTGTGTCACATTAACTCGCTTCGATGTTTACAAGCTACCATTGTCCCTTCTACAAAAGTCAGCTGCTGTATGTGGTTTGGAAAACGTTTCACATTAATTACACCGTACGTACATATGTAATTCATGTAATATATTCGCTTTTTTACTGAATGACCCATTTCGTCAAACGAATTATTTGAATCTGTACAGTCGCCACGTAAATATAGTTCTTACAGAGGCTATTTTTATTGTGTGATGGGTGTGTTCTACCTTTGTTATAGCCGTTGTGCCGTTTTTCATTTGTTTTTCCCTTTGAACAGCTGTGTATATTAAATGCATTCTAGTTAATTAGCGCTATTTTTGAGTTTGTAAGTTTAGTTGATCAACATAGACTCTATAAGAAAAAACTTGGAGATTAAAACGTGGCAGTAGTTTGTGGAACTCACTAAATGTTATCCCGGGTAGCTCTCTTGTTATATTTTAAATGACTGTAATTTTTTAGAGGGAACTAGTATTTCTTGTGACATGGCACATCCAGCAATCAAACGAGAATAAACGAGCTTACATTCAAGTTACTTGTTTATTGTCATGAAAAATAAAAAGGAGAACACTGGAACATCAACAATGCAGCGCTATTGCGAACACGTCCTCGGTCGCAGGATGAATTAGCTAATTTTCTTAAGCAGCAGAAAATCGCCGTGACCACTGTCAAACAACAGGAAGTTCCTGCGGATTGATCTCTTCCGAGGGTAACCGTGGTACATTACCAGTAATCCCTATGGTATGCCGTGGATCCTGTCTCCTCTAGAGAAAGTACAGGACCCACCTGTATGTGAGTGGCATGTCAGCGATGGAGATAGTGCCGCTGTGCGGGAACGAAGCAATTAAGGATAACTCAATGTAGGTGTGGGATGGGTAAGGGGAGGAGTGTTGCATCCTGGAACTATTTTCAGACTTTCGGCTCTGTCAATTGCAAGAACAGGAGTTTAACGTATTTTCTTATTCCAGTTTTAAATGGTAACGTTCACTATCTTGTGCAGCACTCTTTTTCCGAAATTACAAAAATTGCTCTAGAAATTAAAGTGCTTCCGAATGTTTAAAAACGTTACGTGGTACAGCTAGCTCATGTACCTAGGAAAAAATTCGAAATTTATGGTGCTAGTGCAGAGATATTCATGTCTGTACTGTGTGTCAACATGAATCTGTTACATTACAACTGCACCACTCACCAAAAATCAGTATGTGAAATCAAATTAAGTAGAAGTACTATCAGAAGTCAGTTAAAGGTAACACATTCTGAAATAAAATCTGTAGCAAACTACGACAAATTTCCGTATCCAAGGCTGGTAAAATTGATAAGACATCAAAGGAAAGCAGAACAATTCCAAATATCACATGTTCCATGGTAGAAAACCATCTTCCATTTCGAGATACGACGTGCTGCAATACCAAAGAAGAATGGCTTAATCGACCACGCCTTGTCTGTGTAGCTTCCAAAGTACACCGATTTTTACTTACATTAAAATTCTGTTAACTGAAGTAGTAACAATATCTCCCAAGCAATTTTAATATACTATAAAGCTCATACACCGAGATGACAAAAGTTATGGGATACCCCCTTATGCCCCACTTAGTGCCGCAACTCGAGCTGTCTTGGGATTAAGAAGTCGTAGTAAGTACCCTGCAGAAATATTGAGACTTGCTGCGTCTGTAGCCTTTTCTACAACAGAGAAAGTGTTGTCAGTGCAGGACATTATGTAAGAACTGACGTCTTGGTCTTGCCCTTAAATGAAGGGCTTATTTCAGTATTGGTACAAGTCTATTTTTGTTCATATTGAGATACGGAGTCTTAAAATGAGCACTGAAAAATCTGCTGTGGAGATACCAGAAATATTGGAGCATATGGCTTGTTGCTAGAGTTGAAACTTTCTTTCTGCTTGTTTGGCTCATTAATTTCAGAAGTATTATAGACAGGAAAGTGAGGGTAATGGACTTGTACCACTATTGAAATAAGCCCCTCAAATGCTCTATGGGATTCATATCGGCCGATTGGTTGGCCAAGTCATTTACTGGAATAGCCCATGCGGCTAGCTCCAACCACCATCCCGTGTTCAAACGCTGTTTACTCCCATCGTGCGGCCACAATCATGTCAAAAACCGTTTCACACGAATCACCTGAATAGAAATGACAGCTCCGCCAATGCACTGCCCTTTTCTACCTTGTGTTGGTGGTGCTGCCACCATTTGTATATGTGTATATCGCTTTCCCGTAACCTCCATCACCTCAGTGTGTACACTCGTATGTACAACTTCTAATATTTACGAATGCTGCATTAAACTTAACTATATGTCTTATCACAACAAACACTAAAGAATACACCGGAAACTTGTCATGGTGGTCTCTAGTGCGCCTATTTTCATCTGTTTCTAAAATCATGCGTTGGATTGATGCACCAGACAGTAAACATCATGTGTTCCTAGGTATATAACTCAAGCTACCAAACTCTCCCCAACAACAAAACCAACGCCTCTAACCAACAAGGTTGATGTGAAGTCCGACAACGAACTGGAACTAAGCCAGTGAGACACTCATCACCTGTTGAGAAGCTTGCTGAGTCCCGCTTCAGAGGGTCACTAATGCAAAGAGACAGGCGTCTGTTAACCGTCGACAGTTCGAAAATACAGCCAGTAATGATGCCTCTTTTGGGAAGGGCATCATGGGATGGGAGGGATAATGTTTGCACTTAGTGTGTATCCCTGATGGCCTCACATATATTCTGTAGGTAGCTGTGTACGCTGCGACGAACAGTGTCTGACACGTGGGCTCAGAGGTCTGGCTGATAAGGTCGAGAAGAAGGGTCTCGGGCCTCACTTGCGGAATTCCAGTGAACCTCACAATCTATAAAACTGTCCCCACATGTGATCGTAGACCCTGCTTCTGAGCCGAAAGGAAGTTGACAACCAAGTTGAAGACGTGAGGCGGGGGGGGGGGGGAGGTGAGACTTCCTGATGATTCACCATGGTGCTGAGAATCAGAGGGGCCCTTTGGCAGTCAACGGAGCACTGTGTATCATATGTTGCTATGTTATGTGAAACCGCACAGCCCAGAGACTGTAAAATAATGATACCCAAAGGCCTCTCACAAAAGTAAAAGTAAATTCAGGTTACGTGAAAAGGTACCAACATTACGTTTCAGACAATCATGGATGACAAAGAAACCGAAACTGATGGCAGCAAAGCGGAAAAATCCTAGGCAGTATCATCCAAACAGAGCAGCTGTGGATACAAGTAAATCGAAATCAAAAATAGAAATATCAGATATCGCTAACATTTAACTCCCTCTCAGGCAGTACACAATTTTTGCGTCTGATTTACCCCTCTGTTGGCCATAATACGCAGTAGATCCTTAATCAAAAAATTTCCAGTAATTGGAATAAAGCAGACACTCCATCCGTAGCCGGCCGGAGTGGCCGAGCGGTTAAAGGCGCTACAGTCTGGAACCGCACGACCGCTACGGTCGCAGGTTCGAATCCTGCCTCGGGCATGGATGTGTGTGATGTCCTTAGGTTAGTTAGGTTTAAGTAGTTCTAAGTTCTAGGGGACTTATGACCACAGCAGTTGAGTCCCTTAGTGCTCAGAGCCATTTGAACCATTTGAACTCCATCCGTTTACAAGAAAGGTAGCAAAACTAATACACAGAACTACTATCTAATATCTTTGACAACCAGACTGGCATATAGAACGTTGAAATGTTTTCTAGACAAATGCATGTTTAAGTATTTTGAAAAGATTGAGCTCCTCAGTGCCAACCAGCATGAATTTCGAAAATGTCGTTGATTTTAAAACCTACTCGCACTTTTGTCACTTGATTTTCTGAAACTCTTAGCTGATGACAGTCAGGTGGATGCATCATTACTTGATATACGAGAAGCATTGGACTCAGTACCAAACAAACTCGTATTAACAGAAGTATGAACGAATGAAATATTTTTACTGGATTGACGGTTTCATGTTAGGGAAAATGCACAATGCTATCATGTTTGGACAATAATCGACAGGAGTAGGAGCAACACCAGGCGTGCAGCAGAGAACTGTGTTTGGAGCCTTGTACATACTGACGTCAGACATTTTGTACATTACGCGGTCATCAGTGTCTGAAAACAGCTGGTGAAGTTGTCATTCTGATGATGATAGGATGTCGAAGAGGTGCAACGACGGGCAGTTCACTATCAGTATCCATGATCATCTATGATCTTCACAAAACACAGAATGTGTTATCCTTTGACTACAATTCCGGTGAGCTACAATTGGAGTCAGTCAACAAGCGTGTAACGAACTGATGGATATGGAGGGGAATGAGCTCATCGGCTTAGTGGTAAATGAAGCTGGGAGCAGACTTCGGCTCACTGATAGGGTACTGGGAAAACTCAATGAGTCTATAATATTTTCTTACAAAAAACTCGTGACACAAAGATAAGAATATTGCTCAGGTATTCTGGCATTCTAGCAGATGGGACTAACAGGACGTATTGAACGCCAACAAAAACAGTGTAGCAGGAATGGTCACAGGTTTGTTGGTCTCAAGGGTGAGCGTCTGAAGTGGCAGACTTAATGACAGTCCCAACTATTCGGCGAAGGCCTACATATTTACAAGTGTATATGTATATTTTGTATATTACTATCCACGATAACCGGTGTTCGATTTGGCATTTCATTTGATGTTATCATACACGATCAAGCTAAACTTACTAGCTGTTTTATTGTGGCGTTATTTCGACTCCCGCTTCGCTTGACGCATATTCATGGTTTCTGACCTTAATAATGATCATTCCATTGTTCCGTGATTGTGTACAGATATATGGTTGGTGGGCGCCGAAATTTATTGTCACGGGATGTAAGTAGCTTTGTTCTGTTATTCGCAGTATCACATACTTACTATAGCTCATGTATCTACACGGGGTTACTTACGTAGTACAATAAAGAATATAACCCATCGTTGAGTACGTACTGAGACTGGTGTTTTCTTTCACATACACTGACGGAAAACATTCCAACACAAAGAAATAATTAATGTAGTGTAATGAAACTTCATTGCTCATATTTAAGTGACTAACGTTGCAAGATCGCAGGTTAATGTAACTGCAAGAAAGGACATTGAAAATGTGAAATTCTGGTACACTAATGTCCAGTGTAGCCACGAGAAAGTTGAACACAAGCATGCAAATGTGTATGTATTGTGTTTTAAAAGTGCCGCATGTCATGTTCTTGGATGGAATTATATGCCTATTTCTCTTGCTCGGTCAGTACAGGTACGGTTAACGCTGTTTGTAGATAACACTGATGTTCTAGACCGGTGGTGTTCTGCATGTGCTGGAGGAGACAAATATGGTGATCGAGCAGGCTGAGTCCTCACGTCGACACTCTGTAGTGCATGTTAGGTTGCAACAGTGGTATGTGGGCGAGCGTTATCCTATTGCTCAACAACCGCTGGAATGATGTTTACGAATAGCAGCATGACGGGTCGAATCAACAGACAGGCGTACAAATTTGCAGTCAGGTGGGTGGGATAACCACGAGAGGGCTCTTTATGTCATACGAAATCACATTCCATACCATAACTCCAGATCTGCGTCCAGTGTGTCTAAGTTCGTTGCAGACGCTCACCTGACTTCCTCCTCACCAACACACGGCCATCGCTGACACCGAGGCAGGGCCGGATTTCATCAGAAAACGCAACAGATCTCCACTCAGCCCTCCAACGGGCTCTAACTTTGCACCACTGAAGTTGCAAGGGGTTTGGAGCCGGTTAAATGCACGCTACTGGGCTTCCGGCTCGGAACTGTCGTTGCAATAATCCATTTTTAAAAGTGGCGCCACCTGTTGCTCGAACTGCTGCCGTAGATGCAGTACGATGTGAAACAGTCATGCGCTGAACAAGGTGGTCTTCCACCTCGGTAGTGCCACGTGGCATCCGGAGCCTGTTCTATTTTGCGACCACACTCCCCGTGACCACCGCATCCAGCAGTCATGTACAGTGGTTACGCTCCTGCCAAGTCTTCCTACAGTATCGAAAAAGGAACATCCAGTTTCTCATAGGGCTATCATACGACTTCGTACAGTGAAGCGTTGGTAATGGCGTCTTTGTTGCCATAAAACCCTTCTCGACTAACATGAACTCAGCACACCCTATCTTTCTTCTTTTTTTGTGGTAAGATCTTACGGGACAAAACTGGTTGGGTCATCGGTCCCTAAGCTTAGACACTACTTAATCTAACTTAGACTAACTTAAACTAACCTACGCTATAGAAAACACACACACCCACGCCCGAGGGAGGATTCGAACCACCGACTGGGGGGACATCCTATCTCAAAGGTAACTAACGCTCACCAACAATAAGCGTGTATTTAAAGCAAATCTGACTTGCATCGTCACAGTGCGCTACTAGCGCCATTCTCATGCGACTGGAGCGAAATACGAATACACGTCATCTTTCGGATGTAGATAAAGACCTGCGAACTTTTGTTTATCAAGCACAACTGCTTCTTGGTATTCAGATTTCTTTCCATCAGTGTAATTTGGACACGTAGGTTGAGCTAAATGAAAATCGCCAAATACAGTTGTTTGAAAGTAATATCGAAGTTAGGGCAATAAATAATTATTGTACGCAATACTACTTACGAAGTTTCGGGAAACAATGTTCAATGCGGAATCTATTACTATACTACAAACCCTACGTATTTCAAAAGCGGGACTGCTAAGACGAGGTTAGGGTAAAAACATCGTGCTCACTCTTCCAAGAAATTATTCTTCCCGCGCTTCATATGCGAATGTAATGGTAAGAAACGTAATACGTTGTACATTGGAAAGGACCCTCTGCCCTGCACTTCACAGTTGTTTTCAGAGCGTAGAAGTAAATGATGATTTGTGCTGTGTGATTTCCCCATGTTCGACTGCTTAACCAAGTCAGCGTTTATTGATGCGCACTATAAGAGATGCAAAGGTTTTCGTAGGAGTTATTGGCATTATTATCATTATTGTTATTATTATTACTATTTATACACTCCATTACATACAATAATACTACATGAAATTTGCACAGTAGTTTTTAAGCGAATGTGCAGAAAAAGTAGACAGTGGAGTAGTTAGATGGGAAGAGAATCCTATAGTGAAAAACTGTTTGATACAAAAGCTAGAGTACGTCATCATAGGCTTAGAGAGTTCATTATACAAAACGCAAAATTCTTCAGCTATATCAGAACCATTGCAGTTGGTTACCCTGGTACATGTGACTATGAAAATATGACAAATGTGTGCCTCTATCACTCCCCCTCCTTATATATAAATGTAACGGGAAGTATTTAATCGAAAACAAGCTAATTTATTAACGAGAGGTATGGCACTGGGAATCATAGGTACATCGTTATAAAATCGTTCCACTCCGAGACTACCGCAGTAGCACTGGTGCAGCAAGCGTAACAGATCTTTACAACAGGAAAAACAGACTTGGTTGCACAAGAAAGGTGTGCCTCTATCACTCCCCCTCCTTATATATAAATGTAACGGGAAGTATTTAATCGAAAACAAGCTAATTTATTAACGAGAGGTATGGCACTGGGAATCATAGGTACATCGTTATAAAATCGTTCCACTCCGAGACTACCGCAGTAGCACTGGTGCAGCAAGCGTAACAGATCTTTACAACAGGAAAAACAGACTTGGTTGCACAAGAAAGGTTTACTTAATCTTCGCATCTGACACGTTCACCAGTTCTAGGCATCATCAGACAATATGAGTGAATTATAAACTGTTATGGGTATAAATGATGAAAACGCTAAGCAGATTCAGAAGGACATAGATTGCAGTAGTTATTCGAAGATGAAGAGGCTTGCCAGAATACAGCAGCATTAAGAGCTGCATCAAACCTGTCTGCGGACTGAAGACCACGACAACAACATAAGCATAAATTGCTGTTAAAGGCGATAATAAACGGATAAATTAAAAATAAAGAAAGAAAGACATACCCCGATTGGTATATGGAGTACAGGGCTCCATTTGTGTGTCAATGAGTGAAGATGGGTATAAAAATCAGCTCATAAAATATAGCACCATAACCGGACTTACCGATAAAAATTCTCACTAATCGTAGACGAGGCGTCGAGTATAATTAAGACTCCCATAGAACTGGGACGTAACAGCCTGGTAGCCACTGCCAATGCTTCATTAATCACCTGCAAGCCACACGAAAAAATGTAATGACAATAGGAAAGAGTAAGTTCCTAAGGCGTGCAATGAGTACCTAACATGAGCAAATAAGCAAATGCACTGATCAGAAAACATTATGAGTGTAAAATAAACCCTTATAGTGACTAGGATAACACGCCTTTGACAAGTGACTGGGCACTAATAAGAATGCTGAAACAGTTAAATATTTTTAGCAAAAATGTGAAGCAATTAAGTCAGAAGTAACGATGTAACGTTACTAAATGTAACGATGATAACTTAGACATGAAGAAACCGCCGCATGACTACAAACAGGTCTGATTACAAAACTGAGACCAGACGCTGTCATTCCGGCAACTAGACTGCCAAGCAAGTGACACGACCCCGTGGAACCATAGTGAGAAAAGGCTCACAAGATGAAGCGCAAAAATTTTACTGATGCGAAAGGCTTAAATAAATTAATCAGTAATTGATATATATGGAAAGCATCATTTAAAGATACGCACCATAATATCAAAAAACGTTACATGTTTCGTAAAGACATGTTCATTTATTACATTCGGAAATTTGAAAGAAATGGCTCTGAGCACTATAGGACTCAACTGCTGTCGTCATAAGTCCCCTAGAACTTAGAACTACTTAAACCTAACTAACCTAAGGACATCACACACATCCATGCCCGAGGCAGGATTCGAACCTGCGATCGTTGCGGTCGTGCGGTTCCAGACTGTAACGCCTTTAACCGCTCGGCCACTCTGGCCGGCAGAAATTTGAAAGAGATAAGCTTAGAAATTCCAAACTCTTAAAACAAATTCTGTGTCTTGTCTTTGTTGGCCACGTAAAGGATTTTAAGGTTTTCTAAGTCAGGGCCCCGATGGCTAGAAGATTTAAACTAGGAAAAATAGGAAAAATTTTCACCTGGCCAATCTTTTGTCAGTACATGCTCGCCAAACCTAACAGCGAAAGTCCTCCCTGTTTGACCCACGGACTATTCTGTATATCTAGTTTTGTAGATACCTGACTTAGTGAACATATTCCTGATACGTTGCTCGCCATGGGGGAGCGTATATTGCATAGGATAGCCCTTCTAAAAACGACTTCCCGATGTAGCTTAGCCAAGTTGTATGAAAATGACCCAAGAAATGGGGTAGCCACACATTTCTTTCAGAAAGCCTTCTGTTCGTGTTTCAACAGTGCACTCCTCCTCCTGCCGTCCGTGGAAACGCGTCACATGTGAAGATTAAATAAACCTATTAATTCTGGTATCTGTGCAGTCGGTGCCCATAATCTAATTTCGTGAAATAATTTTTATAGAAACCTGATCGAAGTTTGTAGATGTAGAGATTGTATGGGCAAAGTTAAGGGCAGTTGCTGCTTGTTGATCAGTGACGACAGAACGAGTAGAATTACTTACAAAATACGCTGTAAATAAAACAGATATCTCTTCAGTCTTTAAATCTTTTTTTTATAATAGTTTTTTCCTTGCAAAATAACTTCTTAGAATTGTTGATAAGCAACTTTATAATTTTTAAACTGTAAGTTCTTCATCACTCTCTTCCAAGAAAATTAAGAAAAGATTCTTTGTTACTTTCAGTTAGTAGGCAGTCAACAAAAGTGTTCTGTTGGTGGATAATGTCTCATTTCTGCCATCGAACCTTTCATTATTTGCATATGTCTTGGCTCAGTTCCAGTCAGCAAAGGAAGTTCAAATGCTGCCCATTAACGTACTTGCTCGTATGTCACGCACATGAGTCTGTGCTCCTGATTGTCTTTCTTCGCAGAATCATGTTAGCAATTTCGCTCGGTTTAACAGAGTTACGATGGTCATTAGTCGCTATTGCTTCGTTCATTTACTTATACCAGTGGGACTACATATGTAGAGTTATGTGTATGTTGGATTTGTTTCTCGACATTGTTGCTCTGTCTGTGTCGCTAGATTTCCCCATCATCCTCTTCACTTCGGATTGGTTGATTATCTCTTTACAAATACCCGCAGCCATTTTTGGGGTTTTGTCTCTTATCCGGTCCAATATATATCGAGCTCCATGTAATATAGCCCAACAGAGTCTAAGACGTGACGGCTGCGAGATATATTCACTGGTGGGTTCAGACTTTGTGGACAGATATGTTTCAGAACAGCAGCTGCTAAGCTATGCGGTAGGGCTTTCACTTCCTTCCACGACGTATACAAAAGAAATGAATCATATCGCCCCTCAGTGTCCTATAGTCATAATGCTCTTTCACTTTGAGGTAAAGTTAAAGGTGGCATTTTAACTCTGAAGATATTACATCGCGAAACCTAACAGACTATTCCAGAAATCTTCCTATTTGCCATTTATTTCGGTATAGGTATTACTTTTGCCAGGTTCCATATGATGAGCAAAATATGACTATTAACAGTCTCCAAAATGCAGAAACGTTGAGTCGGAAAGAAAACTTGCCGGCTCCCCGAGTGATCCTTTCTCGAGCTAAAGTATAAATACACAAAGAAAACATACACAAACAAATACATTAACAGAAAAAATTCCAACACCAAGAAATAATAAATTGGAGTACAAAATTTTCCTGAATACATTTGTCTAGTCAATAAATTTAAGTGATTACCGTTGTAAAATAACACGCTAATGTAAGTGTGGGAAACGCCATTGGACTGTGAAATTCTGGTTCATTAAAAACCTATGTAACCGCCAGAATGTTGAATACAAGCATGCGAACGTTTATGCACTGTGCCGTACAGAAGCCGGATGTCAGTTTGTGGGATGGAATTCCATGCCCATTGCTCCTGGTTGGTCAATGCAGGGACGGTTAATGCTGATTGTGGATGGAGCTGGAGATGCTGTCAGATAATGTCCCGTATGTACTCTGCTGGAGATACGCATGTTGATCTAACAGGCCAAGGCAACATGTCGATTGTCATTCATCAACAGCACGTTTATGAATGACACTACAACAGATCGAATCACCAGAATAACGTATTAAGTTCGCACTGAGGGTGCGTGGCATAACCACGACAGTGCTCCTGCTGTCATACGACATCGCACCCCAGACCACAACTCTAGGTGTAGGTCCATTGTGTGTAACGAACAAACGGTAGTTAGTGGCATCGAGGCAGAACCGATGTCCATCAGAAAACACAACAACGTCCACTTTGCTCTCCAATGGGCTCTTGCTTGACGCCACTGAAGTCGCAAGCGACGGTGACTTGGGGTCAGAGAAATGCAAACTCCAAAGCGTCTGGCTCGTAGTTGGTCTTGAATTACGTAAACGATTTGTAACAGTTCGTTGTCCCACTGTCGTGCCGACTACTGCTGAAATTGCTGCTGGAGACGCAGAACGATGCGCGAGAGCCGTACACCGAAATCAATGGTCTTCCGTCTCAGTACTGCCACGTGGCCGTGCGTAGCCCTGTCTTCTTGCAATCGTACCTTCCTACCGCTGCCAGCAACCATGTACAGAGGCTCCATTCCTGCTAAGTATGTCTACAATTTCACAGAAGGAACATCAAGCATTTTGCCCTATTACACTACCACGTCAAACTCGGTGGGCTGTTAGTAATGGCATCTTCTCCGTCTTAGAGGAATTCTCCACTAACATCAACTCACTACGTCTACTCTCGAAGGTGACTAACGCTCACGACTGTTACAACACGTATTTAAAGCAAACCAGATTTACATCCTTGTAATGACGCTACTACCTCTATACTCTTATGGAACTAGTGCGAAGTTTCAGTAGATGGCATCTTTCAGACGCAGGAGAACATCTACCAACCTTGGTTTGTCTCGCACAACTCCTTGTTGTACTGCGTGTTTGTTTCCACGTGGGATTGCGTATCTGTGTATATGCGTTTGTTAGTGCGTTGTGTGTCTATTTTCACTCTAGCTCCAGAAAGGATCACAGCGAAACCTAGCAACTTTTGTTCGCGTTTTGCTTACGCCCGTCGACAATTTAACAGTTGCTGTTTTTCAGTGAGTGGTTTAAATTCCACCAGAACATTCGTACAAAACTATTAACAACTTTATTTTTTGAACTTATGAAAGTTCTGCCTCTGCCTTTTCTTCCAGTTCCCTGCAACCATTGCCAACATTTTTCTCCATATAAAAATGGTTCAAATGGCTCTAAGCACTATGAGACTTAACATCTGTGGTCATCAGTCCCCTAAACTTAGAACTACTTAAACCTAACTAACGTAAGGACAACACATGCATCCATGCTCGAGGCTGGATTCGAACCTGCGACCGTACCATCAGCGTGGTTCCAGACTAAAGCGCCTAGAACCGCTCGGCCACAAGGGCCGACCTTTCTCCATGTAACTTGCTGCCAATTTTATAAGGTTGTTGCACATGTCTGCACCCTATGTCTTACGTGTTTCTGTCAGCAGAAGTCGATTTTGTTTGTTAATGAGGTACTCTTTCTGAATACAGTAATCTCGGTCTTGTGGATTTTAACTATAGCGCCTGATGCTGCACTGTATCGCACCCACAGTACACGTGACATCACATACACACATGCTTTTACTCTATTCTCATTTTTTTGTCCTAAATTGTGTTTTATTTTAGGGGACGGGTAATTCCCATTGTAAACCACTGCTACGCACAACGACAGCTGAAACACGTCGGCCGGTGGTAGCACGCTGCTCGACAGTGTTCAATTTACATCCACAGCATAACAGTTCTGACAAGCTACTTCACCCGACTGAGTGCGGCAGTATCTCTGTGTAGCCACGCTTGGTATTGGGGTTGGGTAATAATACGGATGCACCACAAATACAGCTCACTGCCGTGCCTAACGCGGTGAAGGGAAACCGATGACTTTCATTACACGGGAATACACAGGTTCCATATGGTTTTCTGGGAATTCTTATACCGAAACAGTGGCACGCTCAGGCAACTATGATGGAAGTGGATGTAGTGATCAGGCGCCATTTCATAATACATTCATCTCGGTCTTGTGGATTTTAACTATAGCACGTGTTTTTGCGCTGTAATAGTCCAAGCACCACCCTTCTCTGCAACGTAGACCACAAGGGCTCACTAATATGGGATCTGGTGACTGTGGGCAATCTCACAGTCCTGGACAATGGGGGCATTGTGACAGGGAGTCTTGTCTCTTTCGACAAAGTATCACGAATGCGGAACAAGCATTGTACCATGCGATGGACCTGATCAGCCAACATGACGATATAATCCTAGACAGTAATGCGACCTTTCAGTTTACTCATTGTGGAATATATCTTGTACCATGGGGTGGACCACATCAGCCAACGTAACCACATAATCCCTGACAGTAAAGCGGCCTTGCAGCCTGCTCTTTGCAGAAGAAACATTGTTCCATTTGAAGGATGTGATCAGCCAACACGTCCACATAATCCTTGACTGACAGTAACGAGACCTTGCAGCCTACTCATTGTGGAATATACCTTGTGCCATGAGATGGACCTGATCAGCCAACATGACCACATAATCCTGGACAGTGGTGCGACCTTTCAGCCTACTCATTGCGGAACAAATATTGTACCATGGGATGGATTTGATCAGTCTACAAGACCTCATAATCCTTGACAGTAATGCGACCTTGCAGCTTGCTCATTGCAGAAGAAACATTGTACTACTTGACGGATGTGATCAGCCAACATGACCACATGATCGTTGACAGTAATGCGACCTTGCAACCTACCTATTGCGGAATAATCATTGTGCGATGGGATGGACCTGATCGGCCAAAATGTCCACATAATCCTTGACAGTAATGCGACCCTGCAGCCCATTCATTGAGGAACAAACATTGCACCATGGGATGGACTTGATCAGCCTGACCACTTATTCCTTGATAATAATGTGAGTTTGCAGACTACCCATGCCGTCCATGGAATACACGACATGTTTACAAAACAACACTGGACCGCCCCCATGTTTCACAGCCAGAAGTTGGAAACAATGTGTTGACATGACTCATCCGACGAAAAACTTTCTTCCTTTGCTCCACAGTCCATGCAGAATGACTTCGGCACCTTGTACTTCTATTACAGGCATTTACATCGGTGATGAGGAGTTTTGGAATTCCAACTCTCTGTGTAATTCCTATCTTGTGGAACTCCCTTTGTGTTTACATGGAAAAAAATGTTGGTAATGGTTGCAGGGAAACTGGAAGAAAACGCATAATCAGTACATTCGTTACTCCAAAGAATGAAGTGGTTAACAGTTTCGTAGGATTGTCCTGGTAGAATTTGGAGCTGACAGGGTTCTTGAGTGCGACATTCAGCTCTGCAACGACAGCTGACTTCTCTTATTGTCACAGTCCTCTTCAATGACAATATTTCACGATCACTAGACACACGTTTTCGTCCGTGTTGTGACATAGCGCATTCCCCTTTCCCTGCAAGTGATATATATCTTCGACATGGTGGCTCTTGAAGATCCAAGCACATCGGCTCTCTTGGCTACAAACTCACCGTACGAGCACAGCCAATTTGATTGACCAAGTTCAACTTCACATGGCTACGACATAATGCACTCACTACTACAGATAACACTTTTCTGTCCACCACTGACGCAACGAACTGAGAAAATTGCACAGGTGTCGTTTGTGATCAAATACAACAACGCTACGTTCAAGCTTGGCTAGCATCTCCATGTTTGTTAAATTATGGATTTTTCGCATGGCTTCCATATTTTTGTCCAACCTCTGTACGTCTCGCGGAGCTAACGGATGTTGTCTTACTATGAAGGCTTAGTACGAATTTTAGTCTCCAAAAGAGACGCAATGTTATTTTATACCTCTAGTCTTGAACTAACACTAGTTTCCTGTTTCGCCGTGCTGCTGCAGTTATTTGGGTTATATCACTAAATACCCTTCGATTAAATGGAGTTTCCCGTGCGTGTTTCCCTTACATTTCTTGCAGGAATCGTTATTTTAAAATAACACTTATCACAGAGTAATTAATTGTGCCTTGTGTTGCATTTAAGTTGAATACAACACAGCATTCCTTCGTGGTCAGTTATGAAGGCGGGAACGCTAGATTACAGATAACAACCAGTTGTGTTTCTCACGTCCCTGAGTCTTCGTGCATATTAGTACCTCTCCCTCTTAACTACTACCGAGGTAAGTCGGTTATGTTGAATGTAAGATTTCTATGCTTATGTAGTAACTTTAGTAATTTGATAGTTTTTGTCTAACATTTGAGACGATTTCCAGTCATTCATTTAGAGCTGCCTGTCTTGTGGCCAAATTACTTGAATATCAGATCTCCTTCATAAGAAGTATCAGTATTCGTCTTTACATTGTATCAAAACCTCTCTTGGTGTGAACTTGAATCGCCGTTGATTTGCTTATGCCGGACAAGTACTGGCTTTTTCGTAAGTGTTTGCCGTATTTATCATCTACATCGGTGCACGTAGCACGTATGTTTCGTATTGCCACGCATTATGCTGTATTTTACGCAGTATTTTCAGTTCCAAGTTAAGAATTTGCTGTTGTTTCGGCCTGCAGTCACAGTTCAGATCAGTCTTCCAGCAATTTTGTGAATGAATATTAGGGTTCTACGAACTGCGATAAAATTTTTAGCGTGCAGGTGTTCGTCAATAAGATGAGGCCCATTATACGAAGATTTCATCTAGCAATGGGGTTGGATGGGGATGGTTTTGGGGAAGGAGACCAGACAGCGTGGTCATCGGTCTCATCGGATTAGGGAAGGATTGGGAAGGAAGTCGGCCGTGCCCTTTCAGAGGAACCATCCCGGCATTTGCCTGGAGTGATTTAGGGAAATCACGGAAAACCTAAATCAGGATGGCCGGACGCGGGATTGAACCGTCGTCCTCCCGAATGCGAGTCCAGTGTCTAACCACTGCGCCACCCCGCTCGGTTTTCATCTAGCAATGCAGAGTTTCATACCGCCATCAAAGAATCAGTTTCCTTCAGATACCTGCCTAAACCTATGTTATTCTTCCTCAACTTTAAACGTTTGCGCTAAAATCCTGTGTCATATTGCATGAGCAGAGGATTATGCCTGACAGTGGCTGTGAATCCGTTCATAATTGTTTCACAGTTGCCATAGTGCATCTACGTAAAATGAAAAGACGACGGGACCTTTCACAATACCTTCACATGTGCATCTATGTTCCCCATGGTACCTTACGGTTCGCTGTGGAGGGTGTACATGTATGTGTATGTATTGAGCCAGGGACCTAGGAAAGACGGAGAGGTTTCGTCCCGCCGTAACCCTCAGTGATTCACAACCCCATAACAGGCCACAGCAGTCCATCCACCTCACCGCCGCCCTACACCGAACCCAGGGTTATTGTGCAGATCAGCCCCCAGTGGACAACCCCCTCCCCTCCCCCCCCCCCCCCCTCTGAACGTCTAAATCCGGAGGAGTGTAACCACAAAACCACAAATGTAAGCGTGGAAGAGTAATTATGGTGTATGCGTACATGGAGATAGTGCTTGCGCAGCAGTCGTCGACATAGTGCAACTGAGGCGAAATTAGGCGAACCAGCCCGCATTCACCGTGGCAGATGGAAAACCGCCTTAAAAATCATCCACAGGATCGCCGGCATGCCGGACCCCGACACTAGCCCGCCGGGTGCATTCGCCCCGGGCCCGGCACGCCTTCCAGCTCGGGCATCAGAGCGTTAGATATTCAGTTCTCGCACAGAATAGAGCACATCAAGTAGGCAAGAGGCCTATAGATAAATCTAAAATACAAATGAGTCCATGGTGGAGGTAATGATGATAATGATTAGTGAGGTAGCCCAATAGTTGAAACGAATACAGATGCTGTCGTGAAAATCTATTAAAAAGTATTTACAAAATTTTAAATCAAGTTGCATCTTGATGCAAACTCAGGAACTGCAACCCTGACATTGTGAAACTGATAAAGCTTAACCATAAAGGTCAAATAAAATCTAGTAGAATAACCAGACAATATCAGACATAAAATAACAGTAGAGGCGCAGTTAAAGAGAGAATAGATGACTGTGGTGGGTGATTTTTTTCGGAAATAATGGATGACCGAGCCACTCTGCAACACATTATAAACTAAAGCCCAATATTTTGGGAAGAAGTTCTGAAATCACACCAAATCATGAAATACTAACCACACTCATCATTATTAGTTAAAATAGAGGGCAGGTCCTGTCGGACACCCAGATCTGAGCTTAGGTCTTCAAATAAAACACACGCCATTCAAATATGTGTTATCAACACATGTGTTTCACATCTGTGACTGACTGGTGGCTACTCGCAAAGTAAAAAGCTATGTGTCATACGACAATGTCGTACTCCGATACTTGTAAGAGCTACTTCCTCAGCTCGTCCAGGTTGGAAGGTGAGTCACGATAGCACTGAATGTTTCACTGAACGCGGCTTATTACTCCTCACTTAGAGTCACTGAAATCCCCACCAACAAATAGTCTTCTGGGTCACAAACGTGGTAAAAGTCTGCAGCGGACTGAACAACGAGCCGAAGGGTTAAAGGGAGCAAGCATCAAGGCTGTCACATCAGCGAGTCCATTTCCCCGGATCCTGGTGTGTCATGGAACACAGCTGAATGTGTTCTTCGTATTTTACCGCTGCAGCAGAAAGGAAGCGCCCTGTACTTCTCTCACCATGCGATCAGCTGGGTATATCGGACCGATAACGAAAAGGACCTCTGAGAATCTTAGAAAATGAGGGATATCTCGCTACGACGCCATCTCATTTACTTTCATGTTCTAAGGATAGAAAACATAATAAACTGAAAACTGCTCTGTGAGACCCATGCAAAGGACAGTGTCGGGGAACTGGAAGGAGCAATCAAAACAATCTCCCTGCTTAGGCCCATCTGAGTAAACACTAATAAATTCCGGATGGTGATTTAAAATGTAGTTAAATTAAATTTTAAAACTCTATTAATTGAATTCAAAACGTACCCTGGGCCTCTGTAGTAGCAATGAGTATCCTCTGCATCACACCTGGCTTTGGACCTAAATGACCTCCATCTGTATCAGCTCAGTGCTCTCCATAGCGCGGATCCCAAATAGTCTCTTGGCCCACGGGCAACTAAAGAGTATGCGCTCCAGTGGTGACTGGGCTAGAGAGTTAGATGCTAGAGATTAAGGATCAGACAGGGCACTATGCTTGTCATATCAAGTCGTCGGTTAGACAGTAGAGGTTTACCAGCCACTGCACACTTACCATCACCTGGACTCGTGAGGAAGCCCCTGCTGACAGCCTAACACCCTCGCAGCGAACTAGCTCTAGCATTTTGAGGCACAAAGGCTTTGCTGTCTCACAAATCTGGCATCTGTTCGCAATCCGGGGTTGTATGAAAGTTCTATAAAGTTGAAGCAGACATGCCATGTCGACTTCCCAGGATACATGATTGATGCGTTTAAGAATGGTTAGAGTCTTGCAGCATCTTCAGTTCTTTAAGGGTGGTACCGCACTAGCCTCTCATCAAAAGTGAGACTCACATATGTTCCAGTATCCTAAAACGTGATAACAGTGTCCCCCAGTTTTACAACGGGTAAGAGTGAGTCATTAAAGCCCACACATGCACATATCACGATAGATAATTTAACACATATGTTGTTGTCCGTTAATAACTATCTGGGTCTGGTCATCAGGCGTCTAAGTCCATGATCATGTTGTTACCAGTCAGTTCTGTCCGGACATCTGATGGTGCCACACACAGCTTTGCCCTCCGAGGATGATTGGGAAAGGTGCAGATGAAAGGTTCTCTGCATCTCGGCTGCTTTATGTATGGTTACTGTGCAAGTGTTGCCTTTCTCTTTTCATAGCTGCATGGAACGCCATCTCTTTACTCTCTTTACTTAGGCCTTCACAGGTAGAAGTACAAGTGCTGGTGGTGGATATGTATAGCTGGACGTCGTATGTGTCGAAACGTCTATTTTTCTGACGGAGATATTTCACCAACGAAGGAAATGAAGTAGAATATACAGGATGTTTCGTCGCATTACACTGTTTTTAGGATTCCGCGTAAGAGATCTGCTCTGTCACTATTATTTCCTGAGTCTTTCGTTTCTCAGCGAAAGATTGGGCACACTCGGCTCCAGACTGGATGGCTCCCAGTGCTTTCGGTACCTGTCGCTCGAGACATGCAGGCAGTGGCAGATCCATGGGCTGCCCTTCCCCGTTTTCCGCAAGTCGCTTCACCTCCGCAATAGTTGTCATTTGTATAGGCTTAGTTATATCGGGCCTAACCCTAATTCGGAGGTACGCTGGCCCGACGTGTTTAGATAATTTCGGGAAATGAATGTCACAATTAAACAGATGATCTTCTCAAACCCATTATTATTCCTTCGTGTTCTCAGCTTCACATGTACTATCCCATGTGAGGCCGATTCTTGTTTCAGATCAGAGTTGTCTGTGTCCATAATATCACACCATATGACTACATGACTACACCCTTGCTTGAGCTGAGGGAGTTCTGAATCTCAGTAGCTTTATTAGAGCCACGCAGTTGTTGTGACTTCTTAAGACATTCCACACTCTTCGACGTGTTAGTTTCAACAACAAGGAACCTTTACCTAATTGTCTGATAGACATAAAGATGCCAGCTATTACTCCTGGTCCTTCATGAATGTAGAAGTGGGATACTTTACAAACGTCCCCTTCTTCATCTTCATCACCAGAAACGCGTTCTGATGTGACCTTTGAGCCCCATTAGTAGAGAGAATCTGAGTATCAGGGCTAGATTCTTTCAAGCGATTGTGTATGAGGGTGTGAGTACTTCCAGACTAGGAGCGGTGGTATTGATGTGATTTGCCAAGGTGTTTGCACAAATAGGTAGGTTCACATAGTTCCACAGTGACAGAGACCCATTTGTCTACGTAAGCCTTATATCTACTAATGAGGTGAGGCAAATTCTCCAGACGATGTTCGCTAACGACTGTTCCGCCTCAACAGCCATCATTTCATCAGTGCGCAGCATCCCTTTAAATTGAGTTTCCTTCTAAAGAAGCTCTTAGCGTTCAAACGATCCGGACGGTTAAGGCAAGATTCCCCGATCCTGTAACCCACAACATTGCACCGCTGCGCCGCACGGTGGTCGCTGAAACATGCCGAGAACTTATCATTACAGAGGACTGGAGGCATTCATCAGTCCCCAGCTCCGGAAACTCAGGTTCTCCAAGTGCATGGTCAGCAAATGAACGTTGAGCTCCCTAACGCGTTTCGCCATTTAGCACGACCCCAGGGAGTGGTTGGGGGGGGGGGGGGGAGAGAAAAGTGTGGCTTATCAAATGTCACGGATGCGACGAGCAGTGGCCTTTCCACCTACCCCCAAATAAAAAAATTGTTACTTAGTTGCTATATGAAGGTGACGGGATCAACAAACGAGTATTGGGTAAGCTTTGTTACCAACGTTAAGCGAATAATCTGTCGATTTACGCAGCCTGACATCGAGACGGCGTTAGGACATTCCTGACAAGTTGCAGTGCTGTATCCAGCTTCCAACTGAGAAGAGCAGATGGCTGCAGCCGAAAACAGTGGCCTTCTACAGAGCTCTGACAACACTGAAGCGTTGCCATAGTGATGTGTTCAGAATCGTGTCACTCTATTGACGTACGCAAGAGGAGCTGCCGTGCCCTACCTACTGCACCTGTCCCTGATGAACAGAAACCGACTCAACTACAGCCGTACTGCCTTTAGAGGAACGCATTGAATGTATTGTAAATGAAACGCTTATTTTTATTTTTCAGTCAGCAATCAAGAAATGTCATAACCCATACAGTAATCGCCGATGAGATCATTGTGGCGCAGGTTGATAATAATGGACAGCGGACCATAGTGGAACAGAATATACACGGTGATCGGAAATTTCCGTTACAAACTTCTAGGACTTGTAGAGCAGAGTGGGTATAGAGTGGAACTCGCCAGTAGTGTATAATTCGTTCCAGAAACTTACTCGTAATGCGAAACAAACGTTAAACGAAACACTTTATCCCACATAAATTAATGTCAAATACGATAGTGCGTTCCATGCCGACTAACGAAAAGTTTAATCTCACTCCATTTATTCAAAGAAAATTATACCAAAAGTACTATATACTTTACTATTCACGATAGATGACTAATTATTTTTTTACTAGGAAGCTACCTATAGTAATTTGTTTCTGCCGACGCTTCAACTCTTGGCGCAAATGCGACACGGCATTGTCGTTAAATAAATTTGTAGTGAGGTCGGCCACTGCTTTATTGGGGTATTCATTTTCAGTGTACGATGCAACGGATCCCCATGCTTTCAGAATTTTTCTTACTGCGCCAGAAGATTAATGTTTTGCTGTTACCGCCTCCTCCTCCTCCTCCTACTTCTCTGAGAACTCCTCTCCACAATTTCCTGCCGTGAAACACACTACAACTCCACAAGCTCTCCGGTGGTCATTTGTTGGCTGTGATTTGCGCAAGCTCATAGATATCATTGTTATCAACTTTTAGTCCCATGCTCTTGACCAAAGACATAACCTCGTTGACTACAGCCTCCAAGGTACTGACTCAAATGCGTCAGAGTCACATTCGACAACGTACTCCGGTCAAAAGCGTCTTCCAAGCTGAAGTGAGAGCTCTTTTCTTAACATCTTCCCAAGTCTTTTCGATCATCTGGACGCAGACAACGATGTTGAAGTGATATTTCAAAAACTCTATGCGAGGGAGATTGGTAGCTTCAGTCAACTCAAAGCAACGCTAGAAGAGTGCTTTACTGTAGAGCTTCTTCAAAATAATCAGCTGGTCTGTAGGCTGGATAACAGAGTGGTGTTGGGAGGTAGAAACTGGATCTTGATCTACTGAAATACTTCAAGGAGGTGGCCTTGTATGCCTAGAAAATGGGCAGGAGCGTGGTCCATAGCAAGCAAGGTATGGAGTGGCAGATTCATATCAACTAAAAATTTTTTCACCGAAGGACCCAACACCTAATTGATCGAATCACAAAAAAACACGTATTACCCAAGCCTTGTTATTGGTCTTACACATCAAGTTTTTAACCTGCTCTCCTGGACATTGCTCAGAATAGCAGCGTGAGACGGTCTTTCATTGGCGTGTGATCGGGCAATGCATTCTCCTCGGCTGTTGTAACGGTACGCTTCTGCATCTTTTCTCAGAATACAACCGTCTCGTCACAATTGAAAACCTGTTGCGGTAGATAACCCTCAGAATCAATGAGAATCCTGAAGTTGTCGATGAAGTTCTCTGCTGCCTTTGTGTTGGAGCTGTCTGCTTCGCCGTGTCTCACAATGATGTGAATGCCGGTTCTTCTCTTAGACTTCACGAACCACCATTTTGGCACTGATGATCCTGGCGTCTTCTTAAGGAGGTCGGCGAAAATCATTGTCGCCTTCTCACAAATGATGTTCTCGTCAATAGTGTCTCCTTGAAACTGCTTTACATTTCATAAGGAGCAAACTTTCGGTATCGTCCAGAATACGAAACCTTTGTTAAGGTACCCATGTCACTCCCTTTGAAGCGTCTGTCTCTTTAAACTTGTCCTTCTGCTTTATGATTGTACAAATAGTTCATGTAGACAGATTGCACGTGTGTGCTTAATCAGGAACGCTTACACCACGTTCGTGATTTTCAATGATTTTGCGTTCCATCCCTAAATGTTACAAATGACTCTGAGCACTATGGTACTTAACATCTGAGGTCATCAGTCCCCTGGCACTTAGAACTACTTATTACTACCTAATCTAAGTACATCACACACATCCCTGTCGGAGACAGGATTCGAACATGCGACCGTAGCTGTCGCGCGGTTCCAGACTGAAGCGCCTAGAACCGCGTTTCATTCCTAAGATCATTTTGTTTCTCTTATGGTCGTCTTCTAGCGGCTTTATCTTCGGGGACCTTTCTACTACGGTTAATAAAATTTGCACAAAAAAACACTGTGTGGGCACTGGTTTACAAAAATGTGTGATCAGAAGTTGCGCTAAGGTGGTATTAGAAAGAGCGTTAAACCCAGAAAGCTGTTCATATTGCTGAACATTTCCCCCACCGCCTGCGAACGGCTGATGACGTCAGACTAAATCGTCATCACTCGTTAAGCAAACTATCGCTCGTTAAGCGAGTCATTTTTTTTTTACAGTTTGTTTTGCTTGTTAAGAGAATTGCGCGTCGTGGGAGATGGTCGTTAAGCGACGATCCACTGTACAATATTTTGAACAGGAACCTATGTCCTGAAATGTAACTTTCCGCTCCACAACGGTTTCAGTTCAGATGTTCAACTCGTCCACTTCTGCGTGAGTAATTGAATTAGGTAGGACACTGTACGGTTATTAGCCAGCAGTTCGAAAGGAAACTTAACGATACATCCATTTATCACTTAATCACATTCGTTTGTATTAAGACTTAAACATTACCTGGTTACATTATTCGAAAACAAATATGGACACAGCACAGAGTACTTACAGAAAAGTACGGATGCATTACAACAGTGGCCCGATGTGGAGACCACCAACATTGCAAACAAAAATTGTACTTGCAAATCACGTTTTGGTACTCTCTCTCTCTCTCTCTCTCTCTCTCTCTCTCCTGGTTTCTCTTCAGTTGCTAGTGCAGCTTCCAGAACTCGTGTCAGCAGATCTTTCTGTCTCTACAACAGTCTCGCTAATTAAACTTTACATACGACCCCATGAGAAGTAGTACATAGGATTTAAACATCGTCTACTATGTTGGGTACCGGGACGAGCAACACTGAGACTTTTCTGTTTCCTTCAGCGACGAGGATGCGTTATGCATGTGAACTAAAACCGTTGCAGAACGAAACGGTACGTTTCCAGACGTGGATTCCTATTCAAAATATTATCTACTCACGACCCTCTATAGGTCCTAGTAATTTGTAACGGGAATTTCCGAGCAACCTGTATAGGTAAGACACGTACCCATTTGAAATACATGAAACCTGGTTTCAGATACAAAATTACGCCTAAAGTGAAGTGTTCTTAAAACACCCAAAATTATTCACTGTAATGTAAAAAGAATACTACAAAGTCATGCTCACGTAATCGTAAACAGGGTTATTATTATTGCTTTTGTTGCTGTCAATTCAAAATCCTAGTGTTTAATTTTCCCCTCAAACAAAGATCCTTTACAAATATGAAAAAATTTACTTTACTTGCCTATAGAGTACCGAGGGCTAGCTACTGCCACAATTAGTTTAGCATTTCCTTAATTACAACCACCACGTTAACATTTCGCCACACATGGGTTGGTGAGTAACCAGTTTTGTCTTACAGCAGCATGTCAATAGATGATTATTTTCGTTCTTCACAGCATTGCAACCGTACATCACTTACAGCAGGAGCATCTCACATAATCTGGGTTACTTTTACAAACTGAAAAAAAAACACTCCTTCGCCAACAGACCAACAGACTGGCATTTAAATTTTGCTCTGCAGAACATACTATCGTACAATTGCTGCTGATTTACTGGTGCTCTAACTACCTGATCTTCACAAGACTTTAATGAAAGCTTAGTATTACAAAAATTGTGTAAATAAAGGACATAGAACTTTCCTTAACTGAAAATACTCATGTCAGTATTACACGAATTACTCCTAATCATGTTCTGTCCATTTGTTGCCTGCATACATCATAATTTATGTAAATAGTTAAATGCAGCTGAAATAATATGCAACATTTGTATAGAATTTACGAGGAACGGGTCAGTTTACTGCCCAAGTCTACATAATATATACTGGCCACTCACAAGTTACTGACATATTTCCTAAAAATGGTTGAGTCTACTGTTCTTGTAATTCAGGAAACACTTATAATTCGTATGTTAACTACAAATACGAGCATTGTTAAATAATGATATATGTACGGTACACGTTGCTTAGAAGATACGGATTTATGCCAAATTTGTAATTTAATTTTCTACCAGCCAGACATTTTATACGTGCTAAATGAGCACAGATTTATCTGGTAGAATACAGAACAATTTTTAAGTTACTGACAGCCTAGAAACTAGTAATGATGGTCATTATTCTCATAGCCTTGGAGGTGTGGATGTTAATATTCTTCTCAGATTGTGGTAAAATGTTCATTATAGAATATCTCTATTGCGAAGAAGTGGCTATAATGACTAATTTAATGAACAGACATCTACAGGAGGAGTTAAACTTCAAGGTGGTTGTTTACGACGTGCTGTGTGTTTTTATCTTAAGTGAAAGACGAGTCGTTCTTCCGAGAAGAACTTAGTAATTATTTTAAAAACATTGTTACCATTGACTTTTTGCCGCTTCCTCTCCCACAGGGTTAGTCAAAACATCCATGTCATCTAAAAAAGCTCGAAAACTATGAGTGTTAAGCGGACTTTCACTCAAGTGCCGGGAGTACCAGTTATCTCGGTCACTGGAAATGATATTTTATTCAGAAGCAAAATGAAACAATTTATCAAATATTGTCTATCAACAGACTTTCATTTAATTTTGTCTTTTACGAAGATTGGAACAGCAGTGCTTCGCCAACAAGACTCTATAACTTTTAATAGGTAATCCACCATCTCTCATCAAGATCTCTCCGTAAGCGTATCACACTATACCATTCAAGTAAACATTTTGTTAATAAAAATGTAGCAAAACCAGCTTTAAATCTCAAAAACCAGCACACATTGTACGTACCAGGGGCAACATAACTCATTCACCTGCTAGAGTCGGCAGTAAGAAGACAGAGACAATTACAGTGCACATTAGTCATTACTGCTCCACTCACTATAGTTGACAACGAACTGACTGAAACACAAAGAAAATTCACACCGCTCATGATTGTTTTTTTAAGATACATTTTAACATTTCTACTTTCTCTGTTGACGTATATCGTAATCACACAAACGTTTAAGCGAAGACAGCTAACTGAATCTTTGCGTTATTAGAACATAAGGGACAGCCGCCACTATTTTTAAGTTTAGAACTACGCTTCATCGCATCGGAGCATCTTTGGTTTTTATGCGGTATGCAGCTGCGGCACTGTGAAATGGCTTTCTAGTTAGACAAAGTGAAAATTTCCAGAAAAACATACAAGTCTCAGTTACGATGTGTATAAAATTTCTCCGGTTTTACTTTCTACACATTTCTATACTCGTATATTTAATGTTCCTTCACCCTCAGGGTAGCTAAAATATTAATCAGACGTACTCAATTTCGATGTCATTGGCACTAGTACTAGGACTTCCTTCTTCGATTGTTTCAAAATAAGCATCGCGGTTGGAATCTATAAAATCCGGAGGTGATAAGTGAAAATGTAGCCTACAAATTTTGTCTGGAAGTGAAAACCGCTCCGAATGTGTTTCCATTTGACAGACTATTTGATAGTACACTCCCATACTACATAGCTTTCTAGCATTTGTTCATGAAATGATACGATTAACTATGACGGAAAATGTGAGCTAACTGCGTGGCCAGTATCAGATGATTCCCAGTTGTGTTGAACTTAGTTTCAATAATGTTTCAAATATACTGTACATTGGCTCCGATGTCATTTCAGTTTCCAGACGAGATACTGGTTTCGGTGTATTTACGACTGGTTAATGCCTTGTGCTAGACAACACTACATCTTCAGTTTCTGAAATTCATTTCCTCCCGTGGACGTAGAGCTAGCGGGATGATCAAACGTGCACCTCTTGAAATGGCTGGACTTGTAATCAGCACAACGGGGCTTTCACAAGTGCACCGTAGATAAAAAGAGTCAGTTGTCCATGTCAGAAGTACTTCCTGCAGAGTCTACCGGAATGATTTCCTCAAGGTCAACGAAACTTCTTCCTTCTTCTTACACAGCACATACTATCAAGAGATGAGTCTGTAATCACATCGGTGAAGAAAGAGAGACGTAAAACCCACATATAAATACAAAAGTTACGTATCTACGATAGGGATCACTTTTATATAAATGACCTATGCCTTCTCCGCTTTCTCATTAAACGTTTCCTAAATGGCAAGTTATTGAAAAGGAGTCATTTCTTTACGGAAGAAGTCATGTATATTCTTGTATAAAATAATTCTGCATGTACTAATTTAAAGGAAATACTACTCTGCCTCGTGATGACTTGGTGTTGTGTGATGTCCTTAGGTTAGTTAGGTTTAAGTAGTTCTAAGTTCTAGGGGACTGATGATCATAGATGTTAAGTCCCATAATGCTCAGAGCCATTAGAACCATTTTTTAAAGGAAATATTAGAAATGTCTGTGACACTTGTTAACACGATGTTTTCGTAGAATTCCTAATGCGTTCAGTATCACATCAAGCTTCATTATTTCTGTAATTTGTGCATAAACAGAAACCCAGTGACACTGCGAAATAAACTTATATTATTACCTTGCTCCATGACTGAGTAATAGAGTCACCTGTCAACAGATTCGTGACGTGACAGATTTAATCAACCTGTTCATTTACACACACAAACACACACACACACACACACACACACACACACACACACACACATCGGGCAACACATCACTTTCGATGAGCAACCTTTCTTAAACATCTTGACAGGCATTGTGAAACGTTGGAAGATCTTGGCAGCCACCTGTCATGTTATCAGTATGGGTTTGATATGATAACACCACAACTGAAAGGCAGTAGGACATCAGTGGACATTCAAGTCAACCCTGACCTTGACCGATAAGGACTTCCTGTGGAAGGTAATCATCTTGGGCTGCTTGGTGCCCCACTCCATCTCCCCCAGGAAACCATCGGAAGTAAGTCAATGTGACCTGGAGGAATCACCACAAGCCTTAGGCAATTGTGTCGCATAACAAAAAAGCTTGTTACACTTCTCAGGTAATGGGAGCATAATTAAATGCTACGAAACCCCTCTCTTTGAACAATTTTTACTTAAGAAGGTATTTTCAAACCGAAGGGTTATTCTTAAGCAAACAGAAAGTGGTCCTAAAATAATCAGTTATAAAACAGGAAGAAAGATACTCTTACATAATGCAATAATGTTGGGTTAAGTGTATTACGAGAATACTAGCAGAATCCCAACGCTAAATAATCATCCAAGATGTGCGAACAACAAAGGGTATTCCTTGATCAGTGTACACGGAACAGTCATCATCTCATATAATCCAGGGTCTAGTATGACAATTTACACAATAACGCACGAGAGATAACGAGTGATAGCTCGGACTCTGTTTACTGTCAGTTCCGAAATGCAAGTGTAAAGTTAAAGTTCTGCACCCGAGCACATCCAGACCTCACGAAAGTTACAGTCCCTTCAAACTGAAGTATGGTAGTGGACGTTCATTGTCCGGAATGGCATTCACGCGATACAATATTGCACTCCCTCCTCTTGCTGAGAAGTACGATGTTATGTTCCTTCACACAAGCGTGCACGCCCAAAGGAAGAGGCCCTGCGGTGACTACAGCCGTCATTAAATTCGTGATCTGTATTCACATCTCCGAATACAGACAACCGTCAGCTGTATAATGGAATAACAACAGTCAAAATTGGTGCTGAACTGGGACTCGAACCAGGCTTTCCCACTTTGTGTGAGTGATCGCCTTAGCCACTTTCACTATCCATGCAATACCCAAGGTCATGATCCGGAATCACAGCCTGCATTTTTATTCATTCATACAGCTCACAGTGTCCTCATGTATTTTATGATGGCTGTTGTCGCTGTAGTGCCTCTTCCTTCAGTCATGCACACATTTCTGAAGGAACGTTGCATCAAAGTTCTTAACAACAAAGACACTTTAGTATCGTATTGAAATTGCGAAGTCTTTAGTCTACATCACCAGGGGGTGATATTGAAAAACCATAGTCAGATGAGAACTACACAGAGAAGGCTTCTATTTTGGCAGTAGAGCACATGGTTTTCTTCTAGGCTAAAGAAATCCCCACAATACCCTGAACGAATTTATTTAATTAAATGCTGTAATCAGAGAAAAGAGCAGTTCAACAGTGCTAAAGAACAACATATCCTGTCGCGTATGAGAATGATCCATAGGTAACGTGTTGGCACGAACCTGCAGAAACATTGTCATAAAGAACTCGATAGTATTTAGTGAGGTCATCATGGAATGTGAATATAAAGTAATTTGGGTGGAGGTAAATAGTAGGTGGTGGTCCGGTGCCCTATAGAACACCAGTCAAATTTTGAATGATCTGAATAACCTAACACCAACCATTGGGATTTTTTGTGATCTCTCAAAGGCTTTTGATTGTGTAAATCATAAAATTCTGCTAGACAAGCTCAAGTATTGTGGCATGAGTGGGACAGTGCACAAATGGTTTAATTCGTACCTAACTGGAAGAGTGCATAAAGTTGAAATAAGTAGTTCTCGTAACATGCAAAGATCAGCACATTCCTCAAACTGGGGAACTATCAAGTATGGGGTTCCACAAGGGTCAGTCTTGGGTCGTTTGTTGTTCTTATTATATATTAAGCACTTGCCATTCTATATTCATGAAGAGACAAAGTTAGTTCTCTTTGCTGATGATACAAGTATAGTAATCACACCTGAGAAACAAGAATTAACTGATGAAATTGTCAATACTGTCTTTCAGAAAATTACTAAGTGGTTCCTTGTAAACGGACTCTCACTGAATTTTGATAAGACACAGTACATACAGCTCCGTACAGTGAATGGTATGACGCCATTAATAAATATAGACCTTAATCAGAAGCATATAGCTAAGGTAGAATATTTCAAATTTTTAGGTATGTCCATTGATGAGAGATTAAATTGGAAGAAACTCATTGATGATCAGCTGAAACGTTTGAGTTCAGCTACTTATGCAATAAGGGTCATTTCAAATTTTGGTGATAAACATCTTAGTAAATTAGCTCACTACGCCTATTTTCACTCATTGCTTTCATATGGCATCATATTTTGGGGTAATTCATCACTGAGGATTAAAGTATTTATTGCACAAAAGCGCGTAATCAGAATAATAGCTGGAGTCCACCCAAGATCATCCTGCAGACATTTATTTAAGGATCTAGGGATATTCACAGTAGCCTCTCAGTATATATACTCTCTTATGAAATTTGTTATTAACAACCAAACCCAATTCAAAAGTAATAGCAGTGTGCATAACTTCAATACTAGGTGAAAGGACGATCTTCAGTATTCAAGATTAGATCTAACTTTGGCACAGAAAGGGGTGAATTATACTGGCACTAAAGTCTTTGGTCACCTACCAAATAGTATCAAAAGTCTGACAGATAACCAACAAGTATTTAAGAAGAAATTAAAAGAATTTCTGAATGACAACTCCTTCTACTCCATAGAGGAATTTTTAGATATAAATTAAGAAAAAAAAAGAAAAAAAACAAAACAAAATTATTAAAAAAACACAAAAAAATAAAGTTGTTATATTAACTTAAGTATGTTGTTAAATTAACCTAATTATGTCGTGTATTGGAAAATTCGACTCGTTCCACATCATTACGAAATATCGTATTCATGATCCATGGAATTAGTATTAATCTAATCTAATCTCTAATCTGTGTAGCGGCAGAGCAATACAGACAAAACTCGGAGAATATTAGGAGAAAGTTCCCTAATCATTGAGTTTATCAGATGTGGAATATGAGAGTGATGCAATCACAGTCGATGACAGGGACTAGGATATGAGTGTAATTGTTTCCTAGGTCTTCTCTGAAAATTGATTCAAGCAGGTAAAGAATCTATACTCGAGGGCATCATCTTAGATCTCCCGGTAATTAAGAGGATCCATGTTTTCGAATCAGGTGTGTAGATTTGAAGCGATTCCTGACAGCAAGAGACACACTTGCCAAATGTTTATGTATAATAGTTCATTATTCTTTTAATGATTTGAACAGTTGCAGGTGAGTTTCTAGGATACAGCTTAACAAACTTTGGGAATATATCACACCGCGACACTTCATACTCAACTCAACCTGTAGCTGAGAGCAGAGGTCCTACAGTGTCAGCTGAAACGATTCGCAGTGGTTTTGTTTGTGCAATATGTTGTGTTTCTGTATTTGTTTGTGAGTTTTTGTTCATATGCTCGTTAAAGTTTCACAATGCTTCACAGATTATCTGCGTACCAAACAAAAGTAGTAAGACATGTGGCTGTAATGGAAACACACCAAATTTCAAACTGAGCATAACAGAACCTTATAATGTATTCTGTAATATTATTTCAGTTGTTCTTTGGGGTTTTGTGAGAACATTGTTTCAGCTTTATATTAATGCTGGCAACCATTCTGCAAATGAGCCACATTCCTGTACACCCTTAAATAATATCATCGGTAATTACTGTCTTTCACTTGTAATACATAGTACTCAGTAGCTTCCTGTAGAAGCTCTGTGTATTCTGGTGGTATGCATTACAGAGTGTCTGCCACCATATTGTCTTTCCCTGAGATGTGTAGCACCTCAAAGCTGTACTATTGTAAAAATACTGTCGTCACACTAAGTGTGCATGAAACTGTTTCCATGACACAAGAAACGTAAATGCTGTACGATCACAAAAGAACTAAGAACATAAAAGTCGGGTTTTTTAAAGGTCCCAACTACTACTAGAGTTTAGAACACGGTAGCAGAGTAGTCTAGCTCACTTTCTTACGAAGTGTGACTGGCAAACCTTATTACATTAGTATATCACTTACTATGCTCTTCATTTACTTGATATTAAAATGCTTCCAAACCCGAGAATGAAGAATCAGTCACGAAATAAAATTATTTGGTCACATCTGGATGATGTAAAATATGAGAGATATCTAAAGCATATTTCATTGCACTAAAGTCTTTTATGCAATCGCATGTCCACACCCGTGATGGATCCTTCTCTAAGAGACTGAAGAAAGTTGTGTAATTTAAAAGATAACTTAGCACAAACTGCCTGAGAAATGAACACATTATAGAAAATGCTTTAACGTCTTTTTTATAGCCCATATAAGAAAAAATAATTGTAGTACAGATCACGTCTGTGGGTGATGTTATCACTGAGGAAAAAATTATGTGGCCTAGAGTTTCAACTTTGCCCATTCGAAATTTTTACTTCTGTATATTTGTTGAAACCCCTGCTTCTGAAAATTTGTGTAATATTCCCTCCAACAAATCTACTTGTTTCTCCCATGTATTGGTGGCTATTAATATACACTCCTGGAAATTGAAATAGGAACACCGTGAATTCATTGATTTGAACAGTTGCAGGTGAGTTTCTAGGATACAGCTTAACAAACTTTGGGAATATATCACACCGCGACACTTCATACTCAACTCGACCTGTAGCTGAGAGCAGAGGTCCTACAGTGTCAGCTGAAACGATTCGCAGTGGTTATTGACACATTCCTGGGGTCAGATACATCACATGATCACACTGACAGAACCACAGGCACATAGATACAGGCAACAGAGCATGCACAATGTCGGCACTAGTACAGTGTATATCCACCTTTCGCAGCAATGCAGGCTGCTATTCTCCCATGAAGACGATCGTAGAGATGCTGGATGTAGTCCTGTGGAACGGCTTGCCATGCCATTTCCACCTGGCGCCTCAGTTGGACCAGCGTTCGTGCTGGACGTGCAGACCGCGTGATACGATGCTTCATCCAGTCCCAAACATGCTCAATGGGGGACAGATCCGGAGATCTTGCTGGCCAGGGTAGTTGACTTACACCTTCTACAACACGTTGGGTGGCACGGGATACATGCGGACGTGCATTGTCCTGTTGGAACAGCAAGTTCCCTTGCCGGTCTAGGAATGGTAGAACGATGGGTTCGATGACGGTTTGGATGTACCGTGCACTATTCAGTGTCCCCTCGACGATCACCAGTGGTGTACGGCCAGTGTAGGAGATCGCTCCCCACACCATGATGCCGGGTGTTGGCCCTGTGTGCCTCGGTCGTATGCAGTCCTGATTGTGGCGCTCACCTGCACGGCGCCAAACACGCATACGACCATCATTGGCACCAAGGCAGAAGCGACTCTCATCGCTGAAGACGACACGTCTCCATTCGTCCCTCCATTCACGCCTGTCGCGACACCACTGGAGGTGGGCTGCACGATGTTGGGGCGTGAGCGGAAGACGGCCTAACGGTGTGCGGGACCGTAGCCTAGCTTCATGGAGACGGTTGCGAATGGTCCTCGCCGATATCCCAGGAGCAACAGTGTCCCTAATTTGCTGGGAAGTGGCGGTGCGGTCCCCTACGGCACTGCGTAGGATCCTACGGTCTTGGCGTGCATCCGTGCGTCGCTGCGGTCCGGTCCCTGGTCGACGGGCACGTGCACCTTCCGCCGACCACTGGCGACAACATCGATGTACTGTGGAGACCTCACGCCCCACGTGTTGAGCAATTCGGCGGTACGTCCACCCGGCCTCCCGCATGCCCACTATACGCCCTCGCTCAAAGCCCGTCAACTGCACATACGGTTCACGTCCACGCTGTCGCGGCATGCTACCAGTGTTAAAGACTGCGATGGAGCTCCGTATGCCACGGCAAACTGGCTGACACTGACGGCAGCGGTGCACAAATGCTGCGCAGCTAGCGCCATTCGACGGCCAACACCGCGGTTCCTGGTGTGTCCGCTGTGCCGTGCGTGTGATCATTGCTTGTACAGCCCTCTCGCAGTGTCCGGAGCAAGTATGGTGGGTCTGACACACCGGTGTCAATGTGTTCTTTTTTCCATTTCCAGGAGTGTATCTTCAATGTGTAAAGTGACTTTATCTACTTATTCAGGCCCAAAAGCTGTGTCCAAGGTAGTAATAAATACAACATAACTTAGGCTTAACCCAAATGGCAACACTCAAAACTGTTAACTTCTTTGTCCATAAATGAAAGTATTTTAGTTTCCGATTTACTGGGATCGACTTACCTGCCCGTATGAAGATATCAAATCAATGTAGGTAATGGATTTAATGAAACTTCTGCTACTATTCATATAAATTCCAGTGTGTGGTTCTTACTCAAATAACGATTCTGCCTATGATTCTTGCGTCAAAGATTAAGCGAACGTTTGCACCAGCGTTTGGCACAGCTAGCTGGACTATAACAGTGTTACATCAAGCGCTGTATTATTCTCCACACGAGCTCTTGCCTTACTTCATTAGAGACTGTTGTTTCCTTGGTACGTACGATGGAGTAAGTACTCTAATAGCTTGTGTCATGATGGGAAAACTTCTATTTGATAGTGGTGTATGTTAATTCACGAGGCTTGTTCCCGATTACATGAACATACATTAATGATAATTCTCTTCAATCTGCTTGTAGATTAAAGTAGTAGACTGCAATTTTATCTTTATCTAATATTCAGTATTCACAGCCTGACTACCTTGTAAAGGTGTACTGCTGCTGTATATTTTTATTATCTTAAGAAACTTTACCTGTAATTCGTCACAGTATGCTCTATGTGGTTTTTACCAAGCCAACTTTAATCTTTAGGCTATGGACATTGAGCTATCATTTGCCTAAAGAAGTCGATCACTGGATCATTCTTCTTGATTAAATCAATGACATAAATTAATTCTACAGTCAACCCACTTACATAAGAAACAGGCATGTCAAACTCCCTTAACTACTACAACTTCCACCAGCATTTGCTGGTTGATATTTTGTGACTTAACATAAATAGCTCTAATGACCTTACAGTTTAGCACGGGAAATGTGCGCACTTTTGTGACCTCACTAAGCTTATTAAATGAACTCGATGACGTGACACTGACCATAGCACTCATGTATGGAACAGTCGTAGACAGTATCTGTCGTGTAATGGCTTCATATACTGGCTTGAATCATGTCTTCACCGTGATCACAGCATTTATAAAACACAGGAATTAATTCTCACCTAAAGTCTGTGTCATTGTTTTAATACAATAAGTTTTCTATATTACGTGTACTCCCCATGTTGCACCCCATGGTCTACATGTGAGGTCATAATAGAGCTAAACTTAGTTTACTGCATTCAGTGTTGTAGGGTAGGGTTGATCCACCACATCTGTAATCTTTACAGTGGGATTCTGTGTCTGCTAACCATTCTCAAAAGTACCATTTTGTACCAGAGTGTCATGCATGTTATGATTTCTGTGTATGTCTGGTTGACAGGGGTTTCTCATTTGGAGATCTGACCGATTGCTGCAGTTTTTACTGTTCTGCCGTTTCTTTCACCATTGCCACTGTAGTCCGAGTGTTATCAGTTTTTTATTTCTTCTCTTCTTTATAAAGTTAGCTGGACTGCAGTCAATTTGCTGTGAATTACACATTGGATGTGGCCCACTTGTCAAATAATTTACCCAACTGTCTGTCGTCCTACCTTGATTGAATGATTCTGCACGTGGCAGAGATGGCCGTGCTGCACCATTGTTTTGACTGTTATTCAACTTTGAATCTTCATGGATAAGATCAAGCGAGTTTAATACAGACATAAAGTGTTCAGTTTTGGTTTCTGGTACATGGACTAACTTGTCCCTTAGATATCGCTTTTAGTATTCTTTGAATGTCCAAATTCGATATGGGTTCATTCCAGTAATGTCTTATCGAAATATTTTTAAAAATAATTATGGAGGCTTCCTTGCCCAGTATTAGAGAATTCTAGATTAAAGTTCTCCTTATGGAATTTTCTTGAATGCTGCTAGACCAGTACTACAGTAGAAAACCCTTTCGAACTGCCCACAGTTTTGGTCTATGTTGCTCAGAGGATGGCTTCTGCACGCTTGGTTGGTTGTGGGGAAGGGGCGAAACAGCGAGGTCATCGACCCCATCGCATTAAGGAAGGATGGGAAAGGAAGTCGGCAGTGCCCTTTTAAAGGAACGGCTTCTGCACGAAAGCAACTGATGTTGGATCTTCTGTTCATCTGACCACGACCTTGGCAGTATACACTGAAATCACATAAAGAAGATAATACCGGATGAATATTTTACTTGTCTGGAGTAAACGTTTGAAATTGTTAGCGCTTTAATAAGTTTTCATCCACTGTAATAGATGATAACGATGGTGCTGGCTCGATCTCATATGATACAGGGTTAGTTGACATACAAGTCATATTTATATCATTGCTGTACCTTTCTTCATCTGACACAGGACTAATGTTTTCATCGTCTATTCAGTCCACTTATGGTCTAGGGTAGCGTCTTTTACTAGTAATCAAACATAAGCAGTCACCCTCATTCAGAAAACAGCCTTAAAAAAACGGTAGATGTGTGCACAGAGGTTCAGAGCACTCTCTTGCCCTTGGGGTGGAAAACTACACCTAAATGTGGAAAAATCAACAATGATCATTGGTATGAGTATGCAGAACGCATAGAAACCACTGCATTAAAGACACATAATGTGAATCAAGGGTACTGGTGGCCTGTTGTTGACAGGGTCATGATGATCTTTCCTTTGGCGAAGATTGTGAAATAGACCGCCATTTAGATATACAGTAGGGAAAATCCAAGGCGGATGTAACCATTAAAAAAGACTGAATGTCCAACGAGAGAATAAAGTTCTACGACTCGGAGTGTTAGAAGTTTAAACGTGGAAGGGAAACTAGACAATCTGAAAAGGGAAACGCTAAGGCTCAATCTAGATGCAGTGGGCCCTAGTGAAGTTAAATGGAAAGAAGGCAATGATTGCTGGTCAGATGAGTTTCGGGTAATATCAACATCAGCAAAATATAGTGCAATGGGGCTTGGATTAGTTACGAATAGGAAGGCAGGGTAGAGAGTGAGTTACTGTGAACAGTTCAGTGGCGGATTTGTTCTCATCAGTACCGACAGCAAACTGACACGGACAACAATAGTTCAGTTACACAGGCTGGTGTCTTTAGCAGAGGACGAATAGATAGAGAAAGTATGAGAGGATTTAAAACTTGTAATTCAGTATGTATAGGTAAATGAAAATCGAATAGGTATAGGGGACTGGTAGGCTGTTGTAGGTGAAGGAACAGAAGAAAGGGTTATAGGAGAATATGGGCTTGGTAGGAGTAATAGGAGAGGAGGAAGACTTCTTGAGTTGTGCACTAAACTGCAGGTAGTAATAACGATTACTCTGTTCAGTGATTACGAGAGCAGGACGTTTACTTGGGAAAGGTCGGGAGATACGGGAAATTTTCAGTTAGATTACACGATGGTCATAAATAGATCCTGAAATGAGATACTGGATTGTAAGACGTACCCAGGAGTAGATGTAGACTCAGATCACAATTTAGTAATGATAAAGTCTAGGCTAGAGAGGTCATGCATCCTAGTTGCTGAACGGAATAATGTACAGAAGAGAGAAAAAAAATTGAGAATTTATTAGACGGCGATCAGTTTGGATTTAGGAAATGTAAAGGCACTAGAAGTACAATTCTGACGTGGTCCATAATGGAAGGAATATTGAAGAAAACTCAAGACACATTCATAGGTTTTTGTCAACCTGAAAAAAGCATTCGACAATGTAGAATGTTGCAAGATTTTCAAAATTCTGAGGTAAAGAGAGATGAACTATAGGGAGAGGCCGGTAACATACAATATGTACAAGATTCAAGAACAATAAGAGTGGACGACCAAGAACGAAGGGCTCGGACTAAAAAGGGTATAAGAAATAGATGTTCTTTCCTCACTACTCTTTCAATATACATTGAAGAAGCATTGACGGAAATAATAGAAAACTTCTAGAATTAAATGGAATTTCAAGGTGAAAGTAAATGGAAAGATGCACTGATGACATTGCTGTCTTCAATGAAAGTCAAGAAGAATAACAGGAACTGCTGAATGGAATGATCAGTCTGATGAGTACAGATGGATTGGGAGTATATCGAAGATAAACGTAAGTAGTGATAAGTAGCAGAAAAGAGATCGTCTATGGTACTAGAGGGAGCTGTAGAGGGTAGAACCTGTAGAGGGGTGTTGCTCAAGCAGAGACATCGGACTACTGCACATAAAAGCAGATGCATATGGCTCAGGGCAGAGTTATGCTCTAGGAGTTCCACATTAATTCGGAAAATAGAGATTTTGTTAAACTAAATTCTTTCTTCGTACACTTAGACATCTATATTTTCCAAGCATCGAAAGGTATGTCGTAAAACGACGATATGGTGCCGCTATAATTTCCTCCGTTTCCTGCTGTATTTGAGAAAGTTGTGTGGAAGGAAAAATTGCTAGCAGCGTTCGAGTGAACACTAATTTATCTGATTTTAACGTCATATGGTGCTAACCAATTTACGTATCATACAGCTGTTCTTTGATGCTATCTGTCTCCACATTTGTATTAACATTCATGCAATGCTTGCCACCTCGCACACAGACACACACACACACACGCACACACACACACACACACACACACACACATCACACGCGCTCGCGCGCACACACAAACAGTTTCACAACTCATTACCGAATGGCGCGCTGGAAGAACGACTGTCAACAAGCCTCAGTTAGATCTTTAATTGTTGCGAGTTATTTCCACGTTAATTTCAACAGTTTTTGTGCGAGGATCTGTTACGTTTCGCGATTCTTCTAGGAAGGTACGTTCTCGGTATTATTGCAGTACATTTTATACGCGTCTGGTTTCACCTTTTTTCGTTCATGGGTAGGTAAAATCCACGCGTGTTTTCGCTAACAGGCATCATACAGCTGGGAGCTAATGACAGGTGATGTTCCTGAAGGTTTCATCATAGGGCCCTACCGTTGCATATAAATCAACATTTATCTGTAGTGTTACCAGAAGCAAGGATTGTTCTTTTTCAGATAGTGCAAACACTGCAACTAACGTGAACTCATGTACAGTATTAGAAAGATCGGTAATGGAATATTGAAGAACTTTAATAAAAGGATGCTATCCAACTCTTCGTCACTAAAATTTATAAGAACATACTGTGTACAGTTTCGAATTTTTCGGATGTTTCTCGAGGCTATATGCTTCAAATTTGATAGTAAATTAATAGAAGAAGATGACACTGTTTAATTCTTGCCATTACTGCTTGACAATAAAGTCAACTGAGAGGAGAATACCACAGTACTGCTGAAGCGTCTGAACAGTTCCCTACTGGCGAAACGAATGTTGTCAGATAGAGGTGACACACAAGTAAAAAAGATAGCTTACTATGCTTACATTCATCCCATAACCTCACACGAGATTATTTTTTGGGTAATTCATCGAGTCAACCTAAACTTATCCTTATCCATAAAGGTGCAATAAGAATTCTTTGCTGCGGGATCACAAGAATATCCTGCTGATTCCTGTTTACGCAACTAGGTATACGATCTACAGTTTTCCAGTATATATATTACTTAATGAAATTTCTCATTAAATATATCTGTTTCTAAAACCAAAAGCTCACTTCATGGATTAAACATTAAAAATATAATAATCTTCAATAATGTTTAAAATCACGTACTTTGAGCCAGAAAACTGTCCTTTATCCAAGCACCTTTCTTTTCGATAGTTAGCCAGCAACCCTAAAAAGTTAACTCTTCTTCCGCACCACTGAAGAATTTCTTAATAAAACGAATTGCTTATTTGTTATTGATAGTAAAAAGAGTGTGTATTAGTATAATCTGTGTTGTGCACAGATTTTTGCAGCAAAGTGATTATTATAAATAAGTGGTCAATTAGTTCTTCTATTGGATGATGCATGCGTACAATACCATAATAATTATCACATTAGAATACTGAATATTTACACGTCTTGTGAAATGTTTGCTATTAAATTTCAAATGAAAATATGTTTAGTTTTTTTTTTTTTTTTACATATTGTCCATGGATGAGGACCATTTCACCTCGGATCTGTGGAAGGATACATTTTTTTGTAAATATTTACTGTGTTTTCACGTTATCCTGAAATTTTCTATTTCCTGGATGGTTCCTCACTCTGCAGTTACTTCATATCTAATCTAATGCACATTGAGGTAACCCAAGTCATGGGACACCGAGCCCCCGGCTTAGATGGTACGTTTGCTGAGAAGCTCAAACAAAACTTGAGTGTCATTCCAAATGGGTACCCCGCTCATACAGTTATAGTTGTGGTGACATCAGCGGACCACAAATATGTTCACAAAAGTACATGTATAAAGTCGGTGGGAAGGGGGGGGGGGGCATAAAACGACGTCAGGAATGTAACTGAACGGCTTGTCGGAAAATTATTTTGAACAACTAGTTCAGGAGCAAACTCTAAGTGTAAATGGTGGCGAAAACATACTTGACCTTTATCAGAAAATAATCCTGACCAAATAAGAAGCATCATGACACACACAGACTTTAGTGACCACAAGGCTTTTATAACTAGACTGTATATAGAAACATCCAGTATCACCTAAAATAAATACAAAATACGTACATTTCCTAAAGAAAAAAACACAGACACACATGAAAATTTGCTTGATACCTTCCTAGGAGACAATCTCCACTCCTTCCAATCTGACTACGCAAGTGTAGACCAATTACGGTTTGATTTGAAAGAAATAGTATCGACGGCATTTGAGGGATGTATACCAAATACATTAATAAGAGATGGTACACAAAACTGGTCAGAAAGCTACTGTAGAAACAACCCTATTAACAGTTTCCACAATGAAACTCTGTCTCGAAACCTGGCAGAAAATTCAAAGAGGTTCTGGTCGTATGTACACTACACCTGTGTCAACTCGCCGTTGCGACAACGACGATGATGTTATTCATGACAGCTCCACTAAAGCAGAGTTAGTAAGCAGGGTCTCCGAAATTCATTCACAAAAGAAGACGAAGGAAATATTCCAGAATTCTAATCAAGAACAACCGTCAACACGAGTATCTTAGAAGAAGATGTCCTTGGAGTAGCGAAGCAACAGAAAAGACTTAAGAAAGGCAAGGTTTCCGGTCCAGACTGCATTCAGGTCAGGTTCCTTTCAGAGTATGCTGATACAATAGCTTCACACGTAGCAATCATATACTACAGCTCGCTCGTACAAAGATCCGTAGCCACAGATTGGCAAGTTGGACAAGCCACACCCATGCCCAAGAAAGGAAATACGAGTAGTCCGTTGAATTGCATACCTGTATCACTAACGTCGCTTGGCAGTAGGATTTTGGAACATATAATGTGCTCAAGCATTATGAATCGCCCCGTAGAAAACTATTTTTAGGCAAGTAGCCTACAAAGATTCATAAAATATCGTTCTCATGAAGTAATGAGGGCTGTTGATAGAGAACGACAACTTGATACCATATTTTTAGATTTCCAGAAGGCTTTTGATACTGTTCCTAACAAGCGACTTCAGATTAAACTGCGTGCCTATAACTGTCAAATTAGTTGTGTGACTCATTTGTGATTTCCTGTTAGAAAAGCCATAATTCGTGATAACTGACGGAGAGTCATCGAGTTAAACAAAAGCAATATGTGGCATTCCCAAAGGAAGGCCCTCTGTTGTTCCTGATCTACATAAACAATTTAGGAGAATGTCTGAGGAATCCCCGTAGATTGTTTTCACATAATGCTTTAATTTACCGTCATGTAATGTCATCAAATGAACAGAACGAATTGGGAAATGATTGAGACTAGATACCTGTATGGTGCAAACAGTGGAAATTGACTCTAAATCAAGAAAAATATGAAGTCAACCACATGGGCACTAAAAAGAATCCTCTATATTTCAGTTACACGATAAATCACGCAAATCTAAAGACTGTAAACTCAATTAAATGATAAGGGATTAAAATTGCGAATAGTTTAAAATGGAACGATAACATAGGTAAGGTTGCGGAGAGAGCAAATCAAAGACTGCGATTTATGAGCAGACAACTTAGAAAATGTAACAGGTTTACTAAGGAGACTGTTTACACTACGCTTATCCGTCATCTTCTGAGGTATTGCTGCATGGTGTGGAATCTACGTTAGATGAGATTGACGGAGGTCTTCGAAAAAGTTCAAAGAAGGGCAGCTCGTTTTGTATTATTGCGTAATACAGGAGAGAGTGCCACGGATATGATAAGCGAACTAAGTGGCAGTCATTAAAACATAGGTGCTTATCGGTACGTCCGGGCCTTTTTATGAAATTTCAATCACCGACTTTGTCCTCAGAGTGTGAACATATTTTGTTAGCGCCCACATACATAGGGTGAAATAATCATATAAAGTAAGAGAAATCAGAACTCGCACCACAAGAATTAAATCTTCGTTTTTCCCGCGGGCTGTTAGAGAGTGGAACGGTAGAGAAGCAGCTCAAAGCTGGTTCGTGGAGCCCTCTCACAGGACGTTAATTGTTAATTGAAAAGTAATCGTGAAGATTTAGATACATATGTAGATGTATCTCCTAACATCGTGCCGGACCCTCCATCTGCTCGGCGCAGTGCATTAACTCGACGTTGCACGGAATCAACAACTCCTCGGAAGTCTCCTGCAGAAATATTGAGTAATGCAGCCTCTATAGCAGTCCATAATTGCAAAAGTGTATTCGGGAAAAATTTAGTACACGGACTGACCTCTCGATTACGTCCTACAAAAGTTCGATGGATTGCATGTTAGACTGTCTGGGCGCCCATATCATTCGCTCGAATTGTCCGGAATGTTCTTCAAACCAGTCATGAACAGCTGTGCCCTGGTGACATGACGCATTGTCATCCTTAAACATTCCGTCTGTGTTTGGGAACATGAAATCATGGATGGTCTCCAAGTAGCCAGACACAACCATTTCCAGTCAATTATCGGTGCTGTTGGACTAGAGCACTGAGTCCATTGCATGTACGCCGTAACAGTTCTACGCAAACGCCGCTGCTATTGGTCTTTACGTAACGGCCGTCGGCCATTGTCTTGTCTGTCGTGAGAGATAATGTCTGAAATGTGATGTTCTCCGCACACTCTTCACAATACGAATCTCCGAATATAGAACTCACTAACATTTCCGAAAGGAAATATCGCATGCATCTAGCTCCATCTACCATTCTGCCTTCAAAGACAGCTAAATGCCGTCGTGCGATCGTAATCACATCGGGAATCTTTTCTTATGGATGACCTGAGTACAAATGATAGACCCAAAATGCGCTCTCCTTTTATACGTTGTGAATGGGATACTTCAGCCATCCGTATATGTGGGTTTCGCTACCTCGTAACTCTGTCACCTCAGTGTAAACAATATCCTGTCCAACCGAGAGGTGCGCTACCATGCTGGTGCTCTGGAGCCAGTGGTGTGAGGCCTATTGTAGGTCCTTGGCCTGGTAATGCAGGTGACATGTCTCGCAGGAAGTTCTTTGATCAGTTAGGACCAGTCAGACGACTTGCTGCGAGACTGCAGTTTCTGAACTGGTGTGGTCAGGCCTCAGTTCCCGCTTTGCAATTGCGTGAGTTTCTGTTACTGGTACGTTTTGTTGTGGGCTGGATTCTGTTAGTTATCGCGAACAAAAGTTGTTGTTTCAAATCATGCTGCCACAAATTTGTTGGTATGGTTAGTAATTGCTGTTGGCTTAAGCAACTCACTGCAGGCCGCAACACGATGGACAAGTTGTTTTCCGATGTTTTTACGTATGGGAAATCCCGTACCATTACTTTGTTTTCCGGTTTAATAACGTAACTCATCTTCTTTCTGCAGGCCAGGTTATTCGCTTGTCCACATGGGCCAGAATATTCGTACATGCTGTTGTTCTCCGTAATCAAGTCAGATTCTAAAAGACCTACTCATTAAGTAGCAAGTCTGTTCGATTCATTCAACAAACTAATTTATCCCTTTTATACTCAGTATGAATTTCGATGTTGGATGAGGAGATCAAATGTACGTAAGCATATGCTCTAAAAAGGTAGTTTTGAAACAGAATAGGTTATTATCAAACCTGGCGCCAATGTACTTGTCTCTCTTCAAATTTTACTTGTTATTTTTGTAAGCTTGTGGCTGTATAAGCTCACAGTTTACAACAACCCACATAATGACAGCATCCACTGCTTAACTGCGCCGGAAATCATAAATATGTGGGACATTTCACTCCACCATGAGTATTATTTTGTGAAATGCAATTTCTCATTATTTTTGCGTAAATATTTGAACAGAACGCTGACGATAAATGTAACACTACGTCCAGCTTGCTGTGCATATCAGCATTCACCCAATCTTCAGAGACAAACTCTTTATGTGTTCAGAATTTCAGAATTTTTGAGTTTAAGTAAGCTTCTACGTAGTTTCAGACTACATTAGATGGAAGATCAACTATGAGGCGAATTACAATACACTCTGAGTTTCATATACACTTCGCACCATCGTAATGCTATGAATTCCCCTTGCAAAACTGAGTAATTATTCCCTCCTGAGACAAATGAGTCTGCTTTCCGTTATTCTTTCGAAGTGTGTTTTCTACAAATTATTTATAATCAGACGCGTTTTTCACAGAGAGCTGCTGTAATAACAGCTGAATTACTTATGCGTACTTTAGATCTCTTTTGTTCAGTTGTCAGATTAGAAACAGCAACAGTAGAATTCCTAACTCGTTCAAGAGGACAACTCAGCTCTTCTGTCATCCGCTACTGGGTATCTCCTCGACGCACTCGCGCTCCCTAATAAATCCGCGCAAATGTGGGACTCTCTCTTTTTGGGGATCATGTCTACAAGTTCTGTTAATCCCTGCATTGTGACTGTGCCACATTGAAGATGAATAGAATCGATCGGACCTGTATTTTGTGGTAGAATTACACATAGCTAATTCTAGAAAGAGCAGGCTGAGGTTAACTGGAAGAATTATAAAGGAAATTAAACTCATCCACGAAAAAGTGACTTACAAAACACTTGACTGATTATTTGGTATTGCTAATTTTTCTAGTGCAGATTCAAAGCAGGATTAGTGTAGTAGGAACGAATTCAATTCATAAGTATCCCGACAGCCAAATATAATATGGCATTGTCCAATAGACGTCCCCAGAGGCCGGTCGCCCCAGTATAAAAGGAGGCAATGGGTATTGTATTGTTAGACGAGAAGCGATAATAGGAGCGAGAATCAGTCAGGCGAGCACAAAACTGAGAACATGGACTAGTCAGTGGATCTCATCTGAAAATGCTACGGAGACGTTTCAACCCTTCTAAATTGGCCCGCGATAACTACTGATGAAGGGACTGCGAAGTGGAAAGACGAAGTAACAATTTGCTAGAATAAAACCAAGCAGACCTCATGTACACACGGAGAAGGACCACCAAGAATAGCGGAGGAGGGTTGTAAAAAACCGCATGAAATCAGGCGCAGAAATCACTTGTGAGCATAAATGTCCTACCGGCAGTCCAATTAGCATAATCACTGTGCGTAGACGGCTAGAAATAAGGGATTACTATGGTAGAGCAGCTCCTCACAATCTACAAATTTCAGCGGTCACGCGTCGCTGGAGGTGATATAAGGAAAGACACCACTGTACAGTGGGTGACTAGAGACCGAAAATTTGGAGTGATTGATCACTCTATAGCGTGCAACAGTCCGATGAAAGAGTTTTGCTTTGGCGAATGTCAGGAGAACGTTACTTGCCATCACGTTTGGTGTCATCAGTGAAGTACAGAGGAGGTGGTGCTACGGTATGGGAATATTCTCGCAGTTAGTGTGGTCCATTTATAACGAAGTGATATAGAACACATTTTAGATCATTATCTACTGCGTACAGTAGAGGAAGGATTCGGAGACGATAACTGTTTACATCAGAATGACAATGAACACTCTCTAAACCTGCGTCTGTGAGACAATTTGTTTTTGGACAGTAAAATTCTCAAAATGCACTGGTCTGCCCAGAGTATCTTCGTGAACTCAGTTTAACACCTTTGGAGTTAGTTATAACGTCGACTTCGCTCCAGATCCCGGCATCTTACATCAATACTTCCTGCTTTAGTTGTGGCTCTTGCGGAAGACTGTGCTGAAATTCCTGCACTGGCTTTCAGACAGCTCATTCAAAGTGTCCCCTGCAGATTTTAAGCAGTACCTAAGGACGAGGGGTGCACAAACCCCACATTAATGTCCACTAATGCGTTTTGGGATACTTTCGATCAGATACTGTAGTTCAGTTAGTTCTAGAGCACTGGTTCCCCAAACCTGGGCGTAAAAACCCAATTATCTCAGAGGTAACAATTAAATGATTCGATTTTGTACCAGTGCTGAAACTAATTTTTTTCAAAAGTTCAGTAGTATAATTTCAATTTTGTAAGAATCTAATACTGATTTTATTAATTATCAATAAATAATTTTCTTTGTTGCTATCGTTAATGCGGTGGTGGTTACAGGTTCCCCACATAGTACACCCACTACACATGTATGTTGTGCTTTGTCGCGTACAATACCGACGATTAAAGTGAAATATACCTGTAACAAATGCTAACTATCTCCAGAAAATGTCTTTTCGAAGCTGTCAAGCCGATAGTACCTGCTGTAGTCCAGAAATTGCTTCATTACTCGCCTTGAAAGAAATACATGAATTAATTAACTGCATGGCATAGCAGTAACTACGTAAGGGCTATTTTAGTGCTGTACGTAGTTTTATTACTATTATTATTTTTGTTATTAGAGTGGTTAAACACAAAGAATTAACAGCCCGAAGTCGTCCAATTTGTGCCAGTAAAGGAGTAAGGGGTTCAGGATGAAGCGATTTACGAACAGCAAGTATAGTGCACACGCCTGAACTTGTTAGGTTTTAAATGAAGTTGCAATGTTCAAATCTAGGAGGGGGTGATAAGTTCCTATGGGGCCAAACTGGGTGAAGCAAGGGCCGCAATGGAGAGGAGTAATGTACTCTCCCTGTGGATAGTTAGCTTTCTTTTCTAGGAAGTCGTCGTGAGTAGCACTTGCAATGCATCACGAATTCCTTCGTCCTTCATTCTCACACACAATCACACGGACACACACGCACACACACACACACACTCAATGTAAATATCGTTCAGCTTTCATTGTTGTGTTCTTCTACGTAGTTACCATTGTGTCATGCAGTTATTTGCCGGTCGGGGTGGCCGAGCGATTCTAGGCGCTACTGTCTGCAACCGTGCGACCGCTACGGTCGCAGGTTCGAATCCTGCCGCGGGCATGGACGTGTGTGATGTCCTTAGGTTAGTTAGGTTTAAGTAGTTCTACGTTCTAGGGGACTGATGACCCTTGAAGTTAGGTCCCATAGTGCTCAGACCCATTTGAAGCATTTGAACCATGCAGTCAATTAATTGGTTTTCGTTCCAAGAAAAAGTTTTCTACAGCTTAGAAAGGTGTTAAAGTTGGTGATAATGAGCGGGTGGGAGGGGGGGGTGTGGGAGGGCAAGAGACGTGTTGCGGACGGAGGGAGGGGGTACTAGCTAATGTCTCGCCCGCATGGGTAATGGTCTAAGAAAGTTTTGGAACCACTTTGCTAGAGCATAACACTGTGCACGTCGCAGAAGTTTACGGTAAACATTCCGAGATCCTACGTTCCTAGAGGAATATGACAGCATGTTCCTTCCTTGCATATGAAAAGAAAAAATTATTACTGAATATTCGACGCAATTAGCGCTTATACGAAGTCACGTACCATCTACTAATAAATTAGGAAATGGATAGAACTGAGCGCAGTATTATGCGTAGGCTTTTCGACACATCGTTTAGATGATTTAGAGATCTTATACAGTATGTCAGAGCAGGAATGGTAAATGTTTAGTGTTATAAAACCGAAGGGAAACAAAAATTTCTGGTAAATATGGGCTTCAAATTGCCTACTTTAAGAGCTACGAGTACTTCTTCACGTGTAATACTCTGAAAGAAATTTCTTCTACTGCAAGTTCTTTGCTTTTCGCATTTTTAGAGGTGGTAGTCATCATCATCATTCATCATCATTTATTGCCTTATCGGGCCTTTAAGGCCTACAGCAAGAAGAACAAAAGGAAAAGTAAAGACAAAAAGACTTACAAAAGTACTCTATACAGTAGTAAAAGTTACATAAGTACATTACAGCTTAAAGAAAAACGAAAAAATAAACAGGGCATTCAATCAAAGGTTTAAAAGGCAAGAGGGATACATTACAGAAACAAAAAAACAAAAAAAAAACACACACGCAGTGTCTGTCAATTACACGAGAGGAGGGAGCTGTTGCAGATGGCAGTCCATCTCATCCGGTCGTTGGCGTCCTCCTCCACGGCTGCTGGTTCCACTTCTTTCAGGATCGTTGTTATCCTATCCTTCCATCGAGTTCTTGGGCGTCCTCTAGGGCGTTTTCCTGTGGGTTGAGAGTGGAGGACTCTGTTTGGAAGGGATCCGTCTGCCCGTAGGATGTGGCCAAACCATTGGAGTCTCTTCTGCGCCAATATTCGTCCAATGTGTGGCTTTCCATACCGCTGGTATAAATCTTCTTTTTTTCTTCGTTCCCATTTACCTTCCATGGCATTGTAGATGGGTCCATATATCTTCCGAAGTACCTTCCTTTCAAATGCACATATTGCTTCTTCTGCTGTTGCTGATGTTGCCCAAGTTTCACAGCCGTATAAAAGTACTGGTCTCACCAGTGTCGTGTATAGGTGGATCTTGTTCTTCTGCGATATCAGCCGAGATCTGAAAAGATTGTTCAGGCTAAAGAACATGCGATTAGCATTTGTTATACGTTGCTGTACTTCTTTCGTTACTTCACTTCTATTTGTTAGTATGGAGCCCAGGTACTTGAACTCTTCAACTCGTTCGAAGGTATGCCTGTCGACATCAATGGAAGGAGGGAGATCTCGGCGGCGTGATACAACAAGATATTTAGTTTTTTCCTCGTTCACCACCAGCCCAATTTTCTCTGCATTGTGGAGGAATCGGGAAGTATCCCTGCGTACTTGCTCTAGAGTGTCGCCAAGGATCACAACATCATCAGCAAATGCCAAGATTGTGTCTGCTCCCACCATCTCCATCTCTCTGGTTCGACAAGTGTCACGGCTTACTTTTTTCAGGGCCAAATTGAATAATATTGGCGCCAATGGATCTCCTTGTCTCAATCCATTTTGTATACTGAATGATGGTGATAGTTGATTACCAAACCGCACTTGGGCCGTAGACTGAGAGTAGCAAGCAGCAATTAAGCGGATGTATTTTGATGGGATGCCAAGTTCCTCTAACGTTTCCCATAACGTGGCGCGGTCAATGCTGTCATAAGCTTGTCGAAAATCGATGAAGATGAGGTGTAGATCCTTATTGAATTCGTAGAATTTTTCTATCAACTGCCTCAGAGTAAATATGTGATCAATTGTCGATCGTCCAGCAACGAACCCACATTGATAGGTCCCTACAATTCCTTCAGCCAGTGGTTTCATGCGGTTTAGTAGCAGTGTTGTAAAAACTTTGTAGCCAATTTCAAGTAACGAAATCCCTCGGTAGTTGGATACATGAGTAGCATCTCCCTTCTTGAATATGGGACATATGATTGCTCCCTTCCATTTAGAGGTGGTAGTACGGACAAAATAAGAAAAAGGGGATGCCGTTTAGAGCTCCGTTTTCCAAGGCTTTCTTGCTTCGAATGATCGTCCTCGTCATATCCCTGCATATTGTCCACTGCTCCAGGGACACCTTGAGAGTACGTGAAAATGTAAATGAGACACGATATACCTACCCTCAGATGTTTTACGGTGGATTATGGAGTACAGATAAAGATATCTAAATAATGACTACACACACAGTTGAACTGAAGGACGTGGAGGTGGGAATTAGAGATGTATTCGCCGTGATACAACCAATTGTCTTTGTAAGTGTTAGCGTATTAACCTTCCAGAGTTGAGTGTAGCACCGAACATAATTCTGTTCTAAACAGCGGCTTCAGAATGATGACACATTTTAGCTCTGTAACGCCTATATAATATATAAAAGTAATACACGTACATGCGTTATTTTACATATGGAGAGAATCATTTGGATCGTCCTCAAACCTCTTCCTCAATAAGCCTCATTTGCGTTCGGCCTGGGTGATAAATCTCATTTAAATACAATATACAGGATGTTCAGAAACAGTCTTAAGACCTGTAAGGACCTCACAAGGTAGGATATACTGTGAAACAATTGTCAGGACTAAAATTCGATATATAGCGCCATTTACGGTTTACTTAACATAGATGATAGTCAAACAGGTCGTTAACGTTCCCAAATTCAACCACTTGCACGTGCTAAAACGTAGTAATGCACCAACATCTGAGTGTTCGTGAGTTACCACTTGCTGAAATATTTGTTGACAGTTAAAATATGTATGTTACAGAAGTGATAAATTTAAGCTAGAAGAGTAAATGCTACGTTCGTTCAGTTTGAGAAAACCAGACGAACAGCACGTCTGACGGCAGTGTCGCTGGCCCACTGCTTGAATTTCCGCGCGCAACGATCTGATTGGCTAGCTTCAGTGCTAATTAATTCGGGAACGGAGCAACGTATCGAATTTTTTCTAAACAGACGTTTATGAGCACATCTTACCCAGCAACGTCTTTTTTTCAGACCGTTTCTGACCACCCTGTATGAATCTATAACGATTATAACAAATTGAATTGTTTCAAACGGAAATGTTAACTTCTTCATTAGCTACTCTGTATTGTGTGATTGTGTATTAATGTGTGCGAGTGTACGCACAGAAATACAGTACCTTTTGATACTGTTTTGCTACTCAGGATCGAAATCTTGTACACCAATTACAGTTTACTTGCGCCCAGTAAATCTATAATGCGTACCTTAACTCAAATATTGTGCTAATATTACACGAGTTACGCCTATTCTTCATGACGTACTACTGATACTGGGCTGAGTGACAAATCTGCATTTCCAGCGACACGTCAATCGCTGGACAACGTTCGGTTTTGCGCCGCTATGTCTGCTTGTCACGGTGCGATAATGAACGATACATGCTGCACTCAGGTATCAGTTCCAACAATAACGTTAGTTAAGGGCCACCAACTCCGGGAACAATTGCGATCCACGTCACTTGTCATAATTATCGAATTCGTATCGGGGTTATGTCACTGAGCATACAGCGAATGACATTAAAAATTAATTTTATTTGCGTCTGATCATTATAAATTTTTGTCCCGAAAGGTAATAAATATTATTTCAGCTATTGCCAAAAACGATAATTAAATTGAAACATTATGAATGCATTTGCTCATTTCGTATGACGCTTGCATGTGAAATAATTAACGTAAACTGGCGGACCTCTTCCCCAGGCTAATACGTCACCTCGCTGTCAATGCGAAAAACCATAACCGATTTTGAGTCATACGATACAGACGAATATCACGTAACAGAGTGTATATGCTTTTAATATATTATTACGAAATGTGGAATATAGTACAGAGCTGCTCCTTCCACGACCCAACTTATTCCTGAGAAATATATCCACTGTGACTGGTTATTTATACCAATATATGTTTTTACAAGTTTCTAACACAATGTTGTCGATTTCACTGCGGTCATTCAACTATTATTTTGTGGCCTTTATTTGGAGAAGTCATAACGAAGTTTTCTCTACGTATAAGCTATTACTTTGCGGAATATGGAACACGGAAATGGTGCCGAGTTCATCAAACACACACACACACACACACACACACACACACACGCACGTAAACTCACACATACCTGAAATGCACAAATATCTAAACAAATAAACAGCTAGAATGATGTTATTATTAAGGAATAAGATGGGTCGCCGGCCGAAGTGGCCGCGCGGTTCTGGCGCTGCAGTTTGGAACCGCGAGACCGCTACGGTCGCAGGTTCGAATCCTGCCTCGGGCATGGATGTGTGTGATGTCCTTAGGTCAGTTAGGTTTAACTAGTTCTAAGTTCTAGGGGACTAATGACCTCAGCAGATGAGTGCCATAGTGCTCAGAGCCATTTGAACCATTTTTAAGATGGGTCACACTCCTCTGTCTTTAATTGGGAAAGGGCCCAAGCCCTATGCAACACAAAATGAGAATATAGCAGTGCATAAGGCACAGTTATACAGACTACTGCATGTGTCCAATATCTTATCCTTCATCGTACCCACTCTTTTCTTTAAGCAATACATAGGGTACATTTGTTGTTCCTCACATTTATATAAGTTTAACCCTTAGTTTTTCATTGTAATATATCATACTTTTGAAATATTAAAAAGCAGAGTATAATAGGGTCGAGTTTAATATGTGTCTTTAGAGAGATTACAAAAGCCAATAGTAATACAAAAAACAAATGCTTTGTTAAAGCAGATAGACTGAATGTCGGCAGCATCAAGGGTCAGACTTATCCACACATATTATAGAAGTAAACGTATGCATATATGTAAGTATGTATGTTACACATCTGATGTCAACGAAACTCGGCACACATATCACTTACAGTGAACCTACCTTTGAAATGGGTGGGGATGGTTGGTGCAAAAAAAGCGTAGCCGATGATGCATGAAAATTCCTACATTAATCATCCAGTATTTGAGAACTAAAGTACTCAGTGACTTGCGACAAACTTAACACATAATTTCAAACCTTTACGAAAGTTTATCTGACTGAACCCTCCGCCCCCCTCCCCCATAAAAAAAAGATGAAAGGAAAAACGTTTAGTATATTTTCGTTTTTCGTGCAGTAAAACTGCCATTTGAAGCAGTATATTTTAACTGTTTACTTCTTACTTCTTTACTATAAACAGTATTCACGACACGTTTTTGAGACAGTCTTCACATATCCACTCAATGTACCGGTAAAATCACATCATTGTACGACACATAGTTCATAATGCATCATGTCACACAAAAGTGGTTGAAAAATTGCCGCATCAGGAATTTTTTCGCAAAATATTGTACAGATTGTGTCCACATATGTCGCCGAATGTATCTACATAAATATGTAATAGAACCTGACGTATTTCAGGCGACATAGCATCATTTACTGAGGTACCTGAAAACTGTAGCATGCATGACGTTTTTTATTTATTATTTCCTTACTACCAGCTCAATGAGAAATGCGTTTCACAGCTAGTATTCCCATATTCCGAAGAATGTACGTAGAGAAATTTATCATTGTACTACACAGTTAAGGTGATATAACGTCGTAAACAGTGAGATGCGTGACGAACTGCCGCGTCGCTTGACGTTCCCACTTATTAGTTCTTTACCGATGAGTCTATTCGCAACACATGTTGCAGGATGTACATGCAAAGTAATATCATTGTGCTACACACAGTTCAGGAGATATGCCGTCTTAAACATTGAGCAGCGTGGGAATGAAGCTGCAGGGCAAAATTCGCTAGAGACATAGGTGGAATATGTGTACAGATAAGCGTGAAATACATAAATACACTCCTGGAAATTGAAATAAGAACACCGTGAATTCATTGTCCCAGGAAGGGGAAACTTTATTGACACATTCCTGGGGTCAGATACATCACATGGTCACACTGACAGAACCACAGGCACATAGACACAGGCAACAGAGCATGCACAATGTCGGCACTAGTACAGTGTATATCCACCTTTCGCAGCAATGCAGGCTGCTATTGTCCCATGGAGACGATCGTAGAGATGCTGGATGTAGTCCTGTGGAACGGCTTGCCATGCCATTTCCACCTGGCGCCTCAGTTGGACCAGCGTTCGTGCTGGACGTGCAGACCGCGTGAGACGACGCTTCATCCAGTCCCAAACATGCTCAATGGGGGACTGATCCGGAGATCTTGCTGGCCAGGGTAGTTGACTTACACCTTCTAGAGCACGTTGGGTGGCACGGGATACATGCGGACGTGCATTGTCCTGTTGGAACAGCAAGTTCCCTTGCCGGTCTAGGAATGGTAGAACGATGGGTTCGATGACGGTTTGGATGTACCGTGCACTATTCAGTGTCCCCTCGACGATCACCAGTGGTGTACGGCCAGTGTAGGAGATCGCTCCCCACACCATGATGCCGGGTGTTGGCCCTGTGTGCCTCGGTCGTATGCAGTCCTGATTGTGGCGCTCACCTGCACGGCGCCAAACACGCATACGACCATCATTGGCACCAAGGCAGAAGCGGCTCTCATCGATGAAGACGACACGTCTCCATTCGTCCCTCCGTTCACGCCCGTCGCGACACCACTGGAGGCGGGCTGCACGATGTTGGGGCGTGAGCGGAAGACGGCCTAACGGTGTGCGGGACCGTAGCCCAGCTTCATGGACACGGTTGCGAATGGTCCTCGCCGATACCCCAGGAGCAACAGTGTCCCTAATTTGCTGGGAAGTGGCGGTGCGGTCCCCTACGGCACTGCGTAGGATCCTACGGTCTTGGCGTGCATCCGTGCGTCGCTGCGGTCCGGTCCCAGGTCGACGGGCACGTGCACCTTCCGCCGACCACTGGCGACAACATCGATGTACTGTGGAGACCTCACGCCCCACGTGTTGAGCAATTCGGCGGTACGTCCACCCGGCCTCCCGCATGCCCACTATACGCCCTCGCTCAAAGTCCGTCAACTGCACATACGGTTCACGTCCACGCTGTCGCGGCATGGGAGCTCCGTATGCCACGGCAAACTGGCTGACACTGACGGCGGCGGTGCACAAATGCTGCGCAGCTAGCGCCATTCGACGGCCAACACCGCGGTTCCTGGTGTGTCCGCTGTGCCGTGCGTGTGATCATTGCTTGTACAGCCCTCTCGCAGTGTCCGGAGCAAGTATGGTGGGTCTGACACACCGGTGTCAATGTGTTCTTTTTTCCATTTCCAGGAGTGTTTATGTGAAATATATTTCGTATGTACGTACATGGGCAAAGCCAGGTAAACAGCTCATCCTAAATCCTTTGGAACGATTTCAACCAAAATTGGTATTCATATTAATTCGATCTCGAAGAAATTCAGTCAGGATAAGAACCACCAGTCTCCTATTGAACTGAGGATGATAACTTGGGGAGAGAAGGGGAGTGGAAGAGGTTGTCAGGCAGAGTTGGCGAAGGAGGAGATGGACACAGGTACGGTGGAAGAGATTTCCAGAGAGGTGGAGGGGTTTAGGGACAGAGAGAGGGGCGAAGAGGAGGAAGAGAAAGGAATGAAAGAGGAGGAGATGGTTAGAGAAAGGGTCAGCAAGAGGTGAACAGAGAGAGGTGACGAGGAAATGGACAAAGGAAGGGGAGGAGATGGAAGAGACAGGGGAGAGGAAAAGAGAAAAGGAAGGGGAGGAGATGGACAGCGCAGGGGGGATGTAGGAGATAGACAGGGAGACAGAGAGGAGGAGATGGACAAGGGGGGAGTCGGAGGGAGAAGGGGAAAGATCAGATGGACAATTTTAATAACGTCAAACCTTGAGCAATAAAAGTTATACAAGAGCAGCATCTGATGACACATGGACCTTTGATGTCTCTCATAAATATTCTGCATAACTGGCGTTACTTGCGGCAGGGTGTGAGAAAAGAATGCATGAAGTTCTAATTCAGTGGAAAGACATAAATAATGATGGTAAATCGACTCCCAGGAAACGTACGAGAGACAAATTCTTCTGTCTGTTCTGAAGATTAACCGTGCATACAAGACCTACTGGGTTGCCCACACTGGACGAGACATTGGCGCAGATTCTCTGAAACCACCTGCGATGCAACGACCATTTGCTGTCGGATGAGCACCGAAGCGCGCAATCCAGTGTCGGGCGCGGCATAGAGCGTATGTCACAGGAATTCCAGCAAATGCGTACAACAGTTTAATAACTGTGCACCCAGTTGTTCAGAGACTGTTGCTTGAGATGTCAGCTCTCTAACGCAATTCGTTAAGAAGCGATCTCTTGTTCGACCTCGAAACCCGACGGCCCCTCCTAAGCAGGTAGTTTCATGGATACACCTGAAATGCATCCTCTTACGTTGCTACACTAATTCTTGAGGCATTTCATGAAACAAGTTATGACGATTACGTGGACTGTTTTCACTGCATATGGTTGAGAATGTCATTACTACTCTACGAATGCGCTACTGTTAATTTTTTTACTATTTATTTCTCCACACTTACACATCTCTAATGTTTTTGTACTAAACGTACCAGTGCAGTGACATTATCTGTTTAACCTTCCAAAGAAACACGGTGTCTATCTAATGAAGTCGACATTTCGCAGTTCCACCAGTTGCCAAATTCTGTATACGTATAACAATGTTGTCCAGAGTATGAAATATCTTCGGTTACTACTAGACTCTAAAAAGCCAAGTTATAGTGTGTGGCGGAGAGTACTTTCTGCATTCTGTTTTCCTCTTCCAGACGCAAATGGTACGCAGGTGGAAGGGTTGTTGTTAAGCCTATGTGTTATCTCCAATTCCTCTGATTATACGTTTATGTTTCTTTCGCTAAATACGGGTAACACGACACAATATGATGGTTGTTTCTAATTGAAATGCACGCCTTCGGAATTTCAACACTAAACGACACCATGTAAAGTCTGCCACTGGCATTGGATGAGCGTAAACAAGACACTTATATGCATACTAAACGAACATATGACGAAATGCAATGTCTTTCTTTGGATCATCTCTATTTAATCTATCAGTCCCGTTTGATAACTGTGCTAGAGCGTGGCCGAGCGGTTCTAGGCGGATCAGTCTGGAACCGCACGACCGCTACGATCGCAGGTTCCAATCTGGCCTCGGGCATGGATGTGTGCGATTTCCTTAGGTTAGTTCGGTTTACGTAGTTCTAAGTTCTAGGGGACTGATGACCTCGGATGCTACGTCCTACAGTGCTCAGAGCCATTTTTTTGAGCTAGAGCGGCGAGTAGTATGTATCAGCTGAAAATGGATTTTCTAAGATACCTCCATCGGGGGGTTGATTTTTACAGTGTTTCTTAGTCTGACATTACTTTTCCTAGTTTACCTTTACGTGCTCGTTCCACTTTAAATTCCTGTTTTCGCATACTTTCAACAATTTAAGTGATTTGACTGCTTCCAGTGATTGTCCGACATTGTGTAATCATAAAAAAGGGGCCTTCCGCCAATTTACGTCCTACCTTACACTATTTTTATTTTGAAGGTCAGCGACCCGTTTCTTGATCAAGCATCCGCCATGTGGAGCTGCTCCTGTACCTGGAACTTCTCTGTATGCCACATGCTTCGTGAGCAGCCTCATCCAGCTGCCAGCGTTATGCAGTAAGGTGTGTTCCATTCGGCCGTTGTAGAATTTTTGTCGAGTTCTACACGGGAGTATTTTGGCCACCAGATGGCCTCGTGAGCATAAAACTAGATCCGAATTTCTTCAACAGTCTGGGATTAGCGATATAAGTTTTATGTTATGTTTCGGTTCGACGAATCTTTCAGGAAACTTGAATGACGCAACAATTTTCTCGCACCCGGTACGTTTGTTTCTACCAGTGATCTACGGTAGACTACTTCAGGAAGAGCTACAAGGACCTTCGCACATTCTAAGCAGAACGGTATAGACCTCCCACAAGATCAACTCGTCTTTCATCCGATACGCATTTTGGTTGATTTTTCTATTCCGATGTGGCTTATTTTACTTTACTGGTATCCCCAGATACAATTATTATGCCACATAAAGAGGCTAACAGGACATTTTGTCCGATTTCAGTGTAACTAATGAAACATAAGTTCCTGGTATCCTAAAGTATCTTTTTAAACAAAGAGATGAAATGCACACATACTTGCCAACGGACCTATTCATGAAGCTAAGAGCTACTTTAAAAAAAAACCATTAACTTGGAAAATATTGTTCAGTGTAATTGTTCCGGCCGGGGCAATTAGTATATGTACTTCTTCAACGACACAGGAATCACATTTTGGAGAGGGTGTTACACTATAAGACAGAAAAGCGACGCACCTCGATGGAGTTATGCAAATTTGTGAAAAACTGATATTTATATAGTCACCATTGGAAAATGCAAAACTGCTAACTTCGGTGGCATATGGATGAATGTGTGACGAAGCAGTGCCATTTCACCTCGCAGTTTCAAGGACAATAAACGGGGGACTTAGTGATACCACTCATAAGATCTTTGTGGATTTCATTCTTTGGATCTGTTGGGCAGTAACTATGTGCTACGGCTTCTTCACCACTTATTAGCAGCAGACACAGTGGCTGCGCCAAGGACTGAGACGGCGTGGAGTTTTACAATTATTTATTGAACTTTCTTTACAATTTCTCGATCGTCGTCGCTGCCCAGCCCTGCGTGAGGTCCCGTCATGGACAGACCACGCGTCGTGGGGCCGGGTTGCCTTGAAGTGCGGGCGTCAGTCCCTGGCGGCGCCTGTGACCCAGACCGTGCTACAGCCAGTCCTGCTGGAAGTTCGCGCTGTAGTTAGTCAGCCATGGTGCCGACCGAACTCGGCCCAACCTCCAGAGCTGGAGTTGACATCTGTCAGCGAACAGATGGCGCTTGCGAGCTGGGTCTTCCGGAATCGTCACTTACGAAGATTGAACATTCGGACACGGACCACGTCTGTCCTCAGATCCAAACTCCTTCCTGATGGCTTCTGTCTGTTGCTACCTGCGCTCCACTATTTATATCCAGCAGGAGGAGGTTTTTTTTTACGCTCGGTGGTAGCTTTTTGTTATTACTACCGCAGTATATTGCAGCGTAACGTAGCGTGCTGGCCTCACTTCCCCTTACTCAGCACTCTCCAGGCTTCACTCAGCACTCGGTCTGTGTGCGTCCTTGCGTCAGTCTGTTGGTAGACTGCTGCTGTCAACAGGGCTATCTGTGCCTGCTTACTTCGCTTCGCCTCGATCGCCGGCGTGCCTCTGTTTTGCCATTATCCACTGCGTGGCCGCAACATATGCAACGCAGGCAGGCGCAAGAACAAAACACGCAAATGTCAGTATTTGAGAGAGGTTGTGTAGTTGGGCTCAAACACGTCAGCTGGAGTAACCGACAAATCCCACGAAATTCGAATAACTGCGTTGCCACTATTTGACGATGTTGACAGTGAATAGGTGAACTTATGACACAACACATCGTCGAGGGGGAAGCGGGCGACCTACAGAGACAACAGAAAGTGCGGACCGATCAGTCATCAGAGAGGCACTCACACCACCGTATTTATCGTTATCATCGATCCGAGGTGCACCTGGTGCTTCAGCGACCACAAAGACCGTTAACAGGTGGCTCAGAATTGGCTCTGAGCACTATGGGACTTAACATCTGTGGTCATCACTCCCCTAGAACTTAGAACTACTTAAACCTAACTAACCTAATGACATCACAGACATCCATGCCCGAGGCAGGATTCGAACCTGCGACCGTAGCAGTCGCGCGGTTCCGGACTGAGCCCCTAGAACCGCTAGACCACCGCGGCCGGCGGTGGCTCAAAAAAAGGGGCCTCAGCTCGTCGCACCCCTTGCGCCCATTACCATTGGTCTCTGTACACCAACAAGCACGTTTGCAATGGTGTCAGGAGCATTTGATGCGGAATCTCTTTGCCTGGAGTACAACTATCTTCAGTGATGAGACATTTTTCGGAATGGGCTCTGATGATGACCGAAACCGTGTCTGGGGGCGCCCCAGACAGCGGTGAGGTACGAACCTGCACGTCGCCCGCCATACGGCCGAACAAAAAGGAGTGAATTTCTGAGGTGTCATTTATTTTCATAGGAGGACACCTTTGGCTGTCAGCCACGGCATCCTTAAAGTACAGCTGTACGGATACGATATTCTGCGCCCCATTTCTTTGCGCTTCATGAAAAGCCATCCAGGAATTACATTTCAGCAAGACAACACCATGCTGCACACTGCGACAATTTCTACTGCTTGACTTCGTGCCCGCCAAACCCTACCTTCATTAGCCAGATAGTCGGATCTCTCTCAAATCGTGAAGATTTGGAGTATTATTGACAACACTCTCTAACCAACGCGGTGTTTTGACGATTTAATGAGCCAAATACGTAGAAGTTCGTATGAGATCAGTCAGAAGGACATACAACAATTTCATCAATCAGGACCGAGCCGAATAACTGCTTGCACAAGTGCCAGAGGCGAAGTAACGCGTTATTTATTGACTTGCTCATCTTATGAAGGCATTTTTTTTAAATAAATCACCGATTTTTACGAAATTGTGCCCATTGGTTTCGGGTATGTGCACAAGATCATTATAAACAAAATTAAACTTTCAAACCGCTGTAGAGGTAACACCACTGGTCAGAATGACGACAAATGGCAACGGAATATTCTCGGAGAAGGGGGAAAGGGTATGGCAAAAGAAAAATAAATAGTTACGAAACGTAGTATAAGATGGTGCCGTAAGCATCATACTTTAACAGCGTTCGACTACAAATGACAAATGAATCATACAACAATGCCTAAGGTGTAGCCGGCCGGTGTGGCCGAGCGGCTCTAGGCGCTTCAGTCTGGAATCGCGCGACCGCTACGGTCGCTGGTTCGAATCCTGCCTCGGGCATGGATTTGTGTAATGTCCTTAGGTTGGTTGGTTGGTTTTGGGGGAAGAGACCAAAGAGTGCGGTCATCGGTCTCATCGGATTAAGGAAGGACAGGGAAGGAAGTCGGCCGTGCCCTTTCAGAGAAACCATCCCGGCATTTGCCTGGAGCGATTTAGGGATATCACGGAAAACCTAAATCAGGATGGCCAGACGGGGGATTGAACCGTCGTCCTCCCGAATGATGTCCTTAGGTTAGTTAGGTTTAAGTAGTTCTAGGGGACTGATGACATCAGATGTTAAGTCCCATAGACCATAGTGCTCACAGCCATTTGAACCATTTTGAACGTAAGGTGTACGTTTGACGTTAAGCAAACTGTACTACTCGACAAGCATGGGTGTACAGGTGTGTTACGTAAGCCCATCCACCACGGCGAGGTCATATCACATCGGATGTGTAAAATCGGTTTTTAACCGTCCTCAGGCCAAAAACCGCACAAAAACCATCAATCACATCGGTTGTTAATTGCCCTGAGGCCAAAAACCGCATAAGAAACATCATTCAAAATCAAATTGGATTATTAATTTCCGTGTGACTGGGGTAGAACATGTTCCATATGCTGTCCACCGTCTTCTGCAACAAGTTGAAATCGAGAAACAGCATGTTCCACAACTGATCGAAGTGTTTCCTGGATCACGTGCAGAATGTGTTGCGCAATGCGGCTAAGTTTGCAATCGGAACACTGAACAAAAAAAAATGTTCAAATGTGTGTGAAATCTTATGGGACTTAACTGCTAAGGTCATCAGTCCCTAAGCGTACACACTACTTAACCTAGATTATCCTAAGGGCAAACACACACAACCATACCCGAGGGAGGACTCGAACCTTTGCCGGGATGAGCCGCACAGTCCATGACTGCAGCGCCTAAGACCGATCGGCTAATCCCGCGCGGCAACACTGAACACAACACCTTTCAGATAGCCCCACAGCCAGAAGTCACACGGATTAAGATCAGGTGATCGGGACGGCCAGGCTGTAGGGAAATGGCGGCCGATAATTCTAGCTTTTCTGAAGTGGCGCTTCAGCAGCTGCTTAACTGGATTTGCAATGTACGGAGATGCTTCATCTTGCATAAAAATGATCCCATCCACACAGCCACGCTGTCGAAGAACTGGAATGACGTGGTTGCGCAAATGACACTCGTCCGGAAGCACCTGTTCTTCGAAAAAATATGGCCCTATGATAAATGATGCCGTAAACCCCAACCATGCAGTGACCTTTTCAGGATGAAGTGGTACTGGTTGATTTGCGTGTTGATTTTCCGTTGCCCGTATTAGACTATGTTGTGTATTGACATATGGAAGTGGGCTTCGTCCGTCCACAAAATCTTACACGACCAGTCATCGTCCACTTCCATGCGAGCGTGAAATTCTAAAGTAAAGGTCTCTCTTGCTGGAAGGTCAACAGGAAGCAACTCGTGCAGATTGATAATTTTGAATGGATAACAAAGAAGGATGTTTCGTAGGATTTTACGCCACGTGCTTACGGGTATGTTCAATGTTCGTGCAATTATCCGTGCACTGCACGTTTGCACACCACCACTCGTCTTCTCCTGCATTGCTGTGGCCACTGCTTCCACTGACATCGAATGAATTACTTTTCTCCCTCTACCGGGTCGCCCACCAAAAGAACCTGTCTCTTCGAATTTCCGAATCATTTTCTCCAGACCCATGAGGCATCGGACCAACGCCTTTTTCAAACCATTCAGCGTCCGGAACTTCTGCAGCGTGATGCGTGCGCAGTCATTATTCTTGTAATACAGCTTCACAAGCAGAGCAGGATTCAGCATTGGAACAGTCATGTCAAAGGTCGCAGACGTGGAAGGAGGAAAATCCGTGTACCCAGCGTGTTTATACCAACTTCAGTGGGTCGTGCTCATGACAGGTGTTTTCATTTACGTATCCTGACACATACAGCGCCATCTATTGATCAATTTTTACACTAGTGTTTGCTTCTGCCATACGTGTTCCCCCTTCTCCGATAATATTGCGATGGAATTTGACGTCATTATGACCAGTGGTGTTGTTTCCACAGCGTTTTGAAAGTTTAACTTTAATTATAATCACCCTGTACATCACATCTACCTATTTCAGTCTCATTTAGATAATTCCTTCGCGGTGCGTTGTTTTCTTTGTCTTATAGTGTAGTTTTAACAAATATCTGGTTTTATGTGTATTCTTGTTACATGCTCTTAGTCTGTTAATAGTAATAATTTTTTTCTCGTGAGCGTCGAGCTGACAACCTAACAGGTGCCAGATATCTGTTGATGAATCGCAGAACATCAAGTGACCATGATATGACAGTCAATGCTCGCTAACATTGCCTATGACGTTTCTGTTTGTATTGCGCTTAGGCAATATGAAAACCATTGTGCTGTACGGATACGTCAGTGGGAAGCGGTTGCAGCAGCACTCTCGCCATTTAGTCTGCTTGTTCGTATCCCTTAATGCCAACACTTCCCTGTATCCATTGTAGGTGGATCAGTTGACACAGATCATTTACTCTGCTGAGTGCTGAGCCTGGACAGTATATCGCGTGCCGAGGAATTTACAGTTTGTCCGGCAGCTGCCCTGGTAATAGAGTAACAGTCAGTGGGCCGGGGAACGTTTACGTGGATTTAATTACGGAATATTTAGTGCCCCGGGTAGGGATCGGATTCACGCACCTATGGAGACATGTTTACGCATATCACAGTACGCGTTATTGAGTGAACGAAACGCACTCCTAGAATTTTTAAAAATATTTTGGTAGTAAACAAAACTTACGCCAATTGACGCATATACAGGGTGATTCAAAAAGAATACCACAACTTTAATAATGTGTATTTAATGAAAGAAACATAATATAACCTTCTGTTATACATCATTACAAAGAGTATTTAAAAAGGTTTTTTTTTCACTCAAAAACAACTCCAGACACACGAGCAATATCAACCCGATACTCCAACTCGTTCCACACTCTCTGTAGCGTATCAGGCGTAACAGTTTGGATAGCTGCTGTTAATTATTTCTCGTTTCAAATCATCAATGGTGGCTGGGAGAGGTGGCCGAAACACCATATCCCTAACATACCTCCATAAAAAAAAATCGCAGGGGGTAAGATCAGGGCTTCTTGGAGGCCGTCCAGAACTTTTCCCTTTGCACAAACACCCAATCTCTGTAAACTGTTTATACCAACGTTTAATACACCACCTATCAGGAGGTTTAACACCATACTTCGTTCGAAATGCACGCTGAACAACTGTCGTCGATTCACTTCTGCCGTACTCAATTACACAAAAAGCTTTCTGTTGAGCGGTCGCCATCTTAGCAACTGACGCTGACGCCTAGTCAACAGCGCCTCAAGCGAACGAATGTACAACTAAATGAAACTTTATAGCTCCCTTAATTCGCCGACAGATAGTGCTTAGCTCTGCCTTTTGTCGTTGCAGAGTTTTAAATTCCTAAAGTTGTGGTATTCTTTTTGAATCACCCTGTATATATATGGAAGTTTACCAGTTTTTTTATTAACCACCTCTTAGCTCTTAATATGAGCCACATAGAATTCCGAAAGTTTATGAAAGACTTATTCTTCATCAAAGTCGGAGTTACTTATGTAAGCGATAAATAATGTGCTTACTGTGGCACCATCGTCATGAGTCCACCTTTATCTCGAAAGAAGCTATTCTTTTTATCCTTTTCATTGGTTGAACTGTTTCAAGCAGCGCCGGCCGGAGTGGCAGAGCGGTTCTAGGTGCAATACAGTCAGGAGCCGCGCGACCGCTACGGTCGCAGGTTCGAATCCTACCTCGGGCATGGATGTGTGTCTTGTCCTTAGGTTAGTTAGGTTTAAGTAGTTCTAAGTTCAAGGGGACTGATGACCTCACAAGTTGAGTCCCATAGTGCTCAGAGCCATTTCTTTTTCAATCAGTAAACACAAAGGCCACCTTCAACCTCTTCACATGACTGTTGCATGTTATAAGAGAAAGATTGAAGTACTGGATGGGACATCCGTTGAGACGCGACTGCTTGCTGCAGATGCTATGGGAGCCCTACCTTATGAGAGGAGGCTGAGAGGCAGCAGGAGGTACGAAATAAAGGAAAGCGAAAGTCGGGCGGACCTGAAGAGGATGTAAGAAGAGAGGAGAGCATAGAGGTTTACCTATCTCTAGCAAGAATAGTAATGATCATATCATAAGTAGTTCGATCCTCTTTTCTCCTTGTTCTTGCTTTTAGCAATTTCTTGTCCTTATCAATTCATGATCTCATATAATTAATTCTTTCCCCCTCAGATTCATTTGCTTCATATAGCTTATTTAGCAATTTCTGCCTTTCATTCTTCTGTGTCTTCATTGATTTAGATTGCGTTAACAACTGCTGTTGTTTTAAGGTCTCCTTACGGTGGCAATGCAAAACAGTTCGCAAATGTGCCCTCAAAAGAACTGCGTAAATATGCCCCATCGCCATATCTGAATGTGTTTCTAAACTACAGTAGGAACTTTACGGCTTTCAAATTACTCAAAAATACCTTGGAAGGAAAAGTAATCTCTTGTAAACCAATATACATTTATCTATTATTATTTCTATAAGTCGCTCTTCTTAGGAGCTTCGATATTTGAGGATCAAATTTTACTCAGCTTTCATATAAACCCATGAATGTTCGTCACTCAAAGGCGTTCATTCAGCTGGAACAGTGTAGTAGTGATTTTCCACTGTCGGTAGGTCTCTAGCAAAAATGATTCCCGAGAAAAGTGCTCTGGATAAATGTGTCCCGTGCGGACGCTTGAATCCGTCTACCCTACATATTACGACCATGCCGACTTGTAAATCGACGGAGTAAAGAATAGCATGACGTTTATGTAGTTAACAGGGCTGACTGTCCCCACCGTGACTGGTCAACAAAACTTGCAGCTCCTAGTGAGGGATACCGTACTTTGAAACCACCCGCGAACAGTTTGCACCAGTCATACCAATGACGATAAAATATTGATGGTGTAGAGCTTCTCAGATCAGTGGTAGATAGGGAATTTTCTGTAGTGACTTATTTCAGTTTGTGTCATTTTTGTGTTAAACCTTGTATTTTATACTTTGCAATATGATTCTAGTGCATCAAACACAACCAAAATAAGGTCACACAGTTTTCATTGTCAGAACAATCGTCTCTAACGTGATGTCGAGTACCATCACCCGTAAAAACAGGGAATAATCTACCCATACTTGTCGTTTCAGGCTGACATATTTATAGTAAATTTATTGCACGCTCGATGTGCATACTGTTACAAAATTCTTGCAGATTCACAGTTACATCGCATGACTAAGTAACTGCAGGAAACATTCGTCTGTATCTCGTGTCCTACAAGTTTACGCATCTTCCTCATGTTTACGCTGCTGAAACTGTGGTTGTTAGTTTGGTACTTAGGGGTGATATTATCATCTCTTTATTCAAATATTAGTAAGACCAGTGCTGTAATAATTATGGTTGATAATAACCTCGTAGTCCAAAGCAATGATTTAAAATTCGCACCCGCACCTGGATCAGAACCCTTGTCTCCCGCTTACTAGGCAGATGTGCTGTCCGCTACGTCGCACTGGTACTACAGATTCAATTGTATCATTGACACAAATTCTAACTCATACCTCAGCCATTGTTATTCTTCCTCTGTACTCGTATCAGTATTGCCAAGGTCCTCCGATATTTCGAATAGCATCTTAGCACTGAGCGAAATGGCGTTAATCCCGCCTGTACATCAGGTGTAGGTGATACATCACTCATATAAAGCTGATATCCCTAAGACATAACCAGTCCATCCCTTAACTATGACAAAATTAAAATAAAATGATACTCTAAATAGTAGCTGAGGTGGTTCGTGTTCTTAATACGTAGACTGTGACAGCATCTTAAATCTTTAAGTTTATTCAGTTCGATCAACTGTTTTGTAATACAGGTTGAGGTAACGCCAGATTTATGTGGCGTTTTCTTCTTCTTCTCTCACCTAGAAGATCGACGAGCGTTACCGGGAGGACCAATATTTACTGATTGTCGATGGACGCACTCTATTTCGTTTACGGAGGGAGACGGCTGAAAGAAAACAGATTCCGGACAATATTAACTGGGACTCTGTGTCGGGCTGTGGAGTCTGGAGAACCGGGGGCTACGGAAATTTGATATATGAAACTCCCCGGGGGCGGCGCACGAAGAAATGACGCAAGAAGGTGATTGATCCGCTGTCGCGTTATTGAATTCTAAAGTCGCTTCACCGCTTTCCCCCCGCGCAGCAGTGCGCCGCCTTCCCAAACTGGTGCACCGTGCGTGAAATACAGGCTCCGTCCCCCGCCAGAAACGCTTCGTCTCACATTCTTATTTCTTCATTTTGGGTCAAATGCCTTGCCTCCGCCAGTTATCTGCCGCGGGAGGACGCCCACGCTTGTTGGCAAGGAGTACTTTAGGGAAATGAAAGACGATCAAGTTCGCAGTTAACTAAATTACCGAAAAATACGTTCGTTACTGAAGCAGCTATCGGACTACTCGAAGAGCTTTCTTATCAGTTCCATTGAAAACTTGATTGGTGAAGCACGCTTGTGGGCGATTTGCACTCGCCGTAGTTACGAGTGGCCTACGATAAGATCAACGCGGCGGAAAATAAATGCAGCACACTCAAGGACTAAGTTGAGTGGTACCGTGGTATAGTACACTATGTGATCAAAAGTATCTACACACCTGGCTGAAAATACATAAAAGCTCCTGGCGCCCTCCATCGGTACTGCTGAAATTCAATATGGTGTCGACTCATCCTTAACCTTGGTGACAGCTTCCACTCTCGCAGTCTTAAGTTAAATCTGCTGCTGGCAGGATTTTTGGGGAATGGTAGCCCATTCTTCATGGAATGCTGCACTGAGGAGAAGTCTCGGCAAGCCGCAGTGGCCGAGTGGCTCTAGGCGCTTCAGTCTAAACACGCTCGATCGCTACGGTCGCAGGTTCGAATGCTGCCTTGGGTATGGAAATATGTGATGTCCTTAGGTTAGTTAGGTTTAAGTAGTTCTAAGTTCTAGGGGACTGATAACCTTAGATGTTAAGTCCCAGAGTGCTCAGAGCCATTTGAACCATTTGAGAGGCCTGGAATGAAGTCAGCATTCCAAAACGTCCCAAAGGTGTTCTGTAGGAGTCAGGCCAAGTCTCTGTGCAGGCCAATCCATTACAGGGATGTTACTGTCGTGTAACCACTCCGCCACAGGCCGTGCATTATGAATATGTGTTCAAATGTGTTGAAAGATGCAATCACCATCCCGGAATAGCTCTTCAACAGTGGCAAGCAAGTAGATGCTTAAAACATCAGTGTAGGCCTGTGCTGTAATGGTGTCACGTAAAAGAACGCGGGTGCAAGCCCCCTACATGAAAAACACGACCACACCATAATGCCACCGTCTCCGAATTTTGCTGTTGGCACTACATACTCTGGCTGATGACGTTCACCGGGCATTCGCCATACCCACACCCTGACATCGGATCGCCACATTGTGTATCGTGATTCGTCACTCCACATAACGTTTTTCCACTGTTCAATCGTCGTGTTTGCGCTCCTTACACTAAACGAGGCGTCGTTTGGCATTTACCGGCGTGTTGTGCGACTTATTAGCAGCCGCTCGACCATGAAACCCAAGTTTTCTCATCTCCCGTCTAACTGTCATAGTACCTGCAGTGGATACTGACGCAGTTTGGAAATCCCATGTGATGGTCTGGATCGATTTCTTCCTATTACACATTACCACCCTCTTCAACTGTTGGTGGTCCCTGTCAGCCAACAGACGAGGTCGGCCTGTACACTTTTGTGCTGTACGTGTCCTTTCGCGTTTCCACTTTACTATCACTGTCAGCCAGCAGACCAGGTCGGCCTGTACGCTTTTGTGCTACGTGTCCCTTCGCGTATCCACCTTACTATCACATCCGAAGCAGTGGACCTAGGGATGTTTAGGAGCGCGGAAATCTCGCGTACAGACGTATGACACAAGTGATATCACCTAACCATATTCGAAATCCTTGAGTTCCGAGCAGCGCCCCATTCTGTTCTCACGATGTCTAATGACTACTGGGGTCACTGCTATGGAGTACCTTACAGTAGGTGGCAGCACAATGCACCTAATATGAAAAACGTATGGTTTTGGGGGTATCCGGATACTTCCGATCTCGTAGTGTATGTGCTTACTGACACGTTGAAGTGTTACTGATTCATGTGTCACCGCCAGCGACGATCAGATGGTCTTCACGAGGCCTTACTGTGTACCCTGAGTGTGAGTCTGCAGGCTCTAACAGTGCTGAGTTCAGAGATGAAAAGTGCAGCAACGTTCATTCTTGGATACAATCATACCTCTCCGATGAGTGTGTACCCCTGCTGAACGGCTTCAGACAGAATTAAGTCACAGTTTGGATCTTCGGGAAGCTGGCTGGGCGTATCGACGGACGCTGGACTGTTGGGCACGATGTGGCGGCAGTGGGCAGCTGCTTCCAACAGTGAACTGTGAAACGTTTCCACACCTGCAGACCAGATTCTGGATATACGTGTAGTACAGGCGCAGTTCTGATTCGAGGCCTCGTACGACCACCAAAGGCTGACCGAACGTCATCCAGGGACAAAGACTGGTCACGTGTTGCACTTGCTATGTCATCGAGGATCGTTGGTCTTGGAGCAGGATTATGATCACATTTGCCCCTGCCCAAGCTACCTCTAATTCAATGGCATTGTCAAGAATGGATATTCTCGTGGGTAAAGGCGTTGGCTGGAGAATGGAATCATGCTCGACAGTAAAGACAATAGGTTCTGGCCGCATGCGAGTCACAGACTTAGTGAGCCGACAGTTCCACAGTGCATTTGCCCACAATACACAGGAACAGGCCGAAGTGGCCGCGCGGTTCTGGCGCTGCAGTCTGGAACCGCGAGACCGCTACGGTCGCAGGTTCGAATCCTGCCTCAGGCATGGATGTGTGTGATGTCCTTAGGTTAGTTAGGTTTAACTAGTTCTAAGTTCTAGGGGACTAATGACCTCAGCAGTTGAGTCCTATAGTGCTCACAGCCATTTTATTGAACACAGGAACAACCCAGTGTTCACGGTGTGGTGGATTGTTAGTAACAACTCATGGTCACGTTTGGGTTTCTGTAGGGTAAATTAACAAGTGTCCGCTACATTGCACAATTCTTATCCCGGCACTACTACCATGTCTTCGATAGGAGGCTGACGTATCTTTTCAGCAGGGCAATGCCCGTCCACGTAAAGATGCGTTGTCGAGGGCACGTCAGTCGCCGCTGTTTCTCAAGGCGCGGCCCAGGCGCAGCTGTGGCACCAGCGGAAACGGGATGGAGAGAAGCGATGTAGTATCGAGTCTGACTTGGAACTACTTAGATATTTTGCTACAAGAAGAAAATGACACAGTGATGTTGTCGTGGCTCCTCAACTTTATGAGGAAGAAGAAGGTTAATAATATTTTTTCGGCACGTTACAGTGGAGGTTGTTAAAATGCACTGATTAACAGCCACCTTGTAAACGACGACACCGAATTCAGACTTTATTTTAGGTTAGTTTGCGCACATTTTGCACCTTAGAGAAGAAAAGAGCAATCTGTTCAAGAAACCCATCGGTTCAGCCGAGAAACTCGCAGTACTGGTTGTTTTCTTCTGTAATACACAAATTTTTGCCTAAAATTATTACAATAATTCTTCTCTTTGTTACAGTTCCAATAGTTTAACAACTCGTAACTTTTAACACATCATGGAACGTTAACAAATTTATTATTAACAACGAATGTTAGAAAAAGAACGCTATAGAACCTCTTCCTGTAACATGTTGTCACATTTCTCCTTTAAGGTGAGAACAATGAAACGTTTGGAAAATAGCTATTTATTCACACTCTTATACATCATTCAGGTAACAACTTCTGCATTGTACTGAATCACGGTGAGAAAAGCAATTATTTACTGTCTCACCATCGACACGTCTACAGCAACGAATAGACAGAGAATTTCAAATAAACGGTATTAATTAAAATGACAAGCTGCTTTTAAGAAACTTACCAAATGGAGTAAAATGATAAACCATAATTTTATTTTAGAAGGAAATACAGCATTCCATTAATATCACCATTCACAAATAATATCAGTCTCAGCTGCCGAGAATTCTTCCGAGTTGTATGGCCGTGGTCCATGGTACTCTTCTATCCATGACGTTTCATCCAAAGCTACGTTGGACATCTTCGGAGGTGCTCCTGCTTGTGCTGAGTCTTACCGACTGGTGAATCGGACGTCGAAGAACGGCCTAATTACCGTGGAATGTTGGCGTGGTCTGGATTTGACGAGATAGCAGGGATAAACCTTGTCAAGTATAAAAAATAATTATCAATCACAGTAGGTCAAAGATAAAAACTTCTCATCGATTCTGTAGCAACACTGTCCATATAACGCTGAATTTCATGGCTTCTTCTTTTCACTTAAAACTATCCCCTGTTAATGTACACGAACAACCTAATGTGCTAAGTATTAGTAACGTGGTCATGTCAGATACTGTTATTATTATTGTACAGAAAGTTCTGTCTCAAGATGAAATTTCGGTCCTTGCAAAAGGACGAAACTTTGGTATTATACCTACGAAAGTACCAGTTGAGAAGACAATTGAGAACTTAGATTCAGGGATACTTACCCTCTCCAAAGAAACTTCTAATGCAAATCGAATCGAAACCACCCCCATGGTCATGAGCCGCAGTAAACTTTTGGAAAGTAACCTAACGAAAGGTGAGGGAAGGACTCTCAGAGATTTAAATGCAGACGAAGGGATAGTTGTTCTTCCTTCTGACAAAGGCAATGCTACTGTTGTTATGAATAAAGAGGATTATAGAAGTAAGATTTCCGATCTTTTAACGTCGAGACAATCTAATACACTTAAGAAAGACCCTACAGCCAGCATATTGAGGAAACCAAATACGCTGATAAAGTCATCTACTTTAATTCAAAAGGAGGAGAAGAAAAGTTTGTTGAGGAGTGAAGCTATGGCCTACCTAAAGTTCATAAGATTAACCTTCCTCTGAGACCCGTTATCAGTGCCAACGTACCAAATAGCAAGATATCTGGCACACTGTTTACAACCACATTTTGGCCGAACTGATTCTTATGTGAAAGACTCATGTCATTTCATTGAGAAACTGAAGGGTCTAACTTTGGCTCCTGAGGATATTCTTGTCAGTTTTGACATAGTGTCTTTATTTACGATGGTTCCGCTTAAAGAAGTTATGGTTTACACAGCGGATGTTTTCCCGGCAGATTTGATTACTCTTTTCAGACACTGTCTCACCTCTATTCAGTTCCACTGGGAGGATGAGTTTTATGAGCAGGTTGATGGTGTGGCCATAGGTAGCCCATTGAGTCCTACGATTGCCAAATTCTACATGGAAAAATTCCAACAATTAGCTCTGGAAAAAGCGAATAAGGAACCATATCGATATGTGGATGATACATTTGTGGTTTGGTCACATGGCAAAAAAGTTTTAGACAAATTTTTTCTTAATTAAATAGTATAAATCATAAAATCATGGAAATGGAGAAAGGCAATGCAATATCCTTCTTGGATGTCTCCGTTATGAGAGAGACTGATGGCAGATTGAAACATAAAGTTTTTCGGAAGGTTACGCGTACCGACATATACTTAAAAAAGGATTCCAATTATCATCCACAACAGAAAATAGGTGTAATTAAAACTCTGGTGGACAGAACTAAAAGGATTTGTGCAACTTAATACCAGGACGCCGAGTTAAAAAACCTAAAGCAGGCTTTTGAGAAGAATGGGTCCTCGAGTAAGGAAATAAATAGAGTTTTGCGACCGAATAACAAGAGGCCTAAGGACAACGATAGGACACAACGATGGAAGAACAGAGATTCTCTACCCTTCATCAAAAAAGCAACTCACTAAAGCGGCAAGATTTTATGGAAACATAACGCTCGACCAATTTTCAGACCAATTAAGGAAATAGGCCAAGCACTTCGTTCCGTTAAAGATAAACGTCCCTCTCTGTCTGCGAGTGGTGTATATAAGACTCCGTGTACATGTGGTAGGGTGTACAATGGAACTACAAAGAGAAGTGTGAATACACGTTTGAAGGGAACATCAAGTCTTTGCCGACTAGGGAAAACAGACAAGTCAGCCGTGGTGGAATATGCTCTCCAGTAGTGTAATCTCCTAGTGAAATTATCGGAAACTGAAGTTTTATGTGCTATGATGAACTATAATCCACGGATATATATATATAGACAAGCCATCGAAATGTATCAACATGGGGATAATTTTAACAGAAAAGAAGAAGCCATGAAACTCAGCGATATATGGACAGTGACGCTACAGAATCGATGAGAATTTTTTATCTATGAAGTACAATGGTCGATAGTTATATTTTATCCTTGACAAGGTTTATCTCTGATATCACGTGAAATCCAGACCACGCCCACTTTTCACGGTATTTAGGCCGTTCTTCGACGTCCGACACGTCAGTCGGTAAGACTCAGCACAACCAGGAGCACTTCAGAAGATGTCCAACGCAGCTTTGGACGAAACGTCAGGAGTAGAAGAGTTCCATGGACCATGGCCATACAACCCGGAAGAAATCTCGGCAGCTGAAACATCCGGTCGTGAAAGCCTTCAATGTATAATATCAGCCTTTTCTGATACTATTAAACTTCACATTTTCCAGTTTCATATCCATCACCAAATTTGTAAATGCCATATGCCTTTATTACTCAACTAAAATACAGTGGTGGGATCTTCCCATAGTCATACCCAAGCTTTGTAGAAATATGTTTGGTATATTGCATCGTAGCTGCATCTAGGTATTTAATTTTCAGTTCTGGGGATGCTTTATTCCATTCAGGAGATACATATTGTCTTTAACACTCATATTCCTTCTCTTACGTAAACTTCTGCATTGTGTCACTGGAATCAAGACCTTTGTTTATCTGCACGGATGTTGAATGTTCATCTGAAACAGTTAATGTAGCCTGTATCTATCTCACATCTCAGGCTCTCCCAGATTAAGTGATGTGGATACAACTTATATATTATCTCTGGAATCAGCCGCAATGTTTGAAACAATACTGTCGGTATTTTCTTCCAACTGAGAGAGTCAAATATTGGAAACAGTTCTGCAATAAAATATTTCCAATTTCGATTCGTCCACTGCATCAAAACAGTGCTTGCAAATAGTTTAGGCACACGTTTAAATTTCGTTGAATTCACATATGTCATGTATCGAACAATATTTCAGCTTGTGTGTTACTTGATGTTATTACAGATCTAAATTATGAGTTTATATTAAAAATTCACTGCTCTAGTTGTAATTTTTTCCAAGATTTAATGTTTACCCTTTCGTAAACAGATCTACAAGATACTGTTTTTTCGACTAAAATATTTCTTTCTCCTAAACTACTAGTTCTACTTCTAATAAATTTTATATGTTGCTTCATTACATCATAGTAATCACAAGAATCATAATACAACATAAAGGAAAAATACTACTGCTTTGGTTACCTCTCAAAGAAGTTTATTTTCAAATTTTACTCTAGAAAACTTTGCAAGCAGCGCCAACTTTTCTTGAAATGGTTTTTCATAACTTTATCAGTTTCGGCCCTGAGTCCGTCTTCAAATGGTAGCGTTGCCTTCTACATTTGTGTCATCCTGTAAAATTGGGGGCTTTTCAGGGCGACACAAATGTAAAAGAAATTAACGCTACCATCTGAGGATAGGGTCAGGCCCGAAACTGGTAGTGATATAATAAAATCATTTCAAGAAAACTAGTGGCTGGTTGTAGTATTTCCTATACTGTAGTTTACGAAAACAGATGCGGTGTTTTCCCACCAGTACGGATAAAATAATAATATTATTTTCTTTTTTCCCGGTGAATTCGGTGGAAAAATTGGTCAGTTTCGAGGCACGGTAACTAGCTATTGGCAGCACTTAGCCGAATACTGACCACGCGTTTGTTTTCTCCGTGTCTTGTTTGTAATGGAACAGCAATCAAAATCCGAGTTATTGAGGAACGAAAATGACTGATTCTGCTACTGAATTTATCTGGTAAAAATTTCGTTTGAGAGGCGACAAAATTAGTAGTCAGCATTCGTATGGTTTCTATGCTGCAATAAAACGGCAGTAAAAATGTCATAACTGTAGGAGTAGCAGTTTTCGAGAAATGAATAATTTTAGTACTTTCAACATTGCAACACAGTCAGCAATCGTGATAATCTAATATATAAGAAACTGTGAGTCTCGATTGCGGAAACCGAAGCAACCTTTACCTGAGTTTAAGCCCAAATAATTGAGCCTTCTTCAGAAGATATACCTAAATCTATAATCTGTCTAAGAGGGCGTCGTCTAAAAATAAAACTAATACTGCTTGAATAGGCGTTGTCTGCATTTTTAAAATGTGACTACGCCTATTCAGGCTGTTTTTGTTTTATTTGTAGACAATGCCCTCTTAGACAAATTATAGATTTAGGTATATCTTCTGAAGAAGTCTCAATCACTTGGGCTGAAACCTAGGTAAAGGTTGGTTTCATTATTTCAATCGGGGCTGATAGTTTCTTGTATATCGAAAAATTTTAGTCAGAAAAACTGGATCTTTTTAGCTCTGCTTACAAAGTGGTAAAACATCCTGTTATTAGAGCTACAGTGTTGAAATTTAACTGAAAACCCGTAATTAAGCTGTCCAATAGCATCATATAAGCCATTGACTGAAATTTTGTTACTTTAGGGACATGTACAGATTCAAGGAAATATAGGAGTGCCCTTAAATTTCCTACTGGCGCTATAGCAGGCCAAATTTATGTTTCCCGAAGACGAACATGCGGAAACTACTGACACAGGAAAAAATTTACTTACTGTCTTCCGTGCTGAACTGTACCCACTAAAATCTAGTGATCATACAGAACCCATATCTTTTGCTTCACTGACACATTTGATCCTGTCCAAGCATTATTTCTCTTCTATTTCTATGACATGAATCCCTAATGTTTCTCCATATTTTCTTAAAGATCTCACGTAAATGCCATGAAATATAGGCTTATTAAAAGAAAAGGGTCCTGGTTTAACTATCGTTTTCTCAGGTTTTTAGCAATAGGAGAATCTTTCCCAGCTGTAGTATTTTCGTTACGAATCTCAGCAGAATAAGTCATCAGAATTATAGAAAAAGTACTGCCCGCTTTTGTCTATATACTTTCTACTGTTTATTTTCAGTTCCTCAAACAGAGAGCTTTTGGAACAAGCAAAGGAATTTTCGACCAAATGGCAGTTGAACTGTGAGGGATCTGATGAAACGGGGACTTACTCGCTCTGCAGGGCTTGCAAGAACCATTGCCTAATTGAAATAAAAGGAGCACGGTGCTGGGGACAGTCCGTTGCAGGATGTCAGTCGGCATATTTATGATCGTTTGCAAGCGAGAATACACGCTTGCGTTGTCACCTGAAGCGGTTACCTGTGTATTGTTTCAACATTTCGGGCACCTTATCCCGTGACATGAGTGTTTGATTCGGTCTGAGTCTGTTATCACATATTCGTACATTGATGATGTGCCTGTCGCTTTACTTGTCAATGAATTGACCTTGCCTTTGTGGCTGTTCCATTTTAATTTCCGGCAGTACGTACTGACGCAAACATGCTGCAAACCACTCTACGGTATATCGGAACGATATTAAGAGAAGGGATAGTTAAATGCTCCCGTCCGGCAGTGTTCGTGGTTTGTGGGTTCACTAAATTGTTGACAAGAGACCCCGCAATGTTTCCATTGAAATTTACGTGTCCGATTTCCTTTTCTAATCCCTCTTCTGCCCGAGCCTCTATTCCTTCGTTGACGGGACCATTTTCCTCGAGCAGTCCTCCGTTCCCGAGTCGATACGCCAACTCATGTGTTCTTACCTCTGTAACACACTGGTCATATTGAAATCAAGGCTCCGTAATTAAACAAAGAGGATATTTACAGTAGCTACCGGATCCTAATCATCGTCAGGTGCGACGTATCATTCCAAAATATCTGAGGGAATTGTAATTATGCTGTGAGAGCTTGTGGGAGTTAATTAATGCCACCATACCGCATACGAATTCTGTTCGCTGCAGGAATACTGATATTTGCTTTTGATGCCGATTATTTATATTTAATAATATTACAGGTCCTTTTAATGGTGGTTTGAAGATCAGCTGATTTTCTGTTTTTCTAGCTGGTTTAGTTTGTAATCCTTGAGGCACAGAAATCGCAATCTGTGGGTGTGACACAGGATGAAGGATATATCAGAAATATCGACAGCAAAAATCGACTTCTGTTAGTCTCTATATGAGAAATCTGTCTCTGAACTAATGTTGTTGTTGTGGTCTTCAGTCCTGAGACTGGTTTAATGGAGCTTTCCATGCTACTCTATCCTGTGCAAGCGTCTTCATCTCCCAGTACCTACTGCAACCTACATCCTTCTGAATCTGAACTAATATTAAGTCATAATTTCGTACCTTGCAACCAGTTGTGTGTGAATATTCTCACCTTTACTATTCCCTTGAATGGCTCCATCCCTGAGTAAACAGTTTACATATACTAATGAAATAAATGGAACCCATGTGTGACAATATGGAACTACAAGCAAAATCATTAAAGTATTTGTTTTGTTCTCAGATCGTATTACAGAGCGTTTCGCATAGTTCAAGGCACTGTCAACAAAACAATGGCTCTGAGGACTATGGGACTTAACTGCTGAGGTCATTAGTCGTCTAGAACTTAGAACTACTTAAACCTAACTAACCTAGGGACATCACACACATCCATGCCCGAGGCATGATTCGAACCCGCAACCGTAGCAGTCGCGCGGTTCCAGACTGAAGCGCCTAGAACCGCTCGGCCACTCTGGCCGTCTCACTGTCAACATATACTAAAGATTAACATTTCCGTTGTACATACAACCCATAGAGTGAATGAGTTAGAGTGCTGTTATTTGTAGCATCGTTCACAGAAGTAGGTCTAGAAGATGGAGACCGTTCCTCGTATATTATGAGTGTCTTTTCTGAATTCAGGGTGACCGGCTCAACTTGAAAGAAGGCACCCCTGTTTCGTCATTCTCTGTTCCAACACGTTACTCACACGCCCCTACACGAAACAAATAAACCACAATCAGTAGATGTTACAATTGGTACCTGATTCTTGTGCTGCATGTTACACAAATGCATTCAAATTATGGTTTTAAATGTGTTCGTTAGAGAGCGAAGGCCATTAAGGTACTTCAAACTGTTTTTGTGAGATTATTCAGACTGATTACTACAAAAATGTGGTAGCAGCACGGCTACATTGCGAAGTATTTGCTATCCAAAGGTTCTGTGGAACATGTCATGTATGACAGAATCTGTTACTGTTGTTGGCGATCCGTCCGTCAATTGGCAACAAGGCAGGCAGTTCTCTTGGAGCTTTTGGAGACCGGTAGACTAAATGGTTGAATGCCGCAATCTTCTATCTTCTTACCACTTTCGTAATTACCATCAGCAACAGCAGCAAGAACATCAACAACGATGACACGGTAGCAACACTATACTAGAACAGGGTTTCCCAAATGGTGTTCTGCGGAGAACTGATGTTCCGCAGGACGTGAGTGAGCTATTGCTTATGATTTAAAATTGAGCTATTCACTAAATGAATAAGTATTTCTCTTTTTTTTAAAACTAATTAACTTTCAAAAGTAGCAGGATTATCAAAGTGTTCCATCGCAGGAAAAAACTGGCAACCACCGCACTAGACAGGCACTAACAACGTACGATACAATTAAGATACCTGCTGTGCGAATGTGTAGTGACATCCACTAGATCTTTACTCTCATAATCCACCTTAATCAGTCAATAAATCGCCCACTAGTTCGGATCAAGTACAGAACTTTTATCTTCTGAATTTCTATGACAGATATTTGTCGCTTGCTATTCAATTCGCTGTGACGGATACTTCCACTGTTGCTCGAGTCGCCTGCGAGTGAACTGCTAAAAACGGCGCTTCCGCGGCTTGGACGAGGCACCTTCTGTCTATTTAGGAACGACCAAAAATACATATTGGTGCCACAAATCCGAGACGTTGCATACAACTGTATAAAAATTAGTACATGAAAGTGCTGTTGAAGATAGGCGACAACCATTTCATTCGAGTTGTCACCGCAATTCTAAGGAAGAGTCAGTAACTACTTTTCTGGAGCGTTACAGTCATCTTTCGGTCATTTCGAAGATACTGACAGGCCAAAGACTTGGCAAAAGAAGAAAGACTGGCTATCGTTACCAGATCAGTTATGTATAACGAATTATCAAAGACCTCGCAGCATGACGCTCTAAAACAATATGCAACTGGGAAGTGCATTTTCCTCCTTTCCTCGCTTTGAAACTTCCCATAAAGCATATGCAAATTACTGCTTTGCATTATTTATTCCTGTCCCACGTTGATTACACCATACTTTCAGTGTGTTACTTCTCCTCCCTTTGTCCCACTTTGACCCTGTAATACATTCCTCTCTGCCGTGCAGTCCTTCCATCTCTAACACATTATCCTGGATCTGTTAGAATGGGTTTGTTATTTTATAGAAGATCTTTCTTCCTCCCTTGAATTAAACGTGTTGTTGACGTCTTTTGTAGACGGCATTGGAAAATCAGTTTGCATAATCTCTTCTCACATACTCTATATCAACTACCAATCCTTCCTGAGATACCATTAAAGTTTCTTCGCTCCGACTATATCCCAACATTACTTCGTAGTATCTAAGAATGTATCTTATCTAGTGAATCAAATGTTCTCTTTCTAATTCTTCATTGCAGTATCTGTAGTTTATCTAATTTGCGAGTACTAGACATTAACTTGCATTTAGGCATTCCGTCTTAACCACTGTATTTTTAGGAATTTATTTTAAAGCTGTTAGATAAGATTTTTGTTTGTTCCCTAGTCATGCTCAAGACCTTTCCCACAGTGAGTGTCCTTTCGTTTACAGCATAACTTTATAAATCATTGGTTAACAACCTCAGTATCTGAGTGTTTTTAACATTTTCACTTTCAAATACATATGGAATTAACATTTGGTGGCGCTTTTCATGAATGTAGTGAAATTTATTCTACATATATTCGTGAACCTGAATTGAAGACTGCCCCTGTCAACAGATGGATTGCATCACCAGATTTACAGCACTCTCAGAGACTTTAGTAAAACACTCAGCAAACAGTAGGCAGTGAACTTCTGTTATATGTGTTCTGTCTCTGCAGTATCATTCGTGATATTTTATGTTCTGATAAATTTTCTTTCCAGAGTATTATGCTTTTCTCCAGAACACAGAAAAAGAAGTTTCAGGACTAATCATCACATTATCTAAATTCTGTATATTAAAACATTTACGTATTTCACACAGCAATGTGGTTTGGGGCAGTATCTGTGAGAGGTCCGCAAATTTTGTATTAACAGCGATATCTCAGAACTGTTTGTCTGAATTTTCGAATCATTAGACTGAAAAGTGTTCTAAAATAGATGTTAGTTACGACTATAGTTTTGGTGTAGTAACACATTTGTTGGAAAGGAAAAGAATTAACCATTTTCGCCGACAGTAGAGGCATATAAGGCACTATATGCCAATGTCAGTTCGTCCTAGCGCCGATTACGTGCCTCCAGAAATCAGTCTGGTTTCCCTTATGAGAACACAAAGGTCATTCGCTGCGATGATGATGAATAGAGTCTCTAGATGTTCTACCGTCACAATACGGAGAAGCTATTTTTCCCCATTTTAATTGTCATTTAGTGAATCTACGCAACTGCAATGGCGAGCCCTCACCCGGTTTAGTATCTCCACTGTCTTCGGTTTAATTCAGTTCTCGGAATGCTGAGGCTGTACTTCTGGAACCATAGTTGCAGCTGTTCGTTTATTCTTTGATTCTAGTCACTCGTCCGTTGATCCATTGATCTGTAATCGTCGTTCTGAAATTGCTCAACCAGACGTAACGTTGGTTGTAAATACTTTACACGTCTGTAGGTTACTAGTGAGAGTTTTCCAGTTGTCTGGTAGGCCTGTGTTATCTACATTTTCTTTTCATTCCCTGTGGAAGGGGCTCATTTCAAACCATCTCCGGACGTAACAAGTGATACAAGACTGTAAACAAATAAGTGTGCGTGTGTTTGATGGTCCCAAGGCCAAGTTCACAGCGTGTTCAATTGTCTGTCAACAAGCTGTACACTTCTATTTGCAGTTGGCAGTTTGTTATTTACACGGAATGTTGAGGCTTTCGTTTGAGATGGATTAGGTGAAAGTCTACATCTCATGATATACTGAGGACTATATCTGTGGCAGCAAAAGATTTCCTGGTGATCAAGGCGTCATCCGCACAACGGAACATTATTTCCAGGGTGTCAAGAGCGAGCATTGAGCATTGTGCTAATCCATTTATTTATATTCCTGTGTTGATCGTATTTCCTTCACGTATGAGTTGAAAACATGTGTTATTGAGCATATTCTGTATTGGGCACCCCTTTCATGGCACATGGCATAACTCAGAAAATTGTAGATGACTCGCTCCCTCAAGATGGTGTCATATGCTTATATGAGGTCCCGGAATATCGCGAATTTCCTCAGGTTCTGTTGGAAACGGATTGCGCGAGGAGTTCCGGATGAATCCGTCAAAGCCAGGGCCTCGACTGGTTTCATGTTTATAACTGTGTAGGTAGCTCCTTGTACTGAAAATGATCTGAAGAAGGTCGATTCAATCCGAGAATCTCTTTTTTCGTAATTCTCGTTTAATCTCCATCGTAAGTAACTTCCGGCAAAACACTCCATAAGTACCCACAGTTGCATTCACGACCACACTCGTTGAGGCAGATAACGGTTTCTCAGTTTTTGCAGTGGAATCGTCAAGTTTATTCTAGAAGCAGCCAAACTGTGCAGGCGGTCGTCAGCGGTTTCTGGGTCGTCATTTCCTACATCTTCACACAATTCCTAACAGTGGTTATTCCATCCGGGAATGTACTCCCATCTCACTATCCTTGGCTGGTGTTTATTGGGAGTGCTTATAACAACGGATTTGAACCAGTGGTAGTCCTTCGGTGACGGGTATCAAATGATTGCACTTGTCTACGTCAGAGCTATAATTTCCTCAACCGGCACTCACGCTGTTCCATCTGGGTTGAGGAGTTGATCTGAACAGCGATTTTTTAAAAAAAAAAAAAAAAAAAAAACACCAATATCTATTTTCACCGGTGTGTATTGGTTGTGTCAATAATCAGAAAGAACCTATCCTTGAGTAGGGAATGGTCTAATTTGAGCAGTTGTTACGTAGCACAGATCAGAATTTTAATCCATTCTCCCCGCAGCCTCTGTCTTTGGGGTCAGAGATCTGGTACAGATTATTTATTTCGTCCCATCCATGAGAATCTCGCCCCACTCATCGCTTTGGGCGCAAGACCGCAGTTTTGGTGTGAAAGATAAGAAGAACTTCGTTTAACCATTCCTTGTGCATTGGTTTACAAACGTTTATTATATTTGTGTCGCCAAATCTGATATTTATGACGTGTATGTTGCTTACGCTGATAATGTAAAGCGGCTATACATTTACTTTGTGGCAGCTGACATACTTGATGACGTCATAGGCATATCATAAATAGCCCACACTATTACCAAGGAATTAGTCTCAGTAGAGTCTTGTATGCAATTACCAAGAACATTCCGAACATGACGATAGTGAGACGAATTTCAGAGATTTATCTAGCATGTGGAATTCTTATAAAGTAACCACGGCAACAGACATCGCAAGGATTGTGAGGCGCATTCCCGATACCTTAAGCGAAGGAATTCCATTTCTTGGAAAAATCAGTTGCGAGACCTCAGAAAAATCGGCGTCATAGTTCTCATGAAAACCTGTTCGGTAAATTCAAAAAAACCAATATACTCGGAAAGCCGTGCGACGGTTCTGCTACCAGCATAACATATTTGATATCAGAATCATGAGAATGAGACGAGAGACATAAGGGTCTCCACAGAGACATGTATGTTGTCCGTTTCCCCTCTCTCACGCAGCAAATGGAATAGAACTGAAAATCTCTAACCCTTGTACTACGGAACCTCCGCCATGCATTACACGAGTACATCGACTTGCTGAGCACATAAGTTGACTTAAAAGCACCCGTGGTGTAGGTGCAACGTCTTTGATAGGTAATCTGTACCGAGTTTGAAATCCGCCACATCTTAGATGCGTATTAATAATGAACATTGGCGGCTGAATACTTCCGGCCTAAGACGTCAGCCACATTCCACCAACGGCCTTGTTAAAGAGGACGAAGGAGCGGATAATGGTTCGGGATACTGTCTTCTCCTTTGGGAGGCAAACTGCCCATAAATGAGGAAGAGTCAATAATAATCTATAGCATGGGGATGCAGAAGCCAGTGGAAACCACTGCATTAGAGGCACATATCGTGTATTCACAGGACATGTGGCCCGTAACTGAAAAAGTCTCATGATGATCTCTCCATTGGCAAAAGATACCAGAATAGTCCGCCATTCAGATGTCTGGGAGGTGACTGCCATGGGGGAGGTGATAATGAGAAAAATATTGAATAACCAACGAAAGGATAACGTTCTACGGGTCGAGGAGCTAGAAAATCGGAGAAGGGAAAGCAAAAGCTCAATCTAGATACAGTACGGGCCAGTGAAGTAAAATGGAACGAAGATAAGGATATAACGGGTGTAAGTTTCGTCATGAACAGGAATGTAGGGTAGAGAGTATGTTATTGTCAACAGTTCAGTATAGGAATCGACAGTAAGCCAACACCGACAGCGATAGTTCAGGTACCTACGCCGACGTCTTAAGATGAAGATGAAGAGATAGAGAAAGTATATGAGGATACTGAAAGGGTAATACAGTTCGAAAAGGGAGATCAAAATCCAGTAGTCATGGAGGACTGGAATGTTGGTTGTTGTAGGGAAAGTAACACAAGGAAAGGTTAGAGGAGAATATAGGCATGGGAAAATGAATGAGAGGGGAGAAAGCCGAGGTAAGTTCAGTATTAAATTTCAGATAGTAATAGCGAATACTCTGTTCAAGAATGAGAAGAGAAGAAGGTACACTTGGAAAAGGTCGGGTGATATGGGAAGATTTCAGTTAGATTACATCATGGTCAGATAGATATTCCGAAAGCAGATGGTGGATTCTAATGCGTACTCAGGAGGAGATACAAACTCAGGTCACAATGTAGTAGTAATGGAAAACAGACTGAAGTTCAAGAGATTAGTGAGAAAGAATCACTACGCAAAGAAGTGGGACACGGAAGTACTATGGAATGATGAGATATGCTTGAAGGTAAGTAAGGCTGCAGACAGAGCAGTAGGGAATAGCTCAGTAGGCAACGCAGTTGAAGAGGAATGGACATCTCTGAAAAGGGCAATCGCAGAATTTGGAAAGAAAGACATAGGTACAAAGGAGGTAACTGCGAAGAAACCATGGGTAACGGAAGAAATACTGCAGCTGATTGATAAAAGAAAGAAGTACAAAAATGTTCAGGGAAATTCAGCAATACAGAAACACTAGTCGCTGAGGAATCAGATAAATAGGAAGTTCAAGGAAGGTAGACGAAATGACTGAATGAAAAACGTAAAAAAAATTTTAAAAGCAATGATTGTCGAAAGGACTGTTTCAGCATATAGGAAAGATAAATTACCTGCGGTGAAATTAAAAGAAAGGGTGGTAACATTAAGAGTGCAACGGTAATTCCACTATTAAATACAGCGGAGAGAGTGGATGGGTGGAAATAATACATTAAATGCCTCTATGAGGGGGAAGACTTGCCTGGTGCGGTGATAGCGAAAAAAAAAAGAGTCGATTTAGAAGAGATGGGGGTTCCATTATTATAATGGGGATTTAAGAGAGCTGTGGAGGACTTACGGTCAAATAAGGCAGAAGAGGTAGATAACATTCCATCAGCATTTGCAAAATCATTGGGGAGAGTTGCAAGAAAACGATTATTCACGTTGGTGTGTAGAATGTGGGAATCTGTCGGCACAACATCTGGCTTACGAAGAATATCATCCACACAATTCGTAAGACTGTAAGAGCTGACAAGTGCGAAAATTATCACACGATGAGCTTACCTGTCATACATCCAAGGTGCGCGAAGAAGAATATAGAGAAGAATAGAAGAGATAAATTAGGTTGTGTTAGATAACGATCAGTTTGACTTTAGGAAAGATAAAGGCCCCATATAGGCGATTCTGACGTTGCTGTTGATAATGGTAGCAAGAATAAAGAAAAATCGAGACACGTTCATAGGATTTTTCGACTGGAAAAAGCGTTCGCCAGTGTAAAATGGCACAAAATGGTCGAAATTTTGAGAAAAATGGGGACGAGCTATAGGGAGACACGGGTAATACAGAATATGTACAAAAACCAAGAGATGGGCAACCAAGAGCGAAGTACTCGGATTAAAAAGGGTGTAAGAAAGAGATGTTGTCTTTCGCTCCTACGGTTCAAACTGTACAGCGAAGGAGCAACGATTGAAATAAAAGAAAGGTTCCCGAGCGGTATTAAAATTCAATATGAAAGGATATCAATGATATGATTCGCTGATAACATTGCTGTCCTGAGTGAAAATGTAGAAGAATTACATGATCTGCTGAATGGAATGAACAGTCTTATGAGTACAGAATATAGACTGAGAGGAAAGTAATGAGAAGTGGCAGAAATGAGAACAGCTAGAAACTTCACATCAGGATTGATGGTCCCGAAGTAGATGAAGTTAAGGAATTTTACTACGTAGGCAGCAAAATAATCAATGACAAACAGAGCAAGGAGATCATCAAAAGCAGAGTAGCACTGACAAAAAGGGCATTCCTGGCCAATATAAGTCTACTAGTGTCAAACATAGGTCTTAATTTGAGGAAGAAATTTCTGACAACTTTAATTTCGAGCACAACATTGTACGGTAGTGAGAAATAAACAGCAAGAGAACTGGGACAGAAGAGAATCGAAGAATTTGAGATGTGTTTCTGACGAATGATGAAAATTAAATGGACTGATAATGTACTGAATGATGAGGTCCTGCGCAGAATCGGAAAGTAATATTTGGAAAACACTGACGAGGAGAGGGGATAGGTTCAAATGGCTCTGAGCACTATGGGACTTAATATCTGAGGTCGTCATTGCCCTAGAACTTAAAACTACTTCAACCTAACTAACCTAAGGACATCACACACATCCATGCCGTGGCAGTATTCGAACCTTCGACTGTAGCGGTCGCGCGGTTCCAGACTAAAGCGCCTAGAACGGCCACACCGGACTGCGAGAGGAGATAGGATGATAGGACATCAGTTAAGTGGATTTTCATGGTACAAGAGGGAGCTGCAGAGGACAAAAGCTGCAGAGGAAGACAGAGATTGGAATACATCCAGCAAATTATTGAGGATGTAGGCTGTAAGTGGTACTCTGAGATGAATGGGTTGGCACAGAAGAGGAATTAGTGGTGGGCCACATCAAACCAGCCAGAAGACTGATAGCTCAAATGCGAAAGGGATGTACCTCATTTTCTAATCGCTTATAGAATCCGATGTGCTTTCTTGTAGCTCTTTTCCTTCATGGCATTCAATATCTGCTGATGTCTCTCTACCTGTTCTGAGAGTAAACTAGTCACTGTATCTCTTGTGAAGATCTTCCCGGTCTTCATGGATACTGCTGCTCTAACATTTACTTGCGTGCAAAACTTAAAGACGAAAGTAACTATCACTTGATGTGTCACCTCCACGTAACATAGCTCGACGGAACTTGGAACATACGTACAAAGTACTTATATAGTACCGTTATGTAACGGAGGGTCAGTAAAAGAAATAAGCAATGAGACAAATAGAAATTACACTTTTATTCAAAGACATTAATTTCACATAAATTCACTACGATTCGCCTCCGCTAGACGGCATTTCATGCTCTGAAACGTGCTGCCATGTAGACCACAATGTTGGTAAGTTGTTCCTTTTCCCAACTAGCATTGTTGACATCTCAACTAGCGTTGTTGACAACTGCTGGATGGTCACTGTAGCATGTGGACGTGCTGCAATACGTCTTTTCAGTCGCTCTCCACAAATGATTGATGGCATTTAAGTCAGCGGCACGGGCAGGTCAGTTTATTTACCAAATATCATTTCGATCCAAGAGCTGAGCTACTTGCGCTTTTCTATGAGGTCACGCATGGTCGTCTATACAAGTGAAGTCAGGGCTTAATGCAACCCTCAAAAGGCACACGGTGTACTGTCACAACCACTTTTACCGGTGAGTGTACCGTATTCACAGATTTGGCGGTCAGTTACGTCCATGTAACATTATGCCTCTCCACATAACAACACCTGCACGACCAAACATATCATGTTCGACAATACTGGACGTCCTCTCAAACTAACGAATATTGCCGAACGTTACCGCTCTTGTAATCGAGGCGTTATTGTATGGTGAGGCGGAACATTGAATCAATGTACTGTCCCACAAATCTTTGAACACAGTACTCTTACTGGTTAACGCTACTTTGCCATTGTATTCCTTCCCTTTGGGCGTCATTTGACGCGTGCAGTAAGTCCTGTCGTGTACAAACCAAGAGGTACACCAGACATCCGGCGAATGGCCGCCACTACACAGGCTTAACCACTCGTCAGGCGTCTCTCAGTGCCGGGGAGCAGCCTCAAGGCGTCTCTCACAAAGCTGGAGCTACAACTGCCTCCACGCTACTTCCTCCAGCGCATCGTATACATCTAACGGCAGTATGAACAGCCGCCATACAGAGCGCTGTGAACTGCGAAATACGTTGCTTCCTCCTTAGTTAGGCGGACATGAGAATCCTTCTACCGACAGGCACCAAAACAGGATGTGCTTCGTACGCTCGCGCAGCTACGAACCAGCAATTACACAGTTCAGTTCAGTCCTGGCAGTCAACTCGGTACAGTACTTTGCGGAATAGCTTCCGACCTAGCAGTAGCTGCTTGCGCAGAACTAGGACCCGTAACAGTGTGACTACATAATTACATTCACTTACAGGAACATCATAGACAGCCAAGAGATTGCAAATTTATTTAGTTGTTTTGTACCGAGTTGTAACATACTCTTAATAAATGTTTTCTGTTACTTCTTAATGTGATGCCACATTTCTGTTAGAGTGCCATCCTATAAAACAAGTGTTAGTTAGCAACCGTGTAAATCAGCCACCATCTAGCCATGAACCATGGACCTTGCCGTTGGTGGGGAGGCTTGTTTGCCTCAGCGATACAGATAGCCGTACTGTAGGTGCAACCACAACGGGAGGGGGAGGGGGGGGGATCAGTTGAGAGGCCAGACAAACGTGTGGTTCCTGAAAAGAAGCAGCAGCCTTTTCAGTAGTTGCAGGGGCAACAGTCTGGATGATTGACTGATCTGGCCTTGTAACACTAACCAAAACGGCCTTGCTGTGCTGGTACTGCGAACGGCTGAAAGGAAGGGGAAACTACAGCCGTATTTTTTCCGAGGGCATGCAGCTTTACTGTATCGTTAAATGATGATGATGTCCTCTTGGGTAAAATATTCCGGAGGTAAAATAGTCCCCCATTCGGATCTCCGGGCGGGGACTACTCAAGAGGTGGTCATTATCAGGAGAAAGAAAGCTGGCGCTCTACGGATCGGAGCGTGGAATGTCAGACCCCTTAATCGGGCAGGTAGGTTACAAAATTTAAAAAGGGAAATGGATAGGTTAAAGTTAGATATAGTGGGAATTAGTCAAGTTCGGTGGTAGGAGGAACAAGACTTCTGGTCAGGTAACTACAGGGTTACAAACACAAAATCAAATAGGGGTAATGGAGGAGTAGGTTTAATAATGAATAGGAAAATAGGAATGCGGGTAAGCTACTACAAACAGCATAGTGAACGCATTATTGTGGCCAAGATAGATACGAAGCCCACGCCTACCACAGTAGTACAAGTTTACATGCCAACAAGCTCTGCAGATGACGAAGAAATTGAAGAAATGTATGATAAAATAAAAGAAATTATTCAGATAGTGAAGGGAGACGAAAATTTAATAGTCATGTGTGACTGGAATTCGTCATTAGGAAAAGGGAGAGAAGGAAACGTAGTAGGTGAATATGGATTGGGGGTAAGAAATGAGAGAGGAAGCCGCCTGGTAGAATTTTGCAAAGAGCACAACTTAATCATAGCTAACACTTGGTTCATGAGTCAAAAAAGAAGGTTGTATACATGGAAGAAGCCTGGAGATACTGACAGGTTTCAGATAGATTATGTAATGGTAAGACAGAGATTTAGGAACCAGGTTTTAAATTGTAAGACATTTCCAGGGGCAGATGTGGACTCTGACCACAATATATTGGTTATGAACTGTAGATTAAAACTGAATAAATTACAAAAATTTTGTAATGTAAGGAGATGGGACCCGGATAAACTGAAAAACCAGAGGTTGTACAGGGTTTCAGGGAGAGCATAAGGGAACAATTGACAAGAATAGAGGAAAGAAATGCAGTAGAAGAAGATTGGGTAGCTTTGAGGGATGAAGTAGTGAAGAAGATTGGGTAGCTTTGAGGGATGAAGTAGTGAAGGCAGCAGAGGATCAAGTGGGTAAAAAGACGAGGGCTAGTAGAAATGCTTGGGTAACAGAAGAAATATTGAATTGAGTTGATGAAAGGAGAAAATATAAAAATGCAGTAAATTTGGCAGGCAAAAATGAATACAAACGTCTCAAAAATGAGATCGACAGGAAGTGCAAAATGGTTTAGCAGGGGTGGCTAGAGGACAAATGTAAGGATGTAGAGGCTTATCCCTATAGGGGTAAGATAGGTACTACCCACAGGAAAATTAAAGAGACCTTTGGAGATAAGAGAACCACTTGTATGAATATCAAGAGCTCAGATGGAAACCCAGTTCTAAGCAAAGAAGGGAAAGCCGAAAGGTGGAAGGAGTATATAGAGGGTTTATAAAAGGGCGATGTACTTGAGGACAATATTATGGAAATGGAAGAGGATGTAGATGAAGATGAAATGGGAGATATGATACTGCGTGAAGACTTTGACAGAGCAGTGAAAGACCTGAGTCGGAACAAGGCTCCAGGAGTAGACAACATTCCATTAGAACTACTGACAGCCTTGGGAGAGCCAGTACTGACAAAACACTTCCATCTGGTGAGCAAGATGTATGAGACAGGCGAAATACTCTCAGACATCAAGAAGAATATAATAAGTCCAATCCCAAAGAAAGCAGGTGTTGACAGATGTGAAAATCATCGTACTATCAGTTTAATAAGTCACGGCTGGAAAATACTGACGCGAATTCTTTACAGACGAATGGAAAAAACTCGTAGAAGCCGACCTCGGGGAAGATCAGTTAGGATTCAGTAGAAATATCGGAACACATGAGGCAATACTGACCCTACGATTTATCTTAGAAGCTAGATTAAGGAAAGGCAAACCTACGTTTCTAGCATTTGTAGACTTAGAGAAAGCTTTCGATAATGTTGACTGGAATACTCTCTTTCAAATTCTGAAGATGGCAGGGGTAAAATACAGATAGCGAAAAGCTTTTTACAATTTCTACAGAAACCAGATGGAAAATTTAAGAGTTGAGGGACATGAAAGGGAAGCAGTGGTTAGGAAGGTAGTGACACAGGGTTGTTGCCTCTCCCCGATGTTATTCAATCTGTATATTGAGCAAGCAGTGAAGGAAACAAAAGAAAAGTTCGGAGTAGGTATTAAAATGCATGGAAAAGAAATAAAAACTTTGAGGTTTGCCGATGACATTGTAATCCACATCTACATCTACTTCTACATCTACATCCATACCCCGCAAGCCACCTGACGGTGGCTTCTATTCCAGTCTCGTATTGTTCGTGGAAAGGATTGTCGGTATGCTTCTGTGTGGGCTCTAATATCTCTGATTTTATCCTCATGGTCTCTTCGTGAGATATACGTAGGAGGGAGCAATATACTGCTTGACTCTTCGGTGAAGGTATGTTCTCGAAACTTTAACAAAAGCCCGTACCGAGCTACTGAGCGTCTCTGCAGCAGAGTCTTCCACTGGAGTTTCTCTATCGTCTCTGTAACGCTTTTGCGATTACTAAATGATCGTGTAACGAAGCGCGCTGCTCTCCGTTGGATCTTCTCTGTCTCTTCTATCAACCCTTTCTGGTCCGGATCCCACACTGCTGAGCAGTATTCAAGCAGTGGGCGAACAAGCGTACTGTAACCAACTTCCTTTGTTTTGGGATTGCATTTCCTTAGGATTCTTCCAATGAATCTCAGTCTGGAATCTGCTTTACCGACGATCAACTTTATATGATCATTCCATTTTAAATCACTCCTAATGCGTACTCCCAGATAATTTATGGAATTAACTGCTTCCAGTTGCTGACCTGCTATCTTGTAGCTATAATGATAAGGGATCTAGCTTTCTGTGTATTCGGAGCACATTACACTTGTCTACATTGAGATTCAATTGCCATTCCCTGCACCATGCGTCAATTCGCTGCAGATCCTCCTGCATTTCAATACAATTTTCTATTGTTACAACCTCTCGATACACCACAGCATCATCTGCAAAAAGCCTCAGTGAACTTCCGATGTCATCCACAAGGTCATTTATGTACATTGTGAATAGCAATGGTACTATGACACTCCCCTGCGGCACACCTGAAATCACTCTTACTTCGGAAGACTTCTCTCCATTGAGAATGACATGCTGTGTTCTGTTATCTAGAAACTCTTCAATCCAATCACACAACTGGTCTGATAGTCCATATGCTCTTACTTTGTTCATTAAACGACTGTGGGGAACTGTATCGAACGCCTTGCAGAAGTCAAGAAACACGGCATCTACCTGTGAACCCGTGCCTATGGCTCTCTGAGTCTCTTGGACGAATAACGCGAGCTGGATTTCACACGACCGTCATTTTCGAAACCCATGCTGATTCCTACAGAGTAGATTTCTAGTCTCCAGAAAAGTCATTATACTCGAACATAATACGCGTTCCAAAATTCTACAACTGATCGACGTTAGAGATATAGGTCTATTGTTCCGCACATCTGTTCGACGTCCCTTCTTGAAAACGGAGATGACCTGCGCCCTTTTCCAATCCTTTGGAACACTACGCTCTTCTAGAGACCTACGGTACACCGCTGCAAGAAGGGGGGCAAGTTCCTTCGCGTACTCTGTGTAAAATCGAACTGGTATCTCATCGGGTCCAGCGGCCTTTCCTCTTTTGAGCGATTTTAATTATTTCTCTATCCCTCTGTCGTCTATTTCGATATCTACCATTTTGTCATTTGTGCGACAATCTAGAGAAGGAACTACAGCGCAGACTTCCTCTGTGACAGCAAAGGACTTGGAAGAGCAAATGAACGGAGTGGATAGTGTCTTGAAAGGAGGATATAAGATGAACATCAACAAAAGCAAAATGAGGATAATGGAATGTAGTCGAATTAAGTCGGGTGATGCTAAGGGAATTAGGTTATGAAACGAGACACTCAAAGTAGTAAAGGAATTTTGCTATTTGGGGAGCAAAATAATTGATGATGGTCGAAGTAGAGAGGATATAAAATGTAGACTGGCAATGGCAAGGAAAGCATTTCTGAAGAAGAGAAATTTGTTAACATCGAGTATTGATTTAAGTGCCAGGAAGTCGTTTCTCAAAGTATTTGTATGGAGTGTAGCCAAGTATGAAAGTGAAACATGGACGATAATTAGTTTCGACAGGAAGAGAATAGAAGCTTTAGAAATGTGGTGCAACAGAAGAATGGTGAAGATTAGATTGGTAGATCACATAACTAATGTGGAAGTATTGAATAGGATAGGGGAGAAGAGAAATTTGTGGTTCAAAAATGGTTCAAATGGCTCTGAGCACTATGGGACTCAACATCTATGGTCATCAGTCCCCTAGAACTTAGAACTACTTAAACCTAAGTAACCTAAGGACATCACACAACACCCAGCCATCACGAGGCAGAGAAAATCCATGACCCCGCCGGGAATCGAACCCGGGAACCCGGGCGTGGGAAGCGAGAACGCTACCGCACGACCACGAGATGCGGGCGAGAAATTCGTGGCACAGCTTGACTAGAAGAAGGGATCGGTTAGTAGGACATGTTCTGAGGCATCAAGGGATCACCAATTTAGTATTAGAGGGCAGTGTGGAGGGCAAAAATTGTAGAGGGAGGCCAAGAGATGAATACACTAAGCAGATTAAGAAGGATGTAGGTTGCAGTAGGTAGTGGAAGATGAAGAAGCTTGCACAGGATAGAGTAGCATGGAGAGCACATCAAACCAGTCTCAGGACTGAAGACCACAACAACAATTAACTGCATAGGACGGTTGTAATTGGTAAGGTGGATGCCATGGACATGGAAGGTGTGGTTGGTGCATTGTATATTTATTGAGATTTTCAAGGGTTGATCTTGAGGAGCCATTGAAATGATAATTAAATCAAGACCCTAAGCTGTCGACAGGCGTTGATATATGTTAACGGGGACAGTTGAAAACGTGTGGCCCGACCGGGACTCGAACCCGATATCTCCTGCTTACATGGCAGACGCTATATCCATCTGAGTCACCGAGGGCGTAGAGGATATATGAGGAGACACTGACTGTACTACGAGGTAACTGTTTGAGGTGCGTTGGGATGGATCGTCAGTATTTGTGGAGTGTAGGATATGTAGCGAGGGGAGCGATGTCATCAGCAAACCTAAGCAGGTGGACTTTTGGTGTGGTTAGGGCATGTGAGCAGTGTAGAGGAGATGAAGGAGAGAAGAGAAGACATGGACTTGGGCACTCGTGCACCGAGTTGTAAGACAGGGAAATTATATGTTAATGGTGACAAATGATGGGCGGTTAGACCGGAAAGATGCAATAATATGGACATAGCTGATTGGAAGTTCATAAGTCTTTGGCCTGAAAAACAGACCTGGATGTTATACGCGGTCATATGCTTCCTGTACGTGAAGGGAGAGAAATATATCGGATTTACGGGTGTTGAGCTACCAGGAGAGGAGATGGGTGAGATGCAGAAGCTAATCATCAGCGAAGAAGGTAGGGACGAAGCCACAATGGTTAACGGGAGAGAAGGTATGTTGGTTCAGGTACTGATAGAATCGTCGGGAGAGGATGGACCGCAGACTTTTGGGGTACTCTGAAAGACACTTTCTACCAGAGCCATCTAGCCACTCTGGAAGTGCAAAAGTCCGTGATTTGTGTGACATCTGAATCGATTTCCGTACTGCGACTGGAGAGCATTTTGAAAAGGTTGTACTATGGTTGCAAAGACTGAATACAGAGGAAGAGCTTGATTCTGAACGTTGATATTGTACGAACTGCTCATCGTACAGTGCCATCTGCTAGCAGGCTTCTAGGCCTATTTTGAAACTTCTGTATAGCTTCTGTATAAAATTCATAGAGCTTTAACAATAAACCTTTCTCTATTTGCTCTCGACTATCGATCATAGTTGTCGAGGCATTCAGCTTTGAAATCGGCGACTCCCTTGCAGGACACCCGTGTAACTCGGTTTAGTTGTAAATACACTCTTGGAGTGCTTGTCTTCACGTAATCTGGACGTATTGCTGCTTGTGTTCTTTTTCCCTCAATGTAACTCCATGGTAAACACGTATACAGGTTGTGTTCTTGTGCCTGACAGTGTCTAAGCGACGGTCTTTTGGTTTTTAGCTCCTGCGGTTTTGCAGAAATGAATTCAGTATTTTATGGCTACTTCTGTCTTCTGTGTCATATTCTCATATACTACAATATTCCGGGGAACGAAGCGCGTATCTGGAAGGTGAATCGCTGCGTGGTTGAATTGCTGTCGGATCACGGAATATTTGATTCTTCTTTGAACCTATTGATGACTTAAGTTTTGCGAGGAACGACACGTCTTCGGATCCCACTTCAAGCTTTGGATTCTCTTACCCGCGTTGGGATTACTAGCATCGGATCGGGGCGCCTTATTTACCGAAGTGGCGTAAAATTGAAAGTATTAGACGAGGTCTTTGAGCCTTACTGAATTATGGTTATACAGAGTGAAGCGATATTCACGCACTCGGGCTTTGCAGCGCGACTCCTCACATACCAGCGATAAAAAAATGTCTCTCACAAAACTTCGTCCGCGAGTACATACGTCAGAAAGAGAACGTTATAGAGTGGCAGTCAGGCAGCACTGTAGCCACATGTATGTCATCTACCTCTGTAGTCGTGTTGTGCAGTTGGTGCTATGGATAGAGTTTTGGGTTAGCATGCAGGAGGTCGAGAATTCGATCCTGGGTTGGGGCGCTTTTTTTGTTTGCTAATTTCATTCTGAAATTTCATACTGTAATATATACCGTTTCTTACGCTGCGTGTATCCTAAATTTACAACATTTCATAACGTTCAGGATAATAAATACGCGGTTAGACATATAAGAAATACACAGTTGAAACAAATGGCCTGTCTTAGGACAGAATAACTAGAAAAACAATATCAATTTCGAGATACTTAAGATGGTAGCACAGTACAATAACACGACACCTACTTGTTATTTATACTACATGTATTATGAGCGCTCAGATGTCGCACATCGGCAACTAGCGACAATAACAATGTCCATGTTAATGACCGCATCACCTTCACAACAGAATACATTGCTGTCATAACAATAGATGCTCAAAACGACCTCCCTGCACGTCCAGACACTGTGAAACTTGCCGGTACACACAGCTCTGGACCCTTCGCAGCAAAGATGTGTCCACAGTAACAAGGGCAGCATGAATACATGCTACCAATTCTTCCACATTTGTCGGCTGAGTAGAGTACATGTGCTCCTTCAGGTATACCCACAGGAAGAAATCCAGGGGATTTAGGTCAGGCGAATGCGGTGACCATACTACTGGACTTCCACGTCTGAGCCATTTCCCTGGACATGTTCTGTATACATTCTGTCGCACATTAATTCCAGAGTATCGAGGTGCACCATCATATTGGAACCATACCCTCTACCGAACATCTTTCTTCGAATCAGGCAGATAGTTTGAGAGGAATGCATGATACCTTCGTGCAATTAACCGGTCAGGCAACATGAATGGTCTCATGTACCGGTCGCACAATATTCCGGCTCAGACGCTGATACCAAAGCGAACGGGTGACATGCAGGTTAACCTCTCACAATTGGTGGGCATTGTGCATATTGAAGACACCCTCACGAGTGAATGCTGTTTCATCCGACTATATTTCAGTGTTCATGAAGTCATCGTTGGCTCCCTGTGAATCCTCCTTCATCCGACCATATTGCAGTGGTCCACCCTCTTGTTGTTGAAACCATTCACAGAATTACATCTGCTGACTGCGGTCTGCGGGATGCAGGTGTTGTGTGAAAGCGTAATGACAGGGGTGCAGCCCATGCTAGTGCAGTACGTTAAAGACTGTGCGTTGCGAGACACGCAGCTGCCTTGCTATACTATGTGTACATCGCTGAGGTTCTTAGACCTCCAGAATAGTTTCCTCAGTAGCTGGAGTACGGCGAGTCCGTGGACAACCTCTGTCACGCGATGGTGGAAGGAGAGAACCTGAATCCCGAAGGTGCAGCTCCAGATGACGAAACACATTCTTATCTTGATGGTGTCGACGAGGATATCTAACAGCATATCCACATATTCATCGTTTGTGTATGCCATACGTCTGCCTCACTGGCTTAGAGGTTTACGATGAGAAAATTCTATACGTGTACGCATGTACACTGGAGTCTATCACTTTCGCGTTACTTTGCTCGCAACTAGTCCCTGTCTAGTGGACAGCGAAAACAGTATAATCACGCCGTCAGTCCTGCGCGCTGTTATACCAAACGCGCATTACCCCTCTGACAGATATTGTTCCGCATGATTCATCCCGACACCGCTAGTTGTACAATGTTGGGTTTCGAGTTACACTGTTTCCCTAACGGTAATAGAAATGAGGTTTCCACAATCCCATCGATAGAACAATAACAACAATAATAGTACTAATTCGTTGAGATACGTACTAAACAGCATGAGGTTACCAAACTCGGTGTTGAAAGGCATAATTAGTGGGACCATGATGATAACACATACAAATAGTAATCGAGTTCGGACATTATTCGCAAAGCACTTTGCTAGTTCTACTGGTAACGTAGGCACTAAGGAAATGTAATGAACCTGAATGAGGCAAGAGTAATATTTGGTATTAATGTATGGGACCATTGGAGGAGGTTACAAAGAAAACGGGTTTCGCATCTACACTCCTGGAAATTGAAATAAGAACACCGTGAATTCATTGTCCCAGGAAGGGGAAACTTTATTGACACATTCCTGGGGTCAGATACATCACATGATCACACTGACAGAACCACAGGCACATAGACACAGGCAACAGAGCATGCACAATGTCGGCAATAGTACAGTGTATATCCACCTTTCGCAGCAATGCAGGCTGATATTCTCCCATGGAGACGATCGTAGAGATGCTGGATGTAGTCCTGTGGAACGGCTTGCCATGCCATTTCCACCTGGCGCCTCAGATGGACCAGCGTTCGTGCTGGACGTGCAGACCGCGTGAGACGACACTTCATCCAGTCCCAAACATGCTCAATGGGGGACAGATCCGGAGATCTTGCTGGCCAGGGTAGTTGTCTTACACCTTCTAGAGCACGTTGGGTGGCACGGGATACATGCGGACGTGCATTGTCCTGTTGGAACAGCAAGTTCCCTTGCCGGTGTAGGAAAGGTAGAACGATGGGTTCGATAACGGTTTGGATGTACCGTGCACTATTCAGTGTCCCCTCGACGATCACCAGTGGTGTACGGCCAGTGTAGGAGATCGCTCCCCACACCATGATGCCGGGTGTTGGCCCTGTGTGCCTCGGTCGTATGCCGTCCTGATTGTGGCGCTCACCTGCACGGCTCCAAACACGCATACGACCATCATTGGCACCAAGGCAGAAGCGACTCTCATCGCTGAAGACGACACGTCTCCATTCGTCCCTCCATTCACGCCTGTCGCGACACCACTGGAGGCGGGCTGCACGATGTTGGGGCGTGATCGGAAGACGGCCTAACGGTGTGCGGGACCGTAGCCCAGCTTCATGGAGACGGTTGCGAATGGTCCTCGCCGATACCCCAGGAGCAACAGTGTCCCTAATTTGTTGGGAAGTGGCGGTGCGGTCCCCTACGGCACTGCGTAGAATCCTACGGTCTTGGCGTGCATCCGTGCGTCGCTGCGGTCCGGTCCCAGGTCGACGGGCACTTGCACCTTCCGCCGACCACCGGCGACAACATCGATGTACTGTGGAGACCTCATGCCCCACGTGTTGAGCAATTCGGCGGTACGTCCACCCGGCCTCTCGCATGCCCACTATACGCCCTCGCTCAAAGTCCGTCAACTGCACATACGGTTCACGTCCACGCTGTCGCGGCATGCTACCAGTGTTAAAGACTGTGATGGAGCTCCGTATGCCACGGCAAACTGGCTGACACTGACGGCGGCGGTGCACAAATGCTGCGCAGCTAGCGCCAACACCGCGGTTCCTGGTGTGTCCGCTGTGCCGTGCGTGTGATCATTGCTTGTACAGCCCTCTCGTAGTGTCCGGAGCAAGTATGGTGGGTCTGACACACCGGTGTCAATGTGTTCTTTTTTCCATTTCCAGGAGTGTAGTAGGTGAAGTGGCGCATATAAATTCATGCCTACGACGTGGAAAGGGCTGACTAATCTTCCATTTCAATGAATCTAGTAAGTGCAGATGTTTTCTAGAGAATCCGCTGCAATCGCTGTTGACGATTAAGATGCCAGATACCGTACCACCTGGACTACATTTACCAAGTAAAAAACATATACTTCAGCCCAGGATCTAAGCATCGATCTTCTGCATGCTAACCGAAAAATTTATCCACTTAACCAATTATACAGCACTACTAATTTGTTCTGACACAGATAGTTACCATTCATGTGGTTACGTTGTTATTAGACTGCCACACTTCGACGTTGTTATCCCGCCGGATGTACTCGCCAGACAAAATTTTATGACTGACTTTTTTTTCATCGCTGACATGTGAAGAGTGCGCTACGGAGCCCAAGTGTGTGAATTTCACTTCACCCTGTTTACGTCCGCAAAAATGCACTACTTTAATCCACAGTTGGTAAGCATTAGTTTAGCAACATTTCTTGCCATTGGTGATTATGACAACATTGTCGTCTAGGGGCTCAACCGTGCCTATGTCGAATTTTGGAGCTCACCATAGTCCTGGTATTCTGTTTGTTTCCGCAGGACGTTGTCGCATTTCGGCAGCCTGGAATTTGTAAACAGTGGTTGTGTAGATTAACCACCGCTGCTTGATATGTTTAGTTGAGCGGCCACTGTGAAGATACATTGAGGTACAGGTCAGTGTAACCCGTCGTTGTATTGTATTGTATTGTATGTTAACCGAGGACCTAGAAACGACGGAGAGGCTCCGTCCCCGCCGCAGCCGCAGTGGTCCGCAACCCCACGGCGACTACCGCGGTCCACTTCACCCCTCCTCCGCCCCACATCGAACCCAGGGTTATTGTGCGCTTCGGCCCCCGGTGGACCCCCCAGGGAACGTCTCACACCAGACGATTGTAACCCCTATGTTTGCGTGGTAGAGTAATGGTGGTGTACGCGTCCGTAGAGAACTTGTTTGTGCAGCAGTAGCCTACATAGTGTAAGCGAGGCGGAATAAGGCGGAACCAGTCCGCATTTGTCGAGGCAGATGGAAAACCGCCTAAAAACCAACCACAGACTGGCCGGTTCACCGGACCGCGACACAATTCCGCCGGAAAGCCGTGCGTCAGACCGCATGGCCAACCGGGCGGGCTACCCGTCGTTGACTGGTAGTGTTATTTCTGTGTGTTCGCCGGTATGTCTGCAGAGCGTTACACCGTTGTTCGTGAAGCATTTGGTGTTATTTTTAATTTATTGAATTACAGCTCAGTGACTGTTGACGTCCATTGATATGAAGATAGATACCGGACGGCCCATCGTCGGGAAGGATAACCGTGCCTTATGCTGCTGCTGTATTTTACAGTAAGGAGAGACTGTAATAAGGTTAGCTGTTGTCAAATTGTTTTTGCTTGCGGAGAGTTGATTAACACTTAGATCACGTACCGGAGCATCGGAGCAAAATGTCATTGCTTTTGTGAGCACCTGTAAGTGGAAACGGCTGTATGCTTTTGACTTTTTCGATTTGGTCGTTTCTTGCAAATGATTATTTGAATAAGTCTTGCGAAGTGTAGTCATTGATCTTAGTCTGTTATGAGCCAGCGGACTTTGTAATGTGGAAGAATAGCCGAGTTTCCGAGTTACGTTGTTTTGTGGCAGAACGATTCCGGGGGTGGAAACGTGTTTAGAAAAGAATTCGTTTTCGTCGTGACTGAGTGCCATCAACCCTGTTGATTGACTTAAAAGGATCAGATGTAGTACAATTATTCCGTTTTTCTGGCAGTTGTTCTGCGTGTTACGTTATGGAGAAGTACAGCGTAGTTTCATCTAGTAGTGTCTCGCTGTTGTAGTTAGATATTTAATGTAAGTTATCGGCTTGACCGTAGTTACTGATCTGAGTAGGGTCGCTTTGAATGGCGGTCAACCCACGCCACATCGTTGCTCTGGAAATTCAATAACATACACAGCGCCTGGGTGTCGTTCACGTGCGATGTACTTAGTCAAGGCTGTTGTTCTCCTCAGCAACCTGTGGGTGTGTTGAGTGGGCGCATTGTGCTGGCGGTGTGTAGCACCAATTGAATAATTCTTCGCGGCCACTCTCAATGCCGTTACCGTCTGCAGTTACCGTTTTCATTTTTCTGGCCTGTTATTTCTGAAATCGATCTAGCGGTGCTTTTTCAGTCGTATTGTAGTACAGTACCCTATTTACTGAAGAGTCAAAGTAACTGGTATAGGCATGCGTATTCAGATACAGCGATATGCAAACAGGCAGAATATTGCGCTGCGATCGGCAACGCCTGTATAAGACAGAAAGTGGCTGGCGCAGTTAATATATGGGTTACTGCTGCTGCAATGGAAGTTTATCAAGGCTTAAGTAAGTTTGAACGTGATGTTACAGTCGGCGCACGAGCGATTGGACACAGCATCTCCGAGGTAGCGATGAGGTAGGGATATTCCCGTACGACTATTTAACGAATGTACCGTGAATGTCAGGAATCCGGTAAAACATCAAACCTCCGACATCGCTGCGGCCGGCAAAAGATCCCGCAAGAACGGGGCCAACGACGACTGAAGACAATCGTTCAATGTGACGGAACCGCAACCCTTCCACAAATTACTGCAGATTTCAATGCTGGCCCATCAGAAAGTGTCAGCGTGCGAACCATTCAACGAAAGATCATCGATATGGGGTTTCAGAACTGGAGGCCCAGCAGCATACCCTTGATGACTGCACGACAATATCGATATTGGACTGTTGATGACTGGAAACATGTTGGCTTATCGGACGAGTCTCCTTTCAAACTGTAACAAGCGAATGTACGTGTACAGGTATGGAGACAACCTCATGAATCTATAGACCTTGCGTGTCAGCAGGGGACTGTTCAAGCTGGTGGAGGCTCTGTAATGGTGTGGGGTGTGTGCAGCTAGAGTGATATGGAACCCCTCATACGTCTAGCAAGGACTCTGACAGGTGACACATACGTAAGAATCCCGTTTGATCACCTGCATCCATTCACGTCCATTGTGCAATCCGACGGACTTAGGCACTTCCAGCAGGAAAATGCGACACCCCACACGTCCAGAATTGCTGCGGAGTGGCTCCAGAAATACTCCTCTGAATTTAAACACTTCAGCTGGCCATCAAACTCCCCACACATGGACATTATTGAGCTTCTCTGGGATGCCGATGCCTTGCAACGTGCTCTTCAGAAGAGCTCTCCACCGCTCGTACTCTTGTCGATTTATGGACAGCCTTGCTGTGGCCACGTCGTGTTGCGGTACTTCTGCGGGTTAGCAGGGGCTTTACGCGATATTAGCAGCTGTACCAGATTCATTTGGCCTTCAGTGTATTATAGCCTTTCCGATGGCTTTCTCTGAGCTTTGTTGCTAGGTTGCCAAGGCATCTTTTATTATTTGTAGGTTATTTAATAATTGGCAGATAAGTTATTCTTTTCAAAATTTGATTGGTAAAATCTCTACATCAACTTTAATTTCGATGAATACTTTTTATTAAATTTGTTCCTGGGTTCTGATGGGCCTGCTGCATCAGTAATTTTAGGGGTTGTCCTTAAAATCTTCACTTAGGTATAATGATTATTACACCCAAAACGGGTTGCATAGTTCTCTCTATGCATACGTAGTAACTGGTATTATTTTAGGAAATATTTCATTACATATCTATAGCCTTTAATGGGAGTGCGTTCAAAGACAAAGTGGATTTTCTGTAACTGTGATACCGGTATTCAGGGTCTGTACTAAGCCATCACCAAGACTGTTGTAGTTTCATGTTCACCGCGGGGCAGTAATTTGGGTATTATGCCGTGTCCGATTTTCCGCCACCAGGATGGTGAAGACGCCTGCTCGCATGTCGAACAACAAGTGGACACAACGTGCCATTCACCTTCGAGATCCTCAACTACTTTGTCTGTGTCTATAATTGATAAATCAGAATTAAATTAACCCCGTGTTAATTAGTATCCAGCCCGCTACTCCTTCAAATAACGAAATACCTGTTCGCAAATAGTTCTGACCCTCACCACTAGAAGGCGATGGCGCCGTTTTCACAGCAGTTGGAAGGTATGATCCATCACGATTCGGCGAAATTCTAGGATATATTTATAAATCACATACATGAGCCTATCAGAATCTCTACCTTAATTTCTGAGTTTATCCAGAACGTACAAGCATAAAACATGGTGAGTGACTCTTTTTAAATATTCTACAGAGACGGAAAAAAAACCATAACACCTAAAGCTAATTAATGTAAAGTAACAAAGTTTTTGGGATATATTAGTCAATGTAACGTATGTAATGGATTAACACTGGAGGTTAACGTAAGCGTGAGACAAGTCATTGCTAATATGATGTGCTGGCATACTAATAAGCGGTGTCATCGACACAATATTGAACGTAAGCATGCAGACGTCCATGAATTCTGTTGTAGAGGTACAGGATGTCAGTTTGTGGGATGGAATCCCATGCTTGTTGCACTTCGTTGGTCAATACAGGGCGGCTAATGCAGTTTGTGGATGAAGCTGCAGTTGCCGTCCGATGATTTCCCGTACGAACTCGATTGTAGATAGATCTGGAGATCGTCCAGGCAAAGGCAACGTGTCGAAACTCTATAAAGCATGTTGGCTTACAATAACGGTATGTGGAAGAGCGTTATCCTGTTAGAAAATACTCCCTAGAATTCTGTTCATGAACGTCTGCACTACAGGTCGTATCAGCAGGTTAACGACAATTTTGCAGTCAGGATGCAATGCTCCTGCTGTAATACGAAATTGAATCCCAGACCATAAACATAGGTGGAGTTTCAGTGTGTCTAGCTCGCAGACGAGGTACCCGAAAAGCCTTATTCTAGCCAACATACGGCCATCACCGGCACCGAGGCAGAACCAGCTTTCATCAGAGAACACAACAGATCTCCAGCATGCCTTCCAATGAGTTCTTGCTTGATACTGCTGACGTCACAAATGGCAGTAGCTTGGGGTCATTGAAATGCACGCTACAAGGAGTCCGGCTCGGAACTGTCCTTGAAGTAACCGATTTTTAAAAGTTCGCTGTGTCACTGTTCAAATTGCTGCTGTACATGCAATACTATGCACCAGATCCATATGCCGATCATGACGGTCTTCTCCGCGCGGGATTAGCCGAGCTGTCTATGGCGCTGCAGTCATGGACTGTGAGGTTGGTCCCGGCGGAGGTTCCAGTCCTCCCTCGGGCATGGGTGTGTGTGTTTGTCCTTAGGATAATTTAGGTGAAGTAGTGTGTAAGCTTAGGGACTGATGACCTTAGAAGTTAAATCCCATAAGATTCCACACACATTTGAACATGATGGTCTTCGCTCTCGGTAGTGCCGCGTTGCCGTCCACAGCCCGGTCTTTCCGCGACAGTGCATTCTTCTCACCACGAATCATGTACAGTGGGTACATTCCTGTCATGTTTTTCTGCAGTATCGCAGAAGGACGATCCAACTTCTCATAGCCCTATTATACTAACTCGTTCAAACGCAGTGAGCTGTTGATAATGGCGTCTTTGTTGCCTTGAAGATTTTCTTGACTTACATCATATCACCACGTCCAATCTGGAAAGTAACTAACGCTAACGACCGTTACTGTGTGTATTTAAAGCAAATATGATTAGCATACTCACAGTGGCGGTACTACCGTCACTCTAATGGGAATGATGCAAAATTGAATAGACATTATCTTTCGGATCTCGAAATACGCCTGCCAATTTTCGTTTCTGTAGCAAAACTCCTTGTTTGTGTAGCAATTCTTTACCGTTGGTGTACGTAGTTAGAGACAACTGCTTATCACTGATTGTCGGCCATGTGATTCAATGTAGAGAAATTTACAGGACGGCACTCGCTTGCCTTCAGACAGGCCGGGATCTGGGAGGGGGAGGGGAAAGGGGGCAGGAATGACAAATGGGGTGTATCTGCCCCTGGCACAATTTCAAGAGGCGCCAAATGCATGTTCTTGAAGAAAAAAAGCCCTCTTTCACCAAGCGCCTAGCATTCAGCGCACGTTGGCCTATCGATTATTCATATGATTTTCAAACGCATCCCAGATGGTTTCTGAACGCTTTAGAACAAATTCTAAGTTGATTTGTGAACAAATCATAACTTTATTTTTGAATGCGTGCACAGAGTACGTGATGTCTCTGCCTGGGGAAACCCCATCACAAGTAAAAGTAAAATGCTTTCTAGCAGAGAAAAGGGGACGGATATACACGAGCTGAGCCGAATAAACCCGAACGAATGAATCCCATCCGCTGTTTTTTATATGGTTGATAGGGTGTGCGAATGATCAGCGTTGTTATAACTATTAGCGAAATCCATAGATTCAGGTTACCAGAGTGAGAATAATCGACTAACAGGGATAATAGGTAAGGAAGATTACGTATTATCTTCTCGGCGTATCTAAGAAAATGAATTTTTGACAGAATAATTTTTACCAGACCGCTACACTTGCAGGTGTACAGTGAACAGTTGACAGCCGCCTAAGTTCCGATCTCAGAATATGGCGCGAAATGCGTTTTAAGAACACCTAATCACGCCTAACCGGAGACTGAACACGCAATAACCGTACCTGTCATTCTGACAGTTAACAGGAGGATAAGTTTTGACAATGGAAGAAATAGTTACGGAATTAGTATTGACAAGATTGTTTGTTAGAACGAGAAAGGAGAAGAAACGGGGATATCACAAAAATTATATGGAAGAATACGACGATTCCAAATTTACACACAGGTTTCATACTACTACTTTTCGATCTCGTGCTTGAGAAACAGGAGCGTATGAATGAAATGTGAAACTATTTCCTAACAAAAACTTTTGGCTTGTAGAAGGTGTAATAGGTATTCGATATTGGTACTTCGTGAATTATGTTCTGTCGTGTTATTCACGTAAATGTGTTACGAAAATTTACCATTTATTGCAAAACAGTCTCATCTGACGTGTGCTACAATTGCTGCAATATTATAAAGGCCTATTTCTGTTTATCTAGCAGACAGTGATAAAACAGACACAATAAAATCGAGAAACAACAGCTGTCTTGGGTACTATTCGTATTAACAGCTTTTTCAGAATTAGATAACGGCATTTTGATTTCACGTACAGCTAAATGTTTGACGAACTCTGTAATAGATTCTTTCACAGAAAGGAAAGCACGCCATGTAAAGCTGTGGCAAGACTAGAGAGAAAGTAATGTTGGGACTTAAGGATTGATGAAATGTGTACTGCCTTGCTTTCCTCTTGTCTCTACTGCTTGTACGTTTCCAATATTTAATTTTATGCCAAACAAAAGAGAAAGGTATTAGCTAATAGGCAAGAAAGAGTGCAAATTTTCTAAAGAGTTCTCATTCTCCCGCTCACAAGTAATTCAAATTGTTCAAATGGCTCTAAGCACTATGGGACTTAACAAAATGGTTCAAATGGCTCTGAGCACTATGGGACTCAACTGCGGTGGTCGTCAGTCCCCTAGAACTTAGAACTAATTAAACCTAACTAACCTAAGGACATCATACACATCCATGCCCGAGGCAGGATTCGAACCTGCGACCGTAGCAGCAGCGCGGCTCCGGACTGGAGCGCCTACAACCGCACGGCCACCGCGGCCGGCTGGGACTTAACATCTGAGGTCATCAGTCCTCTAGAACATAGAACTACTTAAACTTGACTAACCTAAGGGCATGATACACATCCATGCCCGAAGCAGGATTCGAACCTCCGATCATAGCAGCAGCGTGGTTCCGGACTGAAGCGCCTAGAACCGCTGGGCCACAGCGGCCGGCACACTAATTATTCCACTCGGCGTTAACTGTGATTTTTTTCGTTTTTTTTAAGGGGGTAAGGTGTCAAACTGGACGAATGGGAGCACAAGAGGCACCATAGCATTATAATTTGCACTGTCCTGAATATAGGATTGATGACTTCCATTACAAAATATACACGTTTGAATTCCACAGAGCAAAATAAAGTGATGTGCGATACAAGAATGCTGTGTGAAGAAACGTGGCACTGTACTTTGGTACACTTAAGACCGAATAATCAATATTACATTTCCTCGAAGATATATGTTATACCGAGCGGTTCTAGGCGCTACAGTCTGGAACAGAACGACCGCTACGGTCGCAGGTTCGAGTCCTGCCTCGGGCAAGGATGTGTGTGATGCCCTTAGGTTAGTTAGGTTTAAGTAGTTCTAAGTTCTAGGGGACTGATGACCTTAGAAGATAAGTCCCATAGTGCTCAGAGCCATTTTAACCATATATGTTATACAGGGTGTTACATAAAGGTAAGGCCATACTTTCAGGAATCATTCCTCACACACAAATAAAGAAAAGATGTTATGTGGACATGTGTCCGGAAACGCTTAATTTCCTCGATTCACCGCCAGTTGGCCCAATTGAAGGAAGGTAATCTTGACTTCGGTGCTTGTGTTGACATGCGACTCATTGCTCTACCGTACTAGCATCAAGCACATCAGTACGTAGCATCAAAAGGGTAGTGTTCATGGTTTTGCAGTCAGTGCAATGTTTACAAATGCGGAGTTGGCAGATGCCAATTTGATGTATGGATTAGCACGGGGCAATAGCCGTGGCGCGGTACGTTTGTATCGAGACAGATTTCCAGAACTAAGGTATCTCGACAGGAAGACGTTCGAAGCAATTGATCGGCGTCTTAGGGAGCACGGAACATTCCAGCCTATGACTCGCGACTGGGGAACACCTAGAACGACGAGGACACCTGCAATGGATGAGGCAATTCTTCGTGCAGTTGACGATAACCGTAATGTCAGCGTCAGAAAAGTTGCTGCTATACAAGGTAACGTTGACCACGTCACTGTATGGAGAGTGCTACGGGAGAACCAGTTGTTTCCGTACCATGTACAGCGTATGCAGGCGCTATCAGCAGCTGATTGGCCTCCATGGGTACACTTGTGCGAATGGTTCATCCAACAATGTGTCAATCCTCATTTCAGTGCAAATGTTGTCTTTACGGATGAGGCTTCATTCAAAAGTGATCAAATTGTAAATTTTCACAATCAACATGCGTGGATTGACGAGAATCCGCACGCAATTGTTCAATCACGCCATCAACACAGATTTTCTGTGAACGTTTGTGCAGGTACTGTTCGTGATGTCTCGATTGGGCCCCATGTTCACCCACCCACGCTCAATGGAGCACGTTATCATGATTTCATGGGGGATACTCTAACTGTGCTGCTAGGACATGTGCCTTTACAAGTGCGACACAACATGTGGTTCATCCACGATGGAGCTCTCAACGCTTCTCAACAACATATTCGGCGACCGATGGATTGGTAGAGGCGGACCAATTACATGGCTCCCACGCTCTCCTGACCTCAACCATCTTGACTTTCATTTATGTGGGCATTTGAAAGCTCTTGTCTACGCAACCCCGGTACCAAATGTAGACTCTTCGTGCTCGTATTGTAGACGGCTGTGATACAATACGCCATTGTCCAGGAGTGCATCAGCGCATCAGGGATTCCATGCGACGGAGGGTGGATGCATTTATCCTCGCTAACGGAGGGCATTTTGAACATTTCTTGTAACAAAGTGTTTGAAGTCACGCTGGTACATTCTGTTGCTGTGTGTTTCCATTCCATGATTAATGTGATTTGAAGAGAAGGAACAAAATGAGCTCCAACATGGAAAGTAAGCGTTTCCGGACACATGTCCACATAACATATTTTTTTCTTTGTGTGTGAGGAATGTTTCCTGAATGTTTGGCCGTATCTTTTTGTAACACCCTCTATATGTCAGACTCGTCGGTAAGATGTGCGTAATAATGTGAATATATTTTTGAAGAAACGATTTTTTTTATTTTTTTCTTTCTGTCTGTAACCCTCGTGGGGGAAGCAGGAAATGGGGTGGCATTATCAGATTTTTGCCCCGGTTCTGAAAGATCGTAGATCTCGGGCTGCCATTAGCTACGACAGCAGCGTAGTCGTTTAACGGTTTCAGCCAGGGTTCTGTTTCCATTGAAGACTGGCATCCAAATTTCCGACCGCCGCCGTTTAGCAGTCCGCGCGCAGTTGACTGAGCGCACTGGCCGCCAACGGCCGTAGCGGAAACAATAGCGGTGACTGCTCGCCTGGGCGAGCCAGCGCGAGCAAGAATAATGCTGTTATTAGTCGGAGGCAGGGGAAGAAGCACGGTGGGGAGGGGAGGGGCGGCAGCTTATTGGCGGAGCGATTAGCATAAATAATATCGGCAGCCGCCGGGGGCAGGCGGAGCGGAGCACTGCTTCTGCTGTCTCTGGGCCCAGCCAACCTCATCAGAGGTAAAGGCAGCCGGCGCGATGCGAAGTCAGGCGTCAGTGTGTAGCTGACGTACGAGTTGCGAACGAGACCAGTGAATGCGTTGGGGGTTCAGACAGTAAATTTATCACACTGTGAGGAGAGAAGCTCGCCATTTGTAATTCCTCACAAGAAACAATTTGACATAGTCCTGTGGCATATGTTTCGATAATAAGGATAAATTAGCTTAACGATCTCTCGTAAAAATCTGCAACAGACGTAGATACCATTTTTGCTATTGAAGTTTTATAGTGGGTCTGTTCTTCACTTTTAACAGTTCAGATTTAGGTATCTCATGCGGCCGAATGTTTCTTGAAAGTAATCGGCGTTCTTAATACAGTACTGGTCATTAAAATTGCTACATCAAGAATAAATGCAGATGATAAACGGGTGCTTAGATCGCGAGAAAGGATGCCGGCTGAAGTGGCTGTGCGGTTAAAGGCGCTGCAGTCTGGAACCGCGAGACAGCTACGGTCGCAGGTTCGAATCCTGCCTCGGGCATGGATGTTTGTGATGTCCTTAGGTTAGTTAGGTTTAACTAGTTCTAAGTTCTAGGGGACTAATGACCTCAGCAGATGAGTCCCATAGTGCTCAGAGCCATTTGAACCATCCCGAGAAAGCAGTACCCAGAAAAACCACCTCCGGCCGTAATAAAGGCCTTGATACGCCTGGGCATTGTGTCAAACAGAGCTTGGATGGCGTGTACAGGTACAGCTGCCCATGCAGCTTCAACACGATACCACAGTTCATCAAGAGTAGTGACTGGCGTATTGTGACGAGCCCGTTGACCAAACGTTTTCAGTTGTTGAGAGATGTGGAGAATGAGCTGGACAGGCCAGCAGTCGAACATTTTCTGTATCCAGAAAGGCCCGTATAGGACGTGAAACATGCGGTCGTGCATTATCCTGCTGAAATGTAGTTTCGCAGGGATAGAATGAAGGGTAGAGCCACGGGTTGTAACATATCTGAAATGTAACGTCCACAGTTCAAAGTGCTGTCAATGCGAACAAAAGGTGACCGAGACGTGTAACCAATGGCACCCCATACCATCACGCTTGGTGATGCGCCAGTACTGCGATGACGAATACACGCTTCCAATGTGAGTTCACTGCAATGTCGCCAAACACAAATGCGGCCATCATGATGCTGTAAATAGAACCTGGATTCATCCAAAAAAAAATGACGTTTTGCCATTCGTGCACCCAGATTCATCGTTGAGTACACCATCGCAGGCGCTCCCGTCTGTGATGCAGCGTCAAGGGTAACTGCAGCCATGGTCTCTGAGCTGACAGTCCATTCTGCTGCAAACGACGTCGAACTGTTCGTGCAGATGGTTGTTGTCTTGCAAACGTCCCCATCAGTTGACTCAGGGATCGAGACGTGGCTGCACTATCCGTTACAGCCATGCGGATAAGATGCCTGTCATGTCGACTGCTAGTGATCCGAGGCTGTTGGGATCCAGCACGGCGTTCCGTATTACCCTCCTGAGCCCACGGATTCCATATTCTGCTAACGGTCATTGGATTTCGACCATCGCGAGCAGCAGTGTCATGATACGATAAACCGCTATCGCGATAGGCTACAATCCGACCTTTATCAAAGTCGGAAACGTGATGGTACGCATTTCTCCTCCTTACACGAGGCATCACAACGAAGTTTCACCAGGCAACGCCTTTCAACTGTTGTTTGTGTATGAGAAATCGGTTGCAAACTCTCCTGGTGACAGCACGCTGTAGGTGTTACCACCGGCGCCAACCTTGTGTGAATGCTCTGAAACAAGTATCAGGAAACATGGCTCAAAATGACTTACAAGCCTTTGACGCCCTCCATATGTAACGCTGGAATTCAATATGGTGATGGCTCACCCTTGGCCTTGATGACATCTTCCACTCTCGCATGCATACGTTCAATCAGGTGCTGGAAGGTTTCTTGGGGAATGGCAGCCCTTTCTTCACGGAGTGCTGCACTGAGGACAGGTATCAATGTTGTTCGGTGAGGCCTGGCACTAAATCGGAGTTCCAACATTCCAAAGGTGTTCTATATGATACGGGTCGGGACTCTGTGCAAGCCAGTCCATCACAGCGATGTTATTGTCTTGCAACCACTCCACCACAGGGTGTGCATTATGAGCAGGTGCTCGATGCTGTTGAAGGATGCAATTGCCAACCCCGAACTGTTCTTCAATAGAAGTGGGAAGCATGAGGGGCCTTGAATAATCAGTGTAGGCTTGTGCTGTGATGGTGCCACTGCCTACAATACATTACGACCCTCTTCATCTGTCGGGGGTTTCTGTCAGGCAACAGACGAGGTCGGCCTGTAAGCTTTTGCGCTGTACGTGTCCCTTCACGTTTCGACTTCGCTATCACATCGGGAACAGAGGACCAAGGGATGTTTAGGATATTGTAAATCTCGTGTACGGACTCATGACACAAGTGACACTCAATCGCCTGACCAAGTTCGAAGTCCGTGAGTTCCGCGGAGCGCCCCATTCTGCTCTCTCAAGGTGTCTAATGACTACTGAGGTCGCTGATATGGAGTACCTACCAGTAGGTGGCAGCACAACGCACCTAATATGAAATGTATATATTTTTGGGGGTGCCCAGATACTTTTGATCACATAGTGTACGTCCTGGAGATGGTGACTATCTGTATGACAGTGCACCCTCTCAGGAAGCATTGGTTTGTGGACAATAACAAATCTGAAATGGACTGGCTTTCCCAGAGTCACAAACTGGACCCAACAGAACTCCTTTGGGATGAGTTGCAGCGTTACCTTCGTCGCAGGTACCAACGTTCAATATCGCAATCTTCTCCAGTTTCGGCTCTTGAAGAAGAATTAGTTGCCGTTTCTCCACACACATTCCAGACCCCTCACTGAAAGTGTCCCCAACAGGGTTGAAGCCGTCTTGAAAGTGAATGGTGCACACACCCCACACTAACATAGCTCCTAACAAGTGTCCGAATACTTCTGAACAGATAAAGTTTACTTCTACCACTGTCAGGGATGTATATTACTGTGGAAGTAAACACAAGTTAAAGCGGTGATTCAAAACTTGCGACCCACCACTAAATTGGATGAATTCAATTTTATTAGGCACCAAGATTACGGCCACTTTCTTATAGAATGTAGCGTCGATTCGTCCTACTCATTATTTTCTAGTGTAAAACCAATTATAGTGCAAAAAATAGTGTGAAATGCATAGAAGACAGAGGGAAAAACTCATCTTTCATGTGCCCCAATGGTAAACAGGCAAATGGGAAACTGAGGGATTGGCGGGGATATTTCTTGGAGCATGCATAGTGTTTTTCTTCTATAGGCACTGCATAGTAAAATTTTATTTCGCTAACTCGTACTCTAACTAACCTTTAACGAATAATAATGAGCTTCTTTATAAAACTAAAATAACAATTATGAGTCGCTACCTACATATGACGCATAAACACTGAACCGACCATATGAGCAGAGCACTTTTTTTTATTTCGGTAGAAGAGTTAATTAAGCAACGATGCAGGTCATTAATTTCTAATTTTTTTACCTCTGCATAGAGACAATTTCACTATAAACTCTTTAGGATTGTGCTACATAGAAAGCACGTAGCGAGCACATTGCGCTTAGCTGTAGTAACTGGAATCGTAACACTCAAAGCCTCTGTAAGAAGCAATGACCACACTGGTGTGTACGAATGGGTTAAATATTCATATATGTATGGATGCTAGCCAGAAATCCATTGAAATATTTTATACATTCTGAAAAAGATACGATGACTGATAGTAAAACTAATGACAGGAGCGTAATGCAGTGTCGCAAAACAGCAACAAGTGAGCTTTATTACCTCTAACGTTAATTTAAACCAATTGTCAATCAATGTTTCACCTAGCAGCCCATATCGTATGGTCGAACGATGTAACAACAAACGTTTTTTAGGCGAGCTTTAATATTAGTACCTGCGTAGAGTCGAACTTTAATGTTAACTTGTAATACATAAAATGTGGCTCAATGAAGTACAACTAGGAGCCATCTGTTCTCCAGTCTTAAATACATTCACTTATATGTTATTAATATACTTGGTACAGTGGTGTACAGATATGTTCACTGAATCCTAAACAGTACTACTATTTTCATTTCAGAGCTACAAACGGTTAATTTTCCCTCTGCATACTGGGAAGTTCGGCTACTGAGTGCCGAACACCGCAAGACCTTTAGCGTGTGCTATATATATATATATATATATATATATATATATATATATATATATATATATATATATATATATGATTTCATGTCTGTAAAACTATTTGACTCAAATAATATGTTATAGACTGGCAAACTGGCAATTTACACACACCCTCGTTTTAGTGATGGGTAGAGCTAAGTATGAAAACACTGGACAAAGCACGTTGTCCTGAAAGAGAAATACGTTGACGAATATTGATAAAGTGCCTTAAGATCACCAGGCTGCGAGATTTACACCATCCTCCAAGACTATGAGAACTACTGCATCTATAACTCCAGATGCCATCGACCGCGCAATTAAGAAGTAGTTTGAAACAAATTTCCTGGCATATTAAAACTACGTGCCGAATCGGAAATCGAACCTTGTCCTTCTGCGTTTTGCAGGCAGGTGCTGTATCGATTAAGCTATTACGGCTTAACTTCCACCAATACCCCATCTAGTATCATCCAGCCGATGTACTCCTGCATAAATTTCTGGTCAAGCACTACCTTAAACAATCTCCTGGCTGTGGCTGAGCCATGTCTCAGCAATATCCTTTTGTAAATTTGTGGTAAGGTCTTATAGGACCAAACTGCTGAGCCTCTAGCCTTGATGACTGTTTCAATTCTTCGAGAAATAGAGCAGTAAAGTTTCGTAAGTATGCCATTTCATACTGAAGTCACTTGTTGATGGTTAGATCCCACAGAACTGAGAGGAGTCAGACCGGTCAGGGTCTCACTCACGTCATTTTATTCCATGAGCTAACTGAGTACCCGACGCTGCCTGGGAATATATTTGTTCTCAATCTATTAGCCCATCTCGTCCTTCCTCCTCTGTTTGCTCCTCTTTGTCCATCTCCTTCTCCACCATCTTTCTCCAATCTCCTACACTCATTACTCTCGGTCCACGTCCATCTACCTCTCGCTCTGTCCATCTGCTACATGCCACCCTCTGTCTGTCTACTTCTTCCCCCTCTGTCCACCACCTCATTCCCCCCGCTATGGTCATCCTTCCTGCCCATCTCCTCCCATCATTATCCCCTCCTCCTCCTCTTTCTGTCCATCTCCTCTTACCCCTCAGTTCATCTCCTTCTCCCCTCTCTCTCTATCATCTCCTCCTTTCCTCTGTTTACTTCCTCCTCCTCTTCTCATTGCCAATATTTTCCTCCTCCCTCTCTCATTCCATATCCTCTTCCACCCCTTCTTTGACCATTCCGTGCTCTTTTCTTTCTCTGTCCTTCACCTAATCTCTCCTTCCTCTGCCCATCTCCACCTCCCCCTCTGTCTGGTCATCTCCTTCTCTGCTCTTTCTCTGCCCCACTCTCCCTCTCTCTCTCTCTCTCTCTCTCTGCATCACTCTGTTTGTCTCCTCCTCCTCCCTATCTTTGTCCATGCGACATGTATACCACGTTTGGTTGAAACTGATCCAGTGGCTTAGGAGGCTGTTTTCACTTCCAGCTTTGCCAGAGTACGCACATGTCTCACATTTTTCACATAAGTTTATTAAATTTCTCAAATATTTGCACACATATTCATCTGTATGTGTAGAAAATTGAGTCGTGCAGATTAGTTTCATGCAGTTCAATCTTTATGACGTCATATGTCGAGAAATATTTGTCTTCTATGATATAATTTTGCAGCTACATCCAGTGGTACAAGTGGATACTGCCTGAAACGCTGTACATAATGCGACAATTTCTGACATATCGCAGTCTTTAAGATGTAATATCCCCTGAACTATGTATCATACAATTTTTTTATTTTTCAGGTGTGTTGAGTAATGTAGGTAAATACTGTCCACAAAATGTGATTTGAATAAAGTTAGTAGTAAAGAAGCAATAAACTGGAACGTCATGCAAGATGCTGCCGTTTTTCGCTTATCTCAGTGTTTATGACGTCACTTCGCCTGAGATACGTCTCGTATAACGATAAAACTTTGTCGGTTCATTAAGTAATATAGCTGAACATTGTCCGCAAAACTAGTAAAGACGCAATAAACTCAAACGTCAAGCAAGATGCGGAAGCTTTTCAATAATCTCAGCACTTATGACGTCGTATCACCTGAACTTCGTGTCGTACAAAGGTATAATTATGTAGGTACATTCAGCGCCATATGTTGACACTATCTGCCAAATGTTTTGCGAGTAGAGTTGCTATCAGAGAAACAGCCAACTTAAACTTCACGTGGCAGTTTCATTGTGTGAACAGCGAAAATGTTAGAAGCGACAAACTTTTATTCCTTTCGCAATTTTACTGGGTCACATATTTCGTAAAGGTTTCAGATTATGTGTAATGTCTTCTGGAAACCGTTCAATCTCTCAGTAGCCCAGACGACGGAGATCCTTCCAGATGCCGTAAAGCTGTCATTCATTGATTGGTTCCAGATTCTCACAGTCACCAGACTCTTGGCATTATGACATTAACACTGGGATAAAGCTTGGGTTATTGAAGGGGGCTAGTCGAGGTGTGAGACCTCAGTGTCACACATCAGTCGAACTATGAACATTTTCGTGTCTTGTTAGTACTGTTAACGAAGTCTTGAAAGGTCGGTGTGTCCATAGCATACCAATCATGAAGTTGTAGAAGGATGTACAAAACTTGGTAACGAGAACGGCCAAATACATCACTTGCTTAATGCTCACGGTAACACGAAAATGTGAATCCAAGTTACGATAGCTAAAACACCTAAAAAGCTAATAATATCCGACCCATTTAGGGTAAAAATGTCATCTTCCACATACTGTGGGATAAATTCTCTCAATCGGCCTTGCATCATTCGAAAAGCAGAAAAATTGTAGCTTTCCTTATCTCAGTACACGTCTCCAGTTGGCTATTGTCACCGTATTGTCGTTTGGCCCACGCTGCGAGAACCAGACTCCAAACGTTCATTGCATGCAATTCCTTTCGCGATATTCGCTATGTAATTGCTGACAGGGACTTACGAAGACTATACCGGATAATAGTGCAGGTATTTTTATTGGTGACTGAGGACAGTGCACCGAACTACATTGCATCGGTATTTACTTCATACGCAGACTAGTAATTACTCGTACAGCTATTAGGAGAAGTATGTTATTTGATTCCGATCACAGTCAATTAAAACCTTCTGCAACCACACTTCTAACGCTGTGTTACCTGACTGCGGGTGGTATACCATTTCTAATAGAAACGTTGGACAGTCGAAGTTAATACACCAGTAATCAGGTAATAGTTTCATTCACGGACATGTCAAAACACGGTATCTTATGGTTGCTATTATTTCACGTCTGCACGGTAACTCATTTTAGTGAACTGATTCTGTACAGCTGTGTGGTACGCTTTCACCATTTTGATGCCATCACCGTCTAAATCGCTCGGAAGCAACTGGAGCACTACTTATAGCACGTACTTATGGCGCGTACGTTAGGTCCGGTGAGTTCAAATTAATACGATTGGATAACAAATTAAAGTTCTCCGGCCACTTTATCTGTCTGAATGTGAAGGCTGATATCAATAATTACTGTAGGGATTTTGATACGGATATAAGCAACAGATAGACTGACTCACCAGTAACGTTTGTGCATACATTTTGTTACCACTAAACGAGACAAATTTTTCGGCAGTAGATGCTTAGTGTAACCCTCGCAAGGTCGGGGCTTGTCAGTAGGATATTTATAATGTGATACTCTGATGATCATTATGTTGTCAGAAGTGATTATACACTTTACTTGTAGCTGTAAGAATGAGAGCGCGACGTAGGTTCAAAATGGCTCTGAGTACTATGGGACTTAACTGCTGACGTCATCAGTCCCCTAGAACTTAGAACTACTTAAACCTAACTAACCTAAGGACATCACACACATCCATGCCCGAGGCAGGATTTGAACCTGCGGCCGTATCGGTCACGCGGTTGCAGACTGTAGCGCCTAGAACCGCTCGGCCACTTAGGCCGGCCGCGACGTAGGTCCATAGTCTTCTGCCGTCAAACTACTTTCTCTTCTCCGAAAAATTCTTTTATAGTCAAGTAAGTGCCAATCAGATTTACGTTCTACCCATCAAGCTCAATTCATATTCGATAAAGAGGGACTCCAATTCCCAAATATCCTTCCTCATTCTGGTTATCTGTAATTTCCCTATGTTCTTGAGGCTAACATCAGGTTTTCTCGTTAAATGGTCACATTTGCGTCTATATTTCTTTGCAGCTATAGAAATTTCGCCGTCGCAAGACTTCGGCGCCTACGATATGTTAAACTGTAACTGTTCTTTCCCCTGCTAGAATAGAGATACCAGTTCATATTTCGCACTTATTGTTGCAGAGGAATATTCAAAATAAAACATGTTTTACGCTAATCACTGTTACTATTAGGAATCTGACAATCAGTCTTTCTTATTACGTATTATTAACTACTAGGTAATCATGTTAGGTAGGCAAGGAACATAAAACATTATTATGCCTGAAATTCTGCAATGAATTTGTCATGGAAATTTACCTTACGTTTGCTGCGCATTTCGAGAGTTTTATTTTGACAAAGACCATGTCCTCTTCCGACTTGACCAGTGAGTGGAGCATGTTGAGCTGTATTTTTTCTTACGGGAACAGGTACAATCGTCCTCATCTGAAGCTGTGGGCCAAGGCTGAGTTTCAGCATTGCCATATTTCTGGAGTAAAGAACTTGCAAAGTTTCGACGAGATTCCAGTTTCTGTACATTAGCACCTAGTGGTGTGGCAAGTAATAAAGAATTGTTGACTGCGACGTCAATTAAGCACTTTAAAACGGAATATACCACTTTTTAACTTTTGTGGCAAAGCGGTAAATTCTATCATTACCATCTAGTCCGTCCACTCCACTCATGAGTCGGTTGTACCGATGTACAACTCTTGGCTATGATATACCAATATTCTGCTTAGCAGCGATTGAATATCAAAGTGATTTTTCAAAGAAATGTTCTCTAAATTATTTTTATAGTAAACACGTCAACTTTGTGTCCAACGTCTAGTGATAAATTACTCTGGGTTGCTTTTTGCAAGACTTGACCTCCTTTTGAGATCATTTGTCTACCCGGTTTTACGAACAGTACCACAAATCTTCACAATGTTTCCTAGAAATGTACGTAGTAATCAAGGGAATGCAATAAAGCTGACATAATACAGAGGAATCTCTGGTCAGGATATTCATACATTATTGTCTTTATCAGTTTCGTAAATATATCTTCTCCAAGGCCTGCATCTCGCGTTTCAGGTGGTTCCTCTCAGAAATCAGCCTCCAAATAATTCCGTAAACCAGTTTCTGCGACAATACTTCGAATCCAAAAAGGGTCAATTTCCTGTGAATAGGTTGCTCACAGGCATGACGTCCATAGTAGGTTACAATTGACGACAGTATGAAATATTATCTCAGAGGGAGCGTACATGAGAAATTTTTTGTTCATGACGTCGAACAATAGGCGAGTTTTAGCCACTTTGCCACCTGTGCGTAAGTCGTTCTCTGCGACAGGAAAATACCAAATTAATACTTCGAACCTCTTACAGCAAATCGATTTGGTCATTAAAACATTGTGGGGACGTTCGTTGGCCTCTCAATACATGGAAGTTTCGGTAAAGGTGCGTAACTATGGAAAATCAGTATACCTAAAAAACAGAGCATTACAACCACGGAAGAACAGAAACTAGTGTTACGTTTCCCAACGGCGTACATTACCGTGTGTCTTACAATGTGTATTATTCCGTATTACTTGAAAAATATCACAAAGATTCGGTTTTTTCACCATCTATGTTGAGTTTAAGCACTGCTCTTGGAGGCAGTGACCATTCATCCGGCTGGGAAAGGAAATCTCTCTTTATCCTCTTACGTGGCCTGACTTCTCGCTGTCTTCCACGTCATAAAGAAGGACCACCAGAATCTATGTCAGCCCTGTCAGACTATCCAGCTGATATAAATATCGTTCGAATAGGGTTACAGATTTGAGAAGTACTTATTGCACTTTCATCGTTGATGATTGTGCCGTCATAGTAGTATTCCTTTTTTAATACTACCATTTCGTCTGGAGAACGTATTTGTTTCCGGTTCACTCTAGTATAACTCTAAATCACATATACTGTTTTCTAAAACGAAAATTGGGTAAGAATCCAAACCACATATATACACTCCTGGAAATGGAAAAAAGAACACATTGACACCGGTGAGTCAGACCCACCATACTTGCTCCGGACACTGCGAGAGGGCTGTACAAGCAATGATCACACGCACGGCACAGCGGACACACCAGGAACCGCGGTGTTGGCCGTCGAATGGCGCTAGCTGCGCAGCATTTGTGTACCGCCGCCGTCAGTGTCAACCAGTTTGCCGTGGCATACGGAGCCCCATCGCAGTCTTTAACACTGGTAGCATGCCGCGACAGCATGGACATGAACCGTATGTGCAGTTGACGGACTTTGAGCGAGGGCGTATAGTGGGCATGCGGGAGGCCGGGTGGACGTACCGCCGAATTGCTCAACACGTGGGGCGTGAGGTCTCCACAGTACATCGATGTTGTCGCCAATGGTCGGCGGAAGGTGCACATGCCCGTCGACCTGGGACCGGACCGCAGCGACGCACGGATGCACGCCAAGACCGTAGGATCCTACGCAGTGCCGTAGGGGACCGCACCGCACTTCCCAGCAAATTAGGGACACTGTTGCTCCTGGGGTATCGGCGAGGACCATTCGCAACCGCCTCCATGAAGCTGGGCTACGGTCCCGCACACCGTTAGGCCGTCTTCCGCTCACGCCCCAACATCGTGCAGCCCGCCTCCAGTGGTGTCGCGACAGGCGTGAATGGAGGGACGAATGGAGACGTGTCGTCTTCAGCGATGAGAGTCGCTTCTGCCTTGGTGCCAATGATGGTCGTATGCGTGTTTGGCGCCGTGCAGGTGAGCGCCACAATCAGGACGGCATACGACCGAGGCACACAGGGCCAACACCCGGCATCATGGTGTGGGGAGCGATCTCCTACACTGGCCGTACACCACTGGTGATCGTCGAGGGGACACTGAATAGTGCACGGTACATCCAAACCGTCATCGAACCCATCGTTCTACCATTCCTAGACCGGCAAGGGAACTTGCTGTTCCAACAGGACAATGCACGTCCGCATGTATCCCGTGCCACCCAACGTGCTCTAGAAGGTGTGAGTCAACTACCCTGGCCAGCAAGATCTCCGGATCTGTCCCCCATTGAGCAGGTTTGGGACTGGATGAAGCGTCGTCTCACGCGGTCTGCACGTGCAGCACGAACGCTGGTCCAACTGAGGCGCCAGGTGGAAATGGCATGGCAAGCCGTTCCACAGGACTACATCCAGCATCTCTACGATCGTCTCCATGGGAGAATAGCAGCCTGCATTGCTGAGATAGGTGGATATACACTGTACTAGTGCCGACATTGTGCATGCTCTGTTGCCTGTGTCTATGTGCCTGTGGTTCTATCAGTGTGATCATGTGATGTATCTGACCCCAGGAATGTGTCAATAAAGTTTCCCCTTCCTGGGACAACGAATTCACGGTGTTCTTATTTCAATTTCCAGGAGTGTACTAATACTTTGTACGTGCTAAGCAGCTACCACTTTCCATTAATGAACATTTACCAACTTGCAGTAAAATCTATTACTCCCAAGATTCGTGTATCTCATCAGCAGTTGGATCACTACCTCAGGCCAATTATGTCATGTGCCAGGTATAGCAAAGTGTCCTGAGATCATTAATAATGCGATGTGTTTTACTTTGTCACCACTGTACTGGTTGACTGTAACGTCACTCTGTGTGTCCGACAAGGGCCACGGCAGGCCAAGTGCAATAATATCGTGGCCAGGTAGTACAGCTGCGGCTCCTATATATATTTTCCTCTTCTGTTGCTACAGGGGCCTGCCAATTGCTCGATGCTACCCACCCCGCACACATGTGTGCAGATGTGCCCGCTGTCCAGCCGACCTTGTCGAGTTACAGCAGAGTCATTGTTGTCTGTGTGTGTGTGTTTGAGGTTTACGGGCGCTAAACAGCGTGGTCATCAGCGCCCGAGAGTCATATTTGGCCCTGTGGGGATATAGGGGTTACTGCTAACATTCAGTTACTGTATTCAACTGCAACAGTTATGTGCGAAGTATTGAACGACGACCGGCTGCAAGCCCGAAATTTGTTTGAACTGCAACAGTTATGTCAGTTTCCGCTATTAATTACAATAGATCCTATGCATTATCCAATATCTCTCTGTGAGTATTAACTTTCAGGAATTGCTTTAACTGTTTTTGTATGACAAATAGACACGTCCTTACAGATATCTATTAAACCATGAACAGGAAAAGACTATGGAAATCATACGTTGTAAAGAAATATCATCAATCACTGGGTTGTCGCAGCAACCACGGCAGGTAAACTGAAATAAAAATGGATTTAAATTGGGGCATTTACATAAAAAAAGTCTGACTGATTCGGGAAACGATACTGATCATATATAAAAAACTCGGTGTAGAAATAACTGGAACTGACAATACTAAGAATTCTTTACATAACAGTTTCCTCGATATTGTACCTGAAAATGGAATATTATCCAATGTTAATCATAGTATCAATGCTGTAAACCCATAATATTGATATATATATAAATATATATATATATATATGTATATGTATGTATTAGTTTTTTATAGGGGAAAGCTTGCCCAATATGATACATTCTACATTAGTATAGTGTAATACTAAGCTGAGGAACCTTTCTGCCATTTGTAAATGTTCCGGTAGTGTATTTAAATCTTACTTGGGTGCAGTACAACCAGATATTCATTACCAAATCCCCCAATTTTTAATTACTTGTCAGCGTCTTGTTTTACACGCCTATTCCTACAAATAGTCTCTATGTATCTAAATCCCTCTCTCTAACCTCTGTCCTAAACGTCAACTTACTAGTTCTCATATCCTCGCACCTTCCATACAAGGCATAAGCATCTGTGGCCCAGAAGATGAATGTCTACTAGAAACACATTAAGATTCCAACCCTATACACAGTCAACTGCTTGATATCTGTAACGCATCCATAAATACATTTATTACCTACGGGTAATTAAAACAAAGGAGTCGTCTACTAGAAGTCGGAATGCATTGACGATGCTGGAAGAAATTTGATCTTTGAATCTCAGTTGGCCAACATATCAAGGGCAGATACGTAATTAGAGCCTTTTCGATCATGACCTAATCGATGACCATAATGTTTTACATGATTATAAACGTACCTTCCCATTTCCCTCTCCTTCCTTCCCTGTAAATCTGTACCTACATCTACCTACACACTCCACAAGAAACCGAATGGAGCGCCGTGGAAGGTACATTTTGCCGCTCTAGTCATTTACTCCCCTGTTCCACTAACAAATAGAGCGAGGAAAAGGCAATTTTCAATTTGCCTCGGTACGAGCCCTAATCTCTTTGATTTTATCTTCATGTTCTTCACGCGAGATGTTCGTTGCCGATAGTACAATCGTTCTGTAGTCAGCATGAAATGCTGGTTCTCTATATTCTATTAACAATTTTCTGGAAAATAAACGTCGTCTTCCCTCCAGGAATTCGAACTTGAGTTCTCAAAGCATTTGCGTTGTACTTGCGTGTTGATCCATCGTAACGGCAAAAAATTTAGCAGCCCACCTCTGAATTGCATCGATGTCTTACTTTAGTTCGACCTGGTGGGGATCCAAATACTAGAACAGGACCCATGAATAGATCGCGTTGGTATTCTACATCGGTCTCTCTTACAGATGCGCCTCACATATTTAAGACTCTCCCAATAAGTCAAAGTCTATCACCCCTTTCCAGCTCTACCGTCCTTACGTGCTCGTTCACTCTCATATCTCTTTGCAACCTTTCACCTAGATATTCAATCGACGTGACTCCGTCAAGCAATTTGCTACAACTGCTGTATCTGAACATTACTGGCCTGTTTTACTATCAACCTGCATTAACTTACGTTATTCTACCTTCAGAGCTGCTGCCACTCAACTATAAACTTTGTCCACGTCATCTGGTACACTACTACCGTCATTCAACGACGACACCGTCCCGTAAACGAAAGCTCAGCCTGTCAATCCAATCATTTATCTATATAGAGAAAAATAACGGTTCTATCACACTTCCCTGGGGCGCCCTTTACGATAACCTTGTCTCAAACGACAGCGTATTGGACTCTCATACTTTATCTTCCAAGCACTCATATATCTGGGAATCCAATACGTGTGCTCGTACCTTCGTGGAGAGTAGCAGTGGGGCTCCGTGTCAAATGTTTTATGGATGTTTACAAATACTAAATATTCCTTTTGCCCTTTGTCTGTGGTCCGTAGGATATCATGTGAAGCCGGCCGCGGTGGCGAGTGGTTCTAGGCACTTCAGTCCGGAACCGCGCGACTGCTACGGTCGCAGGTTCGAATCCTGCCTCGGGCATGGATGTGTGTGATGTCCTTAGGTTAGTTAAGTATAAATAGTTCTAAGTTCTAGGGGACTGATGACCTCAGATGCTAAGTCCCATAGTGCTCAGAGCCATTTGAGCCATATCATGTGAGAAAAGGGCAACCTGAGTTTCTGCTGACTTGTCGACAAAATACCTTCGTTCTCAAGGTAACTTGTTACGTTCGAAATGAGAATATATCCACGACTTCTGCAGCAAACCGATGTTGAGTGTGTTGGCCTTTAATTTTACGGGGCCGTTTTTCTCCTTTGTTTTATACGGTAGTCATCTGCCCTTTTTTCTGTCTTTTGGGACTGAGTGCTGGGCGACAGATTCGCGGTAAGTGCAGGCTACGTGAGGAACCACTTCTGTAGAGTACTGAATGTTGACACTGAACTGGGATTCCATCCGACCTGGCGATTATTTGTTTCCAATTCCTTTAGTTGCTTCTCTACGCTGTGGATGCCTATTACTGAGGTGTAAATATTCAGTCTGCCCATGTTTGCCTGTTAACCAGGCAGGCAAGCTGCTGCACGTTATTAGTAGAACGAGTAGGCTCCTTTACTCCTCTCAAAGCCAAGATAACCCCAACGCCGGTAGTCTATAGCAGTCTTGCCTGTCCGTCCGTGTTCTTGCTGTGCAACGCTTCGTGGCAATTTATTCTGTACGTAATCACTGCAATGTTGTGGGTGGTGCTCGAAAGTTGAGGAAAAGACATTTTTTATCCTAATACCTCAGGACGATGCCCAGTGTAATACATATTAATTTGGGTCGTTGAATACCGGAAAATGGTGGATTTCACATGCCCGTTTTTCCTTGGGTATATTTTTGAGATTATTTATTTATTTATTTTTAGATGTGAACGATTGTCTCTACAACTTCACCTTCTTTCGACTAGCACCGGCGATTCTCAATTCTAACTACCACCCAGTCACTTCTAATACATGTTGTTTGCAGTAAACAGAACAATCTCTGATAACCGAGATCTATTGCCTCTAAGTACCTGAACGAAACAAACAAACACTGTCCGAAAAGGTCCAACGTTACCGACCAGCCGCCGTGGAGATCTCAGCCCTTAGGCGTCGCTGGATGCGGATACGAGGGGCATGTGGTCGGCACACATCTCTCCCCGCCGTTGTTAGCTTTCGTGACCGGTGCCGTTACTTCTCAATAAAGTACATCCTCAACTGGCCTCACAATGGCTGAGTGCTCCCCGCTGATCAACAGCACTTGGCAGACCCGCAAGGCCGGCCGCGGTGGTCGTGCGGTTCTATGCGCTTCAGTTCGGAACCGCGTGACTGCTACGGTCGCACGTTCGAATCCTGCCTCGGGCATGAATGTGTGTGATGTGCTTAGGTTAGTTAGGTTTACGTAGTTCTGCGTTCTGGGGGACTGAAGCCTTAAGATGTTAAGTCCCATAGTGCTCAGAGCCATTTTTCGCTGGCCGGAGTGGCCGTGCGGTTCTAGGCGCTACAGTCTAGAACCGAGAGACCGCTACGGTCGCAGGTTCGAATCCTGCCACGAGCATGGATGTGTGTGATGTCCTTAGGTTAGTTAAGTTTAGTTAGTTTTAAGTTCTAGGCGACTGATGACCTAAGAAGTTAAGTCGCATAGTGCTCAGAGCCATTTGAACCACTTTTAGACCCGCAAGTTGATCCATCCAAGTGCTAGCCAAGCCCGACAGCTCTTAACTTCGGTGATCTGACGGGAACTAGTGTTACCTCTGTGGCAAGTGCGTTGGCCTAATATCCTGAAGACGACTATTGTTCTGCAACGTAATTTAAAGTAAGGTTTTGGAAGACTAGTTTGTGCAAACTTACTTTATTTCAGGCACTTATGATCGAAGTTATACCAATCTGAATTACTCTTACCTGGATGACTATAGCGGTATCGCTTTACTCATTCTACGGGATAAATATAGTTCATTCTAAATTTTCCAAATGCATTATGTAGTCGTGTCTCATATTCAGTAGCCGGCTCGGGTGGCCGAGCGGTTCTAGCCGCTACAGTCTGGAACCGCGCGACCGCTACGGTCGCAAGTTCGAATCCTGCCTCGGGCATGGGTGTGTGTGATGTCCTTATGTTAGTTAGGTTTAAGTAGATCTAAGTTCTAGGGGACCTCAGAAGTTAAGTCCCCTAGTGCTCAGAGCCATTTGAACCATATTCAATACTGCATTCTAATATTATGAGAAACACTATTAATAATCAAAGTTATATACCACATAATAAAGAAAAGCCATATCACCGTCCAACCGTACTGTCATAACTGTTAGAGCTCTGAGGTTGCAATAATCTGAAAGAACCACAGTCAGCCAGAAGTGTTCTGAATGGTACCGAATTTTAGTGATCAGTCTTTGGGAGCCAATGTAACACACCCTTACTATAGCTATTCTGTTGGAGGCAGATTTATGTTGGTTGCTAATAAATGATAAGATCGGTACATAAGCGGCAGGAGGTGTCACCCCATAATGACAGTTTGATTCTTGAGCGTAAAAGTTGGACGACCGCTGCTCTAGATCAGCTGCAGCTTCCTTAAATGGCTTAATAAATGCTATACGCTGGCTACCAAAGTCACCTTCCTTACCTAAATCAGCCTTCACTGTTTCACTGTGAGAATGTATTGAAGGATGCATGTTAAAATAAGTATTATAGCGAGCTGAAACAGACAGCTTGATGAATTCAATTTCGCATACGGACCTCTTCTCCAGAAACAGGAAACCACAGCCGTGACTGAATTCAGATTAGCTAATACATATGGGACATGGCCTTTTAAAAGCTGTTCTCTCACAGCATACCTCATCACAGTGTTTACACTATGAGCAATTCCTGGATGACATTTGTGCACGTCGAGTAGCTTAAAATTATTACGGGCGTGGACTGTGACAAACGAAATTTTCGCACTGTACTCACGAGGAACACTTCTAGTTTCTAATCGATCTTCCAACTCACTCTGAATGTTTCTTCAACTTTTGGTCAGACTCGGAACGCTGAGCACATTAATAGATATTTATGCAAACGACAGTCTGAATTTACGTAGTGCATCGTGACAGGCAAGTAATGCACCACTTTGTAACTGTCTGTTCATAAGTAAATTGCTCTTGCACAGACACCACAGCGAAATGCTTGCACTATGTCGGGAAGCATTATGTTGTGCAGTTTACTTCCTAATGTTTGAACTTCTCTAGCTACTGTCTTTAGGGAAGGCTTAATACTTTTAATGAACGTTGACCTATATTTATTTCCTATTTAAATCAATGTCTGCCCAAATAGATAAAGTTTTCTCCCTCTATACACTCATATCCATAAACTGGTCAGCTACTAAGTTTTATCCACATTCAAAATATTTAAGGAGTGAGGAAACTGATGGTCGAATTTCCAGTTGCGTTGTAACATACTAGAGTTTCTCCACTGAGTAATTAGTAAACTTTTACGCAACCTGCACTGCGTGGCCTCTACTGGTTTATCTGAAGCTGCCTCACACTGACCGGCTGACTGGAGCCCAATTTCGTGAGTGGTATATATTCCTCGATTATTACTTTTTCCTTAATCTTCTTTAAGTCAGGTTTGTTCATTTTGCTGCTTCCGCCTTTACGATAAGTGAGCTGCAGTAGAACTACCTATTCAAACAGATAATTCATTATTCTCTAGTCACGTTGGGTTGATGGATGGGTCCCGCGAAACTTGCAAGGCTTCCAGAAACCCAAGGCGGTCTGCTATAACCACTGTACTCCAGTACACATGTAAGCGCTGCTCTTGAATTTCCGTTTCTTCCATTTCCTTAACGGCTGCGGCGTGGATATGTGCGGGCAGGCTGGAAGAAATGTTTTCGCACTTTCTCGCTCATTAATACGTTCATCATTTGCAGTGCATTTAGACTTTGCACATAGTTACTCTACTTCCATCATACTCGCACTCAATAATGTCCATTCATTTATTAAGTGGATACTAAGAAATGGTTATCTGCTCTTCTCAGCATCCCACTGAGTTGCGATGTTGTTATTGTTATCCTTAAGTAGAGTATCACCTTGCGCCAAGGCTTCAGGCACTCGAGCGTTTGACTGACGCTGTGCCTTCTCAGTTGTCCTCCGTTCATCATGATGGTTATTGATGTATATGTACGGTCGTGCTAAAAAGTATCCGAACGACGTGAATTGCATTTCGCCTGATTCGAATGCAACCCACATAGCGCAGCTGCCTAACAGGTCCTCTAATCGCCCCTCGGTACAGTCGTTTCACTATTGAAAATGGTTCCAACAAGTCACCACTAGAAAACACTGACCTCTATCGCTATAACTCAAGATGTGAAGTAATACCAAGGTACTACAAATATCAGGGAACATCTTATCACAGATAAGACGGTTCTTAAGGCTTGTAGGCTCACATTTATTACAATAAATGATATACATGAAATGTTACCACTCTCATTATTACGTCAGATTCGTAATTTACGTAGTAAGTTCGTCGTATTCATAATTTCCTTTTCAAAATAACATACCGTACTTATTATTTAACAATAATTGACATAAAAAATTTAGGTTATCCACGAGCAGCTATTTGAGAATATGTATGAACTTCAAATTACACGAAGAACCGTCTCGTTCTGTATATGGATTCAAACCCAGGTCATGCAGGCTAAGCAAAGACTTCTTGACTGACGGAAACTAACGGTCATTCCTGACTAGGCATACAGAGAGTGATATACCTCGACTATAGATAGTAACCGTCAGCAAATCTCAACTTTAAATTTCATAACGTAAATATTTTTAACGGACGCGAATTCCTACCCAGCATCTATTGTGCTTGTTAACGAAATACGAGAGATGTTAAATATTGCTTCTTCACAAGTAACTTACTCGAAATGCCGTGAGATAAAGCTTTGTGTTGGACAGTGACTCGAACCCAGAACCTAACTGGATTGTCATCGAAGCACAATCAAGTGTGACATATCGGATTTTCTCGTCAGTAGCTAGATGTTTTAACTGAAATGAGAAGACGAACATTAATTTTTTCTTTCCCAGGACTCCAAACTGGCACCTATCGCTGTTATATTCTAGAGAAAACGAACGTTAAAAATGGGTTTGTTCCATCAGCAGCGACACGTGAGCATGTTTGACCTAGAAATAATATGACGAAGAGTTCACTGCTGACTGGGAATCGAACACCACACATATCGTTGTTGACTGCACGCAAAGAGACATCAGCTACCGAATTTTTCTCCACCAGCAGCTCGGAATAACATCCTTGAATTTACAATGATTTCGCAAACAGTTCTGTGTCTCACTGGGACTCAAAAACGTCACATATCGTTAGTGTTGACAACGATTGAAAATACATTAAAAATCAAAATTGTTACCCACCAGCAGATAGGTGTTCTCATGCTAGATCTTGATAATACGTAATGAAAGCTTTAGTGCCGGGCCAGGATTCGAACCGTTTCACGTGCAGTATGTGGAGATGTTGAGGAATCTGCAGTTTTGAACAAACAACAAATTGCAGTCGAGCTGTATTCTCACGAAGGGATCAAATTCCGCTTTAAGGGCGGTCTGAGTTGCATTCCCATTTCAGAACCAATTGTATCAACATACAGAAGCTCAAATACAAGATGGAATAAGTGTCCTGTGACCCTACATAGCGTTTGTTTCGTCACTAGAAATAAATAACTAGTATAAGAAAGGTTACTGTTGATAGAGTTTCTAGGTGTCGCGACTCCTGACTTTACTGAGGTTCAACCGAACGTCTACTTGGTGGAGAAGAAATATCATGTTTAACATGAATGTCAGACCACAATACCATTATAACTTCTTCACTTGGCGTAGTCAAGAGAGAACATAATCTGTCACTCATTGTCCAAAACCATCAGCAGAATTTGGAATCGAACCCAGACCATAGGTATTCGAGCCTAGCATCAATCCAAGAGACCACCAAATTCCCTTCTTTACCACTCGTTTTTCTATCATAACAATGTTGCGCCATACTGGATGAGAATTCTGACACACAGGCTCCCTGTAGTGGTTTGGAGCAAGTTCACTACATTCATTAACTTGGTTGACCGAAACGCCATGAACTAGCTGCCTCGGCTTGCCAGTGCATACATTCTACTCTATTTTGTAATCACTGAAATAAAATCACGTAACTGACACCTACACAGAACTGCCAACAGGGCAGGATGCAGAAATTTAAATAGGAAGTGCGTCTTTCGACTCTATTGCGCTATCTGTTTGTGAAAACGTCGTCCAGTGCAAAAGAAAAGCTGTAACTGTCTGTCTCTCAGAAGTCTTGATCCTGCCATTTGGATTATCTCACATTACTGTGCAATTTGAAAGTTCAGGAAGTGTTGTAGCTATCTGCCAGCTAGAAGCGTAACGGTAAGCGGCACGCACTTTTGATAAGACGTCGCGAGTTCGGGTCCATTCACTGCTACATATTTTAAAAGGCCATACTGCTGTCTGCTGAAGTGATCGATTTAACGGAACTTTGAATACAATTCCCTTCACTTATCAACCCAAAATAGTCGCATGTGGAAAAAGGGCTAACTTCTGCGACATTTTGTTCTTTTCAGGTTTAATGGATGGCCAGGCTGCAGATGCATCTCGAAACTTTTGTATTACGTATGGGGAGAGCGCATCGTGCCAAAATACGTCAGAAAAGTATTTTCTACATTAGCTGTCGTGTGGCAGTGGCATTTTATTCTTCATCAAACCGTGTTTGACAGCTTTAACTCGGAACAAGTTTTCTACATGCATGTAATCAATAAACTGCATGTACATTGTCGGACTGTTATAGATAACATCAGAGAATTCGCACATTTCGTTGATGATTAATTTCTCTCTCATGTTAACTAATGTTTTAACAACACTAACAGAAACCGTACGAATATTGTGCTCTGTATTATAAGAAATGAAGTAATACTAATCACCATACCCTACGATGAAAGTCTTATTCAATAAAACTGAGTATCAGTACACAAGCGTGCCTCAATCGGCACGAATTAGTAAAACACTAATCACTTAGATTTGTATCGAATCTGCGTTTGATTGGTATGCTGTGTCATACTCAAGTGGTATGCAAATGTGGTATTTCATAAATAATGTTATGTGTTCCTAGAAACCCAAAATTTGCTTGTCAGCAGTGGAATGAGGCGTTACCTATTGTGCAGCATTGTAAGTTTTTAACCATTGCACTATGAGCCCCAAGTATTTTCTTGCCATTTCCCTATCGATGTGTAATCTGACTGCTTGTAGCTCTTTCACAGAAGGGATAATAACTTTACAGTTAGCAAGACTGGAACCGCAAACCATTACGCACAGTTTCTCACAGGTTAGCACGTTTCCGCAGAGCTAGGGATGAGGCATGCGTCTACGTTTCCTCTTACGAGACCAGTACTGTCTATAACTCGTAAATCGCTATTTAAAGGACGACATTAGATGCGACTTTCATGTGCAACGATTTTCCTGGGCTGAAAACCGAAAATTTACAATCTTTTGTTACAGCTCAAGCGTTAATTATAACTCAGGCAAAACAATGGAAATGACAGGAAAAATCAAGTGAACTTTGATGCTTAATTCCGTGCACATCTGGAAGTAACTCGTCGATCACAGAGTTGCCAAATAAACCTTGCCTTGTTGCCAAATCTCAGTTACATTACCAGCAGGAAGAAGACGAACCGATGTGATCCTATAGTGGGCTGGGAAGTGACCATAGCTGACGTATCAAAGACGCGGCAGCTGCGGCCTGGAATACGTAATCCGTCTGATTAACATTTCTGTAACTGGGTTTAGCGACTGGCGCGTAGTTACTAATAATACTCAGAACTGACTGCAAACTAAGCTTCATAAATACGTAACTCTCATAGTTGTTTTTATATACCTTTCGTAAGTGTACTTAAAACTAAGAAAATCATTGATGAACGTTTTCATGCCTCGCCGATAGTCGAGCACAACAAACAAATAAAATAAAAAGGACAGTGTGTATATGTGTGTGTGTGTGTGTGTGTGTGTGTGTGTGTGTGTGTGTGTGTGTGTGAGTGACAGAGAGAGAGAGAGAGAGAGAGAGAGATAGAGAGAGAGCGAGAGAGAGAGAGAGAGAAGAGAGAGAGATGAGAGAGAGAGAGAGAGAGAGAGAGAGGGAGAGAGATATAAATAAAAAAGAATGAGAGAGAGAGTAAAATATTGTTGCAAAGAAACTGAATCATGGTATGTAAAGAAATCTTTCATTAAGATGACACGTTCCACATCATTACGAAATGTCGTATTAATGGCCTATGGAACATGTATTAATCTACTCTAATCTAATCTAATCATATTGCTGACTAGTCATGATGAGGCACGAATTACAGATATTTACGTCAATATCAGTAACCAAATCTAAACTTGAAAATAAAAGACGACAGTTTTTCTAATACACCGGGACTCCTGTAAAGACACTCTCGTTTATGTTAACTAACCACGAAAGATGTGTGATATGCCTCCGTTCAGAAGGAACAAAGTGTTCATGCATTTATAGATGAAGCGCATGTTCTGAAGTACGGTGAAGGAGATACGAACCCAACACGCAATCGGATTTTTAACTAAGTAAAATCAAATGTTACCTATGGGTGTTTCTTACCAGCTGCTAGATGTTTGAATCAAAAATAAGGATACAAATTTTTGTGCCTGAGCGACAATCGAACGGCACACCTACCGTCCGTCTTTATCATCCACGAACATAGCATAAGTAACACTTGATTACCCAACAAAAGTAAGAAGTGTGCGTGTTTGACCGTAAATATCGACACCTACTGCTATTGTTGGCAACATACGAACAGACATTAAAAATGCACTTTAATTTTCACTAGGATACTGGTACGCACGTGATAGGGCTTTAAATGAAATTATTAATATTTTTGTACTTGATCAGGATTCGGACCCACATTCTTACCTTTGGAGGAGACCTAGAGAAGATTGCAGTCTTGGGAAAAGGAATGCAATGAGTGAATTATACTGTTCCGAGACATTCAGATCCTCGAAAGATGAGATAGGAATTCGAATCACAGTCCAGCACCCAATTTTTCAACGTCTCTAGTTCAATCAAGTACAAGAAAAATATGAGCCTTTTTTCCTTTAAATGGCTATCTTTTCATCAAATAAAATCAAATTTTTTAATGTAAGTAAGTTTACTGGAGACATAATTTCTGTTTACCATGATTTCCGCCTATGTCATTTCGCAACGTAAACCGGCTCTGCCCAAGTGATAATAAAGGAACGTGATGTTTAATGCGGATTCTGGATTATAACGTCATTCTTTTGAGGTTACCAGAGATAAAGTAAATCTGTTTGTCCCTCTTAAAAGTAAATGCCGGAATCCACGCAGTGCACCTGTGATAGTTCGTTCCACCATACGATTGTGGCCACATTTCCGAGCCCCAGGAGTGTGCTGTAACGGATGAAGTGCTTAGCTTACAAAATTAGTCACGGTGGAAAAAAATGCGACTCTATTAAATGGTTAAATAGAAGCAATCTTCTGACGTAGTGATTATGCTACTCTCATGTCAGCAGTATGTGAAGGCTCTTCTAGGCATCATAGCCTCGATGCGAAGCTATTTTGAAATATTCACTAATTCAGAAAATATCTTAGTTCGAGGAATTCCACTGTGAAGTGTGAAGTTGCCGGATAATTCGATTATTACCCTCATTGTTACTATCATTTTATTCATACCGTTGCTGGAACACATGTGCTTGAAGATAATTCAATGCCTTTTGGTCATTATAGAATTAGTTGTCCAAGGAGAGGTCCTTTCCCTGTCTGCGGGTTCCATTTCATGTTAATATAAAGATCAGCAAATACTCGCAGATTATATTAAAACTAAAGTTATTGATAAAGTCGTTACTTGATAACAAAAACGCGCTGCCTTTCTTAATTTACTTGCGCCTAGAAATGGCTGTCGAATACTGCCAAACTAAAAGCCAAGGGATCGTACTGCCTTCCGTTATACGTCGCTGTCAGTTCTTCCACATTATTTGGTCGACGTGACCTGTTTCAAGTTGTGTATGGCAGAGAATGTTTTAGAAAATCTAATGTTTTCCTTTGCAATAAACAGAAAAGTTTTCATTGTAAGCTATCCTAGTTCAAAATTTTCTCATTATTAGTTCTAATTTAATATTCACTTCTATAATGTAGGAAAGTATTTCACAGTTGCAAAATCCGCATTCGACTCATTGACCTCATACTTAGTCGCTGAACATAAATTCTAACTCAGAGTAACACCAGTTTAAGTAACCTAATGTTGCGAAGACTGTTTGACTTTGTTCTTTTTCACCGGAAAATATGCAATTAACTCATTGGGCTCCAATAGCACACTGTAACAGTAGTTTCTGTGTGTATGCAATGCATGCGGATTGTGGAATTTAGTGGTGCTCTCTCTTCCACTTCCGTATACAATATGCCTTACCTAAACGGGTCCTTAATCATTACAGGCCCCGGGCAGTGCAACATCATACTGCCAACAGTTATGTGCTTATACTGACAGCCTCACTGTTTGTTTTAGCTGATTTTGTGATTATTTAAATAAAACAACATGATCTTCCAGTGGGAGATATTTCGTCCCCCTTTTCCTTGTGTCAGTAAGCTTGTTTCCTTCCAACCCGTGAAACGCGGCAGAGTACAGCCAGTAAACGATTCGCAAGCCACGATTTAGTGCCGTTATGACGATTTCTTTAAACATTGTCGGGGGCTGCGTCATTGCGATGCCTTCTGCCGGCAATGTCTGCTCCTCTCCTCACTCTCGAGTATGTAAAATGCTTTAATGTTGTTGAGTGGTGCCCCATAAAATCTATCTAGGATTTGTGTTTCACACTCTATTCCAACGGAGGCACAAAACCGTTTTTATTTGATGAGTTTTTAATTACACTTGTATGCAATACATCAATGTGGCACAGATTTAATTTCATTGTGATCCTGTGCGCTATAATAAAAGTGTCCGATCCAGTTCTTTTTCCTTTCACAGGATATTCTTCATATAATTTATTTTATTCATGGATTCATATGTGTGAGTCAAGGCACAGAGAGTAAATGCAGTGTAATGTGTTTGGCTCTTTTCTTTGATTCCTTAGTAGATGGATGCAAAACATAGTGTCAATACCTTTCAGAACCTGCTACATAGCTGCTCAGGCATATTGGTTGTTTTGATGTCTATGCGTTAATTAATAGAGAAGTGAACGCTGTTCATAAGTGATATTTAAAATATTCAATTGGATTTAAGTCGACAAAATTGCCCATATTTGAAGCTACCCAGAGAACAAGTAAGTCGCTAAAGCCGCTATTTGTAAATGTCTGCAGAGAGTTCTTAACTGCTACTGTGGAAATTTAGCATGGAGGCCCTACAGTAATCAAGAGGTTCATTCCTTTCATACTTATCACCCTTTCATGTGAGTATTATGTGAAGAACAATATTGAAATTCGTATCGTTGACGGTCGATTCGAATTTCTTCAGAGACGCTTGTATTGTGAAGCAGCTTGGTAGTCAGAAAGCCGAAATGTATTACCATTAACACAACTTACTGGGTCGAGCTACCAAGAGGACTTGAAGTGTAAAGGTTTTTCTTCCGATTTCGTTACAGAATTTTTTCTGGAAATTCATAGCTCCATAAAATAAATCAGAAAAAATGCTCGCACACGCTGGCCCCTACCACGGTTAGAACTGACAATTCATTGAGCCGTAGCGACACGGGACATGGACTGTACCACGGGGCTACGGACACACTGCTGCCAGCACTCCACTCTCATCATGATATTGGTCGCTCATAACACATCGTGAAAGATAATAAAAGTTGTCTCTTATGTGAAGAACAGCATTTCTTTATCCAAAAAATAGAATTTTAAGTCTCATTGTCTTAGTTTTCATGAGGTTTATATAGGACGAGTAATTCAAATGGAAAAGGAATATCAAGCGAATTTTGCGAGTGAATTCAGTGCCATACGTGGAAGTTATTGCACTGTCACAGTGCTGCCAAATATTTGTGACGGTGTTGCCAATTCTCAGCTGTGCTAAGAACAGCTCTGTAGCGGTATGTGAGGAGAATCCCATGCTCATGTCTTAGCAGGATACGGAGAGGATGCGTGTGGTTTGGTTAATATGCAGCTTTTTCTCCTACCAGTTGTGTCTAACATTCAAGTGTATAATCTTCCATAACGATTACAGTTTCCCACGAAATATATACAAATAAAACACTTATCTTGTTTCTTCGTGACAAAAGGTTATTTCAGTACAATAAAAAGATTTTGGAAATAAACTTTGCCAACCTGTAACTAAAAGTAAGATAACAAACAGTATGTACCTCGAAATCTATTGCATCTGTGTGCAGTCTTGTGATCATACAGGTAGAATTTCAAGAAATGAACGAGGATGTAGAAAAATGTTGGTGCGAATGGAAGCTGTAAGAAACACAGTTAACTAATTATTCTGTGCCATTTAATAATCAATTCATTTGAAAATTCAGAAGAGAAGAAACTAAAAATCATGCCCATTAAGACAGAAAGTAAAGAGTAGATCTCCGCTTTTTCATCTTCCGATCTATACAAATAATGTATACTAATCAGCGTATTCATTACTTTCGTAATGTTTCCCTCTTGTTTAGTCTTCTATTGATGAAGTGGATCCACACCCATGAGTCTGATTGTTTCTTTGTATCCATCCACCTACAATCTTTGTGTGTTATTGCTCGGTGTTCAAAAAGCAAAATATTATGCCTGCTCCCACGAGGTATTAGAACGAGGTTGCAAGAAAGCTAACGAATTATAATCAAAATATACCGAGACTCCAATTTGTCTGTCGTCATGGTGTTAATTTGACAGAAATAGTTGGATATTATTGCCTGTATCACCGGCATCCCGTTGTCGTCTTCTATAACAGAAATTTTCGTATTAGCCTCAACATCAGACGCCGAGAGAAATGTGTATATTCTCCGTGACGAAACATCCATATTCCATTCATCCTTATCCATTCGTAACGTGCATCAGCAGCAGTGAGTGAGAAATCTGTTGTGAGGTGACGAATAACAATGACAATGGCAGTAATAAAAAATCAGTAATCAAAGATGTGTACTGAATTATAGACAATTGTTAAGGATTAACAAAATAACCAAGAAAGACTGAGTGTTTAGATGTCGCACTGCATAGGCCTTCTGTTCTGGTTGTTTGCAGAGAGAAAAGAAAGACCCCTGTAGCCATACATATCGCTAGTATAACGAGATACTACCTATCAACTATCCTTGCCTTACATCACGAGACGAACATGGCGTCACCGAGATGACATTTGAAATACATTTCTGTTTTCTCTCTCTCTCTCTCTCTCTCTCTCTCTCTCTCTCTCTCCCTCTCTTTATTCTTCTTTTTATTTTCTGAGGAAAGCATAGAGAAGCGCGAGTGATAAGCAAGTAGGTGTATAATCTATTTACAGTTATTTTCATCAGGATACATGATGCAAAAATACACATTTTAAGTGTATTATTGTGTAATTCCAATTATTGACGGACGGTCAATTCGTAAGCTTGCTCGCATTCAGTGGGCTGAAACCCGTCACAGAAGCAACCAAAACACAAATATTTCATGCACCATGCGCAACACACAAACGAAAGAGAAGACTGTAATGGGATGTCGGTGATGCAGGCAATAATACCCAACTATTTCTGCCGACTTAACACCATGACGACGGACAAATTAGTTTCTCAATGTATTTTGATTATAATTCGTTAGCCTTCTTGTGACCTCGTTCTAATACCTCGTGGGAGCAGGCATAATTTATTGCTTTTTGAACACCGAGCAGTAACACACAAAGATAGTAGATGGAAGGATACAAAGAAACAATCAGACCCATAGGTGTGGATCCACTTCATCATTAGAAGACTACACAAGAGGGAAACACTACGAAAGCAATGCATACGCTGATTTGTATACATTATTTGAGTAGATCTGAAGATGAAAAAGCGCAGATCTGCACAGTGCCCGCTTCTGCACTTAAGTTTCTGTCCACACCCATGACTCTGATTGTTTCTTTGTACCCTCCCATCTACTAAAATTAGTTTTGAGATCAACGTTAGCTACAGCGTTCGAAGTATTCATAGTATTGTATACGTGTGTGTAAATATCTTCCAATGCCCACGCAAAGAAGACAAGGATACACAGTCTAGCTACAGTATTATAAATACGCCCCAGTTTGTGTATGAACTCAGACTTAAGTTGATAATCATTTTGAATATTTGGCAGTACTGCACCCATTGGTGTTAAATTCGTTTTCAAACAATGATTCCCACTGCTACAGGAACACTACTTGTGATACCTCTTAGACAAAATACTTATTTAGTCATATCAGACGAAAAGATCGACCTGACACAAACTGTGGGAAGTTTGCTTTACAATCTTCGTGCCTGGATATCTGTGAACGTAGCTGTATAAGACGATTTAAGAAGAAACTAAATTCCTTCAGCTATGACGATGTTTAAAGAGATCGTCTTAACGGCACTAAATCGTGGTCTGTGAATCGTACTCTGCCGCGTTTCGCCGGTTGGAGGGAAAAAAGTTTACTGACAAATTTCACACAAGGAAAAGCGGGACGAAATATCTCCCACTGGAAGGTCATGTTGTTTTATTTAAATGATCACAAAATCAGCTAAAACGAACAGAGGCTGTCAGTATAAGCACATTACTGTTGGCAGTATGATGTTGCACTGCCTGGAGCCTGTATGGATAAAGGGCCCATTTAGGTCAGGCATACTGTATACAGAAGTGGAAGAGAGAGCACCACTAAATTCCAAAATCCGCATGCATTGCATACATACAGAAATTACTGTTACAGTGTACTATTGGAGCCCAATTAGTTAATTGCATATTTTCCGGTGAAAAAGAGCAAAGGAAAACAGTCTTCGTAACATTAGGTTACTTAAACTGGTGTCACTTTGAGCTAGAATTTATGGTCAGCGACTAAGTATGAGGTCAATGAGTCGGATGCGGATTTTGCAACTGCGAAATACTTTCCTACATTATAGAAGTGAATATTAAATTAGAACTAATAATGAGAAAATTTTGAACCTGGATAGCTTACAATGAAAATCTTTCTGTTTATTGCAAAGGAAAACAAGTGTTTTTCTAAAACATTCTCTGCCATACACAACTTGAAACAGGTCACGTCGACCAAATCATGTGGAAGAACTGACAGCGACGTATAACGGAAGGCAGTAAGATCCCTTGGCTTTTGGTTTGGCAGTATTCGACAGCCATTTCTAGGCGCAAGTAAATTAAGAAAGGCAGCGCGTTTTTGTTATCAAGTAACGTCTTCATCAATTACTTTAGTTTTAATGTAATCTGCGAGTAATTGCTGATGTTTGATATTAACATGAAGAGGACTCCGTAGACAGAGAAAGAACCTCTTCTTGGGCAAATACTCCTATAATGACCAAAAGGCATTCAATTATCTTCAAGCACGATATGAAGAAAATAATACTAACAATGACGGTAACAATGGAATTATCCTGTAACTTCACACTTCACAGTGGATTTTCTCGAAGTAAGAAATTTTCTGAATTAGTGAATATTTCAAAATGGCTTCGCATCGAGACTATTATGCCTAGAAGAGTCTTTACATACTGCTGACATGAGAATAGCATTATCTCCACATCAGAAGATTGCTTCAACTAAACCATTTAATAGACTCGCATTTTTTCCACTGTGACTAATTTTGTAAGCTAAGCATATCATCCGTTACAGCACACTCCTGGGGCTGAGAAATGTGGCCACAATGGTCTGGTGGAACGAACTATCACAGGTGCACTGCGTGGGTCCAGGCATTTACTTTTAAGAGGCACAAACAGATTTAATTCACCTCTGGTAACCTCAAGAAAAAGACGTTATAATCCAGAATCCGCATTAAACATCACGTGCCTTCATTATCCCTTGGGCAGAGCCGGTATACGTTGGGAAATGACATAGGCGGAAGTCATGGTAAACAGAAATTATGTCTCCAGTAAACTTACTTACATTAAAAAATTTGATTTTATTTGATGAAACGATAGCCATTTAAAGGAACATGGCTCATATTTTTCTTGTACTTGATTGAACTAGAGACGTTAAAAAATTTGGTGCTGGAATGTGATTCCAATTCGTATCTCATTTTTTGAGGATCTGAATCTCCCGGAACAGTATATCTCAATCATTTCGATCCTTTTTATAGGACTGCTATCTTCTCTAGGCTCAAAATGATTGAAATGGCTCTGAGCACTATGGGACTCAACTGATGTGGTCATTAGTCCCCTAGAACTTAGAACTAATTAAACCTAACTAACCTAAGGACATCACACACATCCATGCCCGAGGCAGGATTCGAACCTGCGACCGTAGCGGTCGTGCGGTTCCAGACTGTAGAGCCTTTAACCGCTCGGCCACTCCTGCCGGCTATACTCTAGGTCTCCTCCAAGGTAAGTATGTGGGTCCGAATCCTGATCCAGTACAAAAATATTAATAATTTCATTTCAAGCCCTATCACGTGCATACCAGTCTGCTAGTGAAAATGAAAGTGCATTTTTAATGTCTGTTCATGCGTTGCCAACAATCGCAATAGGTGTCGATATTTATGGTCTAACACGCACACTTCTTACTGTAGTTGAGTAAGCAAGTGTTACTTAAGATATGTTCGTGGATGATAAAGAAGGACTGTAGGTGTGCGATTCGATTCTCGCTCAGGCAAAAAAATTTGTATCCTTATTTTAGATTCAAAAATCTAGCAGCTGGTAAGAAAAACCGATAGGTAACATTTGATTTTACTTAGTTAACAATCCGAAGGGGTGTTGGGTTCGTATCTCCACCACAGAACTTCACATCATGTGCTTCATCTTTAAATGCATGAACACTTTGTTCCTTCTGAATGGAGGCATATCACACATCTTTCGTGGTTAGTTAACGGGGACGAAAGTGTCTTTACAGGAGTCCCGGTTTATTAGAAAAACAGTCATCTTTTATTTTCAAGTTTAGATTTGGTTACTGATATTGACGTAAATTTCTGTAATTCGGCGTCTTCATGACTAGTCACCGATGTGATATGATTAGATTAGATTAGATTAATACTTGTTCCCTAGACCATTAATACGACATTTCGTAATGGTGTGGAAAGTGTCATTTTAATGAAAGATTTCTTTACATACCGTGATTCAGTTTCTCTCTCCCCCTCTCTCTCTCTCTCTCTCTCTCTCTCTCTCTCTCTGTCACACACACACACACACACACACACACACACACACACATGAACACATATACACACTGTCTTTTTTTATTCTATTTGTTTGTTGTGCTCGACTATCGGCGAGGCATGAAAACGTTCATCAATGATTTTCTTAGTTTTAAGTACACTTACGAAAGATATATAAAAACCACTATGAGAGTTTGCAGTCAATTCTGAGTATTATTAGTAACTACGCTCCAGTCGCTAAACTCAGTTACAGAAATGTGATCAGACGGATTACGTATTCCAGGCCGTAGCAGCCGCGTCTTTGAGGCGTCAGCTATCGTCACTTCCCAGCCCACTGTAGGATCACATCGGTTAGTCTTCTTCCTGCTGGTAATGTAACTGAGATTTGGCAACAAGGCAAGGTTTATTTGGCAACTCTGTGATCGAAGAGTTACTTCCTGGTGTGCACGGAATTAAGCCTCAAAGTTCACTTGATTTTTCCTGTCATTTCCATTGATTAACCTGAAATATTATTAACGCTTGAGCCGTAACAAAAGATTGTTAATTTTCGTTTCTCAGCCCAGGGAAGTCGTTGCACATGAAAGTCGCATCTAATGTCGTCCTTTAAATAGCGATTTACGAGTTCTAGACAGTACTGGTCTCGTAAGAGGAAACGTAGACGCATGCCTCATCCCTAGCTCTGCGGAAACGTGCTAACCTGTGAGAAACTGTGCGTAATGGTTTGCGGTTCAAGTCTTGCTAACTGTAAAGTTATTATCCCTTCTGTGAAAGAGCTACAAGCAGTCAGATTACACATCGATAGGGAAATCGCAAGAAAATACTTTGGGCTCATAGTGCAATGGTGAAAAACTTACAGTGATGCACAATAGGTAACGCCTCTTTCCGCTGCTGACAAACAAATTTTGGGTTTCTGGGAATACATAACATTATTTATGAAATACCACATTTGCATACCACTAGAGTATGACACAGCATACCAATCAAACGCAGATTCGATACAAATCTAAGTGATTAGTGTTTTACTAATTCGTGCCGACGGAGGCACGCTTGTGTACAGATACTCAGTTTTATTGAATAAGACTTTCATCGTAGGGTATCGTGTGTAGTTTTATTTCACTCCTTATAATACAGTGCACAATATTCGTATGGTTTCTTTTAGAGTTGTTAAAAGATTAGTTAACATTAGAGAAAGTTAATCATAAACGAAATATTCGAGTTCTCTGACGTAATCTGTAACAGTCTGACAATGCACATGCAGTTTATTGATTACATGCATGTAGAAAACTTGTTCCGAGTGAAAGCTGTCAAACACGGTTTGATGAAGAATAAAACGCCACTGCCACACGACAGTTAATGTAGAAAATACTTTTCTGACGTACTTTGGCACGATGCGCTCTCCCCATACGTAATACAAAAGTTTCGAAATGCATCTGCAGCCTGGCTATCTATTATACCAGAAAAGGACAAAATGTCGCAGAAGTTAGCCCTTTTTCCACATGCGACTAATTTGGGTTGAGAAGTGAAGGGAGTTATGTTCAAAGTTCCATTAGATCGATCACTTCAGCAGACAGCAGTATGGCCTTTTAAAATATGTAGCAGTGAATGTACCCGAACTCGCTACGTCTTATCAACAGTGCACGATGCTTACCGTTACGCTACTAACTGACACATAGCTGCAACTGCAGAACTTCCGCATTTCACAGTAATGTGATATAATGTATGTGGCAGGATTTAGACTTCTGAGAGACAGACAGTACATCTTTTCTTTTGCACTGCACGACGTTTTTAACAAGCTGATAGCGCAATAGAGTCGAAAGACGCACTTCCTATTTAAATTTCTGCATCCTGCACTGTTGGAAGTTCTGTGTAGGTGTCAGTTACGTGATTTTGTTTCAGTGATTACAAAATAGAGTAGAATGTATGCACTGACAATCCGAGGCAGCTAGTTCATGGCGATTCGGTCAACCTAGGAAATGAATGTACTGAACATGCTGCTAACCAATACAGGGAGCCTGTGTGTCAGAATACTCATCCAGTGTGGCGCAACATTGTTATGATAGAAAAAGGAGTGATAGAGAGGAGAATTAGGTGGTCTTTTGGACTAATGCTAGGCTCATATACCTATCGTCTGGGTTCGATTCCAACTTCTGCTGATGATTTTTGACAAGGAGAGACAGATTGTTCTCCTCTGGCTACGACAAATGGAGAAGGTGTAATGGCATTGTGGTCCGACATTCATGTTAAACATGATATTTCTTCTCCACCAAGTAGACGTTAGGTTGAACCTCAATAAAGTCAGGAGTCGCGACACGTAGAAAGGTTATCAACAGTAACCTTTCTTATACTTGTTATTTATTTCTAGTGACGAAACAAACGGTATGTGGGGTCGCAAGACACTTATTCCATCTTCTTTTTGAGCTTCTGTATGTCGATAAAATTGGTTCTGAAATGGGAATGCAACTCAGACCGCCCTTAAAGCGGAATTTGATCCCTTCGTGAGAATACAGCTCGACTGCAATTTGTTGTTTGTTCAAAACTGCAGATGCCTCAACATCTCCACATACTGCGCGTGAAAGGGGTCGAATTCTGGCCCGGCACTAAAGCTTTCATTACGTATAATCAAGCTCTAGCATGAGAACACCTATCTGCTGGTGGGTAATAATTTTGATTTTTAATGTATTTTCAATCGTTGTCAACACTAACGATATGTGACGTTTTTGAGTCCCAGTGAGACACAGAACTGTTTGCGAAATCATTGTAAATTCAAGGATGTTATTCCGAGCTGCTGGTGGAGAAAAATTCGGTAGATGATGTCTCTTCGTGTGCAGTCAACAACGATATGTGTGGTGTTCGATTCCCAGTCAGCAGTGAACTCTTCGTCATATAATTTCTAGGTCAAACATGCTCACGTGTCGCTGCTGATGGAACAAACCCATTTTTAACGTTCGTTTTCTCTAGAATATAACAGCGATAGGTGCCAGTTTGGAGTCCTGGGAAAGAAAAAATTAATGTTCGTCTTCTCATTTCAGTTAAAACATCTAGCTACTGAGGAGAAAATCCGATATGTCACACTTGATTGTGCTTCGATGACAATCCAGTTAGGTTCTGGGTTCGAGTCCCTGTCCAACACAAAGCTTTATCTCACGGCATTTCAAGTAAGTTACTTGTGAAGAAGCAATATTAAACATCTCTCGTAGCTCGTTAACAAGGTCTATAGATGCTGGTTAGTAATTCGCGTCCTTTAAAAATGTTTACGTTATGAAATTTAAAGTTGAGATTTGCTGACGGAACTCTCTAAAGTCGAGGTATATCACTCTCCGTATGAGTAGTCAGAAATGACTGTTAGTTTCCGTCAGTCACGAAGTCTTTGCTTAACCTGCATGACCTGGGTTTGAACCCATATGCAGAACGAGGCGTTTCGTCGTGTCATTTGAAGTTCATACATATTCTCAAATAGCTGCTCGTGAATAACTTAAATTTTTAATGTCATTTTGTGTTAAATAATAACTATGGTATGTTATTCTGATGAGGAAATCGTGAATACGACGAACTTGCTACGTAAATTACTTATTTGACGTAATAATGATAGTCGTAACATTTTATGTATGTTATTTATTGTAATAAATGTGAGCTTACGAGCCTTAAGAACCGTCGTATCTGTGATAAGATGTTTACTGGTATTTGTAGTACGTTGGTATTACTTTATATCTTGAGTTATTGCGATACAATCAGTGTTTTCTAGTGGTGACTTGTTGGAACCATTTTCAATAGTCAAACGACTCTACCGAGGAGCGATTAGAGGACCTGCTAGACAGCTGCGCTATGTGAGTTGCATTCGAATCAGGCGAAATGCAATTCAGGTCGTTCGAATGCTTTTGAGCACAACTGTACCTTCATACTCGAGCTCTTTGTGAGCTCTTTGAATGATCCACAATATATTGAAATGATGGTTCTTCTACTGTGCAACATGTGATATTTGGAAATGAAATGAGTAATTTTGACATTGCAATAATTTCATCTGCACTGTACACGTAAACTTTTTGTTAGTTTATAACAGATTCTAGCCGGCTGGGATGCCCGTGCGGTTCTAGGCGCTACAGTATGGAACTGCGCGACTGCTACGGTCGCAGGTTCGAATCCTGCCTCGGTCATGGATGTGTGTGTTGTCCTTAGGATAGTTAGGTTTAAGTAGTTCTAAGTTCTAGGGGACTGATGATCTTAGTGGTTAAGTCACATAGTGCTCAGAGCCATTTGAACAATTTTGAACTGATTCTACTGCAAAAGTAACGTACATTGTAAATGAGTCTTGATAATACCTTTACGTTATTTGATTTCATTTACTGAACAGACGTAGATTATAACACATTAAAGATGAAAGCAACAGTTTCAAAATAGAAAATAAAATGTGTAAAACTTCTATTAGCGGTTTTGTAAAGGTGAAAATCAGGAAATTGTCCTACGATAAAACGCTCTTCTTACAGTGTTTGCCACAGACAACACTTTATAGCGTAGTGTAAAACAGACAAAGACGAAATTTTCTGACGAGTCAGTACAGTATGTCAACTATGAAACAGAGGGAACAAGAGAACTTTAGAGACGGTGATAACTGGATGCTTACATATTTTTTTTAAAGTACCATATATGTGGTAATTGTGTCAGTTACACCTATTATGTAATTTAGTATGTTGTTAGCGCAAGTTTGAGATGAAACATACTCACACGGGCATATAGAGTTCGAAATATAATATTTTTAGGGAAATGTGAGACCGAGAGAGAGAGAGAGAGAGAGAGAGAGACAGAGATGAAATTTACTGATGGTACAATACAATATTTGACGTAAACATTTGACACTGGATACGTTTGTACATGGAAGCGTAATTACAGCTGGAGCAAGTGGTCAGATTCCAGCATCATGAATATTTTTTAAATTTCCAGCTAGTATAAATGAATTTGTTCGGCAGTCCTGCATTCCTTGAGTTTCCCGCCACCCCATCTTGTTTTTTGTAACTTCCCGCCATGATCTTCTCGAAATTTTGGATTTTCCTTCAACGCTATCTGCGATATCTCGGCGACGCCGACTAGCGGTGGACGTTAGAACACTGGTCTAAAGGTGGTTGAGCTACCTTTACGTCGGATAGTCGAATGATTTTACCGTATTTATGTCTCGCGCCTGTCGTATGTATCGTAACAAAATCTGTTTTATCATTATTCAAGGCTACTGTGAAAAGGAAATGACTCGGTTACTTCAGTTGTTAATACTGATCATAGCTGAATTATTTTTAACATGCACAATGAGGTGGCAAAGATATATTCAGGAATCTATATTATGTCAACAGACATATAGTCCTGTTCGCAGGTTGGGATTCCAAAAGCTTCCAGAGACAACATGTACTGGATTTTCAGTATTTTTCGTGCAATAATTGACCTAATTTAAATTTAAAAAGCTGTCATAATCTGTTTATTAAGAGACATAATCTTAGCTTAATGATTTTATACAGTAAGTCAAATGTTAAAGTCGGAAGTGGAGTATATATCTTAAGGATGTATAACTCACGTAACAGAAATTACCCAAGCTACATACATCATGTATTAGACGATGAGAGCACTTTCTGTTTTGCAATAAACTTCATATATCATTGCAATCCTTTTAGAAACTGTTGTCTCTGACAACCTCCACAAATAATAACATGAAAAAAGTTTATCTCTTACTACTTCACCACTGCTCATGCAGTAAAACTTCAGGCATGACATTTCAATTTATTACGTATTCACTTGGAATTATCTTAGCAAAAGATTTTGCAAACTGAATCCACATATGCTCCTGAATGTACTTTCAAATTATTTAAGACCACGACATAATAATTAGAGAGAAGTGACGTCATAAACACTGAGATCAGTTTTGGTATCCACTTTTTCATTAGTCTGTGGATGAATCACACGAAACTAATAAAACATCTTTGATAAGGGTTCTACACCTTCAACCATAAACGTTTTACATATATTGCGTCAAATATTTAACATTTCAACTCATTTAAAGTATTTAGACATTAGACTCTGTGAGTTTGATTTTTTAAAGAACCGCTGGTGGAGGGTCGTTGTTCACCATCTAAGTAATATCATCAGACATGGCAATCAAGAGGAGAACATCCCATGAAATAGTCTCGTGTACGTGGACATTTTGCGTTTATTTCAACTAATATATAAATTAACACTGCAATTTAATATATTTTAACTGACAAGAGTCACGTTTGTTCAATGAAAGGGATGTTTTCGTATGAACGTGAGATATTTTCATCATATACGGGAGGTAAATAACGTATCTTTGAAGAATCTCAGGACTGATCCCCTAGACGAATACAAGAATTAAACATAGCCTCTGAAATGCAGCTAGGAGCACATGTTCATCTTAGATACTGTGAAACACACCTTTTCCATTGAACAGGTGCTCATAGCTCTGAAGGTATGCTTTTTAGAGCCCATGCTTAGTGAGTACTTTTTTTTTTTGTTTTGCCGTGAGGAATATGGTCTTAAAATCTGTAAAGGGAATTTAATCACCAATTGCACATGCGTTTTTGTAACACGTTGCCGGCTGCCGTAATTATAATGTAATATTGGTCTCTCTTCGCGATTTAAACTCCTACGGCAGGGAGTTCCCATACACGTCAATCATTAGTAATTTAATGCCCATCTGTCACTGTGCTGACGTTACATATTACTTTATTTAGAAACCGTGTTGCGGATTTAGTAATTGGATGGCGAGGTGACGGGCAAAGGTGACAGAAGTCACAAATGTAAAACAGTATTAAGTGTCATACAACAGAGCCACAGTACGCCACTGAAATATCATTACATAGTGGTAACGGATTCTTTCACATCGGCGTAACAAGAAAAGCTTCAAAAAATTAATAAAATAAATTAGAGTTGCTAATTAAGTTTTTACTGATTGAGTAATTAAATTGAATATTATATTTCAAAAACAAAAGAAAATTCTTTTACATAAACATAAAGCAACAAAAATGCTTTAATTTAGAACGGAAGCAAAAATAATATGCCGCCAGCAGCGGAACACGGCAAGCATTAGTTCTTTCCTTAGCGTGTCACTTTTTAGGATCTCTAGACGGCATTATCCTATCAAAACTACCCGTCTACAAAGTAGACGCACCGCAGGTGGTCTTCACTGATGACATAGCAACGTAGCAGGACGGTGGTTTCCATCTTGTGGGGTAATTAACTCCTTGGGGTTGAAATGAGATTTTCTGACGGTAAAATGAAAGAAATGGTTGCAACGTTTTTATAGTCACAACAATAAATTGTAAACCAAAATGTGTTAACTGTATTCTGATGTTCATTACGTCTTTATAATTATCATGAGCGACGAGACATCCACTGGCGCATAAAGACTTGCTACAGTCTCTTCTGTACATTGTGGTTTTCAGCTACACGAAGCTACTTTCATCGTGAATGTTATCTAATGTCATCCACTGATTTCGTCGACTTACTCTTCTATTACAGCTTCGTACCAGTCAAAGAATTGTCTTGGGCTACCATCACCCTTCGCCTGATTTCATCTTTGATTCACCGGCGATAGATTTCCGTGACAGTCATAATTACGTACAGAACACTGGGCTGATCTCCGATTAGATTGTTTTCAAGTTTCTCTTCATAATTTCCAGTATGAATCTCCCTGTTGCTCGCAAAAATACCATCAGTTTGCTTATACCTGAAAGACCATATTGACGGAAAAAGACATGCAAATTTAAATAGACCCAAAATCTCCAAGATTGATGATACTTTACAGAAGCTCTAAATTTAGTGAGGACTTCAATGTCAGATGCTTATAATAGTTTTCACAAACCTGGCAGGAAATCCAAAGAGATTCTGTTTGTATGTGACGTATGTTAGTGGAAAATTGCAATCATTGCTTCTCTGCGCGATAGCAATGGAGATACTATCGAAGACAGTGCTGCACAAAGCAGAGTTACAAAACACAACCTTCCGAAATGCCTTCACAAAAGAAGACGAAGTAAATATTCCAGAATTCGAATCGAGAACAGCTTCCAACATGAGTGAAGCAGAAGCAGATATCCTCGGAGTAGGGAAGCAACTTGAATCACTTAATAAAAGCAAGTCTTCTTGTCCAGACTGTGTAACAAATTGGTATGCTGATGCAATAGCTCCTTACTTAACAATCATATACAACCATTCGCTCGACGAAAAATTGGTACCCAAGGACTGGAAAGTTGCACAGGTCACACCAATATTCAAGAAAGGTTAGAGGAGCAATCCACTAAATTACAGGCTCATATAATTAACGTCGATATGCAGCAGGAATTTGGAACATATATTGTGTTCCAACATTATGAATTATCTAGAAGAAAATTGTCGTAACACCCAGTCAGCACGGATTTAGGAAATATCGTTCTTTTGAAACACCACTAGCTCTTTACTCTCGTGAACTAGTGAGCGCTATTGACAAGGGATTTCAGATTGATTCCGTTTTTCTGGACGGCCATTGACACTGTACAAATCTAGTGGTTTGTTGTGAAATTGGGTGCTTATGGAATATCGTCTCAGTTATGTGACTGGATTCGGGATTTCCTATCAGATATGTCACAGTTCGTAGTAATAGACGGAAAATCGTCGAGTTAAACAAAAGTGAATTCTGGCGTTCCCCAAGGTAATGTTATAGGACCTTTCCTGTTCCTTATCGATATAAACGATTTGGGAGACAATCTGAGCAGCCGTCTTACGTTGTTAGCAGGGGACCCTATCGTTTATCGACTAGTAAAATCACCAGAAGTTCGAAACAAATTGCAAAAAGATATAGGAAAGATATCTGGATGGTGCGAAAATTGGAAATTAATCCTAAATAACAAAAAGTGTCAAGTTAACCACATGAGTGCTAAACGTAACTCGTTAAACTTCGGTTACACGATAAATCAGTCAAATCTAAAGGCAGTTAATTCGTCTAAATACCTATGAATTACGAATACGAACAACTTAAATTGGAAGGAACACGTAGAAAATGTCATGGGGAAGGCTAACCTAAGCCTGCCTTTTATTGGCAGGACACTTAGAGAATGTAAGAGATCTACTAAGGACACTGCCTACACTACGGTTGTCCATCCTCTTTTACGATACTGCTGCACGGTGTGGTATCCTTACCGGATATGATCAACGGAGAACGTCGAAAAAGTTCAAAGTAGGGCAGCACGTTTTGTATCAAGAATTAGGTGGGGGGGGGGGGGAGTGTATCTGGAATATTACAGGATTTGGAGTGGACATCATTAAAACCATGGCGTTGTTCGTTGCGGAGGAATCTTCTCGCGAAATTCCAATCACCAACTTTCTCCTCAGAATGCGAAAATATTTTTTCTTCGTTGACGATCGCCATGACAAAATAAGGGAAATCAGAGCTCTTACGGAAAGATATAGATGTTCGTTGTTTCGGCGCGCTATATGAGATTCTAATAATAGAGTATTGTGAAGATGGTTCGATGAACTCTCTGTCAGGCACTTATAAGTGATTTGAAGAGCACCCATGTAGATGTGTATGTAGATATAGAATGTCCTGAGTCAATACTAATGAAACACAGAGTTGGTAAAGTTCTAGTTTGAGACTAACCAGGAATTCGATTAATCAATTTAGTTTGCAAGAAGTACTTCCTTTCATTATTTCCTCCTATTCACGCATTTTGTGCTAAATCCAATCACAGTTGTCAGCAGATCATGAAATAATAAATTATTAGGCAACAATATTCCTGATTTGCATGCTCGATACCATAATAACCGACTAATACGAACAATTTAAATTGGAAGGAACACACAGAAAATATCGTGGGGAAGGCTAACCAAAGACTGCCTTTTATTGGCAGGACACTTAGAGAATGTAAGAGATCTTGTTCTTCACGTTTTTCTTCACTTGTTTTCTTCACTTTCGAGAAGACAATACACTGAAATGAGAGTTCGTTACAACAGAATACGGAGAGGATGCAGAATAGGTGAAAGCAGGTGATACTATCCACCAAACTATGGAAAACGACTAATGTACACCTGGAATTATTGGTATGAAGTAAATTTTCGACTATGGTATCAATATAAAGAAGAGCGAAGATTCGTGAGAAGTGGTAGTATTATTTACGATGTGCATAGGCCGAAAGCAACTCAAATAAAGTTATTCAAGTAAGCAGCAGAGCATTTATCATTGGCTCATTAATTTTTTGTCTAATAAACATACTTCAAAGCACCTGAATTTTACTTGTTTCAACGTAAACTAAGTATTATTCATGTATTTAAATACAAGCACATCAATTTATTTTTAGTGGAACGAATCTGTCTGAAAAGTACACATAGTTCTTTGTAGCGGAGAGGGAGGGGGGAGTGATTACCGGCTGATATTCCCTCGTTTACTCTTTGGGAACACTGTTGTAGACAATATCTTCCTGTAGAAGTCGTCGTTCCAGATACAGTGAGTCTTTGCAGAGGAACGTGGTGTGTTAGGTTCACGAAGCTCGAGGGAAGGTTGGGATATCGTGGTCATACGATAGATGTAGGGAAGACCAAAGATTGGGATTATTAGTTACTACCTGACATTCTTTATCGAGTTGTTTTATCGTCATAAAATTATAACACTAAGAAATTTCAGATCATGTTTTTAGTCTCGAGCGAAATAATTTCGACTGCTGTTATATAATAACCACAGGGCTACTTAGCATAGAAATTTAATTTGAAACGTATCTCTGCTATTAACTTTGGTTTCAGACAAGTTAGTTTTGACGATGCGTGGTTGTATGCCAAAACCAGAGTATTGTGTCTTGCGGTGGATAACCTAGTTTACGATGGAGATTATTCAATGCTCACTTTATCTGTACTTTCTGTACTATTGCTAAATATACACAGGCGTTCGGCTGCGACACGGCTGGCACAGCAGTAAATTATTTCATAAATTTTGCCTCTGTAAGGCGTACCTGTATAGCACAGGACTTCAAGTTATTGAATTTAGTGCTCCTGATTCAATTCGATACGTTTGTCGTCTCACACTCTTACGATATGTCACTACTGAACAGAAACAACGTAGCACACCATCCATAACAATAACAACAAGGCGATTGATGCGAATTTCAATGTTTTAAAGCTTCGATTCAAACGTCATGTTCGTTGAGTCGGCATTGATATCTTGAATAAAATTACACTGAAATGACGGAACAGATGCACAAAACTCTTCTTTCAGAAACTAGTGGTTACTGTAGTGGAATTTCAACAACACTCTCTATTAGGAGTCTACTTTATTAGGAAAAGTTCATAGAGAACTGTCGAGATTGTTCCGTCGATGTATTAGTGAAGTACATATACGAGTACATATAGATTGCCGTTTTTGCGAAGTTTTACCAGCCATTCAAATTAGATATTTTAGAATGTACTTCTGGCTATTTCTGCTTAACAGGTGCTCGATAGAACTAGCGTTACCACTATAAAATGCGTCCATCGTAGCCCTCATGAATGGCATTTAGGAGCACCAGCAGTTCTATAATGCATAAATTCACATAATACCTATTTTAATTACCAGTCATAATGTGGAACATTTCACGGGACTACTGAAAAACGGGATACAACCAGTTGGCTTTGACCAATGACGTCAGTATTTGCCAGAGATTATTTGTTACACAGATTTAACAGCTGAGAGCAGTGTTCATAAACAAAGGAATGCAGGAGAGAAAACAGATGGTAAACACATATCACGGCCAGTAATATTTCAACCACAATGTAAAGCATATCGCTTGTTTGAGTCCTAGTACTACTGTAAAAAATAAAGGAAAAAATAGTTATAGAAGTAGCGGTAGCATAGAATATCTAACTGGAAATATATATGAGTAGCATCTCGAACTTCAGTCAAGCTGTAGAGGTTAACTGCAGAACGTGATCAAATTTAACGTATGTTGATTTCTTCGTTTTAGTTAGCATTAGTATCCTGTTTTTCAGTTAAACTGTATAGGTCAACTGAAGTAAGTGATACAAATTTTACAGGTGTTGTTTCTTCCCCCTCCGCCACCACTAATAAGTTGTTCTTACGTGCATAGTGTTACTACCGAGGACGGAAAGATCTACATACATTATAGTTACATTCCATACTTCAGTTGACCTATATAGGTCAATAGGATACTACTGCTAACGAATAGGATACTACTGCTAACGAAAACGAGGAAATCGACATACTTCACACTGGCAACCTGTACCACATGTCAACTACGAAAAGGTGGAAGAAGACGACAGACAGAAAATTTGTTGACCTATAGGGTCTGCTGAACAACGGGATAAAGTTTTTTTTTTCCTTCGGTGCTAATAGTATTGACTGAAAGTTATGATAGCCTTGCTAGTGACGTCAAGAATGCAAACAGCAGTGAAATTTTTATCCCATTCTTTAGTTGAGCTATATACTTCACCTGAAGAACAGATTATTAGTACTAGCGAATGGGAAATAACAACATTTATGCATGCGTATTCTGTACTTCAATTGGCCTATGTAGGTCAACTGAAAAACAGGATACTAGTGCTACCGAAGGCGAAAAATTGCACCATATATAACATTTGCATTCTGCTCTTCAGTTGACCCATATGGGTAAATCACATCAATGTTACATACATCGCTTTTTTTCGTACTTTTCCCGTACTTTAGTTGATCTGTGTAAGTCAACTGAAGTATGGCATACAAATTTTACGTGCGTCGGTCTTGTCAGCTTTAGCAGTGATAGTATAGACTCGAAAAAATCATTGTGATACTAGTGAAACATCCCCTTAGAAAAATTTGTGAGTTACTGAGCTGATACACCTCTTACGTTATTTGATTTTCAAACAGCTGAGCAGAACTGAACGTACTCAGACATTTCTCTCTTTACTTATTCTGATCAACACTAAACTGACACACAATATTTTTAGTGCAACGCAATCTGACTTTCAATAATCCCTACAAAAGGAAGTATGGCCAAACAGTGTAAAACACCAGTGAAGTACATCACAATAGACAAATTCAATGCAACAAAAATAGAAAAAAGTAAACTTACTATACGCAAACTCCTCCGCAAAAAACGGAAGCTCGCCTAGAAAGAGGTCAACAAAATCACATAGCCCTGATCACAAGAAACACAACATTACGAAAAAAACCACATATTCACACACACACACACACACACACACACACACACACACACACACACACACAGACACACACACACACACACACACACACACACACACACACACACACACACACACACATACATTCACATCAACGAAATGAAGTAAAAAAAATCCACAGAAGAAAATGACGTAACATAAGAAATTCAAGAAAGACTGATAAACCCCAAAAAAATCCAATAATATTTTAAATGTCTCGATCAACCCCACCCTTCTCCTTAATTATCAGTTACCCCCGATCCCCCATCGCAATCTGAAATTAACTTACAAAATTTTGCCCAACACGTTTAATGAAACACTAAAACAGGCAATATGAATCGAGTATACTATGCCTCCATGAATATTCATCTAAATGACTCTGAAGTGTCAAAATCCGTCGTTTCCCCCTCCGTACAGAAGATTTCATGACTGAATAATAACCTTCCATACTACTGGTGCAAGCCCCAGATGATGAAGATCTGAAGTCAATTTTATGATTGACAACAAGATGCTGAAACCCCCTATTCCCCAAATCCTTATATGAAGAAAAACCATATAAAATAACTACTGAACTCTCTGCGACACAATATTCAATAAATTTCACCAATTATCCCTTCGTTCGATTAAGAACTACTTTAAAAACTACATCGTCACATTCTGGACCTGACATTACAACCACCAAACCATAATCCTACCGCAGGTTCGTTCCTGTTGTACTTGGTTTTGCCAAAATGAGACTCATTGATTTCGACTACAACACCTTCCCCCCCCCCCCCCCCCCGCCACCTCCCACCACCCAAAGGCCCCCTATACTTTGTATATTCCTCACAAAACGATTACCAGTCTACAACGGTACACTCACTCACAAAACAATCATTCACACACAGCCACACAGGATACATCAAACACCAACACTATGTAATTTTTATGATATTCCTCAAGGCCAACTTAGACTTATCAAACCATGTTCCTCGGCTAATTGAGCACCATAACCGATCCTTGCTACACTTCCATAAGAATAAATCGTGAGTACGACGAGCAGACATACTCATCAGGCGCATATGTCCGCCGCACTCACGACATCGAACGTAACCGGCAAGAAGACCAGACATTTGCAAAAATCGAATGGTTGCCTACATGTCTACGCCCATAGCCTCCTTTAAGTCATCCATATTCATGGGAATAGATAAATCCATACGTGCAAACGAAAAACTAAATAGTCTTCTAAATTAAAAAAACTATTCGTCCAAATTATCTCAAACTCAATAAGAATGAATGAAAGTGCCGAATGAACTGGAAAGAATCAATTATTTAAATCGATGCACACGAAAAAAAATTTACGCAATGTCTAGCGTTGTCTTTTTTTTTCAATGTATAATGATGGTGCTTATTCACAGTAGACAGTCCAATTACTATCTATGGCTCGAAAGTAAACCCAAAATATCTATCGGTAACCTATGATGTCATTGGTCAAAACCGAGGGGTTGTATCCCGTTGTTCAGTAGACCCCACTTCACAGTACTAACCAAAACATGGCAATATTAATAAACGCTAAAATGCAAAACAGGAAGAAAAAACATATTATGGATTCGTAGTACGTCTAAACCTTTCATTCACCGGTGCAGCCTATGTGCAAACACGCCTCATAAATCTGGAGTGTATGCATCATAGTCGCTATGGAAATCACTTCTGTCACGATAATTGTTTCGGTCTTACCAATGTCATCATACGGCTGATGCATCTTTCGTCGTCATCAATTGACCATGTTATGATGAGTTTTTCGAAAACTCTCTGTTATTTCTATGATCGTACGGTGGAGATGAATGTCGCGTGTCACGCCTCTGCTGTCGTATTTTGTACAGATACGTTCGTCGGTGTCTAGTACCAGTTCTTGTAGAAAGTATCTTACCCACCAATCGTTCTGCACGCTGATGCGTCTTTGCAGCAGTTCAGTAAAGGTGACTTGTTTACAGTGGCCAGAAACACACGAAATCCTTACGAAGTTAATAAAGTAGCTTGGCTACAAAAGCATTTGAGACAAATTCGAACCCGACCTTTCGGAGAGAATGAACTACCGTGATCTCTAAAGTGGTTTATGAAAGCCACAGAAATTTTAAATTGGATCGCCCGGATTAGGAGGCTGTGTCGTTAGCGATCCCATAATGCGCTGTCAACTTGAAATCGTTAGTGATGATTCAGTATATCCGATACATCGATGTTTTCTAGTAGATAAAATTCCGTTGTTCACCACCCGTGAATCAGATGAAAAAAGTGAATGAAGGTGGTCACACTGCTAATGAACCGTGCACTTTCCGAATTTCACTCAGGATGACAACCACTGCGGTTTCTTGTCTACATTTTTAAAACTACTCTGCTATTCGCACTTAACTGTTTGGCAGCTACAACTTTCAGGCTATCTCACGACTGTTCCTCTCTCGAATATCTCGTGGAAAAAATTAATATCAGTATCTTTTCATGAGAGCTCTGATTTCTATTATTATATCATGATGATCATTTTACTATCTGTATGTGGAAGTCAACAACATTCAGAGCAGAATATTGACAACTTGAAATGAGGTATCGAATATATTACTTCCTCCTACTTATACCACCCGAGGAGAACACGAACGTACAATTAGAGAGATTAGAGCGCGCACGGAGGCTTTCTGGCAGTCGTTCTTCCTGCGAACCATACACGATTGGAACAGGAAAGGGAGGTAATGGCAGTGGCACGGAACGTGCCCTTCGCCACACACCGTTGGGTGGCTTGCGGAGTATAAATGTATATGTAGATGTAGACCAAGGGATTGAGGCATGCAATTCCATCCTACCAACTGGCATCTAGAATCTGTACAACACAATGCAGGCATGGTTGCATACCTGCGTTCAACATACTGGCGATTACACCGGTTATTAGTGTACCAGCATTCACATTTCCAATGGCTTATCTCATGCTTACATGAACCTGTGATCTTCCATTGTTAATCACTTCAGTGTGTTATGTAGACAAATGGATTCCCAAAATTTCTTTACTCTACGTTAACTATTATTTGGTGTTGCAATCTTTTTCCTCAGTGTATTGTAAATAAGTCGTTCTCGGAGCGTGTAGGTTGAGGACAGCAGGGCTATTGATCTGTAGCTCTTAGCGCTATAACCTAGTATTACATGTTTCAGTACAGCGATTACACTATAGCGTTTTAGTTGCGTATTGCCGGTTGGCATAATATCTGTGTATAAATGAGATGTACATACTGTCCTGTATTTACTGGGAAGTCACTATAGATATTGTCAAACCCTGGGTACTTCCTGCCTGTGTACGTTTAATCCCTGCTGAAACTTCTATACAACTGAAGAGACGGAAAGTTTCGGTTCCTGTAGCTTCGGTTTTTGGAGTTCTAAGTTCTCGTTCCATTTTGATTGTACGTTCTTTACGTCTTGATGCTCTGAATGTGGGTCCTAGATGTGATGCAATGGGTCTTGCATTAGCTGTTGTTTTATTCCTTGGTGTGGGAGCTGTGATTTCTAGTTTCGTTAGTAACGCCCAGGCTTGTCTATGAGAGGATTCAAAATTCAGGCTTTCTACTGTTTCCACCCACTTCTGCCTAACTGTGTCAGTTGCAACAGTAAACACATAATCTAACTTATCAATATGCCACCCAAATCATCAATCCCTATTTACTGCAAAGAGCACAGCTCAGCACGTCTGCCTCACCACAACCGCTTCACTTCGTAAACGGATACTTTGTCTTCCATTCGTCAGAGAAGCACCTTTGGATTTGCACAATAGACTTCTAGGTTGGCTCTGAGTGTACGAGTATATATACTAAACACTGCCGTGACATCGCAGTTATTATATGCGCTTGTTCCGGTCCCGAAATTGGAAATTTGTGCTAAAGACTACGGGACCGTACTGCTGTGGTCATCGGTCCCCAGGCTTATGCACTTCTTAAACTCACTACACTCACTTACGCTAAAGAGAACACACACACCACACACACCCATGCCCGAGGGAGGACAAGGGAGCTGCGCAAACCGCGACAAGACGCCTAGATCACGCGGTACCCCGCGCTTCCTCCGCTCCCGATCTTAGCGCGCACTGGCGCACGCACGCTCGCCGATCAAGAGACTTCAATACGCTTCACACAAAAAGAACCACATTTCTAAGATGTCACGGCACGGAGCAACGCCTAAAATGTAATCGAGGATTCCTTAAATAGTTTTAGCATCGACTTATGAGAGTCGATTCGTCTTACTGCAAGTGTGGAGAACAAAACACTACCCACCTGGTGGTAAACCAGCAATGTCCAACTACATACATTGGAGATACTACTACTTGAACTACCGAGCTTGGGATGCAGGGGACCCCTCAGCATCCCAAAGCTTGTACCTGCTGCGACGTTGGGTTCTTCAGACAATTAGCGAGCTCCCCTTCTGCTTTCAGCGGGGTACTATCAGTGGACGTAGATCAACCAGTCATGAAAATATAAAGTAAAACAGCGATGATTTAGCGTTGTGCGGAAATTTTATACATAAGAAACGCAACATTAAGAATTGTGGTGTTGGAGCTATGAACCGTTGTTTGCGTGTAGGGAAGAGTGCGTTAGTGTGATGACTTTTTCAATTGTATTCTGTGAATGAAAATGTTAGCGTTATAATATGTGAGATACCTGAATGCTTTACAAATCAATATGCAATAGAAAAATAAAAAAATTAATGTTAAATGAAGATGAGTCGCCACACGCTTGCGATCCCTGAAACCTCTGTTCTGTGGGTTCTTCGTGGTTGTTAAATCAGTAGCGGAAGTAAAGAACGATTGCGGTTTTGACAAAACGGATATTGAAAAACCGCAGGAACGAAATATCAGAAGAACCACATCATGTAGCCCGATGTGTGAGAGTTAAAGCCGCCATCCCAGATTATCGAAAGGACGGCGGAAGCTGAGCAGATGCTCTTCACCCTTCGCATTCGCTAATATTCAGCAGGGCAGTTCCTGCCATTAAGGGAGCTGAATAAAATATTAAGCTGGAAAACAGAGATTAATCTGGACTGAAATTAATTGCTGATGACAGGTGTGTATTCGTGCCTTACACAAAAAACAGGCATATATTTTATGACAACAATGATGTAGCAGAGAGGTATCACAAAATACTGTAAGTTGTTTGTCGGCTGCCGATATGTACACTTCGAAAGTGCTCGTTGGCATCTTCTTACTACATAACTTTACGCCACAATATTCAAGCACAAATGGTGCTGAAAAAATGCATCATAATTGGGCACGTATGATTATATGTAATGTAATTATATGTTTATCGGAAGAGGCAAACGAAAAAGCAAATATGAAAACTATACTTCCAGCAGCAGTAAATGCTAGCAATTCCGATCGCAGACTAAAGAACGTCGGAAATCAAAGGTACTGCTAGACTTTCCGGAGATTTGCCACTTTGGAAAGCTGTGGAAGACGGCAATCAAAATATTATTTTCTGGTAATATTGTGTAAGACGTACGTCGTTTTCGTATCTCTTACACTGAGAGTGCGAACGATTAATTTAGATTGGTTTCGTATTACATTTTTCCGTTTTTTCAATTAAGTGAGTAATACCGTTGCCTTCTCTGATCAGCAAGGAGGTTCCGTTAGCTTTCGTGCTAGAATAGCGGGTTGAAGACAAAAAAAAAAAAAAAAAAAAAAACCTCGTCGGCGTGTTCCGGTGTATAAACAGATATTCTTCACATTTCTCGGGAGTGACCTGTAGAAGTTACTTCCAGACTTCTTTTGGCCGAAGGGCGCCGAATAATATGGATTCCTACGCTCTCTCCTAGGTTTCTGATTGGTCTATACTGTCACGCGTATAGGCGTGACAATGGATATCAGTCGGTGCGGACTGCGAAGAAACGCGGGCAAGGTCCTGTCTTAGTCGCTGGGGTAAAGACAGACGGCTTTTGGGACGCCAGGAGGACAGCCGTGTTAGCTCTGTGGAAACTAAGAGTACAGTCTAGACAGTTTTGGGGTTGCTGACAGTGCAGTCTGATATACGTGTAATTGTATCTAGCTCATCAGATTGCGTTGGCAAGTTAAAGAGACTATGAAGAATAATTTCGTTTCTTTACGTAGTCTGTCAGCTAAGAGTAACTGGGAGCGAATTCAGTACTGAGGTTCTCAAGTTTTGGGAGCTGCATAAATCGGTGACTTCTAGAATGCAGTGGATAAGTGGTGAAAGATGGCATATGTTGCTGCCGTAGGGAGCTGCCCGAGTCTGCACGCTGAAACGGCAGAAAATGTGTAAATGTAAGATTGGTTAGCGGTAAGTTGTGCACCCCCGGGTAACTGACAGCTTCATCAGTATTTTATCTTTCATCTTTCGAAGAACATTTAAATAATGAGACAATTAAAATCACCGTTTTAGTTCTTGTGAGTGCTCGGTTTCTTCTTTCAGACTGGCTTGGTTTCGCTGTGGCCCATTCAATTACTAACCACTGAAGTTTTGTATAGTGGAGTTCTTACTTGTCTCCCTCAGTCAGTTTTATACATGCTGTGTAGCTTTCTTTGTTAAGGTTTTCCATAGTTGGCATTAACGTAGCATGTCTGGTGTTTGTATGATTGACACTGCCTCCACGGTAGTATCCATTTCCTCACTGTACTCAGTATGACCTCTGCCGATCTTTCTCCCATTTAGGCCGGCCGGGGTGGCCGTGCGGTTCTAGGCGCTTCAGTCAGGAACCGCGTGACCGCTACGGTCGCAGGTTCGAATCCTGCCTCGGGCATGGATGTGTGTGATGTCCTTAGGTTAGTTAGGTTTAAGTAGTTCTAAGTTCTAGGGGACTGATGACCACAGATGTTAAGTCCCATAGTGCTCAGGGCCATTTGAATAATTTGAATTTCTCCCATTTAGTTCGACTCCGTTGCGAATTGTGCGGCACTGTTAGATTAGTTTCCCTTATTTTGCTGTCAAACTGGATGTCAGTTGTCAAGAGAATGTTAATAAATATCGTAGTTTCCTACGCTTCTTTAAAATTTCTTTCTTCCCCGTCTCACGTAGTTGTAATCGGTGGTATAATTCAGAAAGATACCAACTGCACGCAAACATCTACGAATCGTCATAGTAGGGGCTGCACTAGCATTGCCATGCTTAGTGTAAAATTCTGATCCCTGTTTTAGATTCAGGAATTAAGTGATTCGTTTTGTTGTGGATAAAATCCGGTACGGCCATTGCACTTGTCGTTGACGAGCAATTCGAAAATATTAGAGAAACGTTTTGGATTCGCTGATGAGGGAAGACACTAATATACTTGTCGCTTACTAGTGTAGGTCAGCAAAGACCACGTGTTAAATTATCAAAAGTCTGTCAATTACAACCCCAAGTCATGTCCAGTGATCTCTCCTACTATGAATCATAATAAAGCAACATGTTATCGCGGGAATAACACATAATTTTCAAGTGACATATATTATTTTTTTAACGTTGTCAGTGTAGTGGCAGTCGACTTTTTCCTTTACGATACATGTTTTACCCCACCTTTGTTTTATAAGATTTCCATTTGGCTGCACGTTGTCGATATGGTTTTCATTCATCTGATGTTTTGTTTATGCGATTAAAAGTAAAGATACTGCAGAAGACTAAAAATTTAAGAAGTGAGAGAGGACATGTTGCTCTCTTACCTATTTTCCATAAATATTTTTGTTCCGACGTTACTCAACTGGTACGAGGCCCCAGACAGTTAAGAGCCTGAGCAGGCACTGGTGGAGCTAAAAGCATGACGAACTTTTATGGTTCTTAGTTCGTAGAAACGGCATGTTTGAAGTTGAAAGCAAATTGCGGCGAGGCATCCCTTAGCAGACCTTGCCGGAAAGGCCGACGGCCGCATAGGGTGGTGGACATGTTCCGCTTTTAACCCGCCCATGCTTGCTCGGTGGCCAGACGGGCAGGCCGCTACGCGTTGTCAACAGAACGGGCAGGCTGCTTCACTCCCAGCCAAGCCAAGCAGAACCCAACCCGGGCAGGCTGCAGGAAACTTGCTTGCCTGCCCATATTACTGCTGAGCTGCGCTACCCGGCCGTATAGTCTGCGCGCGTCATTGTCGTATTATGAACGTTAATTAAAAGTTTTTATTTTACCTGAGCACTAAAAGACAAACCCCAACAATATATATATATATATATATATATATATATATTAATTTCAGGTCAAAGAATATTGGGTTTTATTTGTACATTCTTCCTTTACACGTATATTTCGGGCTTATCATCTATATAAATTTAAATGAATTGCCAAATGTGTTGATAAGCGTAAAACTCGAGACCGGCTGGACCAATTCGACAAATTTTTTTTGTTGTGTTCGTAACTCTCAGGACAAGGTCTTTATGAAATAAAATTTTTGCAAAATCGACCGAAATATAGGAAAATTTGAGAAAAACTGAAAGTGCGCTTTCATTGTGTCCGTGTGCTTGTATTGCATACAATCTTGATAAAATTTTGCGCACTATACCTTGAAACCAAGAGGAAGGTCACAGTCTACATAAAATTTCGTAGGGTGCATGACAGAGGTTACTTTACCTAACGGAATTCGACAAATTGTACGTTTTTATTCCGATCTTGATGAAATTTGGCACAATTGATATTCAAACCAGGATGAAGGGCGCTGTCTGCTTAAAATTCTGAATGGTGCGTGGCGGAGGGTATTTTATTTACACACTTCTACCCCAACCTAGAGTTTTATTCCGATCTTGAAGACATTTTGCACACTTGACCATCAAAAGGAACATCACTGTCTGCATAATATTTCAGACAGTGCATGGAATAGAGTACCTTGCAAAAGGTTTTGACATCGTTTGCGGGTGACTATGAAAGTTGGCTCATGTACGCATGTTTCCATGGGGATGGTTTTTGAATATTTTCATATGCATCTTTGTATATATATATATATATATATATATATATATATATATCTGTGTGTGTGTGTGTGTGTGTGTGTGTGTCTATATATATATATATATATATATATATATATATATATATATATGTACATTTTTGTAAACGGAATGTCTGTGATCTTTTTGAAATTTGACAGATGTCTGACACATTCACAGTCATCGTGTTTGACAATTCGCGCTCAGCAAATGTCGTTTAACAATTGCAAACCATTTTTGGTTGAGCGAACGTGTTATATTGGCTGCAAAAAAAAACCTTGATGGTAACGAAATGAATTTTCAGATTCAAAATATGATACCCGGCGAATGGATGACATACAAGTCGGTTTTTTCCGTTACTAACCAAGATGATGTAGTCAACTACCCTACGGAATTTTTAAATTCGCTGGATTTGACCGGATTACTGCCTCCCAATCTGCAATTAAGTCGGATCGGCAATCATTACATTGCGAAAGGTAAACCAGCCACGCTGGCTGGTGTGGCCGTGCGGATCTAAGCGCGTCAGTTTGGAACCGCGTGGCCGCTACGGTCGCAGGTTCGAATCCTGCCTTGGGCATGGATGTGTGTGAAGTCCTTAGGTTGGTTAGGTTTAAGTAGTTCTAAGTTCTAGGGGACTGATGACCTCAGAAGTTAAGTCCCATAGTGCTCAGAGCCATTTGAACCATTTTTGAAACCAGCCACGTCTTTGTAATGGCACCCGGCTTGCGGTGAAGAAATTAAAGAACAACGTAATCGAAGACACAATTTTAAAAGGAAAGTACAAAGCTGAAGACAGTGTGATTCTACCTATCACTATGATTACGACCGACATGCCATTCGACTTTAAGCGGTTATAATTTCCAGTGCAGCTTGCATTTGCCCTGTCATAGACAAATCGCAGGGGCAGTCGTTATATGTTTGTGGCATCAATCTTGAAAATCATGTTTTTCATATGGCCAAATCAATGTCAAGTATTCCCCTGTCGGGACACCTTCAACATCATTTGTTTACGCACCAGAAAACAAAACTATCAAAGCTGTGTATCAAAAAGTATTACATTGAATGCTACCAAGTAATAAACTGTGACACTGCTTCACAGATCACCACAAACGTTGACAGATATATATGAGTTTTCATAGGTGAATAGGAGTTGAACTGAGGTGCCGGAGTCCAACAGAGAGAAGACGAGGAGAAGTATTGAGGGTGGGGGGAGATAGGCCTAAGGATGGTGAGTGGGGGGGAGGTGAACAGAGAGATAGTGGGAGAGGAATGAATGGATAGAGAGAAAATAGGGGAGGAAATAAATAAATGGAGTATGGAATAAATAAATGCCCAGGCATCGCCGGGTTTTCACCTAGTTGAGGTTTCACAATCTCTCAATCTCTATTCGAACCACCACCAGATCACATCTCAAACACGTTTGTGTAGCAAGCAGAACAATCACAGAAAATGGAGCTTCTTTGTACGCTAAAAGCTACTGATAGCCTCCAGGGGTGTAGATAACGGGGAGGGGGGGGGGGGCAGGGGTGCCCCCCCCCCCCAATCCCATGAACATAGAGTTTTTTGTTTTAGTGGAACGCAATGTAGTCTGTGTTGCAGTTTTCAACACTGAAACGAATGGATATTTGTACTAAAGAAGTGAACCTCCACCTCCCCCCCCCCCCAAAAAAAAAGAAGATTGGTTCCCTCCCCAGAAGAAGAAATTATTTACGCCCCTGATAACCACTGTACTGCAATGAGAACCAAATTACGATTTTGGAAGTCTACATTCTTTAACTTTAGTATGTTTCAGCCAAGTATGACACCAGTTATACAAATATTTAGCTACTTTTCCAGGATGTATTTTACTGTTTCTGTGAATTCATTCGAAGTTGGCAAAATCATTCTAAAACGCCAAAATGCATTTTAACAAAATCGAAGCACTTATTTCCTATCCATTTCGTCTAAAAACTATAGCACTGGGAATACATTGGTGACTCTTAGCCATTTTTCGCGGTGTCTACGTTTGCGTCATGAGAGTCCACACTTGTAGTCTAGGTCTGCGTCATGAGGGACTATAGTTCGGACTCTCATGATGTAGATCCAGGCGACGAGTGTTTAACTGCATGATGCAAACCTAAATGACGATTGTAGACCCTCATAACACAGACCTTAACGACGAGTCTGAACCCTCGTGACGCAGACGTAGACGCTGTGGAGAGTGGCTCAGATTTTCCATTATATTCCTACTACAATACATTCGTGGAAAAAGACGCTCTTCATTTTGAAAGCATTTGTAGCGTCTAGGTCTTCAGCATCCTGACCCTGCTTGTGGGATTCCCCTTAATATAGAAATACAGGAATAAAATTACATTTCGCAATGTGTGTGGAACTCAACAAAATAAATTGTAATTTAAACGCGTAATGTGTATTGCCTTTATCCACAAATGAATAATTTATTTTGCAGAACACTTTTCAATATAAAATATTTAAAAATTTTCCTTCAGTTCCCCTGAAAGTATTATTTAGGCCAAACCAGATACTCCTAAAAATATTTGGCTACTTTTGCAAACCCAGGTAACAGAAAAGATTTACAAACAATAATAAATGTCACTTGGGAGTATTGAAATCAAAAAGTTTAGTCTGAAATAAAAATGAACTGTATGCAGTACAAAATTTCTATCTCTGAAATTGACGCCTAGAAAGCACAAGAAAGAAAACTGCACTCTTAATTAGTAAATTTGCACTCAAACCCATAGTTTCCTGTTCAATGTTCTACTGTATTCTTAATGTGTCTGCTTATTAGTGTTTAAATTAATTATGACGAGATCGTTAAGTCTGTCTGCATTAAGACGTGTCGTTTTTCGCTAATTATGTTTCGAGCGCATCTAAAAGTTCTCTCACTAGAGGCACTAGTGGCTAGTATATTTAATATTTTTCTTACCACACACGCAAGTTTAGGAAGTCGTTGGGAGTTATTTTTCCACCACTGTAGAATATCTGCCTCGTTCACACAGTGTTATTGCAAGTATCTGCTGACTTCATCATGTAGGAGAGGAGACTATTCTGCCCAGTCCTCAAATTTCGTCATTTTGTACGGTCCTGGATTTGTTTCTTGGGTGCTGTGATTGGGCACTTGTACTGAATCTATACAGGTTCCAATTAATATTTGCACAATAATGTGAATATCGTACTACACATAGTTGAAATTATGATAGTTTTTCGATGATGTTATCATTTATCCACATAAAAGTTTTCTGGGTTTCGTACCGCGTCGTAATGTAAAAAACTACTGCTGCTGGAGAAAAACCAACGTTTCGGCCACGATTGCAGCGGCCATCTTCTGGGTCTAATCGTGGCCGAAACGTTGGGTTTTTTTCTCCAGCAGCAGTAGTTTTTTACATTATGACGCGGCACCAAACCCAGAAAACTTTTATGTCGACTGACTCTGGCCGCGGAAGCCTACGCAATTCTACTATCATTTACCTTCCAGTAAAGTCACCAGAAGATCAAAACTAACTCCAGAACGATTTAAATACGCTATATATTTTTCGTGTGAAAATTAGCAGTTTGCAATAAATAATGAATAGAGCGAGGTTATCCGTGTGTGTACTAAACTAAGTCCGTTAAACTTCGTGTACAAGATCAACCAGTCACATCTAAAGTAGATTCCACTTAATACCTCTGATTACAATTACGACCCACTTATATAGGAATGGACACACAGAAAATGTTGAAGGCGTTCTAATGACCAAACACTCCTTTGGAGCATTGCTACTCAGTTGGAGAGCCTTTTCTGGTACGATTGATGGAGGAGGTCGAAAGAGTCTAAAGTAGGGCAGCTCATTTGGTATTATCGTGAATCAGGGGAAAGAGTATCGCGGAAATTATACAGGAGTTGGGGTGGGAATCATTACAACAATGGTGTTTATTGACGTGGCGTGATCTATATACTAAATTTTGATCACCAACTTACACCTCCGAATTCGAAGATATATTGTTGAGTCCCATCTACTTTGGAAGAAATGATCATCAGAATAAAATACAAAAAAGCAGCGCTTAGACGGAGAGATGTAGGTGTTTTATCCTGCGCGAAATTCTAGAATAGGAGACAAATAAGTTGAAAGTGGTTCGATGAACCCTGAACCAAGCACTTGCGTGTGACTTGCAGAGTACCCATGTACATGTAGATGAAGAATATATGCATTATCTTAGGAGCTTACCTTCAGCACACATCAGTCATGCTGCTTGGTAAACATCAATTTTTTCATCCTCGGTTAATTTTCTTAATGTGCGGTAGCTAGGCACCATAAACGTTGCAATTTTATGCAACATACCAACGCACATTTTCTGTTCTAGGAAGGCACCGGCGGCTTGTTTCAAAGGTTTCATGTCCTGATAATACATTTTATCAACATACATATTTCACAAGTGGTTCTATAATATTCAGATGGAATAAAATTAAAAACTTCTTCATCCTTATCCCGTACAGTACCGTGAACGTTTAAGGCAAAAAATCAAGGTAGAACTGAATGTGGGGTTGGCTCCTTGTCACCCTCTAGATCAACTGTGGCTTCTTTAAGCGGCCTAAGAAATGCTATAAGCTGTCCAGTTATTAGGCGGTCATAACCCAGCATCTTATCAGAGGCACCTTCGTTATGTAAGACAGCCTTCACTGAATCAATCTGAAAATGGACTGATACAAGCATGTCAAAATAACTATTCCAACGAGATGAAACCCACTGCTTTAAAGATGAGTTCACTCTCACACACAGACCTCTTCTCTTGAAGTAGGAAACCGTAGCCTGCACTGTATTAAGAATGCTAATATATTTGGAATATTTTCTTTCAAAAAGTGTTCGCTCAAAACATGTTTCAAGACTGTTTATACTATGAGCCGTACATGGAAGACGCTGATATATTTCAAAAGCTTTGACAATGTTACTGCCCTGGTCTGTGACAAACGTATTTTCGCAATGTCTTCACGAGAAACACCCATAGTTTCTAAGCGATCTTCCAACTCGTTTAGAACATTCCAGCCAGTTTTTGGGCAGTCAGGAAACACAGAGCACATCACTACATATTTATTCAAACGCCAGTTTGAATTTATGTAATGCATTGTCACGGACATGCAATGCACCACTTTGTAATTGTCTGTCCATAGATCAATTGTACTGGCACATATACCAGAACGAATCTCATGCACTATATCTGGGAGCATTTTGCTGCGTACTTTATCAGCTAAGGTTTGAACTTTCCTAGCTACTGTCACTCGGGAAGCCATCATATTTTTAATATCAACTGAGCCATATTTTTTACCTATGTCCATCAGTGTCTGCCCTAATTTAAGAAATCCTTCTGCCTCTATAGTGCCAAATGGTCTCAGGTCCATAGCACACATTTCGACCACTAAATCTTTGTCCTCTTTCAGTGTATTTACGGAGTGACGCAACTGCTTGTCAAACCTGCACACATGTCGTAACATACTCGAGGTTCCTGGATAAGTACTTAAGAGCTTTTTACATAGTTTGCATTGAGGCCCACCTACCGATTTATTTGAAGCGGCCTCATAAACACACCAAAACGTTTCACATGCGGCACTTGTGCTCTGTTTCGTTACCAGCATGTATTCGCCAGTTGTCAATTTTGTTTCAATCTCACCAAAGTTCGACCTATTCATTGTGCTGCCCTCACCGTTGCGATAAATGAACTGCGGGCTAAGCACCTGGCTAATCTAGTCACGATAGCTTGACAGCGCAACCTGTTGTCAGTCGCAGCAAGCTGAGAGGGTCCTGTGAAGCTTGGCAGGCCTGCGGGAACCTAGGTAGCCCGGGCATGCGGGAGCCCAAGTTGGCCGCATTACCCACTATGCCTCAGTACACGCGCACTCTTGTGTTTACGTCGCGGCAGGCTGACCTCCATGAATGGTTGCAAAAGAGCTAGGGGCAAGCAGGCTCCAACGGGAATTCGTACACCTTTGCGGGCCGACAAAGCAACCCCTAGTCGAGACGGGACCTTAGCAGGCCAATGCCCGCTTTACCAGCATTGGCGTAAGCCGAAAGCCGGGCTGGGGCCGACAGACTGAAGGGACGCAGCTACACAATGGGGTTATAAAGAGGACATTGTGGACTGCGCCACGCCTAATACTTAGTTTTTGTGTTCACCAAGAACTGCAAATGGGCCTGTGACCCACTTCCATTGGCCGCCTTGGTCGTAAAGAAAGCGCTGGCTTCTAGGAAACGTTTATAGACAGAGTCTTTATTGCACCAAATAGCTAGGCCTAACTAGCTCCAAGTCACAGGAAACTAAGATAAAGATCTGTAAGACTGTATCTTTTCGCTTGTTGCCGTGGGAAGCGAAGCGAATTCAGGGAAAAACATCTGCTCTCACCGCGAAAACTTAAAAATGGCTGTAATTGGCAGTTTCTTTCTTTTCCAGAGATGCAGGTCTCTTAACTCTTGCGCTGGTTCGTCGTGAGTTTGTGCTGGCGTGTAGGAGGGCAAATTTAGCGCCCCTAAAACTCTGTGGTTGGCTCAAGTCGAAATGGAAAGCCTTGTTGTTCGTATACTGTGCGGAAAAACGGGAATTGTTTCTATGTGGAGAAGTGCGAGGCGCTCTGGCTCTAGACTTCGGTCTGGAAGCAACTTCTGGTCGAAGCTCTGGCAGGTGTGGTTGGTAATTGGAAACTGTCCTAAGACTGACTCAACTTGCGAGAAGTTAGACTCGGGAGCCTGTGGTGAAGTTTTCGCAGTACCGACAGTGCGACTTCAAATGTCTCGGACTACTCGTTTATCGAGGGCACACTTATTGGATTTGGTTTACCACTCTCGACATTTGGCATCCTGGTGCGCTCTGCCGTATAAGTGAACTGAATTGGTCCATGGTACGACCAGCGAACGGGTGTGTCACACACTGAAATGTTCCGTGATTTTAAAGGCTCTAGTGGGAAGCAAACTGGGATCTGTGTGCCTGATCCCTACATCGTGGGATTTTTCATTTCTTTCATGTGCGCGATCGACTCATAGGTGCCACCTTAGGTCTTGCCACTGCCGCACACGACTCGCCAGCTGCAAGCTACATCGCTGCACGAAGCAAGCAGGGCAAAGTAGTGCTGCTCCAGCCTCGTCTAGGCATACAAACCCCAATCGCCACTCGCTCTGATCTGTACCCACATAGCCTAATGTAGATTGAACAGCCAATTCTGCTCAGCATTAGATTAACACAGAGAGCGTTATCCACATTTATAGGGCCAGTGTGTTTGACTTACCTCAGCCACCCAGGACCCTTGTCCATTGTGGTCTTAAAACACCTCTTAATTGTTAACGATATTCTAACATAACAAGTTTGCGTGTGATAAGGCTTGTCTTTGTTTCTTTTGCTTTTTGTGTTTGGAAATAAAAATTTTGTCAGTAAACTAAATTTGTCTTGCATTTTCAATGAAATCATCACTTTAATATAGTCCCTCAAGTGTTGACTTTCATTGTGTACGACCATACAACGTAACCTTTCATTGTGTACGACCCTGCCAGGATATCATGCATTTTAACGTTAGCTGCCAAATGTTGACTTTCAATTTAGCGTAGCCTGCCAGGATATTATCTTAACCATTCAATTCAGCGTACCCAGTAAGATAATTCAATTAAACTTTCTATGAGCATCTCCTGCCGGGATCACCTTTTTATAGTAAGACGTTTGTTAACTTTCAATGTGGCGACTCTGCCAGAAATCTCGGACTGATGGCACCTTCTGTGACTGTAAGACCGCACTGATTAGCATAGTCATTCAGTTTGACGTCTCTTGTGCCAAATTTGGAATTGATGGCACCTTCTGTGACTGTCAGATCGTAGATAGTGCTGCATACTGAAGTTCATGTTCCTCATGTTTAATGTGGTGCACTTAGTAGAATGGATTCACGTTGCTGCCGCCTGGACATAGTGCTAATATTTTGTAATTGTGTGTGTGTGCATTTTCATGTTTTGGTCGTAACTTTTGTGTCACTTGATTGTTTGTTTAAGATAGCGAAGGCACTGTGCTGATTTGTTACGATTGATTGAGATTTTCGTCAGTGATTATAGACAAGCGTGCTGTTATTTGAATTCGTTGTCAGGAACTAGGAATCAATAGCTCACGGGAGAGTAATTTAATGTAGAGTCTGTGTGGCGCAGCAATGTATAGTTTTTAAATTCGTTTGGGTCAGAGTTAGGGTGCATGCTAATAAGAAACATGACAAGTTTGCTACAGAGAACCGGAGTAATTGTGTTTTGTTAACCATGGATCCACGTCAGATTATTAGCGATGAACAGGTAGATATTACAGGAGATTCTCAGGTATATGCATTTTCAGACCGCGGAGAAATGTCGAACGCTGAAGCTGCCGAGTTTGACCACCAGTCTCAGTTGGGTAACGAAAGTGATTAAAAGACCACAGCAAAACGAAATGAAGGCGCTGCTGGTACGAGGAACACCATCATTGAAACTGACACACCATAATCACGAAAGAGACGTCATAGAATGACGGAATTTCGTTCATCTAGCCCGGAAGGTGTTAACAGTGGATCTCAGTGTGAGCCTCTCATGCAATTCATGCAATAGGCAGAAAGGAAGAGAGAAGAGGCCAAGAAATAGAGACAAGAGGAAGAGGAGGAAAGACACAGATTAGTCATAAGAACGGTCACAGACGGTGTAGATGGAGTCAATAAAGAGACCGCAGGAATCCAAGAAGAGCTAGAGAAAGTCAAGAAGACAACCGTCTAGACACCACGAAAACATAAAGTGACGTTCGTCCGTCCCTTGGACAGTGTACAAGAAACAGCGGAAAGTAAACACAATCATTATCATCTAAGATGGTGATAATTGTGAAGGCTCTTCTACGAGCATGCTACCGACAGAGTACGACGCTCAACAATTGTGAGGCCCAAAGAAATAATAGCAGTATTCAGTTGTTTGGAGTACACAGTACTGCAACGTTCCTGGTTTGGTATGCCACAAAAAAAATATGCCTACTGGTGATGAGATATAATTGCCTACAAAATTTTAATTCAATCTGCCACGAGCAAGCGAATGTTAGCGTGAAGTTGTCACAAATTCGCAACTCATTTGACCACGTTCAACAAGGGTTCATGCTGAAAACTAATGGAAATGACAAACAAACAAAAGAACTCCGAAATACAACAAATGGATAATTACGCTAAACAACATAATATCAACAATAAATTACGTTAAACTGTTCATCCATGGAGACTATTTACATACTGCACCTTCTCTGATCTATTAATCTACTATTTACACTTATTCTACGAATGGTATCAATTCCTGGCTGAATTTTGTCTGCATGACCCCTGCGATTGGTTAGGTGGTCTCAATTTCACATATTTGTGGTGTCGGTCATTCCACTGATCTTGACCGTTTTATGTCCTGCTATTGATTTGCTGTTGGTCCCTAGAATACTGCTGGCACTTGTTCGAATTCTGCTGCACCCTCAAGTTTCAATTTCGCCTGTGCTTGCTATGATTATAATTTCCTCGTGTTCCCCTATATCCCTATAATGGCTGGTTATTCCCATTGAAGTTTGAATTTTGATTTCGATTCGACCGATGTTTTCCCACATTGCGTCCATCGTCATTCCTCTGTGCCGAATCTGGCCAGTTACGGTCATTATTTCTATATCTTTTCCGCAAGTTGTCAGTATAAATCACGTACTCGAGTTCGCACAGCTCGATCTTGAAAACTTCGATTGAATCGTTTCACCTACCGATGAGCAGTTGCTGGTAGCGTAATGGTAATTTAATGTTGCAGCGCCTGATAATTTCTTTGGGACTGTATGGTTGATCTAAGAATCGGTTCTTTTTGACCAGCGATTCGAAGAATTTGACAGGACTGCGGTACCCAGAGTCTTCCAACTCCTTTTCTAACATAATATCTTGTTTTTATCCTCTCCTGTGTGTCTTAGGACCAATATGTGTTGAGGAACGAGTCCTTAAATTCTTGGCAGGAGCGACAACTCTCCGCAAAACCGCGCTTATGTTCTGCAATGGACCCCTCTAACAAGGGACCCTCCCTATCGCACCGCCCTCAGATTTAGTTATAAGTTGTCACAGTGGATAGGCCTTGAAAAACTGAACACAGATCAATCGAGAAAACCGGAAGAAGTTGTGTGGAACTATGAATAAAATAAGCAAAATATACATACCGAATACTCCATGCGCAATATAGGCAACATCTAGGAAGGTGTTGGCTCAGGAGCGCCGTGGTCCCGTGGTTAGCGTAAGCAGCTGTGGACCAAGAACTCCATGGTTCAAGTCTTCCCTCGAGTGAAAAGTTTAATTTTTTATTTTCAGACAATTATTATCTGTCCGTCCGTCTATGCGATACGAGGCAACTGCGCCGTAGTATGGGGACGCTACACCTAAACAAACAACAAAACAAAACATATGTTTTGACAGAGCAAAGGGAAAACTGTGCGACTGTGAAACTGTTGCATTCATTTGATGCAGTTTATGTGACAAACTCCTATGTTTTCATCACTTTTTTGCGAGTGATTATCACATCCACAAGAAAACCTAAATCGGGCAAGGTAGAAGAATCTTTTTACCCATTCGCCAAGTCTACAAGTTAGGTGGGTCGACATCATATTCCTGTCATGTGACGCACATACCGTCACCAGTGTCGTATAGAATATATCAGACGTGTTTTCCTGTGGAGGAATCGGTTGACCTATGACCTTGCGATTAAATGTTTTCGGTTCCCATTGGAGAGGCACGTCCTTTCGTCTACTAATCGCACGGTTTCGCGGTGCGGTCGTAAAACACAGACACTAAACTTATTACAGTGAACAGAGACGTCAATGAACTAATGGACAGATCATAACTTTGCGAAAATAAAGAAAGTAAACTTTTCACTCGAGGAAAGACTTGAACCAAGGACCTCTCGTTCCGCAGCTGTTCACGCTAACCACGGGACCACGGCGCTCCTGAACTCGCATTGTCCTTGATGTTGCACATCTGGCACATGCACTACTCAGTTTGTATATTTTGCTTATTTTTATCAAAGTTCCTCACAACTTCTTCCTGTTTTCTCGATTGATCTGTGTTCAGTTTATCAAGGCCTATCACTGTGCCAACTTATATCTGAATCTGATGGGGTGAGATGGGGAGGTTCCCTTGTAAGTAACCACAGATAAACTGGAACTTGTACTTCAGTGGCCAAGATTCTGGTAGCACGTGATCGTACTGAGCCGTCCACGTCTTGGGATGTAATGTGTTGTTTCCCTCCGTCTAGATTTGAAAATTCTTGATGGTCAAGAAAGATATGTGGTCGAAAGGTTCGACGTGTCCCCCGTACGTATTGTCTTTCTCTTCTGCAGCGCGTGATTCAATGTATCAATGTCCAAACGATCCTCGTGCCCTGTTATGTTGTCCCCTCGTGTTTTCAGACGCACGACATAACGTATCTGTCCTCCGTAGACGTGTACAATTGTTTTCCGACGCGGTCTCTGACATGCTGCGTGTTACCGACGGAGCATTTTCGATTACACGTTCCTCCGCAGCAGGCGCATGTTCCTACTGCATTTGCCCATGTGCCGAGGGTGTGTCCTCATATAGCGGTTCGAAGGGTCACAAAACATTTTCTTCCCTTCTGTGATGCTCTCGATGGCGGTCTACCGCACGAGATTTTAATTTCGCGAACCTCTCACGTTCCTGCCGATCTTCCTTAGCCAATTCGTTTTGTTGCGTGGCGACTTGGGTCTGCTGATTTTTTTACTTCAAAGATTTCAGCCTGTTTGATTCGTCGCCTCACTCTTATTTCCTGGGTCTCTTGAACTATTTTCTTTACCTTGCTTTAGGAGAGCAGTGATTGCCTTTTTTGTTTTACACACCTCAGATCTTGCCAGTTTAACTTCATCTCTGGCCACCTAAGCGTCCTTTCGTGCTACTTTGGCTGTCGTAGAAGAGCCTTCACAATTATCACCATCTTAGATGATAATGTTTCTGTTTACTTTCCGCTGTTTCTTGTACACTGTCCAAGGGACGGACGAACGTCACTTTATGTTTTCGTGGTGTCTAGACGGTAAACCGTGCCATTGAGAATGAGCGTCTCGTGTTTCATAGGGAGTTAGCAGCCTGCGCTTTTGGCGTGTGTCGACGCTAAGACTCAGTCTGCCATGAGCACGGGCATCTCGATTTTCGGAATTGTGTGTCGTATGGTATTAGCGGTCCACACTTTGGACGGGTGTCGACGTTAGGACTCGGTGTGATATAAGCCATCGCCTGTCGTGCGATGTAGCCTATCTCAAGATGGAATTTTCCAGCGCCATGTGAGCCCCATCGGCGAAATATTGCGTATGAGGAATTAACACAGACAAGTGCAAGTCATGGGAGAGTGAAGAACCGCAGACCCAGAAACAGGAAGCAAAAACGAAATGATGGACCTTGGATGACAGATTAGAAAAATATTTATGTGTAGGTGTAAATAATATATTATGTACATGCTTCATTTCAGCAGCAGTGATCCTGACATAAGAGACAGGGGACATACTTGTACTGCGTACAATTACGAGTACACAATCATAAAATGCCATTTGAAAGGTTTCAGGAAACTCACCAGCACCTTAGTGAGTTGACACACTTCCTGGCCACTTCAGTGTCAGCAGTCAACACCGCCGGACATCGAAAAATAAGAGAGGAGTATACAAGGAATAAATTGCATGAAAATTAGTTTAGATAGTATTAGCAAAGGCATAGGGTAGGCAATAAGTTAGTATTTAGAATTGGGAGAAGTTGGCACGTTTGGTGGAGGTATAGAGGTAGCACCAGCGTAAAAAATTAGTGTGCATGACAGGAGTAGAACTAACCAAAAAACTTAGAAGAACGTGCGCACACAAACAATGATCCCTCGCACCACAGTCCGCAGCTCGTGGTCGTGCGGTAGCGTTCTCGCTTCCCACGCCTGGATTCCCGGGTTCGATTCCCGGCGGGGTCAGGGATTTACTCTGCCTCGTGATGACTGGGTGTTGTGTGATGTCCTTAGGTTAGTTAGGTTTAAGTAGTTCTAAGTTCTAGGGGACTGATGACCATCGATGTTAAGTCCCATAGTGCTCAGAGCCAATTGGAACCATTTTTGAACCTCGCACCACATAATTTACGTCCATACAACGTCAACAGGGCCTGGAGTCATCCAATTTAGTTTTGGACTTGCGTCCTTAGTAATAATACAAATAAATAAATATTTGAAGTAAGGATAAAAAAAATTATTCATCTATATTTTTTCTGTAAATTGCTTATATCGAAGTGACGATATTTGTGAGAGAATGTGGCACTTGACCACTCCTGAGGATTGTGCATACTCGACATCACGCCTCACGCCAGCCAGCGAGGACGAAGGGAGCAAACTGCGACATAACAGGGCCACGGCCAGCTGACGCGCTCACGTCATGCAGTCCAGCCGTCTATGGGTACAGGCAGCGGGACGCCACCACGTGCTGGCAGCAACCCCTAGCGCCCGATAACCCGCCAGACCACTATTCGAGGGACAAGAGAGTCACGTGGCACCACAGTGGGCGTTCGCGCCAGGTCTGACTGATTGAGCAGGATGCCGAGAGGGACATGTCCCGTCGGCAAAAGGCGAGCTATTCCGATGTCCCGCCTCGGCAAGTGCATTCTGATGCAGAGGTGAACACATAGAGCAGGGGTGCCTCACATCCCGCTCACGCTGAATGGATTTCTAGGCGAGTGGGTGGGAACGCTGTCACGCCAGTCGCTGACGACCAACTGCTGCCTGACCAGGATGACGCCAAGGTTCCAGCTGCAGTCCGTACGTTGCAAAGAAGCCGGTTACTGCCCAGACACGAGATGCTGCCTTGAATCAATGGGAAATGCCAGAGACGTCTACCACCACATCTGCCACGTCGTGTGCTGAGTGAGAGGCCATTCCTTTTCGGCGCAAACTTCTGTTCTTCTGTCACAGTTTGTGCGAGTGCATAAGTGTCATGTTTTCACGTCGTGTGACACTCTCGATTATAAAATTTGTCTCCCCAAGGACCCTTGTGGAGGGAGCGATTAGATACCTTTCGATAATATCATTATCTAATACCTTTTTGTGTCTTTGTATGTGTCAATTGAGCTGTCTTCATTGTTTTTTATGTTGTTCTACAAATTTATTACTGCTCTGATTATGTGCCTGTATTTGTTTTCATGTTGTTGAAAATAATACAATAATTTCACAACTTAGATAATAATACTAACAGATTATACATTTGATTTCCTTGTTAATTGCGAATTTGAGAATGTATGTGTCTTATAATTGAGATAAAATGAGTGACAGAGCAGTGATAAATCAATGAGCAGAGATGTTCATACTCGAAGACACAGTAAATGATTAGAGACATTAAACATCTCTGACTTCAGAATATGGTGTGAATGGATATAATCAGCACTACAAAGCCTTTTAACCACCTATCAATTGTTTATCAGAGCTCTCTGATGTAGCAATGATCCCTGGGTCTAACATAATTCATACTCCTCACAGAAAATTTTTTCATCTAATCTTGCAGCTTAATGTGGCTGAATGGCCCCCGGAATGAATGAGGTCAAACTAGGATATGTTTTAGGTAAGGGCAATCCTAATTGGGAAAGTAATTTTTTTACACACATATACTTATCGTTTATAAGGATGAGATTCTGCTACTATTTTCAATGATTTCCTCTGGTTCGTAGCACACTAACAAATACAGAAGTGAAACACTACCCATGCAGATATCAATGGCAGGTAGAGGGCAGTAAGAGAGGACCAGCTACTGTGTCACCTATTTTTCATAAATATTTTTCTTACAACGTTACAAAACTGGTTCGATACCCCAGGCAGTTAACAGCCTGAGTGGGCACTGATGGAGCTAAAAGCATGAGGAACTTTTATGGTTCTTAGTTTCTACAAACGGCATGTTTTAAGTTGAATGCAAGTGGCGGCGAGGCATCCCTTAGTAGACCTTGCTGGACAGGATGACGGCCGCAGAGGGGCCGATAAAGCAACTCCTAGTCGAGACGGATCTCCAGCAGGTCAATGTCCGCTTTACCTGCACTGATGTAAGCCGATAGCCGGGCTAGGAGCGACGGAATGAAGGGATGCGTCTACACACTGGGGTTTTAAAGAGGGCATTATGGACTGCGCCACGACTAATAAAAATTGACAAGTTATTATGTTCACCAAAAACTGCAGATGAGCCTGTAACCCAATTCCAGTGGCCGCGTTGGTCGTAAAGAAAACGCTGGCGTCTAGGAAACGTTTAGAGACAGAATCATTATTACACAACATAGCTAGGACTAACATGCTCCAAGGCACAGGAAACTAAGTTAAAGATCTATAAGACTGTTTCTTTTCGCTTGTTGCCGTGGGAAGTGAAGAGACTTCAGGGAAAACAACTGCTCTCACAGCGATAACTTAAAAATGGCTGTAATTTCCGGCTTCTTTCTTTTCCAGAGACGCAGGTCTCTTAACTCTTGCGTTGGTTCGTCGTGAGCTTGTACTGACGTGTAGGAGGGGAAATTTAGCACCCCTAAAACTCTTCCGTTGGCTCAAGTCGAAATGGAATGCATTGTCGTTCGTATACTGTGCGGAAACACGGGAATTATCTCTATCTGGAGAAGTGCGAGGCACTCTGGCTCTGTACTTCGGTCTGGAAGCATCTTCTGGCCGAAGCTCTGGCAGGTGTGGTTGGTACTGGGGACCTGTCCTAAGACTGACTCAGCTTGCGAAATAATACACTAGAGGGCCTGTGGTGAAGTTTTGACTGAACCGATATTGTGACTTCAAATGTCTCAGACTACTCGTTTGCCGAGGGTTTATCAGTCTCGACGTTTGGCATCCTGGTGTGCTCTGCCGTTTAAGTGAGCAGAATTGGTCCTCGGTATGACCAGCGAACGGGTGTGTCACACACTGAAAGGTGCCTTCATTTCAAGGCTCTAGTATACAGTAAACTGCGATCCGCCTACCTGATCGCTAGATCGTGGTATTTTTCATCGACTCACCACTGCCGCACACGACTCTCCAGCTGCAAGTTACATCGGAGGACGAAGAAAACTGGGTAAAGTACTGCTGCTCCGGCCTTGACTAGGCGTAAAAACCTCAATCGCCACTTGCTCTCAGCTGCACCCACATAGCCTAATATAGAATGAACAGTCAAACTCAGCATTAGATTAACACAGAGAGCGTTATCCACATTTATAGGCCCAGTGTATTTGACTCACCTTTGGCTCCCAGGACCCTTGTCCATTTTGGTCTTAAACCACATGTTAGTTGATTACGATATTCTAACATATTATGTTTGAGTTTGATTAGGCCTGTCTTTGTTTCTTTATTTTTTTGTGTGTTTGGAAAAATTAATTTTGTCAGTAAACTACATTTGTCTTGCATTCTCAAAGAAATCATCACTTTAATATAGTCACCCCAGTGTGTACAACCACAACACGTAACCTTTCATTGTGTACGACCCTGCAGGGATATCATTCATTTTAGCGTCAGCTGCCAAGCGTAGACTTTCAATTTGGCTTAGACTGCCAGGATATTATCAAACCATTCAATTTGGTGTAGCGAGTAAGAAAAGTTTCTTAAACTTTCAATGTGGCATCTCCTGCCAGGATCACCATTTTATTTCAAAATTTTCGTTGACCTTCAGAAAGGACTTCTATATATTGCAAGATTCACTGGTTGTGGAGTTTTTGAGAGTGATCAATAGGCAAGGAATAGGAATACAACAGAAGGCATACGGATAGCACCGAGAGATAAAACAGGTAACGCTGCTGAGGGTCAAGCCAGCAAAAAAGTCTACATCTAGGTGAAGTCAGTGGATAACGCACGAGAAGTTGAATTTAACAGACGAAGTGGGAAAACATAAAAATGCAACGTACGAAGGTGGCAAAAGAGAATACAGAAACCTAAAAATGAGACTGAATGAAAGTGAATGGGATGGCTAGACTAAACAGTAAGCCTGTAAAGCGGTGATTGACTAGGGGGAAGACAGATGCAGGCTGCTGGAAAGTAAGAGAATCCTTTGGACAAAGTCACAGACCTGGATGAATATTAAAAGCTCCGGTGGCAGGTCCAAAGCAAATAGCTGAAAGATGAAAGGAATATGTACGGGTCTGTATAAGGTCAACAATCTTGTTGACTATATTATAAAAAGAGAACAGAAAGAAGAATAAGATGATATGAGAAATATGACAATTTTAAGGATATTTCTCAGAACACTGACTGATATACCTGAAAAAAGTACCCTGGACAAGACGACATTCTTGCCGAATTATAGAGGTCTTTGAGGGAGCGAGTAATGTTGTACGAAGGATATATGAGACAGGCAAAACACCCTCCCCCATCAAGTAGCATGTGATAATGTCTATTCTAAAGAAAACAGATGCTCACAAGGGTGAAAACTACCATTCCAAGACTTAGTAAGTCATGGTTGCAAAATGCTGACCTGAACTTTTAAAAGAAAACTGAAAAAAATATGCAGAAATCGATCGTGGGGAATATGAATTTCGATTTCGGAAAAGTGTAGGAATACGCTATGTGTTATTGACCCTATGACCGATTTCAGAGGATACATTTACCAAACGTAAATCTACATTGCTCAGTGTATTCCTAAAATACACAGTTATATCTCATAGCGAAATTTAGCATATGCAGGAGATAAAAATGTGACATGAATATGGGTCCAGAAACGTATATTAATGAAGATAGAGGGTATGGATGTCGTTTACCGTGTACACTATGAACTTACCCTAACGGTCCGCATTCCTGTGTGACGACACCGTGGCAAGACAGCGTTCACTACACACAGTGGTCGGGCTGGAACTACTGTATATCGTGGCGGGCCCCACAGCCATCTCTGGCGGAAAACAACATACAACATTGTTACTATGTACTCCGCTCCCGATTAGTTGGTTCGCTGATTTGGAGGAGTGGACCAAACAGGGAGGTCATTGGTGTCATCGGATTAGGGAAGGATGAAGAAGGACCAGGCTGTACCCTTCCAAAGGAACCATCCCGGAATTTTCCTGAAGCGCTTTTGGGAAATCGCGGAAAACCTAAGGCAGGACAGCCGGACGGGGGTTTGAATCGTCATGCTCTCAAATGTGAGTCCAGCAGGCTAACCATTGCGCTACCTCTATCAGTCACTGCTGCTCATGTGAGGTGGGTATCTCCAGGTACAATTTACGAGCGGGAGTGTTATATTGTGACCACTGATATTCCTGTAAGTATGGATTTAGACAGTGGTGCATTCATGCATCTCATATATGGGTTAACGAATGGCAATGCTGTCGATTGTACCAAGAACGACATCCAGATCGCCGGTGTCATGAAAAGAACACATTCCAAGAAGACTACCGCTGCTTACATTAGCATGTTGCTTTCACAGTTTCTCTTGGAAGAAGAGGACGGCCACGACGCAGTACGTCAGTGACTGTGGTCGCTATAGTTGATGCTCCAGAACAGAGTCCCCGCATCAGCACTCGCCGCTTAAGTCGTCAGCTGGATGTCATTTAAAGCACTGTTTAAACGACTGGGTGAACAACAGCTGCATCCGTACCACCTGTAGCGGATACAGACATAGGTCCCTGCGTGTCTTCCTGCAAAGACTCGTGTTTTGTTGGTGGTTTATCTAACAACGCGGCAAGAGACCTGGTTTACCAGAGTGATGTTATGGACGGATGAAGCAAAATTGTTGCGCGAAGGCATTCAAAATTTCCATAATCAGTACATCAATTCACATGTAACGACTGAAATGGCCCATCAATAAAAATTTGCCATGAGTATCAGGGCGGGTGTTCTCGAGGACCACTTGATGGAACCCTATGTACTTCCCTGCCACAAGACTGGGGGATGTAGAGACGGCGCATGTGCAGAAGACTGCTCCCTTTGTTAGAAGATTTTTCAGTATAACTGATGTACTTCATGCATGATACTGCCTCTACCCATTTTAGTGTTCTTTTCTGCCAACACCTGGCTCTCCTTTATGCAAATCACTGGATAGGTGGAGGTGGACCAGTTGCTTAGTTTCCGTGCTAGCGGTGGCGCTTATTACTGAAACAAACTATTTAGAATCTATAGTTCCTCTTCCCACGGCACTTAAACCTAATTGTTAAAACCACTAAGAATAACGGGTTTCTTAAATAACAGATTTTCGGTAATTTATTTCTATTATTTCCTGTATTGAAAGTAGAAATCGAACAAATATTGAAGACCTTTAGCTCCTTCAGTTTCAATATACAAAGAATCCAAATATTAAATTAAATAAGTAAATAAAAGAAAACTTAATCCTTCCCTGGTCCTTACTTTTGTCGAATAGTAGTAAATGGTTGAACAGCACAAAAAATCAGCAGTATTCTCCCACTGATTAATATTTTTTGAAACTATGGTCAAAACTCATGCTGCAATCGAGGATCATATCATTATCTGGGCATTACGAATAGTCACTACTAAAGCGTGAAAACTGAGATTTAAGAACTTCATTTTTCTTCTTGATTTATCCACTTTAAGGGCTGCAAGCAAATAAAGGCATGTTGTGTACACACAAGGAGCAGATGAGCTACTTTCTGTCTTTACTGTGTACTACGAATGTACTGTTGTTCAATTATTAATTTATTATTGTTATCTTAATATCCTTCCTCTTTTATTATTTCATAGAAATGACGGATAATTCTTTAATTTGTTAAAGCAAATGAAGCGTTGTACATCACTGCTATGTAACTTCATAGAAAATTTTCCGAGCTAGGGTTGGTGCCATTCTGCAATGCAACGGATGTGCGCCAGCGACAGCGAGAAACTATGATGTAGGCTAAGTAGGGTTAAGTCTTGTACACTGCACGTAATTGCATACCTTAAACCACGACACACGGCAACAGGAACATCATTGTCTCAGCAATGCTGTACTAATTGTTATGCCACGTGTTGTTCATTTACATGAGCGCTGTTATTAAAATAACAGAGATCGCATTATCCCTTTTCTATAATAACGCAATATTTGAAACTAAACAGAATATTACAAATAAAAGATACTAATTGTTAAAGCAACCTTTATATTAAAATGAAAAATGTTAGCACTGCTACTATGCCTAATAGAGATGTTGATTTTTATCCTTGATTATTTGTAAAATAGAAAGAAAGAATACCTATTATAAACAAGGTCAAACAAATACCGACAGATATCAATTACTGAGAAATGAATACTAGTATCGGTTTTAATCGGTCGCTTTCCCCTATCGCTCTCTACGCTCTGCTGACTGAAACATGTTGGACTTTTTCCTGGCGGGCTATTTAAAGGCGCTGGTGTACGTGACACATGTGGAAGATGGAGCATCGCTTCTTGCAAGTTCTTCCAAAAATTCAGGAGGGCGGTCAAAGAACAAGTACAATCCCAGGAATTTTTTGATGCGTTCGTGCCCTAGCCCTGCGGCAAGCAGATAGCAGAATACTGGCAGAGCAGACATTCCGAACACATAAGATAGTGAACTGGGTGCATCATTGTGACTATAAAATGAAGTTTTCACGTACTAGCTGTTATCCCAACAAACATCCACTTCCAGACCCATGTTTATATGAGATTATTTTACCTTCATATGCTGATCCTCTCACTGTAATACTGTCGTGTATTTTTGGAACATCCTCTATAGCACTTGTACATTCAGAAAACGTTTTGACTTTGTTGACTGGACCACACAAACTGAAAAATCTAAGGGTATCAGTGATAAGAGAGAAGGAGTGAAAGGTTATCTACAAAAATGGTTCAAATGGCTCTGAGCTCTATGGGACTTAACTTCTGAAGTCATCAGTCCCCTAGAACTTAGAACTACTTTAACCTAACTAACCTAAGGACATCACACACATCCATGCTCGAGGCAGGATTCGAACCTGCGTCCATAGCGGTCGCGCGGTTCCAGACTGTAGCGCCTAGAACCACTCGGCCACCCCGGCCTGCCGGTTATCTACAATTTTCGCAGAATTCAGACTGTAGTTGTATGATGTGAAGGATATGAAAGGGACTGATAGTTCACCAGAAAGGTGAAGTATTATATTCCACGGAAGAATATAGGTCCATTTAGTATAACTGCTTGGGATGTCCCATTTCCTCCAAGTTTATTCTCGAGGCTAACAATATGTTTGTAGACAGGCATGCGGTGGCGGCGTTGACGTCGACGAGACATAGTGCTTCAATGCTGTTGCAGCGGAATAGTTCCGCTGGCGTGCACTGCCCGCTTATATACAGAGCGAGTGACCCTCATGACTTAACACGCTGATAACCGACTTAGACTCTGCAGGCACCAGCTGGGGTGGCTTATCCCGTACGTTCGCTGTAGACGTACTAGCAGCTTGCTCCTGCTGGTGCGCCGGCCCGGCTCTGAGAAAAGTCGGGCGGGTTGCATCACCGATTCGCTAGGCGCTCAGCGGGCAGTGCATCCTTGAGCCCCCGGTTCGCGATGTACGTTCCCCGGTTACAGAGAGCATGGATCTCACTTTATTAATAATTATAGTACAAAGTGATATCTACAGTAACAGTTAAATCGCAAACTGAGGGGTCAAGGATGCTACAGATTGAAAAAATTCGAAAACATTGCGCCGCACTGTCCGCTGAGCGCCTAGCGAGTTGCCGGCACGGTAACTCAGCGTGTTCCGTCAGAGGGTTAGCTGCCCTCTGTAATAAAAATACTGAGTTAATGGATCAACAACGAACTGAAACGGGTGTCTTACGACGTCCGCACCGAGCAGATACAACGAACGAAAACGATCAAAATGAGACTTAATAAAGAAAAAAAAAAGCGAGTCGGTGATGCAACCCGCCCGACTTGGCTCGGCGCCAGGCAGGCACACCAGCAGGAGCGCGCTGCAGGCACCAGCTGTGGTGGCTTATCCCGTACGTGCGCTGTAGACGTACTAGCAGTGCGTGGTCTGGTAAAAGCACTTCTGGTCGATGCACTGGCATGTGTGGTTGGTGCTTGGGAACTTTCCTGAGACTGACGTCACTTGCAAGTAGTTAAGACTGGTAAGCCTGTGGTGAAGTTCTTACTGTACCGACAGTGTGACTTCAGACGTCTCGGACTTCTCGTTTGCCGAGGGCACACTTATTCGTTTTTGGTTTACCAGTCTTGACGTTTGGTATCCTTGCGCACTCTGTCATATGAGTGAGCCGAATTGGTACAACCAGCGAACGGGTGTGTCACACACTGAAATCTACTGTGATTTCAGGAACCCGGTAGAGAGTAAATTGGAATCCGTCTGCCTGATCGTTACACTGCATTTTTCTTTCATTTCTTTCGTGGCCGCGATAGATTCACAGGTGCTGCCTCACGTCTCACCTCCACTTCACACATCTCGCGGGCTGCAAGTTACATCAGCGCGCAAAGCAAACAGGGTATGCACAGCCGCTCTGGCATTGTCAGGGCATACAGATCTCAATCGCCACTTGCTCTCCGCTGCACCTATATAGTGAAACTACAGTAGATTTGATCGATTAAAGTCAGCTCAGCGTCAGAATAATTCAGAATGCGTTACCCACATTTTTAGGGCCGAAGTACTTGACTCACTTTTGCCACCCACGATCCTTGTCCATTGTGGTCTTAAATCTCCTGTTAGTTGGTTACAGTATTCAATCAATAACTTGTTTAGCATAATGTATGTCTGAGTTTGTTTTTGGAAAATAAATGCTGTTAGAACACTAAATTTTGCATACATTCTCATTCATTTATATATTCTCCGCATTGTTAAATTTCGAGGCATCACACAGTTGTGCCCACCCAAGCTGCAACACTTCATTGGAACATTCTTCATTATCCATCCAACAGCCCGGATCACCTTCCAACATCTATTGTTTCGCCTAATGAAGGTAGAAGCGGTACATGGATGATGAGGAGGTTACTAATGCAGTGCGACTGTGGCTTCAACGTCGACCAGTAGAGTGGTACCTTAGAGGTATACACGCCCTCACAATAAGGTGGTGTAAGGCCATCACTCTGAACGGAGATTACGTTGAACAGTAGGTTTTTGTACACAAAAGCGTGGGAAATAATATGGCGTTTTGGAATACCAAATAAAACCAAACTATTCTCAGGAAAAAAAATGTGGCATTACCTGTTAAACGCCCGTCGTACTATGTGCATCCAAATTGACAACCTTCATCAGACTCGATTCATTTATTCGTACTGCTCAAGAACGTGTTCTTGTGACCTGTCCGGCTATGCCATAATTACTGCAACACTAATGTTGTAAGCTTTTTTGTATGTACGAAATGTGTGCATTTGTTGAAACTCATTTGTATGCCCACATTTCCGTTGAAACTCATTTGTATGCCCACATTTCCAGATAGTTATCTTCCATTCCTCTAAATAAATGAACATGTTTTTTCCACGAAGTTATGAAAGGGATCCTCCATCTTCGGCGTCCAGTGGAGCGCTAGAGCACTTCTATCATGAACCAATCTTTCAACTCGATTGACGTGATCGATTTCGATGAAGTTTGACACAGTGCAAGGACATGATACAATGTCGTAAATGTATTACAAATTGCTATGTGAGGGATGACTAGGGAGTCCTCAATGGAAACAAAGTTGGGGCAATGCAAACAAAAGATTAATAGCTATTTCAATCACAGTGTTGAAACTTCCTGGCAGATTAAAACTGTGTGCCCAACCGAGACTCGAACTCGGGACCTTTGCTTTTCGCGGGCAAGTACTCTACTCTCATTCTGGAATCACAGTGTTGGTTACCAAGGGAGTGGCGGCATTACAGACACCTTCGCCGTTTTTAAAGCTTCCAAACACAGTGCATAGAAGTTAACCTGCTATTCAGATAATGAAGCAAGCAGAAAAGAGAGGGCTGTAAGATTATTTGCACTTAACAGCAATCGGACGACAATCACACGGAACATCAACAAGTTTCCAGGAACAGCTGGAGAAATATGGCTGTAGTAGACAATCGCTGGGAGGATATACCCCGCCGTGACCTGCTTTCGGAGGATCTATAGCCTGGCGTGAGACATCACATACACTCCAGGAAATGGAAAAAAGAACACATTGACACCGGTGTGTCAGACCCACCATACTTGCTCCGGACACTGCGAGAGGGCTGTGCAAGCAATGATCACACGCACGGCACAGCGGACACACCAGGAACCGCGGTGTTGGCCGTCGAATGGCGCTAGCTGCGCAGCATTTGTGCACCGCCGCCGTCAGTGTCAGCCAGTTTGCCGTGGCATACGGAGCTCCATCGCAGTCTTTAACACTGGTAGCATGCCGCGACAGCGTGGACGTGAACCGTATGTGCAGTTGACGGACTTTGAGCGAGGGCGTACAGTGGGCATGCGGGAGGCCGGGTGGACGTACCGCCGAATTGCTCACCACGTGGGGCGTGAGGTCTCCACAGTACATCGATGTTGTCGCCAGTGGTCGGCGGAAGGTGCACGTGCCCGTCGACCTGGGACCGGACCGCAGCCACGCACGGATGCACGCCAAGACCGTAGGATCCTACGCAGTGCCGTAGGGGACCGCACCGCCACTTGCCAGCAAATTAGGGACACTGTTGCTCCTGGGGTATCGGCGAGGACCATTCGCAACCGTCTCCATGAAGCTGGGCTACGGTCCCGCACACCGTTAGGCCGTCTTCCGCTCACGCCCCAACATCGTGCAGCCCACCTCCAGTGGTGTCGCGACAGGCGTGAATGGAGGGACGAATGGAGACGTGTCGTCTTCAGCGATGAGAGTCGCTTCTGCCTTGGTGCCAATGATGGTCGTATGCGTGTTTGGCGCCGTGCAGGTGAGCGCCACAATCAGGACTGCATACGACCGAGGCACACAGGGCCAACACCCGGCATCATGGTGTGGGGAGCGATCTCCTACACTGGCCGTACACCACTGGTGATCGGTGAGGGGACACTGAATAGAGCACGGTACATCCAAACCGTCATCGAACCCATCGTTCTACCATTCCTAGACCGGCAAGGGAACTTGCTGTTCCAACAGGACAATGCACGTCCGCATGTATCCCGTGCCACCCAACGTGCTCTAGAAGGTGTAAGTCAACTACCCTGGCCAGCAAGATCTCCAGATCTGTCCCCCATTGAGCATGTTTGGGACTGGATGAAGCGTCGTCTCACGCGGTCTGCACGTCCAGCACGAACGCTGGTCCAACTGAGGCGCCAGGTGGAAATGGCATGGCAAGCCGTTCCACAGGACTACATCCAGCATCTCTACGATCGTCTCCATGGGTGAATAGCAGCCTGCATTGCTGCGAAAGGTGGATATACACTGTACTAGTGCCGACATTGTGCATGCTCTGTTGCCTGTGTCTATGTGCCTGTGGTTCTGTCAGTGTGATCATGTGATGTATCTGACCCCAGGAATGTGTCAATAAAGTTTCCCCTTCCTGGGACAATGAATTCACGGTGTTCTTATTTCAATTTCCAGGAGTGTAGATTTTCCTCATCATTTCCAATACGTACAGGCCTGTGCGGGATGAACTTTGCAATTCCCTTAGGACGGCGTGGTACCGTACGAAGATCGGTATTGTACACTAAATTTTTCTTTATGTTATCCAATCCACAAAACGTGGATTTATGTTTTCTACACTTACCAAATCTGTATTGTCATCACTGGATCGTCACGGTGGAAATCACTGCATACGACATTCACTGATGGCCGTGAAATTGCCACGTAAAGAACAATCGAAAATAACCCAATTTTAAATATGTGCATGTACACTGCAGAATATGAAGATATGATCAGACTTTTAAGATAACTTTAGTGGATAGGGGGGAGGGGGGAAGAGAGAAGTGGACGAGTATACATAGTGCGAAATTTACTATATAGAGCTGTCTCCTCTGGAAGCAACATGGGTTCTATCCGGGTGGACCCCAAGCCCAACTGAGCTTAGATGTCAGATTCAAGTACGTTGTTCCCTGCTGATTGTGCTCCACTCCAAAGTTCATCGATCATAGTGACTGATGATCGGTGGTGATGGAGTCTTTCAGCGAATGATGATGAGATATTTCCAGTGGGAGAGACGTTGGGAGAAAATGAAGAATGAAACAAGCAACGTTAGTTCTCCTCAGAGTCATCACACGGGTACACATTTAACATAATACTGTGTGTAGAATCAGAACTTGTCTGAAAGCACGACGTGGTGTCACTCGTATGCCGACTGTCGTCAGTGGCTCGGCTCTGTCGGCGCGCCTCACTCTGTTGCAGCATCAACATAAGCCGCAACACAGTCTCTGTGCTGACAGACCGTTGTGCTTCAGAAGTCATTCACAGTCCTGACTGCTCGATGTACTCCAGAAGCCATGCACGGTTTTCGTGTCACGTCGAGGTAAGCCAAAACAGTAGTCTGGTCTCTGTGCTGACAGTCTATTTTGCTCCAAAAATCTTGCACACTTGTGCTACCATATCAAGGTTAGCTGCAATAACGGTCTCTGTGCGAGTAGCCTGTTGTGTTTAAGTAGTATTGTACATTCATGCTGCCACATTAAGGTAGGCCACAACAATGGTTTCTGTACCGACAACCCATTGGGCTCCAGAGACCATCACAGTCTTGCAGCTGTACAACAAAACTTTTGTTAGGGTCATCAGTCTTCCGACTGGTGCAATACAGCCCGACATCTCAGAGTAGCATTTGCAACCAACGTCCTCAGTTATTTGCTAGATGTACTCCAATCTCTGTCTTCCTCTACAGTTTCTGCCCTCTACAGCTCCCTCTAGTAACATGGAAGTCATTCCCTGATGTCTCAACAGATGCCCTATCATCCTGTCCCTTCTCCTTCTCAATGTTTTCCATATGTTGCTTTCTTTTCCGATTCTCAGCAGAAGCTCCACGTTTCATACCTTACCAGTCCACCGAATTTTCAACATTGGCCTGTAGCACAACATCTCAAATGCTTTGATTCTCTTCTGTTCCGTTTTCCCCGCAGTCCATTTTTCACTACCATACAATTCTGTGCTCCAGATGTACGTTGTCTGAAATTTCTCCCTCAATTTATGTTTCATACTAGTAGTCTTCTTTTGGGCAGAAATATCCCTTTTAACATGAAGAGTCTGCTTTTGATGTCCTCCTTGCTCCGTGCATCATTGGCTATTTTGCCGCCTAGGTAGCATAATTCCTTACCTTCTTCTACCTTGTGACCATCAATCCTTATGTTAAGTTTCTCGCTGTTATTTCTGCTACTTCTCATTACTTTGGTCTTTCTTCGATTTCTTCTCAGTCCATATTCCACACTCATTAGATTGTTCATTTCATTCAGCATATCATGCATTTGTTCTGCACCGTCACTCAGGATAGCAATGTCATCAGCGAATCGTATCATTGATATTGTTTCACCTTGAACTTTAATCACACTTCTGAACCTTTCTTTTATTTCCATCTCTGCTTCTCCGATGTACAGATTGAACAATGGAGGCAGGGTGAGACTACAACCATATCTTACACCCTTTTAATCCGAGCGCGTCGTTCTTTGTCGTCCCCTCTCATTATTCCCTCTTTGCTCTTCTTCATATTATATATAACCGGTACCTCTCTATTGCTTTCTCCTATTTTTCTTAGAATTTTTAACGTCTTTCACTATTTTAGATTGTAGAACGCCTTTTCCATAGTAACAAAACTTATGAATTGTCACTTCCCCCAATGATTTTAGAAATGCTGATGGAATGTTCTCTATCGCTTCCGCCCTATATGATGTTAAGTTCTCCAAAGCTCTCTTAAATTCTGCCTCTAATACTGGATCCACAATCGGTTCTAAATCGGCTCCTGTTTCTTCTTCTATCACATCAGACAAATCTTCCCCCTTATAGAGGCCTTCAATGTACTCTACCCAGCTACCAGCTATCTCCTCAGCACATTACAGTGGAAATCACATTGCATTTTTGATGTTAGCACCCTTGCTTTTTATGTAATCGAAGGATGTTTTGACGTTGCTGTACACTGAGTCAGTCCTTCCAACAATCATTTCTTTTTCGATATCTTCACATTTTTCATGCAGCCATTTTGTCTTCGCTTCCCTCCACTTCCTGTTAATTTCATTCCTCAGGGACTTGTCTGTCTGTATTCCTGAATTTCCCTGATCATTTATGTGTTTCCATCTTTCATCATTCATTTGAAGTATTTCTTCTGTTACCCACGGTTTTTGGATTTACCTTTTTTGTATCTTTGTTTTCCTTTCCAACCTCTACGACTGCCCTTTTTATGAGATGTTCGTTCCTCTTTAACTGTACTACCTACCGAGCTATTCCTTATTGCTGTATCTATAGCTTTAGAGAACTTAAAGCGCGTCTCGTCATTCTTTAGTATTTCTGTATACCACTTCCTTGCGTATTGGTGCTTCCTGACTAATCTCTTAAACTAGAGCCTAGTCTTCATCACCACTACATTGTGATCTGAGTCTATATCTGCTCCTTAGTACGCCTTACAATCCAGTATCTGATTTCGGAATCTTTGTCTGACCATGATGTAATCTGACTGAAATCTTCCCGTATCACCCTGTCTTTTCCAAGTGTATCTCCTCTTGTTGTCGTTCTTGAAGAGTATGTTGGCTATTACTAGCTGAAACGTATTACAGAACTCAACATCACAAGAAACCATCATCAAGAAAAGCCAAAACAGCAGTCTTTATGTGGACGGCTTATTGTGTTCCAGAAGCGGTAAACAGTACGTGTGAGTCCTGCTGTAATCGAGCCCCTTTCCTGGCCCAGGGTTCATGGCGTGGCTATAGTGTTCTGTACGGCCATGGGAGCAACATGTAAATCATCTTGGGTGCTGGTTGTGTAAGGCAGTTGAGATTCTGCACAGCGTGTGCTCTCTCTACAGTCCCCTTGGAACCCACCCACCCAATACTTGCTAGTATTAAGTAAGCTCCCCTACCCCTCACCCACCCCGCATCCTGGAACCCAGCGATTCAGCTTCATATGATAATCGTGATGTCCCGATCAATGTTAATACTGATATAGACAACGTTATAACACAATAATGTTGGGCTGGTATCCTTCAATTGCAGAATTCTGACAGGTGCTGGTTGAAGTTTCTATTTCATGCATGAGACATGCTACTATTATCTCACAAACAAGCAACATTCAAACGCAATTTCTGGATTATTACCCTGCTGGGTAAGCTTTCCTCGTATATACTGTGTGATTCAGCTTTCCCTACCACTATCGTTTTGTGCACCCTGAAATGCTATATCTGGCCTTCAAAAACCACACGCGACGGTATCATATTCCTTCGTTAGCTACACACAAACTATTAGTCCTACAGGAAAAAGTGAAGCAGACCCTCCTTGTAGGATATTTAATGTAGTTTAATTTTATAACGGAATCCGTTCCCGCTAGGGGCCGCGGTTGGCGAGTTATTGGAGGAAAACCTACAAACGTGACCTCCAAACGCACTTGCACCCCAACACTCATCCCCATCAGTCAGGGTTGCGGTATGTTGTTCGTGGGTCTCCCTCGTATCACTGTACAGCAGGTTTCGACTGCACGAACTACTTCCCATATTCAACATTTTTGGTCCCTGTTGACTCGGTAATTATGGCACCAGCACATCCGACTATTTCGTTATCGTCATTAATTTAAATTCGTTCATGTGGGTAATGAAAGGAAAATGACTTTAGTAAACCTACCGCTGAAACAAATAGTTTTGACAGTTCGATCCAAACTTAACACTTACTGGCAGAGTAGAATCGTAGTCAGAAATACTAAAGAATACGACAATTTTTCCTCCACGCTTTTGAAATTCACAAAATTTTTATTTAAAATTTACTCTAAAGCTCAGTCTTACAATATGTAAGTGCTCTATTAAGCTGGAGAAACACGGCCACTCATTGAATACCTACAAAGATCAAATGGCTTTGAGCACTATGCTACTTAACTTCTGAGGTCATCAGTCGCCTAGAACTTAGAACTAATTTAACCTAACTAACCTAATGACATCACTCACATCCATGCGCGAGGCAGGATTCGAACCAGCGACCATAACGGTGGCTCGGCTCCAGACTGAACCGCACGGCCACTCCCGCCGGCCACCAACAAAGATCGAAAGTGGGAAATAATTCGTGGAGTCACAACTTGTCGCATTTGTACAGTGGTAGGAGGGATTCCCATGAACAACATACTGGTAATTCTGACCGGTAGGGGGCTGAGTGTTGGAGTAGGGGTGCGTTTGAAGATCGTTTGTGTACGATTTTCTTGAGTAACTCGAAAAATACGGCGTCTAGCAGAAAGGTATCCAGTAGAAAATTTAACTAGGTATTTTCCATTTTTCCTGTAGGAAAAACAGTTAGTGCGGAGAGACCGAGAGGATATGAGAATGCACTGTTTTTTTTTTTTGTTTTGTCTGAAGGCCAGACTTAAGATTTCGGATTGCATAAAACCACATCGGTAGGGGCAGCTGAGTCGGCTTACACAATTATAGAATGTTTGGACGAGATGAAAAGAAACAGTTTTCTTATATGAGAATAATGTTGTAATGTTACAGGAGCACCGATTCCTCGGTAGGGGCAGATCACGGATTTGATGCTAATGATGTTCACTGTTCGAACCGGCTTGTGACGAAAACTGTTTTTGAGATGTTGCTGAAAATGTCGTAAGATAACATTTGTACACATTTGCAGGTATTATTCGTGAAACGCGTGGTCGTTTTAAGCGTTTCAGACAGAGATTACGACGCCGAACCCAGTTATGCATTAATGTAAACTAGCAACATTTTCAGCAACAGCCCTAAACCAATATTCATTACATGTGAGTTTGAAAGTCGTGTACGAACATCACTATCGCAAAATCTTAACTGCATCATTTGCGGTCTACCTGTCCACCCGTAACATGTTTACTTTTTATCTCTTCTAAACAGTGATATATTGTTTTAGTAATTCTTTTACATCCTGTAAATGTCACTATGTAGACCTGTTTTAGCTGTTGCAATGAATTCTAATAATTTGCGTACCAAATCATATAGAATATATCATGCAAATTTTACATGTGTAGCTTTCTATCTTAATGGCATTACAGTTTCATTGGCCAATGGCGTATCTCATCTCAAAGTGGATCAAGCATGAGATCCAGGTTTCCACCTGACTGTGGCACTGTCTATTGTCAAAGTATGTTTCACGAAATATAGCAATAAGAACGTTATAGCATTTACAGCAGTAAGTATATTATTTATGTGTATCGATGCTTTTTTTTCGATTAACGGTCGACTCACGTTTTCTCAGTAGAGCTAAAAATATCCCGTTAATGTGCCAGTTGCACTTTTAATGCAGAAGCTGTGTTGTTCAAAATACTAGCCACCATGTTCCCCGAGTCCGATCTTAAAATGCAATCTCCTACTTCCTTTATTCATTAGCTTCTTGGTGTTATACGCATATAATATGTACATTTACGCTGATGATTAAACAATTTCGTTGTACAAAATTACTCAAACGAAAACCAAAAGTTCATGTTTATAACTAATGACGTACTATTTCTATGTTGATTTTGATGAATATTCAAGGACTAATATATCACTCTGTTGAAGAAGAGGACAACACGTTAATCTAAACGCTATCATTGAAATCGATTAATCCTGTTGTAAGATACCCTAAAAAAGGCTTGACCAAATATAAAAATATACTTTACTCCGTAAAATTCCTGTCCACTATGACGACAATTAACATTTTCTCTAGCTCCGCTCACAGATAAGTCATAAATCGACTAATATTCCTTCCTTAAATCTCATTTAATCATCGTCATTAACTTATCATATCGCTTGCAAGACCATTCCCCAGTGTCAGGGGAGAAAGGGGGAGAAGTTGAAACTTCCTGGCAAATTAAAACTGTGTGCCCGACCGAGACTCGAACTCGGGACCTTTGCCTTTCGCGGGCAAGTGCTCTACCATCTGAGCTACCGAAGCACGACTCACGCCCGGTACTCACAGCTTTACTTCTGCCAGTACCTCGTCTCCTACCTTCCAAACTTTACAGAAGCTCTCCTGCGAACCTTGCAGAACTAGCACTCCTGAAAGAAAGGATATTGCGGAGACATGGCTTAGCCACAGCCTGGGGGACGTTTCCAGAATGAGATTTTCACTCTGCAGCGGAGTGTGCGCTGGTATGAAACTTCCTGGCAGATTAAAACTGTGTGCCCGACCGAGACTCGAACTCGGGACCTTTGCCTTTCGCGGACAAGTGCTCGACCATCTGAGCTACCGATGCACGGCTCACGCCCGGTACTCACAGCTTTACTTCTGCCAGCACCTCGTCTCCTACCTTCCAAACTTTACAGAAGCTCTCCTGCGAACCTTGCAGAACTAGCACTCCTGACAGAAAGGATATTGCGGAGACATGGCTTACCCACAGCCTGGGGGATGTTTCCAGAATGAGATTTTCACTCTGCACTGGAGTGTGCGCTGGTATGAAACTTCCTGGCAGATTAAAACTGTGTGCCCGACCGAGACTCGAGCTCGGGACCCTTGCCTTTTGCGGGCAAGTGCTCTACCATCTGAGCTACCGAAGCACGGCTCACGCCCGGTACTTACAGCTTTACGTCTGCCAGTACCTCGTCTCCTACCTGCCAAACTTTACAGAAGCTCTCCTGCGAACCTTGCAGAACTAGCACTCCTGAAAGAAAGGATATTGCGGAGACATGGCTTAGCCACAGCCTGGGGGACGTTTCCAGAATGAGAGAGAAGTTTATAGCTCAGTGTGAAACGACGTCACTCACTGCACACACCTCACACCTTTATTTTCCTGACATTTTACGCCGTTCCCTTAAACCGCGGAGAAGCAAACTTTTGTAAATTTTAAGTCGGTGTGGCGGCAGCACTAAGGGTAAACATGGTAAGGTGGATTTCATAGCACAGACGTAACGGCGTTACGAACAGAACACTTTTTAATTTACATGTTTAATATCTTGCACCGTTTCGTTAAAACGTGCAAAAGGAGATCTTAGTAAATTCTTGCTCCGCTTGGTGGCAGCGCAAAGAAAAGTAAACTCTACAGTGAGAGAATTTATACAACCTCCAGAACTGTACCAGTTAAATATTAGTGCTAAATTATACGCGGTGTTTTTCAACTCCTATTTTGTTCTTCTGTGGGTTTCTAGTGGGAACTTATTAGATAAACGATAGCCGGTCTCCGCTTCAACCTGTCCTTTACGCTCGCCAATTTTTGCCTTCTCGGCCCGGCTTCTCCTCCTTTAAAAGAGAATGTAACATGATGATGTGGAAACGCGCTTCTTCTGACCGACAAACTAAGTATGCCCCTTCTGCGGCCTTTGTTTGCAACATGGCTTGAATAAAAATAAATGTAAATTCCATTGTGAAGGTATTCGCATAACTATTATGGAAACGTAACTGCATCTATAACTTTCTTTCTCCGTGGTGGTAAAACGGAAAGAAGCAAACTCATTATTGCTGATAAGTAAAATTCTCTTCTTCAGAAGGTAATGAATTAAAGTAGGCTACTGCTGCTTGATTTTACACATAAATAACATAAATATGTCTTCCTGTGAAAAGAAGGAATGAAAGAAAGAAACTAAATAAAGGGTGGATACCAGTTTCATCACTGTGTCGTATGCTTCCCTCAGAACAAAGTAATATATACATATAGGCTTAACTGGTCTATATTGATGATCTTCTGTGATTACATGGTGTTGGATATCCTCCTCTTGCTACGTGAAATGCAACCTTGTACCACAAAGCATTCGTCTAATAAACGAAATGCTTCGGTGGATCATGTAAATTACGCACTTCTATTGGTTACACTATTGTTTTAGTTTAAAAATTTGCGTAGTTTTCTTTGTATTTTTAGTACACATCAACTTCTGGTGCTCAGTTGTCCTATACCCAGAAGTCCTCCCTATTGCTTGATTCTTTTGTTAGGATGTAATGCATCGTTTGGCCTTTCAACCAGTTGATTACGTTTCGTTTTGTTTTAGAATAAGGTATACTGTCAGGGTTTAAAAATTCGGCTGGCGTAACGGCGATGGGCGTAGTTCTGCTGACGCTCGCTATCTTTTGTCTTATGTAGAGCCATATGTCTTTTACCTTGTCACACAACAATCTATGCTCTTCGGTATCTGGTATATTACATAATGTACACAGCGGTGACTCGGCCAATCGATTAGAGTGCAGTTTAGAGTTCGTCGTAATTTTCCAGTTTACATCATAGTACCAGGTCGATCTAACATACACTCCTGGAAATTGAAATAAGAACGCCGTGAATTCATTGTCCCAGGAAGGGGAAACTTTATTGACACATTCCTGGGGTCAGATACATCACATGATCACACTGACAGAACCACAGGCACATAGACACAGGCAACAGAGCATGCACAATGTCGGCACCAATACAGTGTATATCCACCTTTCGCAGCAATGCAGGCTGCTATTCTCCCATGGAGACGATCGTAGAGATGCTGGATGTAGTCCTGTGGAACGGCTTGCCATGCCATTTCCACCTGGCGCCTCAGTTGGACCAGCGTTCGTGCTGGACGTGCAGACCGCGTGAGACGACGCTTCATCCAGTCCCAAACATGCTCAATGGGGGACAGATCCGGAGATCTTGCTGGCCAGGGTAGTTGACTTACACCTTCTAGAGCACGTTGGGTGGCCCGGGATACATGCGGACGTGCATTGTCCTGTTGGAACAGCAAGTTCCCTTGCCGGTCTAGGAATGGTAGAACGATGGGTTCGATGACGGTTTGGATGTACCGTGCACTATTCAGTGTCCCCTCGACGATCACCAGTGGTGTACGGCCAGTGTAGGAGATCGCTCCCCACACCATGACGCCGGGTGTTGGCCCTGTGTGCCTCGGTCGTATGCAGTCCTGATTGTGGCGCTCACCTGCACGGCGCCAAACACGCATACGACCATCATTGGCACCAAGGCAGAAGCGACTCTCATCGCTGAAGACGACACGTCTCCATTCGTCCCTCCATTCACGCCTGTCGCGACACCACTGGAGGCGGGCTGCACGATGTTGGGGCGTGAGCGGAAGACGGCCTAACGGTGTGCGGGACCGTAGCCCAGCTTCATGGAGACGGTTGCGAATGGTCCTCGCCGAAACCCCAGGAGCAACAGTGTCCCAAATTTGCTGGGAAGTGGCGGTGCGGTCCCCTACGGCACTGCGTAGGATCCTACGGTCTTGGCGTGCATCCGTGCGTCGCTGCTGTCCGGTCCCAGGTCGACAGGCACGTGCACCTTCCGCCGACCACTGGCGACAGCATCGATATACTGTGGAGACCTCACGCCCCACGTGTTGAGCAATTCGGCGGTACGTCCACCCGGCCTCCCGCATGCCCACTATACGCCCTCGCTCAAAGTCCGTCAACCGCACATACGGTTCACGTCCACGCTGTCGCGGCATGCTACCAGTGTTAAAGACGGCGATGGAGCTCCGTATGCCACGGCAAACTGGCTGACACTGACGGCGGCGGTGCACAAATGCTGCGCAGCTAGCGCCATTCGACGGCCAACACCGCGGTTCCTGGTGTGTCCGCTGTGCCATGCGTGTGATCATTGCTTGTACAGCTCTCTCGCAGTGTCCGGAGCAAGTATGGTGGGTCTGACGCACCGGTGTCAATGTGTTCTTTTTTCCATTTCCAGGAGTGTACGTTGGCGTGTTCCGGCAGTGAACATTTTGCCATTTTGTTTCCCAGTTATAACTAGGATACTTTTGTTCTACGTTGTTTCTGGGTTTGTCTTTCATCAAGTTATTGTAAAGTTCTTTCACTTTCATGATGTCTTTTTCAGGGCTCCTTGCCTGTATGTAGCTGTATTCCGCTAAAAAGTATTTCATGTGGTATAGTCCGTTGGGTATGTGTTGGACATTTATAGGTGCACTGATGCCATCAGGAGCAATTTCATTTAAAAATGTGCAGCAAGGGTGCCACGTGGTTCCTTCCATTGTTTGTATGTGGTTGTAAGGTATAAGGCTTGCGCTTTTTGCTGATATCAGTGAGATTTAACCCACCGCATTTCGTAGGGAGCATCAGAATGTCGTATTTGACTTTGAAAATATGACCGCGGCTGACAAAATGTCCTAGTGCAGATGCGATACTTTTCGACAAGGGCGCAGGTGGTGGCAGAACTTGTGCTACGTAATTGACTTAGGGTGTGATATATAAATTTGTCACCATTACTTTCTGAAGTACATCGAGTTTCCCAATACTATGTGCTTGTACAGAGGCGCGTATGCTGTTAAGTAATTTTCGATAATTCGCAGGAATAGTGTGCTTGATATTTCTTTTCAAATCTATGCCGAGACATTTCATGGTTACAAGCTCGCGTAACAGACCCTGCGTTTCCGCCCCAATTCCACGGCCGATGTTGAAAATCCCCGACTTTGTTCTATTTAGTTTTGCACCGGATGCCTGTTCATATTTTGTTACTGTTTGTAGTGCGCACTCTACTTCAGTGCCATTCACGACTAAGAAGCCAACATCATCAGCGTATGCCTTGCACACGATCTTTTCTCCATGTATTTGTAGCCCTTGTAGATGTTTCATAAGAGAGGCAAGCAGGGGCTCGTTGGCGATGGCGAAGAGTGCCATTGACATTGGACACCCTTGCCTAATGGAGCTGGTGACGTCAATCGGGCGGCTAATGTGCCCATTGATGACAAGTCTGGCTGAGTTGTTTGTTAATGTATTTCTTACTACTGCAATGAATCTAGGAGGGAAGCCCATCGCGCCCATGGTCCGAAGGAGAAAACGATGATTTACCCTGTCGAATGCTTCATGAAAGTCGAGTGAGATGAGTGCACATTTAATTTTGCAGACGTTGGCCGTTGAGATTAGGTCTCTGTAATCACAAAGGGTCTGGAGAATTCTCCTATCTTTGCCCACACTTGTTTGATAAGGGCCAGTGACGCTGGTCATTGTGGTTTCCAGCCTGCGACCGAGGATGAGGGCAAAAATTTTGTAATCGCTGTTTAAAAGCGTAATTGGCCTCCGAGCGCTTACAGTTTTCGTGTTGGTCGTTTTTGGCACTAACACTACGAGTCCCTCACGAAATTCTTTCGGGATGTCATTTTCAGGGTTTAGTAGTTCGTTGCAGGTGAGAGTTAACTTGGCTTTTACGAGGTCACTAAATTTGCGATAAAATTCTGCCGGAATTCCATCTGCCCCTGGAGCCTTATTTTTCATGCTTCCATATATAGCTTATTCGACATCTTCTTCAGTCACTTCCGAGATGAGAGTTTGTGCTTCCGCGTGGCGTACTTTGCCCTGGAGGTTGATCGTTAACTCGTCTTGAAGCTATTCGTCAACTGGTTGACTGGACATTACGGATTCAAAATGCTGTACGATTGCCACTTTAATCTCTCTTTGCTTCGTCAGCTTCCTTCCATTATCAGTTATTATTTCAGAGAATATCTTGCGAGACGCCCTTTTGCTCTCACGAATGACATGATAAATGGAAGTGACCTCGTGCTGTGCTATATTCTGGGCACGCGACGGTATTTGGTAGCCTTCCAGTTGTTTACGCCGAAGAGCCAAAATTTTTGCTTTAATTTTGTTAATTCTTACGTAGTTGTCCACAACTGTTGCATCGGACTTGTACAAATCCCTTAGACACTGAAAGTAGTATTTTATAGTTGATTTGTACCAAAAGTTTTTGTCTTTTGAGTAATTTATGAAAAACCTCCGTAATTTAGGTTTGGCATGTTTTAGCCACCAGTCAGTGCCAGAGTTGTACGAGCTAAATTTGCTTTCACACTCTCTCCATAACATGTAAAATGCCTCCTGACAAGCTTGGGCTTCCAGATGTGACACGTTGAGCTTCCATGTGCCTCTACCTCGGTAGGTCTCTTGTTTTTACAGATTGATTGTGCATATGTACGCAGCATGATCCGAGAAAACAGTAGGCCATATTTCGGACTGCAAAATGAGGTGTTTCAAATTATGAGTTACATATATCCTGTCTAGACGGCTCGCCAAGTGACTTGTAGTGTCGGTGAAACCAGGGGCTGCCCCGTGCATATGCTCCCATGAGTCTATTAGTCTTAGGTCGTTAACTATACGTTCCAGTTGAGTACAGTTGTTGAAATTGGGAGTTTGGTCTTTGGCATGCAAAGCACAGTTAATATCTCCTCCCAGGATAAGGTGTTCATATCGAGTTCCAATTAGTGGGACAACTTCTTCTTTAAAGAACTCCGCTCTGTGGTGCCTGTTGCTGGATCCTGAAAGGGCATATACGTTAATGACTCGTATTTTGTTTATTGTGGCCGCTATGCCTTTACTGTTTGGTAGTTTTACCACATCTTGGACTACTATGCCCTCCTTTGCGTGCAGAGCTGTGCCCATTTCCGTTGCATGCCCTGGGTTTATAATAGCGTTGAAGCCAGGTACATTACCGAGCTCAATGTCCGTCACATCTTGTAAAAGGATAATGTCACTGTCAGAAGCATATATAAAATTTTTTAAGTTCTGTAATTAAAAGGAACGATGAATCTTATTAAGGTTTACTGTAGCGATCTTGTACGCTTGTATGTCAGACATTGTTGGTTCTACTTGATCAAACTTTAAACAACATTCTTCCGTTTTGTCTCTCAAGCGTCAGCTATAATACTAATTTTAATAATATTCACCGGTAGCAAAAGTTTCGGTGGTGCGTTCTTGGTCTTTAGAAATTTCGTTCACGGAGACGTTTTCGTTGAACAAATCAGACTCCTTTGGGGCTGGAGTACAGTCTGTTTTAGTTTCTGAAACTTCTGTCATTTCTTCATCCGCATTGTTATGATCGCTTTCGTCTGCCCAGCTGGTTGACGTTGTGGTCGTGGGTTGGACGAGTGAATCTTCAGGAGAGTGACTCGCTTCTTGAGGGTGGGTGTATACTTTCTTTGTTAGCTTTCCTTGGACGTCCCGTTTCTCCAGCGCAGAAGGGGAACGCTCCTCAGAAACTGGTGGCACTTTCGTGTTGCCAGCCATCTGTTGGCTTAAGCTACTACCTATTTCCTTTGCCTTTTGTCGGAGTGTAGGAGCTGTCTCCTCTGCACCTATGCATGCCAGCCGGCGTTTCTTTTTTTTTTTGTTTTGTTTTTTTTTTTTTTTTGGAGAATTGCCTCTCGACGGACTTTCTTCAGTATCCAAGTTAGTTTCGCTTCCCTGCAAGGTGTGTCGGTCTTCAACTTCCTGCCGATCTGCTGCCTTAATAGTTGCAGGTGCCTGTTTCGGTGGAACTTCAACTGTTTCCGTAGATTGGCGGGACTCTTGTAGGTCGTCAGCTATGACGGCACTGACGTCCATCGGAATTTCAGTGTCTGGAGAATTTGTATTAGCACAAGATTCTGGGGCTGAGGAAGCAGTCGGCCGTTCGCGTGCCACGGCCGCGTAAGTTCCAGGCAGTGTTGTCATCGCCGGTGGCCTGTCGGCCTCGCCGGCCGGCAGCTGTGCAACGCGCCACTGTATACATTCTGCGCGAACCTGCTCAGGCTTGTTACAGGCGGCACAGGTTCGCGTTTGGTCGTCATAAATTACAATCCCTTTATATCCGCAGACATTGATGTACGACGGGATGTGCTTTTGTAACTCTACTCGAAGCTGCCGTACTCCAATTAGTACTGGGAATTTATGCGCGCTTGACCATTTCTCGGCAAAGGTGCTGAGCACTTTCCCGAAGGGTGAAATTACGGCATTAATTTGGTCTGTTGAAATCTCAAAGGGCAACTCGAAGATTCGAACTATGCGAATGCCAAAACCAGCATGTGCTACGGTGACTTCACTAACGTTTCCATCTGAGTACTTAAATTTCATGACAACTCCGGAAGACTCAACTATTTTCTCACACAACTCGGAACTACGCATTTTAGCAAGCACGACACAAGCAACAATCGACAGGTGGATCCCGATGATATCATTAAAGGAGAGCTTCACATCTTCTTCTAACCAATTCTCTACTTCAAACGACTTAGGTCTGGCATATCGAGAATCAAAGGAAAGTTTCAACGTATCTTTTCGACTTGATTGAGCCATCACTGCATACTACTCATTACTTCCCGAAGTGTTCCGTAAACAGAGCTTTAAGTTGCAGCAAACACAAGACTTACCACGCGGAAGCACAGACGGCGCAGCGCACACCACACTACGTCCTACCTCCACGCCGTCCGCCGGCGAACGGACCAGAGCACAACGGTTAACAGCGCTGTACGAACTACTCATATTAAGTGCCCTCCCCAGCACAAGCTTAAATTCACATTTTCTGCTTATTTTCTCTTATACTGTCACTACTGCCAGGGTTCTCCGCCATTGACACATCTTATGATTACAATTTTCCCTGAATCATTTAAGTCTCTTCTTTATCTGCGATAATGATTGAAGCAGCTTGTGTTCGGGAGGGTGTTCTACTTGGGTAGTTGGTGAAGCAATATTAACCATAGTACCGTGGTGGTGTAATGGTTAGCATTTCTGCCAACCAAGCAAAAAGACCCGAACTCGAGTCCTGGCTGCAAAACAATCTTTTAATCAATTTCTTCAGCTTCAGTCATTATCGCTGATAAAGAAGTGACTTGAATATATCAGGAAAGAATATTATTATAAGATCTTAGTTGACCGAGTTTTGATAAAGTAGCGATATCCGGAAATGTATCATTTGGATAACAAAGAAATAGCAAGATCAGATCACTTTCAAGTCTCCCGTTTCACGATACACAAACAAACTGAAATGAGGAAGCCATTGTGCGTCTCTGTTGTGGTTACGAGATAACATTCCGTTTTTATCCTAATAAAACGACTGCAGCAAGAAACTGATACGTTGGAAACTACGCTACTGTGATGGTCCACAGATACACCGCACTCTCGACATTTAAGATGACGTCCTTCGTCACGTACTAGACAACCCGAAGACGACTACTTGAAACACTGCCTTCTATAGAGGACTCAGGTGGAATCTCATTGGCCATACTGAGTGTACTGTTAAGTAGGAATTTTGAAAATGATGAAAAGAAGACTGAAGTGTAATATGCCATAGACAGCGCAGTTATTAGAGAGGAGCACAATAAAAACGATGGGGAAGGAAATCGGCTATGCCATTTCCAGAGGAACCATCCCGACGTCTACCTGGAGGTATTTAGTAAAAACATGGGAAACATAAATGAGGACAGGCGGACGAGGATTTGAACCAACATCCACCCGAATGCAACTCCAGTGTGCTAACCACTGCGCCACATATTGTGGTAGTTTCGAAAGTGATCTTATCTTCAAACTAACTGTACATTCAAACGGTATGTTTCCGAGCTTGATTCCTTATCCAGACTTTATCTGCTACGCGCACTCAACATGCCCAAAATGGGCCCCTCCCGCTGGAGGTTCAAGTCCTCCCTCGGGGCCTGGGCGTGTGTGTTGTTCTTAGCGTAAGTTAGATTAAGTTAGTTTAAGTAGTGCGTAATTCTAGGGACCGATGACCTCATCAACTTAGTCGCTTAGGAATTTACACACATTTGAATATTTTTGCACTACAATGCTGTAACAGGAATTGTGAAACATTCTGTAAAATGCGTGACTCAAAATATGGGATATTTTGTGAACACTGCCTGTTAGGTGGTGCCGAACGACATACAAAATGTTGGTCGCACTGCCTTCCTATCTAGTAAACAGTAAGCATCTCAGGGTGTACAGCGTGCATCTGTGGTAATTGTCTATTACGGGAATGGGGTCCGCCCTTGGTGGATGAGTGGTCAGTGTGACAGACTGTCAATCGTAAGGGCCCGGGTTCGATTCCCGGCTGGGTCGGAGATTTTCTCCGCTCAGGGACTGGGTGTTGTCCTAATCATCATCATCATTTCATCCCCATCAACGCGCAAGTCGCCAAAGGGGCATCAAATCGAAAGGCTTGCACCAGGGGGCGGTCTACCCGACGGGAGGCCCTCGTCACACGCCATTTTTTTATTTACGAGAATGGAAGTGTGGACGCCGCGCGTCGAGAATTTCGGTGTCATACCAACATCGAACTGCATGGTCGTGTTCCCTCAGCGCATGCACTCATCATCTGGGTCCAAAATTTTGAAGTAACGGATTCCTCTTGGAAGAAGCAATCTGCGGGGAGACCCGAACCGCTAGCACGGGAGAGAATATGGATTCTGTGCGAACAGCTTTCACAAGTTGCCCACAGCGTCCTACTCTATGTCACACAGAGGCTCTACAGATGCATAGTTCTACGAATATTGAACTTGGATGTGAAGTTTCACCCGTACGAGGAACAGATCGTTCATCACGTTCCGCTAATACGTAGAGAACATGCTGAACACATGTTAGCAAAAGAGCAGGAAGACAACAATTTCAATGAGAACCTGTGTTTTCCGGACGAAGCTAACTTTCCTCCCAGTGACTTTGTCAACACAAGGAATTTTCGCCGTTGGTCTCACGAAAATCTGCGTCATCTACACGGACCCCATCACCCAGCAGCAAGTACGCATCTATCTTTGGGAATTCTGACCACCGCTACAACTACTTTATATTTCCTCGGCATATCTACGTGCAGGACAGAACTACGTATCACACAGTCACAGTGTACATACGTGGTTCGAAGAGCATCAAGACTAGTTCACTGTACTCCCCTGGGCCACCAAACTTCCCGCAAGTAAACCAAATCCAATATCTGTGGGACCACTTCAATTGGGGCGTAGGCGCCATGGATCCTCAACCAAGAAACTTAGCACAGCTGGTTACGGCATTGAAGCCGGCATGGCTCCACGTCCTTGTCCGTACCTTCCAGAACCTCACCGACACTCTTCCTGCACCCGTCGCAGCGGCTCCCACTGCGAAGGATGGCTGTTCAGTCTTTCCACCGGTTGTCACACTGATGTCACTGAACAGTGTACAATAGTCGAAGAATGACAGTGGGAAGCAGTAGTTAAGAGGGTAGGGTTGTAGTGTATCCCAGGTGTTATTCAATTTGCACATTCATCAAGGGAATTAAAGATCGCGAAAAGGAATAGAAGAAAGCTGAGGCTGGCTAGCGACTGTATAGCACCCAGCACAAAACATTTCATAGGGGCAACAAGAAATACACCACTGGCCATTAAAATTCCTACGTCACGAAGATGACGTGCTACAGACACGAAATTTAACCGACAGGAAGAAGATCCTGTGATATGCAAATGATTAGCTGTTCAGTGCATTCACACAAGGTTGGCGCTATTGGCGACACCTACAACGTGCTGACATGTGGAAAGTTTCCAACCGATTTCTCATACACAAACAGCAGTTGACCGGCGTTGCCTGGTGAAACGTTGTTGCGACGCCTCGTGTAAGGGGGAGACATGCGTACCATCACGTATCCGACTTTGATAAAGGTCGGATTGTAGCCTACCGCGACTTGGGTTTATCGTATCGCGACATTGCTGTTCGCACTGGTCGAGATCCAACGACTATTAGCATAATATGGAATCGGTGCGTTCAGGAGGGTAATACGGAACGCCGTGCTGGATCTCAACGCCCTCGTGTCACTAGCAGTCGACATGAGAGGCATCTTATTCGCATGGCTGTAACGGATCGTGCAGCCACGGCTCGATCCCTGAGTGAACAGAAGGGGACGTTTGCAAGACAACAACCATCTGCACAACCATCTGACATTTTGCAGAAGCATGGACTATCAGCTTGGGGACCATGGCTGCGGTTAACCCCTGACGCTGCATCACAGACAGGAGCGCCTGCGATGGTGTACTCAACGACGAATCTGGGTGCGCGAATGGCAAAACGTAATTTTTTCGGATGAATCCAGGTTCACAATCATGATGGTGAAATCCGTGTTTGGCGACATCGCGGTGAACGCACATTGGAAGCGTGTATTTGTCATCGCCATACTGGCATATCACCCGGCTTGATGGTATGAGGGGCCATTGGTTACACGTCTCGATTACCTCTTGTTCGCACTGACGGCACTTTGAACAGTGGACGTTACATTTCAGATGTGTTGCGACCCGTGGCTCTACCCTTCATTCGATCCCTGCGAGCAGGCCGGCCGGGGTGGCCGAGCTGTTCTAGGCGCTACTGTCTGGAACCGCGCGACCGCTACGGTCGCAGGTTCGAATTCTGCTTCGGGTATGGATGTGTATGATGTCCTTTGGTTAGTTAGGTTTTTCTAAGATCTAGGGGACTGATGACCTAACAAGTTAAGTCCTATAGTGCTCAGAGCCATTAGAACCCTTTGAACCTGTGAGCAGGATAATGTACGACAGCATGTTTTAGGTCCTGTGTGGGCCTTTCTGGATACAGAAAATGTTCGACTGCAGCCCTGGCCATCACATTCTCCAGGTCTCTCACCAATTGAAAACGTCTGGTCAATGGTGGCCGACCAACTGGCTCGTCACAATAAGCCACTCACTACTCTTGATGAACTGTGGTATCATGTTGAAGCTGCATGGGCAGCTCTACCTGTACACGCCATCCAAGCTATGTTTGACTCAATGCCCAGGCGTATCAAGGCTGACATTACGGCCAGAGTTCATTGTTCTGGGTACTGATTTCTCAGGATATATTTACCCAAATTCCGTGAAAATGTAATAACAGTCAGTTCTCGTATAATATATTTGTCCAATGGATACCCGTTTATCATCTGCATTTCCTCTTGGTGTAGCAATTTTAATGGCCAGTAGAGTAATAAGTCTCCCACCCTTCCCTTTTGCACACTCTGTGCAAGCGACGTATCGTGCTTGGTGCAAGTAAGCCCATGTGTCATCAATACATATTAAATTCTTCGTACGCCCTGCTAGCATCACACTAAGGTCGCTACATCCAGGTGTCACAATATCTCCTCATTCCATAAACACCTTTCTACCTGAGAAGTTTTTAAAATGGTTCAAATTGTTCTGAGCACTATGGGATTTAACAGCTGAGGTCATCAGCCCCTAGAACTTAGGACTACTTAAACCTAACTAACCTAAGGACATCACACACATCCATGCCCGAGGCAGGATTCGAACCTGCGACCGTAGCGGTTTCGCAGTTCCAGACTGTAGGGCCCAGAAGTTTTTCAGTCAACATAAACTGAAGGAATGATTGCTCATACTTCCTGAGAATAAATCATTTCCCGACTATCTAAGTGTCGAGTACTCTTTCCCGACGAATACAGTCCATACTTTGATTAAAATAGCTTTTTGATTCACATTTCATGGAATTGGGTGGCGGGAGATAGCCTCCACATGTTTGCTGCGTTACCTGTAAAACAGGTGTATACAGAGCCCAGTCAAGCTCGGTTGGTTGCACACTGTCAACACTTCCTCCGTAACGCAAAGTGTCTGTCACAAACTTACTTTATTCCAGCAATAACATCATTTACACCAAACTTGCCAATACTTGTTTCGAAGTACGACCACTTCCTAGTCCTGTCAGGCAATAGGAGACCAGAGCTACCACACAAATTTCCAGTTCCGTCATTCTCTTCAATGTCAATGCACATATTCAAACAATATATCAGTCTGGCAATTAATGCTGTGAAAAACCTACCATTGTCCCCTTCCCTTGTGAAGTAAGGTCGATAAACTGATTACGAACTTACGCATTAGAGCTTTCATTGTAGCTCCTCTCTAAATCTTGCTTTTCCCTGCGTTACAAGAAGCCGTTACCTCGATAACCGTCAAAGAAATTTACAATAGAAGAGCAGAAAGTTTACAATGAAAATCTCCCAAAGGCCACCCGCCGCAAATCTAACTGGAAACGGCATCCATCTACGACTGTGGCAACACTCAAGCACCCTCAGAGAAACATAACGAAAAGGCGTGCTGACGCAGAAAGTTTGAGTTGCAGGCCCACTGTAATTGTCTCTGGCAATATACAGCTGAACTGTTTTATTACTCATTTATTTATACACCAGATTTCTTTCATTATTTAAGGCATGATTATTAGTATGCTGAAAATAAGGAGGCAATAACATTTTCTACTGTTCAGTCAGAACCAGTGATTCAGGAACTGGGCAAATTTGTGATGCATTTCTGAAGAGTAAATACCTATCACAAACATGATATCTGGTTAAAAATCTTACCGACTGACCTGAACATGCACGATTTATAACCCTCTAAAGGTAACGTTCCGGTTTATAGGCCCTCGAGACGCACAACTACTCTATCAGATGTAGACACAGCTGCGTAATGCGGAATTGACCATTAGAAGTTCGTAAGAGGAGCTCTCGCCATTATAAAATGTGGCGGGAAGAAGAGCGTTTTCCATAGGGAAGCTGTTACAGCAGAATGGGTCGTTCATGGGAGCTCACTGGCTTCGAAAGTTGACTGGTAGTTCAACGCCACCTGAGTAACGAATCCATTAGGGACATTTAAAAGCATCTGAAGCTGCGCATGTTGACTGTTGCTGTTCTTAATGTAGGTGGAAACCCTAAGGAGCAACAACAGGTAAACTAAGACCAGGCTAACTTCCTGTACTGACGGATAGGACCCTTCGAGAATTGCCGAGGATGTTTGTTGAAAATCGCTTGAAATGAGAGAATGAAATCATCGTGAGCTACAGTGACCGCGCGTAAGTAGTCAAAAACAGTGGAACAGAATGGTCGAGCAATTCTTCATAAGTCACAAACTTCTGTAGTGATTTGATGAAGCACCCTGTTCCCTGTGGAAACCCGATGGAAGTATTTGGCTGTGGAGGATGCGTAGATAACGTAACCAGCCATCATATGTAGTATCATCCGTGAAGTACGGAGGAGATGGTTTTCCGGAACGGCCGGCCTGTGTAGCCGAGCGGTTCTAGGCGCTTCAGTCCGGAACCGCGCTGCTCCTACGGTCGCAGGTTCGAATCCTGCCTCGGGCATGGATGTGTGTGATGTCCTTAGGTTAGTTAGGTTTACGTAGTTCTAAGTTCCAGGGGACTGATGACCTCAGATGTTAAGTCCGATATTGCTCAGAGCCATTTGAACCATTTTCCGGTATGGGGACGGAGGATATCAGCACATTTCAAGGTATTCGACACTGCGTAGAGCAGAGGAATGTTCGAAGATGAAATTGTTTGTATCAGTATGACCATGAATCATGTTATAATGCAACTTCCATGAGACACACAACATTTCTGAAATAGGTTGACCCGATCGGAGTCCAGACCTGAATCCAATGGATCACATTTGCAGTGGCGCCCGCAGGACTGAGAGTGGCGAAAGGGGAAGGTGGCAATGGAGGCAGTTGTTGCTAGTGAGATTTCATCTAGTTTAGTAATATGAATAGGAATCGGCAACTGCAGGGCCGAATATTTATCACCGAAAATATCCGGAAAAATGTCACTAAAATGACTTTAAAACGTAGATGAGATTACGCAAAAACAATGTAAAACGTATGTAGAATGAGTTACAAAATTCAATAGACTAGTGAAAATATTTGTAGGAGACTTGCACCGTAATTACAAGAAGGAAAATAAATATGAAATCTTTATACTTTCATTGAAGAAATTATATCCCTCAAAGATTTACGAAAATAAGTGTAATAATACCGTAGAACCTTTGCAGAATATGACAGTTAGCATCTGCAAATTCTTGCAAATGAGGGGACGTCTTCATGCTTATAAAGACAAGTTGTTCGTCAACCGTGTTTCAACATTTGATGAAACACCTAGAGCGTGCACTTTGATACTTTTCGTCAGTTTCAAAAGCAGATATAAAAAAATCTACACACAAGAATTCACAAATGAACATCACAGTTGGTACAAGATTCACACAAATCATCGAGATTTTAGTTTCAGTACCCATACCTGGTAAAGGATAACAACAGTAGGAGACGCCACGATGTTAGTAATTAGAAGGACAAACAATTTGTTTCAACTTTCGTCAGCTGTATTATTGCTTGTATCCTAAAGAAACCTGGCTTCCTCATTCAAGGGTACAGTAAAAGAATTAAAAGTTGTATCACAGACGGACATTAAATACAAATTTTTTGAAAAGTGAAGAGTACTCTTAAGAATGACATCATCCATGAAAAATTCAATACAGTACGCCACCGTTATGAGAAAACGCCAAAACTAAATGTACGTTCCTATAGAAAGAATATTGACGATTAGTACTTGTCATCAACACGTAGCTTATAAGAAAATAAAGCTTACATACCAATAAACACTGGCATCTGGTCTTTAGTAATACGCTATGTGATCAAAAGTGTCCGGACACCGACAAAAACAAACGTTTTTAATGTTACGTGCATTGTGCTGCCAAAAGTGGCAGGTACTCCATACCAGCGACCTCAGTAGTCATTAGACATCGTGAGAGAGCAGAATGGGGCGCTATGCGGAACTCACGGACTTCGAACGTGGTCAGGTGACTGGGTGTCGCTTGTGTCATCCGTCTGTACGCAAGATTTCCACACTCCTAAACCTCCCTAGGTCCACTGCTTCCGATGTGATAGTGAAGTGGAAACGTGAAGGGACACGTACAGCACAAAGGGGTACAGGCTGACCTCGTCTGTTGACTGTCAGAGACCGCCGACAGTGGAAGACGGTCGTAAGGTGTAATAGGGAGACATCTATCCAGAACATTACACGGGAATTCCAAACTGCATCAGGATGTACAGCAAGTATTATGACAGTTAGGCGGAAGGTGAGAAAACTGAGATTTTAAGGTCGTGCGCCTGCTCATAAGCCACACATCACGCCGGTAAATGCCAAACGACGCCTCGCTTTGTGTAAGGTGCGTAAACGTTGGGTGATTGAACAGTGGGAAAACGTTGTGTGGAGTGACGAATCACTGTATACAAATGGCGATCCCATGGCAGGGTGTGAGTATGGCGAATGCCCGGTGAACGATATCTGTCAGCGTGTTTAATGCCAACAGTAAAATTCGGAGGCGTTCGTGTCATGGTGTGGTCGTGTTTTTCATGGAGGCTTGTACCGCTTGTTGTTTTGCGTGGCACTATCACAGCACATGCCTACATTGATGTTTTAAGCACCTTCTTACTTCCCACTGTTGAATAGCAATTAGGGGATGGCGACTGCATCTTTTAACACTATCGAGCACCTGTTCATAATGCTCGGCCAATGGCGGAGTGGTTACAAGACAATAAAATCCCTGTAATGGACTGGCCTGCACAGAGTCCTGACCTGTATCCTATAGAACAACTTAGGGATGTTTTGGAACGCCGACTTCTTGCCATGCCTCACCGAGCGACATCGATACCTGTCCTCAGTGCATCACTGCATGAAGAATGGACTGCCCCTCACGAATAAATCTTTCAGCACCTGATTGAACGTATGCTTGCGAGAGTGCATGCTGTCATCAGGCCAACACCATACTGCATTCTTGCATTACTGATGAAGAGCGCCACGAACATGTCAGTCATTTTCAGCCAGGTGTTCGGATACTTTTAAGCACATCGTCTATGTACTGCTATACAGAGTCTTTGTTTAACGTTGTTAGCAAAAATCTCGGAATGTTCTAGCCAGTTTACTTCAGATTTTTACACGATACTCTAACAAACGTTCGGTCGGACGTAGGCTATATATTTTTAATATATAAAGTATGTAAATATATGTGTATACTATACAAAGGGAAAGAAAATATCTCGGAAATTTATTGACCGATTTACTTCAGATATCTATACGATAATGTAATGAACAGTGAAAGAATATCTTCTACATTTTTTCAATATATAGGATATATGTACATATGTATATAAAATACAGAGGGTAAGCGTAGTTAGTAGCAATCTAGAAAAATCTGGACCAATTTCCTTGAGATTCTTTAATGTTTCTGTCGAGTTTTGTTTTTATATTTGTGAGTATTCATATGCTATTTGAATATAATTAGATATTATTTTGGTATTGATTATTTTTCTTTTAGTTTAATATGGTTGAGTTTTTTAATTTGTGCTTTAATAATTACTGCTAGAGGTTCAGTTTATTTGAGTTCTTATCATTCAAATTTTTTTGTTTATATGGTTTTAATTTTAATGATTCTTATACCATACCATAATAAATAATTAAATAAATCTATGTTTCGCAGCGCGATTTCTCACATGCTAGCGATGCAGAAATATCTGTCACAACATTTCGTCTCTCGTATATTCCCGGCACTAAATAACCGTTAACAAACGGCAATCAGGCAACACTGTAATCACATGTGTGGTAACTACGTATGCCAGTAGAAATGGGTAACGCTGTGTAGTTGGTGCAGTGGATGCAAGATATCAATGGTTAGATTCTGGGTAGAAATGTTCTGTGTATATACCGTTGCTCATTAAATGTCAGTTTCATTCTGTCACATAGTGCTGCACTATAACCGCTTCTTCAGCCAGACATATCCGACATTTACGTAGTACAATGTTTTACAACGGTGAACATAATAAAAACGTGGTCAGGCAAGTCTGAAGTAGAAAGTAGAAACAAATGACCTGTCTTAGGAAAGAATAACAAAAACAAAAATAAATATCAATTTAGATATGGTAAGGTGACCGCACACGTAAATAGCTCAACACCTACTAATCATAAGATTTTTGAAATTCTTGAAAACACTGTTAGCGATCTTAAAATTAGTTAAAATTAAAATTTAAAACAGTCTTCATCGCAATCTTGTTACCGGTCACTCACTCCAAATAAAGAATATTTTAAGAAGACTGCGAACAAGACTGTTTAAAATTGTAGTTTTACCTACTAATCAATTTCACTACATGCAGTACGTCCGCTAAGATGTAACATATTAGCAACCATTGAAAATAATAATTTCCATATTAATGACCGTATGATGTTTACCAAAGAGTGTGTTGTCCTCAGAGCAGAGAATCAAGGTGACGCTCCTGCACGTACGAGTACAAACACTGCGGTACCCGCTGGATCATATAACTCTGGACTCATTACAACATGGATGGATCCCCAGATACAAGAGCAGAGTGAACACGAGCTTCCAGTTGATCCACATGTGTCGGCGGGATAGAACACCTATGATCCATCAAGTGTCTCCAAAGGAAGGAATTCAGGGGGTGTAGATTAGGTGAACGTGGAGGCCATGCAACTGGTCTTCCCCACCCGAGCCATTTCCCTGGAAATGTTGTGTCTGAATACCGCCGCACATTAATTTCGAAGTATGGAGGTGCACCATCATGTAAGTACCATAAACTCTGCCGAACATTAAGTGGAACATCTTTCAGTGACTCAGGCAATAGTTTTAGAGGAATTCAAGGCAGCTTTGTACAGTCAGCTGGTCAGGCTACAAGTACGAAATCAGATTCTTGTCTCCTAGTACTTCCGCCCAGATGCTGATGACAATGCGAACTTAATATCCACGGTCACGAGTGATGTGAGGGTTAACGCTACACCAACGCTGCTTCATCCGATTATATTACAGTGTTCATGAAGTCATCGTTCGCTTCCTGTTGTTGTCGGAACCAATCACAGAATTGCATCCACAGACGGCGGTCTGCACGTGTTCCGTTAAAGAATAACGACAGGGCAGCCACCGATGCTCGTGTAGTACGTGAACGACCGTGCGTTGCTATACACGGAGCTATGCTACGTGTACTTCGCTGGGGTTCTTGGTGTATAACTTACAGAATAGCTTCCCCACTAGCTGGAGTATGGCTAATCCGAGGACGACCTCTGTCACTAGATGGAGGAAGGAAAGAACCTCCCGAATGCGAAGCTCCAGACGACGAATCGTATTTTTATTTCGATGACGTAGACCAGGAGATCTAGCAGCATATTCACGAGAGGTAACATCTGTCCGGTAATCAAATACACCAAAGAGGTGAAGCATGCCTACTTCATCATCATTTGTGTATGACAAACGTCTGCCACACTGTTTTAGAATAACACAAGAAGAAAATAGGATATGTGCACTAATGAACGTGGAGTCTATTACGGGCACGTTATTCGACTACCAACTAGTCCCTGTCTGGTGGAAAGCGCATACAGTATAAACATTTAATTAGTCCCAGCGGGGCTGTTCTATTTAACGAGGATCACTTCTCTTACAGCTTTTTTTCTATATGACTCATACCGACACTGGTAACTGCGATACCTTCATTTTGGAATTACACTGTTTCCCTAACGGAGATGGATGTGATGTTTCCACATTTCATAAGAGTACGGCATCAAGATACAAAATAGTATACGTTTATAAGATTCAATGTTCAAAGGCGTGATTAGTGATTACACGGTGGTAATACATACAAATGGTAGCCGAGTTTGGAATTTTTTTTTTTTTGTGAAGCACATTGCTAGCCCTACTGGTGACGTAAGAGCCGAAAGAAATGTAATGCACCTGAATGTGGCAAGAACAATACTTGGTACTAACCGATGGGGCCATTGGAGGATTGTACACAGAAAACATGTATGTAATCTAGTAGATTCAGCAAAGTGAAACTGGAGTCTACGGCGTGCAAAAGGTTTCTTTAAAAGGTGGCCAATGAAAACGATTGTATTCCTATTTCTGTGTTGCAATACGTAAATGCAAATGTTTCGTAGGAGACCTACTGTATTCGCTGTCTGGCGACTAAGACGACAGATACCGTTCCAGGCAGACTACATTTAGCAAATAAGAAATTGAAAAAAAAAAGAAAGAACTTCGTGCTAGAATCGAACACTCTACCTCCTGCATGCTAACCGAAAACATTATCCACTACAGGAGCTGCACAGTACTAAGCTTATATGATGAAAGAAGCGGTTTCTAGAGTCCCGCCTAACTGGATAGGCTACCCGCACTAGTTCTAGTGACCGAGCATAGGAGCCGTGACCGAATACGTAACACGGAACTTCAAACACATTACACGTGTCATTATCCGTGTGAGACTGCAGCCAGTAAGGGCTTCTCATTTGCGGTGTCTCTCTGTAATCATGCAGCGGGAAGAAACCAGTGCAGTTAGACGTAAGATTGAAACCAATGTTTACACATTGAAGAAACGGGAAGGTCTAAAAAGCCAAGTATGGAGTACATTTCTGTTAGTTGTAGACGAAAACAGTGAGTCTACTGGGTACGTATCGTGCATAAACTGCTCCACATTATTGTGTTTGCAGTCGGGAACCACTCATTTAAAGAAACACAGTTGCCAGAAACCTCACATAGATGCAGCTCCTCCAGGGATACTGGCAGTAATAAAAAATTGTATTACAGCAAAGTGTGTTCCAATGTGTGCTAAAGCTATGAGACCTTTTAATACGGTTTCCAGTGAATGTTTCAAAGAACTAGGCCAAGAATTAATACATCTAGGTGCGCATTATGGAGAAGTTAACGTGGCAGATGTCATGCCACATCGCTCTACTATAAGAAGACATGTCAAAGAGCAAGCTGATGCAATACAAAAGAGCATAATGCCTTCTGTTATTGCGGAAGTTATTAATAAAACATGTGCTGCGGCATTTGATATGTGGACTGATTCGTATAATAAGGTGCACTATTTGACGGTTACAACACATTACATTAACACAGACTGGTCTCTTGTGAACAATGTTTTATATACAATGATGATGACATCTTAAAGTGGTGAAGCAGACATGAATCAAATCTGCCAGGCCTGGCTGCAGTTTCAAAACGTATTTTATGCATCCCAGCAACAAGCGCACCTAGTGAAAGATGCTTTAGTAAAGCCGGCATGTTACTAACAAATCGCCCCAACCAAATAAATCCGGAACGCGTTAGTGATTAACTGCTGATCAACAATAACTATAATTTTGTTTCTGTTGGAAACAAGTGCAAAGTGTGACAAGTTAAGTATGTAAATGTTTAATGTTCTTTGTATGCTTTCTTTATGAAGATGGTTGTCTTCTATATTACAGGGCAGCACTTATTTAATGTTTTCTCTTAATGAAAGAAAAAATACAGTTTCTGTTTGGAATTGAGACTCGTCCTCTATCCGCGATTGTATTTAAATATCATTTTACTTTCCAAGTGCTTTATGAATTTAGCTGTGTCGCGTACCCGTTCTTGGAAACGTTACTTATCTATCAAAACAGAGAGAGAGAGTCAGAGATAAATACATTGTGTGTGTGTGTGTGTGTGTGTGTGTGTGTGTGTGTGTGTGAGTGAGAGAGAGAGAGAGAGAGGGAGAGAGAGAGAGAGAGAGAGAGAGAGAGAGAGAGAGAGACGTCAGATTTGTACAGTACAGTGCAGCGTGCCGGGGCGAAGCGAGGTGAGACGTCAGCGGTGACCGGTCATGCTTGGTTATCCGCGTGTCCAGAATCCAGACAACAGGCATGGGGCGAGTACGTGACCGAGCCGAGTCGTGTGGGGCCGGAAACGAGCGGCTCGGTCCTCCCCGTCAACAGGCGTGCCGTGACCGGTCAAACATTGAACGTTGCAGCACTCTAGTGGTTACCGCACATCTTACTACTGTGATGGCGGACTGCCAATTTTTCATGTACATTTATCGCCGGAAATACACGCAGCACAAAATTTTGTGAGATGCATTTTAGTGTTGCTAGTATGTCAGAAAGGACAGAAATTTGAAATTTACAAAGGGTGTTGATGTTATATAGGTGTCGTTTAAGAAGACAATTTTCGAAATTCCACCTTATGGGGGTGAAATAGTGGAAGACAGCTTTTCTGAAAATATGTCGCTAATAAAGCAATTTTGAAGATGGACCTACGAAAATTGGTATTTGGTTTCTCCATCAGAAAGAAACACATGTTTCAGCATTTTTGGAAATTTAACGTCTACGGAGGTGAAACATCGGGCGACATTTTTTTCTAAATAGGCTATTATTGAAGAACTACTAAAGTATTTTTAAAGCTACATCTACAAAAACTGCTATTTGTCTCCTTGGTTAGAAATAAAATAAGACGTGTTTCAGTGTTTCTGGAAATTGAATCCCTAAGAGATTGAAATAGGGTATGAAATGTTATATGAACTAGTTTCTTACGAAAACATATTTGAATCTAAATCTACTGATATTTTCATTTGGCTTCTCAGTTAGAAACAAAACCACGTTTTTTTTCTCTGATTGTCGAAATTCAATCCCCTAATGGCGTGAAATAGGACCAGACTGATTCACACACACGTCATCACCCAGTAAAAACCGCAAAGGTTAAAAACTTGAAATCTGGAGAGGGTAAGGATATTACGCCGTAGGCAGCGTTTAAGAAGTGACTGTTCAAAATTCCGCTCCCAAGAGGATGAAGTAGGGGATGAAAGGCTGTTTGAAAATATGTCGCTATTAAGGCAATTTTGAAACAGGAGCTACGAAAACTCACTTTAGGTTTCTTAGTCAGATACAGATACTACGTGTTTCAGCCTTGTGGGACATTCAAGCACTAAGGGGAAAACAGAAAATGAATTTAGTAAAAAATTAAACCATTATTAAAGATATACTTAATCAATTTTGAAGCCACGTCTATGATAATTGGTATTTGACTTTCGGTAAGAAATTAAAAAATTGTGTTAAATTTTTTCTGAATATTTAATCCTTAGGGGAGTGAAATAAGGCCTAAAAAGTTTCGTGACTTTATTTCATTTGAAAACGTTGAAAAGGCTAAATCTATGGGAATTTGTCTTTGTATTCTCTACTGGGAATAAAGAAATATGTCTTTCACAGTTGTTGCATATGCAAGATTTATGTGGGTGAAATAGGAACTAAAATTTGTAAAGAAATATTTCCTTATATTAAAACAGTTTAAAGCTAAATGGATAAAAATTGGTATTCTACTTTTCGGTTCGTTATAAAGGAATTTGTATCTTAGCATCAAGTTACTATGGAAATATCAGCACAAGAACGGAATAGGTACGATGAACAAAAGCCCTGTTCTCTGGCTACCAGAATCGGTTTCTGGTCAGAAGTACCTTCGGAAAAAGAACATGCTTCTATGGCCTTAATTAATGTGATAAATATAGGAAGTATTGGGAGTTGTGAACAACATAAACATTCAGGTAAGAAAAAGAAAATCTGCGCTGACCATACAGTCTACGTGAGCGAAGCAACGGGCGCTAATGCCGTACGACTTACTTCAGTTCTTTACACGATACTTTGAAAGATATTCACAGGGACATAGGCGATATATGTTTATAGACAATAGTGTACTGGTATCCTTTCAAAGCTGACTGCGAGGGCGAGAACGGTGGGCTATTCTGTGTTGTGATAATGTGTGGTTTTGTTCTCTTCCTCTCATTTAGTTTTCACTACAATAGCACGACATTTAAACTTCTAGAGAGATTGTTTCTCCCACATATATTTTTCTTCATATGTATAATATTAAACATATATCGTATGTGCAACTACGTGCTGTTTTGTTTCCTTTCTCGCAGTGGTTTTAATAGAAAACAGAATAGTTGTATTTACTGCTAATCGGCATATGATTAGAATACTACTATGGAATCAGAACTGTCCGAAACGTAATCCTAACCCACCTCAGATTAATACTATGCGAAATACTATAATGGAGGCTACTATCCTCACAGGACCAGCAGCGGAGACGTCTCTCATATCTTGTATATCAATGATACCAACTGTTTTACCCATTCATTTTGAGCAACTTCAATACCCAATACATCGCGCAATAGCATCAAACAAGGCTCAAGATCATACAGTGTGTGTGTATGGGGGGGGGGGGGCGTAGGGGGAGGGGCGGGAGAGGGGGATCCGGTCATGATCAGCAAGGGTGGGGGAAGGAATGGACATAGAGAAGGGAAGGAGGGTATTGACAGAGAGAGGAGAAATGAGGCGGAGGAGAAGCTTTACTAGGACTAGGAGATGGACAGCAAGGACGAGCTGATGAACAGAGACAGAGGTAGGAAGGGATGGACAGGATGTGTATCCGACTGTCATACTTATTTAGTGATTCCTAAGAGTTGCTCAGTTTGGTGGTAAGCTGTAATAACAGGAAATGAAACTACCGATGTACTGACAGACGGGACAGATACGTGTGTACACTCTCTCGGAAATTTATGCTCCCAAGAGAACGTCATTGGTCGCAACCATCTTCTTAGACCTCAAATGGCGATGACCGGTTGGCATTTACTTCAGTAGTGCACAGCAGGGTATGGTTTTAACTATCCAGACATTGACTAATGTGGCATGAGGATAACTCATTACTGACTGATAGTAAGCGGGATAATGATGACTCGCATGCGATAGATTGAAATGCTGGTGACGTGGAAATCAGTTGTCCCAAATCCTTATCCGCCCATAAGGGGCGCCTGTGCTTGCAGACTTCGTTCCCGAGGTTCCGGATTGGTAGATTTGCAACTTATGACAGGAAAGACGAAACCTGCTTCCCTGGGTCTCTTATATAAATAACAGGTTTCAATAAACCCCTTTTGGATACTAGTCAGGACGTCACCTTCGCTCCACTTACCGGCGTTCTGTCAGCGTTACTACCTTCTCTGGTCGAAACCTGTATCTACATGACTGCTCTGCAATTCTCACTTTAGCGTCTGCCTGAGGGTTCGTCGAACAACCTTCACACTATTTCCACTCTTCAACAAAGAGAAGAAAAACGAACAGTTAAATATTTTTCTGTATGTTCTTATTTCTCCCTATTAAAGAGGGCGTCAACAAAATATTTTCTTATTTTTAGAAGAAACTTGATGACTGAAATTTCGTGAAAAATTACATGCCATTCCTCCACAGACATTGAGATACCTCACTGAAAGTGTCCCTAGCAAAGTCGTCGTAAGGTCTGATAGTGAACTCGGCATATAACGACCACTAATAATCGAATACTTTTGGTCAGATACCATGTATACAATGGGTGAGGAAATTTTCAACGCCTCTTTCGCTACAGGGTGAAAGATTCAGTCTAGAAACTAGTCCTAGGTATGGTTGACCAGCTTTTCATCGTTATCCATTCATTTAGAAGAGTTTATCTGGAGAAGTATAGAAAAGGATTTCTGAGGAGTTTGGTTAGTAGAATAGATAGCATGATAACAATATAAAAGAAAATGAAGAATTGTCTCACGTTATTGTCTGGAAGAGGCGGAGATGGTTTCCTTCGTCAGCACACGACGAGTCCTTTCCTCAGGGTGTGAGAGTGCTGCTGTTGAAGGTGTATCTGGTGAGTGTAGTTGACTGTAATAGGTATGTGTAACGTGTGGTGTCACATGTGCGTTATATGATGGTAAAGGGGAGAGTGTCGAAAACAGTACCCGCACATAGCCAGTTCCTCTCGAAGTGCATCTCCGGGATCATGGACTTTAACATTCCCATCCGACAGAGTGATCACCATGAACAGTGTCACAAGCCTTCTCTCAGTGAGCCCCTGTGGAGAGCTTTGGAATTTATTCGAGGACCTATGCGCAAAGTCTGATAATCCAGAACTTCACGCCGTCACCTTTCCTTCACCTGCCGGCCATATACCCCTCGAGGAACAATCGTCCACCACCGAGATTTAAACCGGCTGGACTCGATTCGAGTGCCACCAATCAGACGTGCTTCAGCGAGAAAGTTAAATTTTTAGCGTCTCTTTTCAGCCCTTCCTTTCCCTCGACTGTATATTACGATTCTCTGTCCCAATTCATTGCCGTTTCAGAAATGCAAAAAACGATGTTAAACTGGAATACACATAGTTTCTTTCTTAATCGCATTTGCACTTATTTGGGGATTTGGAATAAGACAACACAAAACAGTAATAAGAGATTGGCAATTGAACGACTTTCTCGTCTTTTTATATTATTTTTTTTCATTACAAGCTCTCGCATCTGAAGTATACGTGCACCTGCATGTAGTGCGGAATTAGCTACCATATATCAGAACAGGCGGACCCTCCAGTGTAAAGAGTTGATGGGGTCTACTGTGTTGTTGGTGGACAAGCAGTAATAGCAGAATGGATCAATGAACAGAGCTCAGAGACGCTAAGCGTGGACTAATCATTGGCAGGATTCCCAGTAAAAAAATCCGTCAGGAATATTTCAACCCTTCTGTAGTTACCCAGGTCGAATATTGGTGATGAGATTGAGAGGTGGATACACCAAGGAACAATGCAGGCAAACCTCACAATCTGACCGACAGGGTACTCCCAGCATTGAGGAAGGTAGTTGTTAAAAATCGCTTGATATAAGTGGAAGGTATCAGTGTGAGCTGCAGAGTTTTATCAGCAATCCAGATAGTACAAAGACTGCGCATAAGAAGTTAAAAGGAATGGGACAGAATGGTCGAGCAGCTCCTCGTTAGTCACATATTCCAGTCTTGAGTGTTAGGCCACCCTTGAGATGGTATAAAGAGTGAAATCGCTGGAAAGTGAAGGACTGAAAAGGAGCGATTTGTAGATGAAATCCGATGGAAGTGTTTGCATTTGACCAACGCCTGAAGAACGTTGCCAGCCATCTTGTGTAGTACCAAGAGTCAAGTGCACAGGTTCAAAACAAAATGTTTCAAATGGCTCTGAGCACTATGGGACTTAACATCTGAGGTCATCAGTCCCCTAGAATTTAGAACTACTTAAACCTAACTAACGTAAGGACATCACACACATCCATGCCCGAGGCAGGATTCGAACCTGCGACCGGAGCGGTCGCGCGGTTCCAGACTGAAGCGCCTAGAACCGCTCGGCCACTCCGGCTGGCTCAAGTGCAGAGGAGATGGTGTTACTACACGGGGGGTATCTTCCGTAGTTAGAGTACGGTCCCCTTATCCGTTTAACATAACGATAAATGCTGAAGTATATGAGTACGTTTTGCAGCATTTTGTGCTGTTTATGCCAGATGAACAGTTCGGAGTTCATGATTATTTCCATCGGCAAGCAGCTGCATCGTGTCGTTAAGCAGCGCCTGTAAGGCAACGGTTTGTGGACATTAACGTCCTTGGACCGCCCTTAGTTCCGACCTGAACCCAATGGAATCCCTCTGAAGGCAGCTGCAACGTCGACTTCGCTCCATATTGCAGCTTCCAGCGCCCCTACCTTCTCTAGCTTCCGATCTTGAGGTAGAATCGGCTGCCATTCCATCACAGATATTAAGACACATAACTGAAAGTGTCCAAAGCAGAGGTCAAACCGTCGTAAAGGCCAAGGGTGTAGACACCACACATTAATGTACACTAGCAGGTGTCCGGATACTTTTGATGAAACAGTGTACTTGAAAATATGAAAAGATGCTGAAATATAATAAACAGAGTGTGGTGTCACCGCCAGACACCACACTTGCTAGGTGGTAGCTTAAATCGGCCGCGGTCCATTTAGTACATGTCGGACCCGCGTGTCGCCACTGTGTAATCGCAGACCTAGCGCCACCACCAAGGCAGGTCTCGTGATACGAGAGAGCACTCGCCCAGTTGTACGCGAACCTAGCTATCGCCCAGTTGTACGAGAACCTAGCTACCGCCCAGATGTACGAAGCCTTTCTCTCTCATTAGCCGAGAGACAGAATAGCCATCAGCTAAGTTAATGGCCACGAACTAGCAAGGCGCCATTTGTATCAGTGCCTATAGCTTACGAGTATTCAAGAGAGATGTATTCCAAAGAACTATTAAAAAGATAAGTAATAAGCATCTACATACTTTTCTTCTTATTCATTTATAAGTTCTCATGTTCCAGACTTCACGCCCGTCTGCTTTAGCCTTGCGTGCCCTATCGGCCACAGCGTTAGTCTAGCATTCCTTTTCAGCCATCAACATCACGGTGTCGGCCCAGCTACCGACACAACACAGAGTAACTCCTCTTTAATGAAGGGAAAAGTATAAATTATGAATTACATAATAGTGAGTCAATATAATTTTTTTAGTCTTCTTCTTTTTCATTAGGAATGTAAGGATATGATCTAGAAATCCACATATTTGTGGTTGGGTAAAATAATACTTAATTAGTTGTTAATGATGTTTCGAAACTTGTCCTAATTTGCCAGTGTTGTAATGAGAAATGAATGTGTCCAGTGTGTTTAAGATGGCAGTGCTGAGAGGAATGTTTGGCCAATTTCACGCACCTGTTATGCTTGGCCTTCGGAAAATGTCGCTAACTAGGCTTTAAAATGTTAGTTATTTCAGTCATATTGTAAGGGTTCTGCGTCTGTGTTGGAAGAGCTGTGTAGCGCTTTGCATTGGATCTCTGACTGCGCTTTCTTTGTAAGAGACTCTGTGGCTGGTTGGACTTGTTGTTGGAAGTTAACCGCCAGTAGTGTTGGGCAGTTGGAAGTTAGCCGCCAGCAGTGATGGAAGTACTGTTGGGCAGTTGGAGGTGAACAGCCAGCAGTGATAGATGTTAAATGTGAGAAGTTAGCATTGATGGAGGGCAGAGGTCTGAAGTGCTAGCATAGGCTAACGATCTGGAAGTCGTGATGACTGGCTGTTGTGTTATGTCCTTAGGTTAGTTAGGTTTAAGTAGTTTTAAGTTCTAGGGGACTGATGACCGTAGATGTTAAGTCCCATAGTGCTCAGAGCCATTTGAACCATTTGATCTGGAAGTATCCGACTTAAAGATTGGAAATTTTTCATGATTATATATCTTTGTACTGGATGTCAATAACTATTTATATTCGTGTTAGAACTGGATGTCGTATTATTAAGGCAAAAATACATTATTTATTTGGCTACAAAATCTTCCCTTTGCTATACACAAGCCTATTAGTAGTTAGTGGCTTTAGTAGTTAGAATCTTTTATTTAGCTACCAGTATTGACGCTCGCTGTATTGCAGTAGTTCGTGTAATGAAGATATCTGTGAGGTAAGTGCTTAATGAAATGTATAGGTCATTATTAAGATTTATTTTTAGTCAGGGCCATTCTTTTAAATTAATTATTTGAAATCAGGTTGTAATTGATTTTAGCGGTCAGATTACATTGCTCTAGGATACTGTGGATCAGCGTTGAGATGTTAAGAAAAAGTAAAGAGAAAATAGGCTCAGTACGTTCAGTTTTACTCAGCTGTTTCAGAATCAAATAACGTAGAAGTTCCATCTTCTCAGTCATTCAGCAATTTAAGAACAGACACACGTGAGAGCCCTTTACATTTAAATAAAGAAGTTTCAATTCGTTGTGCCGTGCGCTTAATAAGCGGAAATTTTTTCCTTGTCCCGTACCATATGATGATTTTTCCCTTTGCACAGTACCCCATGTGCTGTCGATTAAACAACAGGGCAGCAGTCGCAAAGTCTCAAGACACGACATTGATCTTTCGTGTGTTGTCTTTCCTCGAGATAATTTCCGCAGCTGCCTCACGCCAGCTGTAGCGGTCAAACGCTGGAAGAGGCTAGTTATGCACCTCGTCTCAAATCACGGATCATTTATATCTCTACTGACTGAGGTGGTGGTTGTAGCTGTGCACTGTAAACGTGGGTTGTCGGTTTTGATTGTGCGTGTGCGTGTGTATGTGAGCGTGTGGGGGGAGGGGGGGGGGGGTGACGTTCCTGGATAGCTCGTATGAGAGGGCCATTGTTTGTGAAATGTTTCTGTTTGAGGCATAGTTCCACACACGCTTTTTAGCCGTAAGTAATTTTACTTTCGGTGTTTTCAAATAATTTAACGGGAACACACCCCCGGTAACGCTCCCGATTACCCCCGATATCTCGGCAGGTGGAAACCTCGTCATTTACAACGCACGGCCGACGTATTACTGTGCATGGGAACTGCAATCCTTGGTGGGATGGAGCTGTGTTGGGCAATCCGAAACTTAAAAATTTTTTATTCAAAAAAGTCGATACCGTTACCACTTTGAGTTTCCGGTTTTCCGTTCTCGCTTCGCAGTTTTCGTTTCTTAATTCTCACTTCCCGGTTCCAGCGATTCAGGCCTCGGATGTACGATGGCTATCCACAAACTACATTACGTTTTGGAATTAAAAATAAATAAAGTATTGGAAATTTTTTTATTATATGCAGATGAAAGCCACACATCAATATTTCTTTTATACATAGTTGTCATTTAAATTGAGGCACTTATCGTAGCGATGGACGAGCTTGGAGATTCCTTCGTCGTAAAATTCGGCCGCCTGCGCCTTCAACCACGTGGTTACCCCTTCTTGAAGCTGTGCGTCGTCATCAAAACACTGCATAGCCAACCACTTCTTCATTGCTGGGAATAAGTGGAAGTCGCTCGGTGCCAGTTCGGAACTGTACGGCGGATGAGGAAACAACTCCCACTTAAAAGATTCGAGAACTTCACGAGTGGCATTTGCCCCGTGGGCCCGGGCGTTGTCGTGAATCAGCAAGATCTTTGAGCCCAACTTTCCCCTGCGCTGGTTTTGTATTGCTCTTCTGAGGTTGTGCAGAGTTTGGCAATACCTTTGAGAGTTTATTGTAGTGCCTCATTCTAGGAAATCCACAAAAATCGTATTTCTACCGGGTTACTGATTAACCACGTGGTTGAAGGCGCAGGCGGCCGAATTTTACGACGAAGGAATTTCCGACCTCGTCCATCGCTACGATAAGTGCCTTAATTTAAATGGCAACTATGTAGGAAAGTAGTATTGAAGTGTGGCTTTCATCTGTGTATAATAAAAAAATTTTCCAATACCTTATTTATTTTTAATTCCAAAACGTAATGTACTTTGTGGAAAGCCCTCGTATATTTGTTTCGACTGCCGAAACGAGACCGAAGTTGTGGGTTTTCGGTTTCCATTTCTTTCAATTTTGCGCAAGCTGTCTCATTTGTTTGCTTGTTATACAAAAATAGAACGTAGCATTTAAACATTTCCTGGGAATATATAGTGCACTGAAGTCGAAATCTTCTCTGGTTAGCAGATACGTCGTGACGCCGTGTTGTCGCAACAGTTTAACAGTTTTCCTACTCCCATCATCTGACGAAGTCTTCACCTGAAGGTGCCGCAAAGAAAAATCGTCGAAACGTTCGACAAAACGATACCATGACTTGGCTGATAATCCTAGAAGATTTCATCAATGAAGTTCGCTGAGAAAGTATGCATTCCCATGTGTTGTGTTTTGTATTTTCAACCACACATACGTAGAATTACGCAAGAAATATTTTATTAAGCTTTAAAACAGATTTATGGTAATGTAAGAATGAAAATAATACGGAAAGAAGTTCCAATGAATATAACTAAGTTGTTTCTACCGTAATGGTATGGGATCCGGTATCAATCCCTGACAGCGCCCTGACAACGAAAGTACTGTAGATGCCGGCAGGTTCGCGGTCTGACCAAGCATGGTAGGCCGTCAGCGTCCCTGCTCTGTGTGTAATTTCAGTAACTACCGTAGCAGAGGTCGTGGGTTCGACTCATCCGTTATATAAAACTTATCATTTGCAGTTGCTGAGTGCAGCCTTTGTATGTACGACAGTTAACGAAAGTAATTTCAATTGGATGTATTGCTTGTACGTGAAAACTGATTCTCTTGGAGCTAACGCAAGACATGTGATACGTAATTTCTCAGTGATGAGTAGATTAAAATGAATGTATTAATGAATAATCTACATATATATGGAAGACTTGGAGCAATAACACCGCCTCGAAATTATTCTCCGCAGACTGGAAAGGAACGTTGGGTTTCAACAAGAAATTCACTCGATAATAACAGCCCTGGATTTTACAATATTTGCTAATAGACGAGATGTCGAGTTGCGCCGTACTTCAGAGTCCACCTTCAGGTGATCGTCCAACAATTGACCAGGTACATCAGCTGAAATATTGGAGGAAGAGGGGTAAACAACTTCCTATAGGACGATGGCTTTGAACAACTGCGACGTTATAATCAACCCTCTGGCTGATGATAGCTTCAGCTGTAAGCCATCCACATACTACTTAAAGTAAAATTATTCTGGAGCCGGCGACATATTGCTGAAGACGCTGACAATGTAACAAGGCAAGCTATTAATATTATACTCTAAAAATGTATGTAAGCTGATGTGTATGTATGTATGTATGTATGTGTGTGTGCGTGTATGTTCCACATCTCCCCGTAAACCACTAGACCGATTTCAACCGAACTTGGTACACATATCACTTGCTATCTAGAAGGAATTGCTGTGCAAGTAAGAACCACCTACCTATGAAAGGGCTGGGGATGGGAGTGAAATATTGGCGTAGCTCATGACGAGCCAATAACCGGAATATATTTATCCAATGTTTGAGAAAGCGAGCACTTAGGGACTTGCAACGAGCTTGACTCGTAATTTAAAACCTTCACGTAACTTTTTCTCGCTGACAACTCCCACAAAATAACGAAAGGAGAAAATTTTATCGCTTGCTACGTTTTCGCTGTTCATGCAGTAAGGCTGCTGCGTCAAGCATGAAGTTTCAATTTATTACATGTATCACAACGTATTTGACAGACAATAAGCCACATACATCGTTGAATGTTACAGCAGAATTATACATTTTACGACACGTCCCTCAGGAGATATGATGTCATAAACATTGATCTCCGTCAAAAACGCTCTGCAGGAGATTATTTTCTGGACATACAGGTTGAGTATGTGTTTAAATATATGTGAAATGTGTTATATACTGTTAAGATATACATTTTTCACATGCATGTGTGGGTGAAGGCCCTGGTAAAACGCTCCTCCTACATTCCAAGATCGATTACAAAGAAACTTGGTACTCATACTATTTGCTACCTAGAAACAAAAATTATCAGGGTAAGAAATAGCATCTTTCTGTTGGGGTTGGATAGAGATGGCGGTAAGATGAGATGGACAGAGAGAGGGGAGGTAGGAGGAGATGTGTACATGCAGTGGGAAGGTGGAGATTGACAGAGAGAGAAAGAAGGAAGACATCGGCCTAGAGTGGGAAATGGAATTGAGGAGAAGGGGACTGGCAGAGGAGAGGAGGAAATGGACAGAGAAACAGGGAGAGGAGACTGACAGGGACAGAGGAGGGGAGATGTTTGAAAGGGAGAGGAAGAGGGTGAGATGTACAGAGGAAGGAAGAGAGAGAAGGTGGACAGAGAAAGAGGGAGGTGAAGGAGGACAGAGAGAGGGGGAGAAGAAGTTGGAGAGAGGGAGAAAGGATGAGGAGGAGACAGGGGAGGGGGGGAGTGATGCGATGGCCAAATGGGCAAGGAGCAAATTGACAAAAAGAGGAGGAGCAAATGGACAGACAGAGGAAGAGGAGGAGGTGGATAGAGATGTGCAGTGGGACGTGGAGAGGTAAAGTTATAAGGAGAAAAAGCACTAATAGATGATCGGTGTTATTACATATCAGATCAACAATGGGTACTCAGCTAGAGTACGCAATTAAATAATAGGAACAGCCACAGCAACCCATTTTTGGTGATGACATTAAAAGGCCTTTTAAATGTATTTGTGCCAATTTTTGCTCTGTGAATGAATCATTGAAAAATTGTATCACAAGCCGCATCAGAACAAACCACAAAGCTCTGAACGAAACCAGGAGAGCGCCAATGAAGTTGTACACAACGTGTCGAACAAGTGGGCCCCTACTACGGGCTGGGGTGCCTTCTGCAGCGGGTCACGTCGCGGCCCATAACGGACGGGACAGCCAATCGCGGCCGGCCTGCGGCCTGCGGGCCGGCTTACGGGATTCCTGCACAGCTGTGCGTCCGCGAGTTATGCGGCCGGCGTGAACGCCTTCGAAACAATAGCGCCCTACCACGCCGCCGCCGCTGCGGCGGAGGAGATGAAATATCGGCCCAGATAGCCAGCCACCACACCGTGCCGTGCTGCGCGGCGGCCAATCGCGTTCCTCCCTCCCTCCCTCCCTCTCCCTCCACCGTAGTCCGTCCCCCTTCTCCGGCCCAACCACCACAACTCGAGGGGAATCCCAGGCAGTCACGCGCCGCCTGGAGACTCTATTGTTTCCGTGTAGCTAATATCCAGGCGTAAAGTTGCCTCGCAATTGTCGCTGAGCAACGGATCCCCCTCTTTCAATGCAGTGTCTACCTGTTCTGACGTCTTTATAAGATACTCTCATCACGCAAGACAGCCGACCCTTAGCAACAGCTTTCATTGTTGCTTGGCGAGCCAAGTTGCTTGCTTCCAAGGCAATCTCTGGTACGCTTGCCTGCATCACAGTGATGACGAGGAACGCTTAAGTGGCTTAGGAAAAAGAGAGTTGTGTCAGCTTCTGTAATAATTAAAAAAAATTGTTTGAGAAACCTTATGTGAGTAATGTAAATGTGGTGTGAGTTACAATGTAGAGTAACTGTATATTTGTACATAATGAAAGGTAATAAACCATAATACAAAGCATTTTGTTCCTAAATATAGAGGAAAGTAAAACAGCCCTTCAGATCCGATTTTCTTTTTCTTTTATAAAACTAGGACATCGAAATAAAATGATAACAAGGTAAGTCAGTTAAGGATGTTTTGTGTAAGGATTTTATTTTCTATTGAAACGCTTAATCACGAAGAGAGTGCTTACATGAAGAATGAATTTTTCGCTCTGCAACGGAAGGTGTCCGATTTCAGATCCGTGCGGGGTAGCCACGCGGTCTGTGGCGCCTTGTCACGGTCCATGTCGGTCCTTACGTCCGAAGTTCAAGTCCTCCCTCGGCCATAGGTGTGTGCGTGTTGTCCGTAGCGTAAGTTAGTTTAAGTTAGATTAAGTAGTGTGTAGGCTTAGGATCCCATGACTTCAACAATTTGGTCCCATAAGACCTTACCACAAATAGCCAAACTTTCCGATTTTAAAACTTTATTTCAGACATAAACTGTGTGGCGAAGCGATATTCGAATGTTTAACATGCTCGTGACAGCAAACATTCCGCTGCACATTCTGGACACACGCCCCCTTGGCTTCTGGCTAAGATATACCTCCGTGGTAAACTTTCTCCCAGTAGTACTATAATCAGAATCATAATAACGAAGTGACTAACAGCTGTTAGGAGGACGAGCGTGGTCTCAGGTTCTATTCTGTTACTTCCCGCCGTTCTGTGGATCTGTTCGGTACGCGAACGCACCGAATGGTCTTGTTTTCGAAGCGGAGCCCCTAAAATATTCTGTAAGCGTTTTGGAAGCGATGCCAAACGGTCCTAGCAAACCGAAGCGCTATTGTCCTTTCTCCTAGCGCCTACCAATCAAAAGAAATCTGCGTATGATCCGCGCACGCGCACTGCAGCACCACAGCAGAACGAACCCGAAGCTGCTACCAGCCGATACAGGCACGCTATTCTTCACAGTACCGAAAAGTGTGGTTAAAGTACGTAATGCTATTCAGATTTCACTGACCACATGCTTCCATGAATGCATGATAACGGAGGAATATTGACTGTGTTCTGGAAACTGTCATAAATGTCAAATTACATCATTTTATTCTCATTCACATCGACGTCCTGTTTTGGCTTTTACGTTTCGGAATATGAGTTAGGACTGGAGTACAGTACCACACCATACAAGTACATGTATAGAAACACCCGAAAAATTCGTCATATTCTTCTGTTTCTCGTCGTTCCTTAGTTGCTTCATAATTCATGGAGGTACATTACGTCTATGCAGCTAATTTGAAGGCAGTTTGTGTATTGTCATACGTGTTTCGGTTCGTTTATTTGTGAAGATGATTCACAAATAAAAGAAGCGAAATGCGTATGTCAATACACAAACTGCCTTCAAATTAGCTAGATAGACGTAACACATCTCCACGAACTCGATAAATTGATTAGGAGAGTGTCGTTCCTAGGGATCCAAATCATGAAGTAGCTTAGTTCCCTATATGATACATCAACGATTTGTTTCATAAAAAAATTAAAAATCTCGTTTTCCTAAGCGTGTGGCGAGTGCAGCTATAGAAGTTCACAGTAGTTTATAACATCCATCTGATGAATCAAAATGTTTCATATATGGTGGTGGGAATCTTTCATCTCTGTCTACTGTTGTTAAGGATTCAATAGCAGATAAATACTACTGACAAGATAAAGTATAAGGGCGATTGCTGCTAGTTTCATTCGCAGTAATTCAAGTTGTGATCTGAGATTCCTGCCTGAATCTCTACGTAGTCAGAAAAAGTAAGTGAATTATTTGTGACAAGGTAATGTATTAATGTCACTGTCGGTTGTTTCACACACAGCAATATCATCTTTCATTTCTTAAACATATGGAAGTTACGAAATGGAAGTTACTCATTACTGAGAAGCGCGCTCTTACGTGTAAATAACAACGAATATGTCATAAAATGTGATTAACTTCGACGATTAATGAAGTCTCAGAATGTGTTACAAACACGAAGAGGAGAAAAAATATTTGGGCACCTAGCAGCATGCTAACCCACGAGCTTCGACACGGCACTTCATTGCCATACACACTTTTCTACGGCAACTCCTGTGCTAGTGGCAGTTATTTTCACATAATTCTAGTCGAGAGAGAAACAGGCTGACCTCGTTGCCGAATGATGTGAGCATAAGCCATAAATTCACGAAATTTTCGAAGGTTTCCTCTATCAGGCTTTACAAAATTACTTTGCATTGTTACTTAAAAATTTCAAAAGCGTTTCGATACGTTAATAAGTAAACCATTTGCAGAAAAAAGTACGCGAAGTCATTAGTAATTTCAGCTAACACTTATGTGATAAACGTAAGTAGAGCTGACCTTCTGAAAAATAATGGTTCTTTAAACTCTTAATTACGTAGTCTGCTTTTATGTTATAATCATTCACAGTAACAACACTACAAACAATATTTGTAACGTTGGAAAATAGTTACTATAAACTCACTTCCGACCTGGACGCGTCCTGGTGATTCTTCAGTAATACAGTCACTAAACCCGAAGCTAAAACAGCTCAATATGTTTAAAACGCTAATTCTAGGTGTAAATAAACCATGCCTAACTTAACGAGGGGGCCATACCGAAATTCAAGGCCTCTCAGTACAGATGTCGAAAAGTCGGCAGGAGGACCGATCGACAACAGGTCTCAGAAGCTTAGTGATCAGGAACTTCGGATAAAGAACTGCAATTGATGTTACTACCTAGACTAACCTGCTGCACCGATCGGTATGAACGATAGGGTCCACAGTCGCCAACCCACTCTGTTACGTCAGGTGCCTGAGGTCACGGTCAGACATAGACGACGCTTGTGGCCAGTAACGGTACAATTGTGGTTCGTTTTCGTTGGTTACGTTGTCCCTCCCTTTGGCGTGTTTACTTCAAGCTACAGAATTTCTTAAATCAGATATAAGACTGCAAACTGAAAACTGCAAATTAAGAAGCAGTGCGTACGCATCCTGAACGTAAACATGGTAAATTGAAGTTAATTAAAAACCCAGACAGCTCTCAAGTGACGATTTAATCACGACCGATGTCGCTGCTTTAAAGCCTCCAACGTTCGTAGGAACTGAATCCAAACACATGAGAGAATTCTGTGACTACGAACGTTGGGGTCCTCTCAGTGTGGTAATCTACGTGATACTGCTGTAAGTGATTTTATTTAGGTTTACTGTTATTGGCTGACCCTGATTGATGTTTTAAATGCATAGGTTACAAGGATGCTTTCCTTTCCATGTAGCACCATTTGCAGATGCGGCTTTCAAGCAGCGAAACCGGTCGTGATTAAATCGTCACTTGACAGCTATTTGTGGTTTTATTTGCGTTCAGTTCACCATGGGTTTCAACGGCTTTTGTTGCTCATATTATAAAGTTGTATCCTAACGCTAACGCCCATCTATTCCTGCCGATTACTGCGTACGCAGGCAAACATGAAACGAAATTGTTAAGGCTTTCGTGGCCACTTGTTGACTAACCGCCTATTGGCTTCCGTCTCGGGTTCTTCGGCCGACGTTCATCCAATAACTTTACTGACGTTTCGCCAGCACGAGTGGCTGGCATTGTCAAAGCATCACCCTCCATTGTCGGTGGTGAAATGGAGCCGAGCTCGCGGCCGCAGACTATATGAACCGGGCACGCCAACGTCCGAGGGCTTCTCCTCGGTCATTTCCAGTGCGGTTTTCCTCTTGCTACCTGCAACGGTCGTTCGCTGCAGTACGGGTAGCCAGGATCCGTTTACCTTAAGGCTTTCCTCCTTTTTGTTGAAACTGTTCTCGTGTTTTTGTATTTCTACAGCTTCCCTGAACAAGACAAGCGAGTGTGATAGTTCTTCTCTACAGCCAGAACTTCCGTGTACGTGAATTTTATTACGTGATCGGTCTCTGTGCGTGCCCTGCGCCGGCCGATTTCTCCACCTGCCCCAACCAGCAATGTCGCTTATGTTCTTTGACCCTGGTGTTCATTGATCGTCCAGTCATTCCGACATAAACTTTTCGCCATGTGCATAGTATACGCTATATTCCCGACATTGCAAGTGGCTCCCTTTACTCCTTTGCCGATCTAAGACACTCTTTTATCTTCCTTGTCGGTTTGAATATCGTCTTTACGCCGTGTTTGCGCAATATACGGCCGATTCTGTCCATCACTCTCGGAATGTATGGCAGAAGGGCCGTACCCGACATTTCTTTTTCTGAATCCCTTCTTCGCCAAGTGTTTGGCTTTGTTACTCATCTAATATAACTTGTGCAGTACTCATTACTCCTAAGAACACTTTCCGAGTCTTGCATTTCGCGTCTGAGGTACTGCGGCTCACATATTCATCGTGCTCGCGTTACGAGCGTATTAATCATGCCTCTTTTCTGGCTCGGGTGGTGGTTTTGTAAGTAGGCTGTTTATGTTTTCTTATTGGCAACGTTATGTAGCGCTCTGTATGAAAATCACTGGCTGTGCTGTGTGCAGTCTGTGGCTAGTTTGCATTGTTGTCTGCCATTGTAGTGTGGGGCAGCGGCAGCTGAATGTTAACAGCGCGTAGCGTTGCGCAGTTGGAGGTGAGCCGCCAGCAGCGGTGGATGTGGGGAGAGAAATGGCGGAGTTTGGAAATTTGTAAGACTGGATGTCATGAACTGCAATATGTATTATGACTTTTGATGATATTAAGGTAAATACATTGTTGGTTTTCTATTAAACTCTTTCATTTGCTAACTATGCCTATCAGTAGTTAGTACCTTCCGTAGTTTGAATCTTTTATTTAGCTGGCAGTAGTGGCGCTCGCTGTATAGCAGTAGTTCGAGTAACGAAGATTTTTGTGAGGTAAGTGATTTGTGAAACGCATAGGTTAATGTTAGTCAGGGCCATTCTTTTGTAGGGATTTTAGAAAGTCAGATTGCGTTGCGCTAAAGATATTGTCTGTTAGTTTAAGCACAGTCATGTACAAGTTTTCAAAAGGGTACGTTTCATATGGCGACCCTGCCAGGATGGTACGTTTCAGTTTGATAGTTTGTGCAGGTATCGGTCCATGTGTGTCGGATTTGGATACACACTGTGTCCCACGTTTTCACCATCCCTTGTGAGCAGCACATCTAGAAGTGGCAGTTTTTTGTCCTTTTCTACTTGCATGGTAAATTTTATGTTGGCATGGAGGCTGTTCAAGTGTCTTAGGAAGTCACTGAGCTGTTCTTCACCATGGCTCCACACTATGCAAGTATCATCGGCGTACCTGTACCACACCTTAGGTTTGAAAGTCGTTAAGTCCAGTGCCTGTGCTTCTAATTGTTCCATGAAGAAGTTGGCGATCACTTGACTGAGATTACTACTCATGGCGACGCTTCCAGCTGTTCGTAGAAATCGCCATTCCACGTGAAACAGCTCGTGGTGAGACATGCATGGAAGAGCTTTGTGATGTATTGCGGGAAAATGGAACAGATGTGCTCCAGAGCGTCACATCTGTTCCATTTTCCCGCAAGAAGAACCCGAGACAGAAGCCAATAGGCAGCTTGTCTGACATGAAACGACAACTTCGCTCGCTCGACTATCAATTACTTTGCTATTGTTATAGACGTAATATTCCACAAAATGTGCCCCGCAACATCTATGAAGTTCGGTAGATAGAAAAGAGTCAACGGTGGAAGTGGAAAGAAGGAAGGAAGGAAGATTAGGTTTAACGTCCATTCGACATCAAGAGCATTAGAGGCGAAGCAGAAGCTCGAATTGTGTCAAGGATTGGGATGGTAATTGGCAGAGCCCTTTCAAAATAAGCGCCTGGAGCGATTTCGGGAAATCACGGAAACCTAAATCTGGATGGCCGATTGCGAGTCCAGTGTGATAACTTCGGTGAGGGGAGTGAGAATGTGAAGACAGATGGTAATTCATTCCTGGGTAGTTTGGTCGGTAAGGTCATTGCAGGCGAAAGAAGGGGACCAGGTTTGGGTCCAAGTACGGCAGACACTTTAAATACAGAAAGAAATTTCAGTGTACTTACATTTTTCTAAATCCAGTTCATTGCAGAAGACCTTTGTATCTATTTCGATTCATTCTTATTTATAGAGCCCTTAGCGACTACGATGTTCCATTGTACACAGTCTGTTTTCAATTTCTCTATCCAAGACACTTACCAGCTTCATCTCGCTCCTTTACAGTCCTTCACGATTTGCATTAACAATGAACAGTACATTTTTCACCAGTTTCTCACTGTGTATCCATTTTCCAGGACACAACACAGGGAAACCACTCAGTTTGCTTTCACGGTACAAACTCTCCTATAGCAGTAACATTGTAGAAACACAAGACAGTCGAACATCTCAGTGCTAATGACCAGCCCAAGACGTAATTTGAAATTATGCACATTAAAGGTGCCGTCAATGTGGCCATTTCTAAGTCGTATTAAATTCTCAGTCTAATGTCGCTTGACCTCTTCCTACACCCCGATCAGTTGCTTTCTAAATTAGATGGTGACATGCATTTTTCGAAATTGATCTTACTGATGTCTACATTCAGTTTCCAGTGCATGAGGTGTCCGAACATAGAATGCTATTGTTATTGAATTACAGGTGGATGTTGAAGTTTAAGTGGGCGGATCGGATGACGAAAAAATACTGAATCCAATGTGGTGGAAAAATGTTACTGCACATTTTGAATAAAATAAGGGTTTCAATTTACAGGACACATTTTGAGGTTTTGAGACATGTTGAATTTCATAAGGGAAACAACTGCTAGGGTCAAAGTGGAAGGGAGCAAAAATTGTAGGTGGACATCAAGGTTCGATTACTGTAACCGGGATCAACTGGATTCCAAAAACTGCACACAGATGAAGAGATTTGTCCACGTTAGATTTGCATGCAGAGCTGTAATTAACTAGTATTCTGACTGAAGACCACAGCGTTCCCTTCATGTTTTTCCTGAGCAAGGAATGCTAAACTCGAGTGCGTGGCACTTCCGAAATTTTCGCAAATTTCCCTAAACGCTATACTCTAGATGTAAATTTGTTTTCAACAAAAGCAGGCCTTAAGTGTGATCTGCAAATATCCAGGAACAGGTCCATTACTTGGCTACGGTCGTAGCCCTGGAGGTACATCACACTCGGAAAGCCGTTCGGCGGTACTGCCTGAAGCCAACAGCAGTGCAGAATTGTGTGCTTACCAAGTTAAATTGAAGCGTTATGTGAAATTAATTCTAAAGGTTATTGACATGAAGCATGCAGTGTGCGGAATTCACACAACGAGCGTCCCTAGTCTCTGGTCTCATGAACATAACACATTCTTCGCTTTAAAACAAAAGTTCTTTTCACTCCACGTATAAGAAGGAAAGCGCCGAGTAAATAATTGTTTCCATTCGATAACGTCTCAAACATGGCAGCTCCGCCGCGCTGGCTCAGAGTAACTCTAGCGCTTCTTCACAGGCAAAGTTGTTCTCACTGAAACGTTTTATCTAAATCCTACCAAATTAAGTCTTCTAAGGTACTTATCGATTGTTTGAAAACGCTTGTTATAAGATTTTATTACTACTTATTCATCACGAAGATCTACATGAATACAGATGATATACCGCTCGTTGCATTTATTGCTCCATAAAACCGTCTTCAACAGAGAAGCTCCGCAGCCCCCGTAACAGTCACGAAATATATATATATATATATATATATATATATATATATATATATATATATATATATATATATATATTGTAATACATATGTTACAGTGCGTTGCCACGTCATACAATACCTTGTTGGCCCAGGACCCATAATCGACAAGGAAGTACACGGTTTCCATTAACGGGGGTGGACAAAAATGTGGAAACCCAAAGGGATAGCACATCATCACGCCTGATACGGTGTAGGAAAAGCGTTGGCAGTCAAACAACCTTCCAGTCGCATCGAAATATATGAATACCGATTGAGTACGGTTTTCAAGGCAATCTTGCACCATTATTCCTGCAAAATATTACCAAGTGGAAGTAAAAATGATGGAAGTTGATAGCAATCTCTCAACGTTATCTCCAAAATAGACTAAAGAGGCTCAGTTATTTTAAGATCCGGCGACTGTGGTGGCCAGATGACCAGGGGAGATGCTACGTTTCATCCTCGTACTTTCAAAACCAGTTCTGGACGATGCGAGCTTTGTGAACAAGGCACGTGTCATCTGGGAACATAACATCTTCATTGAGGAACCGTGGTAGACACCCGATTGGCCAAAATGGTCACATATTCCTTGGCAGTAACGAGACGTTGCAGAGTAACCTTGGGGCCCATGGAGTTTCACGATATGGCACCCATACCATCACCAAACCTGCGCCAAGTTTCTCTCTACAGACGTAAACAGGGCCACAAGCTGGAAACAGTGTGCAATTGGTTTTATGGCTACCGCACCACAATTGCATTTTTCGGACATATTGGAATCCCAGTTAGCCCTGCAGTGTCCATCTTATAGAGCTACTTCCGCGTTGTTTTGGTGCTGACAGCGTTCGCATGTGTGGCAGTTGTTTTCGCAACCCTCTTATTTTTCGTCGTAATCCTCTTAGATAACCGCGTGTCACAATCACTCAACACTCTCTTCCGTCCACTTGTTGACTTGGCGGATGATGTTTCTTCTGCTTTCCCTCAATGTGGTATAAATATTCGACACGCTGCCTTTTGAAACACAAAACATATCGGCTGCCTTCTTGGTTACGGAAGCGCCAACGACACATAACACTGTTCCGACCACGCCTGCACTGAAACGTATAGAAGGTATTGCAGAGGTGGTGGTCGTGGCCAAATACAACATCGTAACCTACAGTCTCGTCTAGCATCTGAATTTATGTTCAAACATTCATTTCATTTCCATGTTTGCCCAATCCCTCAATATTCTTGAGTGAACGCCCAAAATATGAGCTGTCGCATTGCGCTACGCGCTGAGAGCTGTTACAGGCATCCCGATATTGAACTGAGACTTGAAGCAACACCGTCTTTCCTCAAACATTCTCATATCCCTCCCTTTGCTTGGAAGACAATAGTCGATGACGCGCGCCAAGTATTAAGCTCGATGTCACAACTGTTGGCCTAAAATGACAAAAGATGTAGAAAAACTGATCACTTCTAGCCCACAATTACTCGCATTTCATGCAGCAGCACTCAATTGTTTCGCGTCAGGCTGAGCAGCATGAAATAAGCTCTGTTTGTAGTCCATTCTCGAAGTCAATGTGGCTGGTAAAAGTCCAGAATTACTCCAATTTTACATATGTGTTGAATGTTGTTGTGGTGGACTTTTAGTCCAAAAACTGATTCAGTGTAGCACTCAATGCTAGTCTAACCTGTGGAGATCATTTCATCACCGCGTAACTACTGTAGCTTACACCCATTTAAACCAGTGAATTACTGTCTTGCTTTGGTTTCACAAGCATCCCTGCTGGGCTGGTCAAACTAAACGAAACTAAAGAGAAACAACAAAATACCAAACAAAGAGATGAATGGACAAGGGCTGTATCATCAGACCACCACGACCCTACTTGACTAATGGGTCTGAGAGAACCCATAGAGGTGAGGGGGGTATGTTGCATCAGAGAGAAACAACGATTCCATCCCCGCTACCACTATCCTCAACTGTCGTCTGTTTGCTCTCTCATCTGAAAGACGAGAAGGCAGACGTATAAAATCTTCGCCCATAATAAGGCTCCCATATTGCAGTGGAATCTGGATGGATTTAGTTTTCGTATAGAGGAATTAACACGTTTGACACATGGCAGACGCCTGTTCCCTAGTCCTAAGGGTACTCACTTTAAATAGTCTGCCAACTCGGTACTACGGAGCTATAGCTCCTACAAAATGAATTTTATTAATTAGAAGAGGGCTGAAGAAGACGAGGCCATATTCGTCTATGACTTATACCGCTCTATGCTTCTCCTCCTCAATATCGGCCTGCAAGCAGCTGCTGCAGTAAGGCGTTTCTCTATAAGATGACACTGTACCCCTAATACCAGCCCGCTAATGACGATATAGTTGCTGGGGCCGTCATGGAACTTATTGCACTTCTCCAAAATGACTGTTATTGTCTGTGATATTCCAAACGATGCACGTATCCTCTGTGTGATAATAAAGAACAGTCACTTCAAAACAACTACCGAAAGCAAAGAAGCGGAGGCAGGCAGATGATCTCAAAGAAATCCTGGCTAAAATGAGTTTGTCACAAGACTTGGACTCGCATTGTTCTTCTTAGGACAGTCAAAATACCAGAAGGTTTTATAAATATATAACATAAATGTATCAGAGAGGAAAAATTGTTCATTTTGACTTACGTACCATTGCACCGTCATGCTTATGGACAGGCTACGTACGTACTAACGCTAATCAAGAATGCACATCTTCGCTCTTTATCTGATCTCAATGACATCCACGAAGTTACAATAAAAATTGGAGAGAAAATAGTAATTAATATATAAAACCCGCCAGCTTTCTCTTGATCTCCATAAGTAAACTCGGTAGCACAAAACTCAGCCATATGTCGCAGTCATTTTAACATTCACCATTCTCAATGGAGGGTTAAGGAAAGTGATGAAAATGTTGAAGACATTGTAAATAGGGGATGAAGATAGTAGCTTATGTTAGGTGTTTAATGCAAAGGATAAATGAAAATTGTATCAGCAATCTAGCGATAGAAATATAATCCCAATCTACGTTTTGTAACGACTAATGAAAATGAATTACCTCTCCAAAGATCGCGATTCGTATTAAAAGAGTTCCTATACAGCCAACACCGTCCAATCTTGATTGAAGTAGTGACAAATATCTCACAAGTATATTCTCTTCTACGACCTAAATGGAATTTAGCAACGAGGGCTGTATTTGCTAGAAATCAGGACAAATGTCATGCCTGTATTCCACAAAAGCAAAACACTATAAGAGGCTAGTTGGAGATATGATAAGCGCAGCAAAGACGGCAGTCTCCAGGGGTACTGAAAAAATATACTCGTGGTTGGAGCTTCGTGATGACTGGGCGTTGTGTGCTGTCCATAGGTTAGGTAGGTTTAAGTAGTTCTAAGTTCTAGGGGACTGATGACCATAGATGTTAAGTCCAATAGTGCTCTGAGCCATTTGAACCATTTTCCTGGTTGGAATGAAATTAATGACAACATGATGAACTGCAGAAAGGAAGGACCTGGAAATAGCGGATAACCTGCTTCACGATCTACATATAGCCAGACCTACAAGCCAAATACAGAGTGTTCAGTCACTCAGTTTTAAAATATCAATTAGAGAAGCATGATCATCACTAAGGAAGTTAAATGGAAACAAAATTAAAGTAAGGAACATCAATCATATTCCTGCTAATAGGATTTGGTCACATTAATTTTACTGTCCACATCAAGGGCACCAAGGGATAGAACTCAAACAAGATACATGAGACGCAAACTTAATTGGTCAGAAAGGATGCTATTGAATATTCTGAGTTCTCAAGAACTTTTTGTGTATCTGACATTTCTGCTGCACTTAAAACTGTAAAACCGGGAAAGTCACCGGTAAATGATGGAATCTTCTAGACAGTAGTAACTACACAAACAGATGGCTGGAGGATTTCTCCTCTAACGTTATGATTTCTGATTCACTCTCATAAAACACAAAGTGGTCAAGTATCATGACAGTACTAAAGCTCGGCAAGCCATCAGACCAGCGTAAGGGCTATCTCCCAGTCGCACTACTGAGCACTATTTGTAAGTTCCTTCAAAGAATTCTCTACAATCGGATTAGTCCAGTCGCCTTCCAGAATCTTCTCCTTGAGCAAGCTGGATTGCGACCAGGACGGAGCTAAGCAGATTCAATCTTATCTTTAACAATATTTATTGAAGCAGGATACCAAATGAAGCAGAAATCATTAGGTGGTTTCGTCGATTTAAGTGAAGTATAAGACAAAGTTTGGAGGTGTTGACTGCTTTAAAAATTATTACAGATTTTCCATACAGACCGACAGTTAAAGTAATTGAGAACATGTTAGCTGAAAGGATATTTACAGAAACTGTGGGAAAAGACACTAACTGTCCTAAAGTACTGAATAATGGCTTACCACAGGGATCTGTCCCTGACATCTCTTCTTTAACTTATACATACCAGATATTTTTCCAACACAATCCAGAAAATATGGGTATGCGGACGACAAAGCAATAAGTACCCAGTGCCAGACCTTTGAAACAACTGAAGCAATACTCACTTCTGATACAGATATCTCAAGCCAATATTTCTGTAAAGGGAGTTTATAACCAGACTCTAATAAAACCGAAGTTTCATGTTTCCATCTGTGGTGTCACCGCCAGACACCACACTTGCTAGGTGGCAGCCTTTAAATCGGCCGCGGTCCGGTAGTATACGTCGGACACGCGTGTCGCCACTATCAGTGATTGCAGACCGAGTGCCGCCACACGGCAGGTCTAGAGAGACCTCCTAGCACTCGCCCCTGTTGTACAACCGGCTTTGCTAGCGATGGTTCACTGACAAAATACGCTCTCATTTGCCGAGACGATTGTTTAGCATAGCCTTCAGCTATGTCATTTGCTATGACCTAGCAAGGCGCCATATTCAGTTATTACTTACATTGTGAATCATGTACCGTCAAGAGCGACGTTCATCATTAATGGATTAGAGTTAAGTATTCCACCAGCTACGTCCGTTTTTCGAAATTATAATTTCCTTCTCCTACTCCAGACCTCACGCCAGCCTGCGTGAGCTAAAACGCGTGCATTTCGGCCTCCTCTAGTAACACGGTGTTGGCTCTCCTGCCAACCACAACATTCGTGACGAGGCAAAACCGCGTTCTTATCGATATTGCCCTGATTTACTTGTGTAATGGCTTCGCCACGATCTCCAGATGTACTGTCCGAATTTTATCGCTTACAGAATCAGCAGACGCAGGCCTTACTGGATGCCCTTGGACAGCTTGTCCAAGGCCCACGTGCGATGCAAAACGATGCGGCAGCAGCCGCTCCATTGCTAACGTAGCCACAACACGCAGTTGCACCAACTTTTCGACCTTTTGATGCTGCACTGGAAAGCTAGACGAAGTGGTCACACCAATTTGGATTCCATCTCGCCGCCTACAGAATTCAAGGTAACGAGCGGCAGCCTTTTTTGTTATCATCAGTTGGGGTGGACACATACCATTTGATAGTCAAATTATTTCCCCGACGCTATGTAGCAACTCTGTCCTACGAAGAAAATTTGTCTGAATTAGATGCATATTTCAAAGAATCAGTCAATGTAGTTGCAAAACGGTATACCTTCTTTCGTACAAAACGTACGGCAGGTCAGACTAATCGGGAGTGGGTTGCAACCTTGCAAGGCCTTACTAGGAATTGTGTTTTTGAGTGTTAATATGGACTCCCTTATTCAGTTACTATGGTACGTGATGCAATTGCACAGAACGTTTCTGATGTTCCTATAAGGGAACAGATTTTGAAACTAGTCAGTCCCTCCCTTCAACAAGTGATGGACATATTGGATCAGCAGGACACCCTTGACTTTGCTCAGGAATCATTTGAAACTTCACCAGCTGTGTGTCAGTTTAACCGTCCTGCTGGGCGAGCTGCATGGAGCAGTAAACAGCCCTCGCGCCCGGCCACACTGCTGCCACCAGCGCCAGGCTCTCAGCCATGTGTGCCATGCCGTCAAGCAAATGCAGTGCTCAAATCCTGCACGCGGTGCGCTACTAGACATTCGCGTGAGAATTGCCCGTCATGCCAAGCTATTTGCTTTTATTGTAATAAAAAAGGACATGTTCAGAGTGTTTGCCAGAGGAAGCTCAGATCGGAAGCTCAAAACCATTCCAGGCCCTTTGCTTCGCGCCGGAATCAGAATCAAACCAAGGATACTCAGGCTAGCCAAACTTCGCCAATGGAAATTCATGTAGTTCATTCAACTCCGCCCAGTGCCACTCTCTAACAGTGACTGTGTTCGTCCCACAAATAGTGTGGATCGACATCGCCGGAACTCCTGTCAAGTCGCAAGTGATTTTGTACCAGTGTCAGTTCACATTGAACGAGACAGCCGCTCTTGTCGTCAGCAGGACAATAAACTTTTTGTGGACTTGGACATTAACGGCAAAGTGATACTATTCCAGCCTGATACAGGGGCTGCAGTTTCACTGATCAATCAAGACACAAACTGCTGGGCACACCTCCATTGTGTGCTGCAAATGTTAAGTTAACTACCTATTCAGATCAATAGATCCCTGTGTTAGGACAGTGCAGCCTTCTTGCAACATACGAAGGACAGACAAAACTTGTGTCATTTTACGTCCTTCATTCTTCTTCTGCAGTGAACTTCTTTGGTTTCGATTTATTTCAGTTGTTTAACTTGTCTATAGTACATCAGGTCCTATCAGTGAACCAGACTGTGCCTTCAGACAGTGTTTCTCATGTATGTGAAGAATTTGCAGATAATTTTGCACCGGGCCTTGGTTGCGCTAAGATTTATAAAGCACATTTGGAATTGAAATTACACGCGCAACCGAAATTTTTCAGAGTGCGCAATGTTCCCCACGCATTGCGCGATAAGGTCGCTAAAACATTACACAATTTGGAATCACAAGGTGTAATTGAACGTGTGCAGGCTTCTCTCTGGGCATCACACTTAGTAATTTTGCCAAAACCTTCCGGAAAATTGAGACTTTGTGTGGACTTCAAGGCAACAGTGAATCCACAACTAGTGATTGCAACTTTTCCTTTACCCCGCCCGTAAGATCTTTTTGACAAACTGTGCCCGGGTAAATATTTTTCGCAGTTGGACCTAGCAGATGCGTACTTGCAAATACCGGTGGACGAAGAATCCCAGCGCGTTTTGGTGGTTAACACGCATCTTGGTTTGTATCGATTCAAACGACTGTCATTCTGGTGTGCATCCGCCCCTGCATTGTTTCAGCAATATCTACAAACTGTTTGTGCGTCGGTCCCTACTGCAACAAACTATCTGGACGATATTGTGATCTCCGGAAAGACGGAGGAAGAACATTTAGCCAATCTAAGATTATTATTTCAGGTCTTGCGAGAAAATGGTCTTCGTTTGCGGAAGGACAAATGTGTGTTTTTTGCTCTTGACTTGGCATACCTGGGACATGTACTCAATGCCCAAGGCATACATCCCAGTCCCGAGCACCCCCGTGCCATACGAGACCTGCCTTCCCGCAGAATTTGAAGCAGCTACAGAGTGTGCTGGGAAAAATCTACTATTATCACCGATATGTTCCACACGCCTCTTCCATTTCAGCTCCACTTCATCGCTTACGCCGTATAGGTGTTCCGTTCGTCTGGACGGCGGAATGCGAACGCGCCTTTCGCCAGTTGAAATCAGCGTTGCTTTACAATACTTTCCTTACGCCATTCGATCCCCAGAAGCCCCTTTTGTTGATGGTAAATGCCTCGGATTTCGGGATCGGTGCTGTGCTTGCGCACAAAGATGGATCGCACGATCGCCCTATTGCCTTTGCGTCCAAATTGCTCTCGTCTGTGCAAAGAAATTATTCACAGATCGAGAAAGAAGCATTGGCTCTCGTATTTGGTGTTACAAAGTTTTATGATTTCTTGTATGGGCGTCACTTTACCATCGTCACAGACCACAAATCTTTGACATCGCTTTTTCATCCGAACTAGCCTGTACCTCCACATACAGCGCAGAAACTCATTCGCTGGTCTATTTGCCTCTCGCAGTACCGCTACGATATCTTGTATCGGTCCACTGCTAAGCACGGAAACGCCGATGCGTTGTCCCGTTTACCTGTTGCTAAGGATAGAGCATTCGATTCCTCCGAACTTGCTTGCATGTTCATTGATTCGGAAACCGATGACGTGGTCGAATCGATTCCGATTGATTTTTGTCGTGTAGCTACAGCTACAGCTGCCGACCCTGTCCTTGCTACCGTTTTGTGTTTTGTTGCTACGCTATGGTCCATGTCAAAGTCATGGATCGGGGATCCTATGGTTCGCCGATTTTTTGCTCACTGGGGGAGGCTTTTTGTACGACGTGGTGATTTGTTGTTGTGTTCTGATAATGATCAGTCCAGGGTCGTGGTACCACGTTCGTTACATTCCTCTGTCTTATAGCTTCTCCACCAAGGACATTGGGGTATAGTGAGAACGAAACAACTTGCTCGTCAGCACTATACTTGGTTCGGAATCGATGCTGCTATTACGAATATGTGCTCTTCTTGCATGGTGTGTGCCGAACAACAATCAGCACCACCGCGGAAATTCTTTGCATTTCCAAAAGCCACTTCCCCTTGGCAACGCTTACACATCGATTTTGCTGGTCCATTCTGGAATGCTCGATGGTTGGTTGTGGTAGATTCATTTAGTAATTTTCCTTTGGTTGTCCGGATGTCTTCCACGACGTCATCTGCCACCATCCAAGCGTTATCTGCTATCTTTTGCATTGAAGGTCTTCCACAGACTATTGTTTTCGACAATGGCCCACAATTCATGTCCGCAGAATTTCAATCATTCTGCAAAGCCAATGGTCTTCAACATCTGACGTCCGCGCCGTTTTCGGTACAGTTAAACGGTGCCGCTGAACGATTGGTCAGGACTTTCAAGTCACAGATGTTGAAGTTGAAAGAGTCGTATTCTCGGGAGGACGCGTTACTGCTCTTTTTGTCGTCGTAGCACTTTCAGCCTCGAAATGGTCGCTTACCAGCTGAGTTGCTCCACGGTCGCCCTCATTGAACCTTGATGTCTTTGCTACATCCACCGCATCAGGTTCCTGTGCAGCGGCAGACACCTGCTTTTGCTCTAGGCGACGTTGTCTACTATCGCCCGTATCGAGGTTCACGGCGTTGGCTCGAAGGGCGCTTTCTTTGCTGCCTCGGCCGCGCTATGTATCTGGTTTTGGGGGCATCTGGTGAGGTGCGTCGGCATCTCAATCAGCTGCGCCTCTGTCGTCGCACGGGATCTGCCGCTCCCCGTCTGCTTTCAGCGACGGTGCCATCCGGTCAGCGCCCTGGGGACCCATCTACTGGCTCGCCTCAGCCCCATGTATTACCGACACTGCCTTCCATTTTGCCCCTTGGCGACGCGCCGCCGCCGCCGCCTGTTCTCCCGCCGGCGACGCCCGCAGTAGACGCTTCGCTGCAGCCGCCGGGCGCCTCCCTGGGTCACGCGCCACCGATCGCTTCCCGGGACCAGTTGTCCTCCGACATGGATCTCTTGACCGCTCCGGACCATGTGTCGTCTTCGCCCGTCAGGTGCCCCGGCCCGATGGAGGTCGACCCTTCGGCCCCTCCTGTCACTCTACTGGCGCATACATCGCATGTTGGTGTGCACCCTGCGGCAGGTTTTCAGGCGTTTCCTAGCTCCCCGCGGTCCGAATGGCAGGGTGGGGGTGGCACAGCCTCGCCTGTTGTTAGGCTCCCCACCTCGTCGCATACGTCAACATGGGGTCCTCCCCTCGCCGGGCGGAAGCCTTATACCACTACCGTACGCCAATTGTGGGGGAGGAATGTGGTGTCACCGCCAGACACCACACTTGCTAGGTGGTAGCCTTTAAATCGGTCGCGGTCCGGTAGTATACGTCGGACCCGCGTGTCGCCACTATCAGTGATTGCAGACCAAGCGCCGCCACACGGCAGGTCTAGAGAGACTTCCTAGCACTCGCCCCAGTTGTACAACCGACTTTGCAAGCTATGGTTCACTGACAAAATACGCTCTCATTTGCCGAGACGATAGTTTAGCATAGCCTTCAGCTACGTCATTTGCTGTGACCTAGCAAGGCGCCATATTCAGTTACTATTGATATTGTGAATCATGTACCGTCAAGAGCGACGTTCATCATTAATGGATTAAAGTTAAGTATTCCACCAGCTACGTCCGTTTTTCGAAATTATAATTTCCTTGACCTGTTCCAGATCTCACGCCAGTCTGCGTGAGCAAAAACGAGTGCATTTCGGCCTCTTCTAGTAACACGGTGTTGGCTCTCCTGCCAACCACAACACCATCTGTCCAACAGATTGGCCCACAGGATTTTAGACGTCTATTAAGTGACACACAAGTCTCATCATAACATGCATCCAAAATACCTTGGGATCACGTTAATAGACACTTTCTTTTAAGGATCACTTCATACGAACATCTGCTAAGCTTAGATGCTGAAACAACAGTCTAGATAAACTCTGTGTCATTCATTAAGAATCGTCAGAACACGCTCTTCAGACATCAGCACTCGAACTGGTATACTCAGGTGCAGAGTATTGTTCGCCTGTCTGGCATAATAGTCCATACGTAAAGGAGATAGACGTAAAACTTAACGAGGCAATGTGCAGTGTTAATGAGTCATCACTATCTGCTCCTTCATAAAGTTTACCTATCCTGAGCTACATTCCATCTCCTGATATCATACAGAAGAGAGAGCTACTTCGTGAATATGAGAAGAACACTGATTAACACCAACCTTGCAATACTGAACGGTGTATTCCCTGCGGATCGATAAAGACTAAGATCAAGATATCACACTCTTATCACAGCTAGGTCTCTCAAGGAAACTGAATACAATACCATCGATGAATGGGAACACTGGTGGCAACAAAACCGTCATCCATAATGCTTGAAGCTGCCTTGCATCCAAAAGGAACCCCCTGGATTGCCCAGCCTCGGGCAATATGGACTACCCTGAGCCGTATCCGAACGGTAAATAGAAGATGCGCTGACACTGTTTATAACTGGGTCAAATATTCAACACCATCGTGTGACTGTGGTGTGGAAAGACAGACAGTTGCTCAATGTACTTACAAGAGTTCTTTAGAAGATATCATGACAACGACGAGCTATGTGATAAAAATTATAAAAGACTTTGGAATCCTAATAGAGATATTGTCATTTGTGCTATTTTATACAGGAAATCTAAATGTGTAGTATTGTACACTTGTATTGCCATACGATAAATAAACAAATACCCGCCCATTACTCATTTGTGGAGACTCTGTGGCACATTATCTCCTGTGTGGATATTCTACCGGCCCCTTCCTTAAACCAAAGAAGCATCAAACAAGCAGTTGTAATTGTCGAAGCGTCATCTTAATTAGATGAGTAGAAAGTCTTTCCACCATATCGTAAATCGTCACCTTGTCTCTATCCTTGAGAATAGGAAGCTTCTGGGACTTTCTCAAAGTGAGCTGAAGAGGTATCGGTCCATCGTAAACAACCCTACACTGCTCGAAACAGTTATACAACAGACTTTTCTATAAATACAGCGTCAAATAGGCATCTTTATTGATAAAGACTAGGCGTATGATACTACACTATTGGCCATTAAAATTGCTACACCAAGAAGGAATGCATATGGTAAACGGGTATTCATTGAACAAATATGTTATACTAGAACTGACATGTGATTACATTTTCACGCAATTTGGGTGCATAGATCCTGAGAAAACAGTACCCGGAGCAACCATCTCTGGCCGTAATAACGGCCTTGATACGCCTGGGCATTGAGTCAAACAGAGCTTGGATGGCGTGTACAGCTACAGCTGCCTAGCCAGCCGGAGTGACCGTGCGGTTCTAGGCGCTACAGTCTGGAACCGCGCGACCGCTACGATCGCAGGTTCGACTCCTGCCTCGGGCATGGCTGTGTGTGAAGTCCTAAGGTTAGTTAGGTTTAAGTAGTTCTAAGTTCTAGGGGACTGATGACCTCGGCAGTTAAGTCCCATAGTGCTCAGAGCCACTTGAACCATTTGAACAGCTGCCCATGCAGCTTCAATACGGTACCACAGTTCATCAAGAGTACTGACTGGCGTAATGCGACGAGCCAGTTGCTCGGCCACCATTGACCAGTCGTCTTCAATTGGTGAGAGATCTGGAGAATTTGCTAGCCAGGGCAGTAGTCGAACATTTTCCGTATCCAGAAAGGCCCGTACAGGACCTCCATCTTGCGGTAGTACATTATCCTGCTGAAATGTAGGGTTCCGCAGGGATCCAATGAAGGGTCGTAACACACCTGAAATGTAACGTCCACTGTTCAAAGTGCCGTCAATGCGAACAAGAGGTGACCGAGACGTGTAACCAATGCCACCCCATTCCATAACACTGGGTGATACGCCAGTGTAGCCATGACGAATAAACGCTTCCAATGTGCGTTCACCGCTATGTCGCCAAACACGGATGCGACCGTCATCATGCTGTAAACAGAATATGGATTCATCCGAAAATATGACGTTTTGCCATTGGTGCACCTAGGTTCGTCGTTGAGTACACCATCGCAGGCGCTCCTCTCTGTGATGCAGCGTCAATGGTAACCGCAGCCATGCTCTTCGAGCTGATACTCCGTGCTGCTGCAAAAGTCGTCGAACTGTTCGTGCAGATGGTTGTTGTACAAACGTTTCCATCTGTTGACTTAGGGATCGAGACGTGGCTGCACGATCCGTTACATCCATGCGGATTGATGCCTGTCTTCTCGACTGCTAGTGATACGAGGCCCTTGGGATCCAGCACGGCAATCCGTATTACCCTCCTAAACCCACCGATTCCATATTCTGCTAGCGGTTTAATGTTCTCAGTAAGGAGTCCGGTGGAGTGTTCCAGACTTGACGACAGTTTTGCAGTCTTTTATTCCTATTCCAGTCCAGCGACAGCGAAACTTCCTGCGTACCATTACAAAACCGAAAAAAAGGGCTGCAAATGCTCACTTCCGATTTCCTAATGATAGCTGTGTGTGTGTGTGTGTGTGTGTGTGTGTGTGTGTGTGTGTGTGTGTGTGCGTGTGCGTGTGTGGTGGTATATGTTGCTTTTAACAGTTGTAGTTGGCATTTTAGTAGACCTAATCACCACATGAGGCGTACAGTTATAAATGTCTAAGAGTCAGTGTGATTTCTATGCCTTAACTAGCAGACCTGCCTCAATGAAGAGTGCCTCATCGCACCGAACATTTTAACTTGCCTTCAGCACAAGGTCATGGGCAGCAGACAGAGATCGTTGGACACAGTTCCACAAAGCTTGTGAACAATGGTTGCAGGCTTTCTTTATTTTTATTTAGTCTTCTTGTTTGTTAGTTGCGGCCCACCACATCTTCCTCTCCTGTGTTAACCTCTTCATTTCAGAGCAAGACTGGCTCCCTGCCCCCTCAGTTAGTCGCTGGATGTGTTCAAGTCTCTGTTTGCCCTTATAATTTTTACTTCCTGCAGCTCCTGCTAATACCATTGAGGTTACGCCGTAATGCTTTAACACATGTTGAGTCATCCTGCCTTTTTTTCTTGTTGATGTTTCCCATATATTCCTTTCTTTGCCTATTCTGCAGAGAACTTCGTCATTCCTTATATTAGTCCAGTTGATTTTCAACATTCTTTTGTAGCACCACGTCTTAAACGCTTTGATCCTCTTCTGCACAGGTTTTCCCATGATCCACCACCATACAATGATGGCTCCATATGTACATTTTTAGAAATTTGTTTCTCAAATTAAGGTTGATTTGATACCAGGAAGCTTCTTTTGGCGAAGAATTTCCTCATTTCCGGTGATAGTCTGCTTTTAATTTCCTCCTTCTTCGTCCGCCAAGGGCTATTTTACTTCCAAGGAGGCAGAATTTCTTAATTTCGTCTACTTCAAAACCACCAATTTTGATCTTAAATTTCTCGCTGTTCTCATTTCTGTTACCTCTCATTACTTTCGTCTTTTTTTTCAGTTTACTATCAATCCATATTCTGCACCCATTAGACTGTACACTCCGTTCAGCACATCCTGTAATTCTTCCTCAATTTTACTGACAACAGCAATGTCACCACTTCATGAATTGTCAAGCGTGAAGTTATAACTGCCTGCCTGGTGCTTTTATCTTTCCTAAACCAAAACCAGTCGTCATATAATCATCCGAAACTTGCTTTTCCGTTCTTCTGTACATTGTCATGAGTAATTTTTCACTGATAGTCGGCCACATCTACTGGATCCGCAAGCATATAGGAAGTTGAATAAGGAACCCACTAACAACGTTCTCAGAACTGTGTCGCGGTTAATAAAAAAGTCCTCCATTGAAGAGAGTGTACAGAAAGGTCTCTGCAATTCGGTTGCGCTACCACCGAGGCTTTATGGATTGCCCAAAATTCATAAAGAAAATGTGCCTTTAAGACCGATACTAAGCGCCATTGGTTCGCCCACCTACTCGTTAGCCAAGTTTTTGACTACGCTGTTAAAACCACATGTGGGCCGTTCGGACTCTAATATAAAGAATTCGACACATTTCTTCAGCAGATTGCATGGCATAGTGGTCCAGCCGGAAGACATATTGGTCAGCTTGGATGTGGTATCGCTGTTTACCATTATTCCACTTAATGATGTATCGGAACAGCTGGATCGAATTTTTCCTGCCGATATTTTAGAACTGTTTAAGTGTTGTTTGACGACCACATACTTCAAGTGGAATGAACAGTTATATGAGCAAACGGGTGGCGTGGCTATGGGAAGCCCCCTAAGTCCCGAAATTGCAAACTTCTTTATGGAGAAATTCGAGGAACAGGCCTTAGGTACTGCCAGCAAGAAACCAAATGTATGGTTCCGATACGTGGATGACACGTTTGTGCTGTGGAGACATGGTAGGGAGGAACTAAGCCGGTTCCACGAACATCTGAACAGTATAAACTCGAGAATTCAGTTTACAATGGAGGAGGAGGTAGACGGCAAATTACATTTCCTCGATGTGCTTGTTTTTAGAAACGAAAATGGTAGTTTGGGCCACTCAGTGTACCGCAAACCCACGCACACGGACCGTTATTTGCACCGGGATTCGAACCACCACCCACAACAGAAGCGGGGTGTCATCAAGACGTTAGCGGACAGAGCTAGAAATATTTGTGAACCTGAGTTGCTCGACGCTGAGATGGAACATCTCCACAATGCACTAATGAAGAACGGATATTCGTCCGCCGAAATAAAACGTGCGTTGAGGCAGCCACGCAGAAATCATACTGACGTACAGGCTACTGCAAAATCTAAGGTTTTCCTGCCGTTTGTTAAAAATGTAACGGAAAGAATAGGGAGGATCTTGACGAAGCGGAATATTACCGTAATTTACAAGCCTACCAGGAAGATACAGGAATACCTTAAGCCTGCCAAGGACGCTCTCAAACCATTGGAAAAATATGAAGTGTATAGGATCCCATGCATCTGTTGTGATGTTTATGTGGGTACCACTAAAAGAACTGTGTCTAAACGTTTGGAAGAGCACAAGGGAAATTGTAGAAGAGGAGAAACGGAACGATCAGCTGTTGCGGAGCATGCTTTCCAGCCTGGAAACCACAATATTCGTTTCGAGGAGACGCAAGTACTAGCGGCCACGAGCGGATATTACGAAAGGCTCTACAGGGAGGCAATCGAAATCCCTAAACACTCAAATTATTTCAACCGAAAGGAGGAGGGCGTCAAATTAAACGGTATATGGATGCCGGTGTTAAAGAAGATGTGTACCACCCGTCCACTACTGGGTGATGGCAACGGCGATCGACGGTGACGGACAGCGGCCAATTGCATTGACGTTTTCAAAACACGTGACGTCACGCCGCGGCGCGGGGGCGCGCGGACACGGAATTTAGCGGCAGTCAGTAGCGAGCAAGTGTGTGTGTTGGACCTTCCATCAAGCTACGGACCCCCTTGAAGATGTCTCCCGCAGTCGGAGACGAATCGTTGGGAATCACCACAGATTTCATCAACCGACCACGGCATAACAGCCCGGATAATTACAATGGACATGATATTTCCGGCCGTGAAAGTCTACATTTTAGTATCATAGGCCCTCTGTTGTCCCGTATCTATATTAACGACGTAGGAGACAATCTCAGTAGCCCTCTTAGATTATTTGTATATGGTGCTGTCATTTACCGTCTTTTAAAGTCGTCAAAGGACCAAAACGAATTGCAAAATTATTTAAACAAGAAATCTGTGTGGTGCGAAAAGTGGCAATTGACCCTGAATAAAGAAAAAAATGGTTCAAATGGCTCTGAGCATTATGGGACTTAACTTCTGAGGTCATTAGTCCCATAGGCTTAGAACTACTTAAACCTAACTAACCTAAGGACATCACATACACCAATGCCCAAGGCATTCGAACCTGAGACCGTAGCGGTCGCGCACTTGCAAACTGTAGCGCCTAGAACCGCTCGGCCACTTCGACCGGCCAATAAAGAAAATTGTGAAGTTATTCGCATGAGTACTAAAAGATATCCGCTAAATTTAGATTACGCGATAAGTCACACAAACCTGAAGGCTGTAGACTCAACTAAATACTTAGGCATTACAATAACCAATAACCTAAGTTCGAACGATCACATAGATAATATTGTGGGTAGAGCACACCAAAGGCTGCGATTCATTGGCAGAACACTCAGAAGGTGCAACAGATCTACTAGAGAGACTGCTTACACTGCACTTTTCAGTCATATTCTGGAGTATTGTTGTGCGGTGCCGGATCCGTATCAAGTGGAACTAACGGATGACATCGAAAAAGTTCAAAGAAGGGCGGCTCGTTTTGTATTATCGTGAAATAGGTGAGCTAGTGCCACAGACATGATACGTGAATTGGAGTGACAATCTTTAAAACAAAGGTGGTTTTCGTTGCGACGGAATCTTCTCATGAAATTTCAATCACCAGTTTTCTCCTCTGATTGCGAAAACATTCTGTTGGAACCCACCTACATAGGGACAAATGTTCATCACGATAAAATAAGAGGAATCAGGGCTCGCACAGAAAAACTTAAGTGCTCGTTTTTACCACGCGCCTATCGGGAGTGGAATGGTAGAGAGGCAGCTTGAAGGTGGTTCATGGAACCCTCTGCCAGGCACTTAACTGTGAATAGCACAGTAATCACGTAAATGTAGATGTACACTCCTGGAAATTGAAATAAGAACACCGTGAATTCATTGTCCCAGGAGGGGGAAACTTTATTGACACATTCCTGGGGTCAGATACATCACATGATCACACTGACAGAACCACAGGCACATAGACACAGGCAACAGAGCATGCACAATGTCGGCACTAGTACAGTGTATATCCACCTTTCGCAGCAATGCAGGCTGCTATTCTCCCATGGAGACGATCGTAGAGATGCTGGATGTAGTCCTGTGGAACGGCTGGCCATGCCATTTCCACCTGGCGCCTCAGTTGGACCAGCGTTCGTGCTGGACGTGCAGACCGCGTGAGACGACGCTTCATCCAGTCCCAAACATGCTCAATGGGGGACAGATCCGGAGATCTTGCTGGCCAGGGTAGTTGACTTACACCTTCTAGAGCACGTTGGGTGGCACGGGATACATGCGGACGTGCATTGTCCTGTTGGAACAGCAAGTTCCCTTGCCGGTCTAGGAATGGTAGAACGATGGGTTCGATGACGGTTTGGATGTACCGTGCACTATTCAGTGTCCCCTCGACGATCACCAGTGGTGTACGGCCAGTGTAGGAGATCGCTCCCCCACACCATGATGCCGGGTGTTGGCCCTGTGTGCCTCGGTCGTATGCAGTCCTGATTGTGGCGCCAAACACGCATACGACCATCATTGGCACCAAGGCAGAAGCGACTCTCATCGCTGAAGACGACACGTCTCCATTCTTCCCTCCATTCACGCCTGTCGCGACACCACTGGAGGCGGGCTGCACGATGTTGGGGCGTGAGCGGAAGACGGCCTAACGGTGTGCGGGACCGTAGCCCAGCTTCATGGAGACGGTTGCGAATGGTCCTCGCCGATACCCCAGGAGCAACAGTGTCCCTAATTTGCTGGGAAGTGGCGGTGCGGTCCCCTACGGCACTGCGTAGGATCCTACGGTCTTGGCGTGCATCCGTGCGTCGCTGCGGTCCGGTCCCAGGTCGACGGGCACGTGCACCTTCCGCCGACCACTGGCGACAACATCGATGTACTGTGGAGACCTCACGCCCCACGTGTTGAGCAATTCGGCGGTACGTCCACCCGGCCTCCCGCATGCCCACTATACGCCCTCACTCAAAGTCCGTCAACTGCACATACGGTTCACGTCCACGCTGTCGCGGCATGCTACCAGTGTTAAAGACTGCGATGGAGCTCCGTATGCCACGGCAAACTGGCTGACACTGACGGCGGCGGTGCACAAATGCTGCGCAGCTAGCGCCATTCAACGGCCAACACCGCGGTTCCTGGTGTGTCCGCTGTGCCGTGCGTGTGATCATTGCTTGTACAGCCCTCTCGCAGTGTCCAGAGCAAGTATGGTGGGTCTGACACACCGGTGTCAATGTGTTCTTTTTTCCATTTCCAGGAGTGTAGATGTAATGTTCTGCCTGTTATTATTTCCTGACGACTTTCCCGCTTCATAGGGTTGGATTATGTGACGACTAACGATGGGGGTGTCTCCGTGTCCTTCAGTCTAATATGGATCCGTACTGGAACCCATCCATTACTGCAGAGGAGAGCGCACTGTAGTTTCCAGGCACTCATAATGGTTCAAATGGCTCTGAGCACTATGGGACTTAACATCTGAGGTCATCAGTCCCCTACAACTTAGAACTACTTAAACCTAACTAAGCTAAGGACATCACACACATCCACGCCCGAGGCAGGAGTCGAACCTTCGACTGTAGCAGTCGCGCGGATCCGGACAGAAGCGCCTAGAGCCGCTCGACTACCGCGGCCGGCTCCCAGCCACGCATACTGCTCTTATATGGCTAAATGTTCTCAATTTCTCCAAAGCCTTCAAGTGACCATTTCCGAGGTAATTTATATATAATTTTATTAATTTATAAGCACATGTATAAATTTCTTAATTCTTTAAGGATGTAGGTTGTAACTGTTGTTTCATTTCAGGTTTCAGATACAACTGATGATGGAGTAAAGAGCCCGAAACCGTGGTAGTGCATAGTGACTTTGATCAATAAAGTGTTTTACAACTGTTTCATATTTGTTCACCTTGAACATTTTGCAGAACAGTTATGGTTGTCCCACAAATAAAAAATTTATGCTATTTGATGCCTAGCAGGCATGTTGGTACCAATTTTACATATCTGCGTTGTAAATTAGTCTGGTTGTGTGCTAACGAAATTTATTTAGAAAAGTTTTGAATATAATCTAATCCCCATATATCTAAACGCTATATTTAGACATGACAAGAAACAACAACCAGTGTACGCTAAGAGTCTGAAGTTTAGCAGTTTGCGTACAGGCATCAATAAATTATACAAGAATGGTCATGTTAATTGAAAACTCTATTTAGAAAATTTGCAACTAGGAGCGGTACTTAAGTCTGATCTTTCGATGGTGTCATGTCACATATCATAGGTTTGCTTACTTAGTTAATGAAAAATATTGACATTAGGTAGGAACGTTTGAGTCAAGGTCTGATGGCAGGGTTGGGTACTATGGATATGGTAGAAGATGAGACTCCTCCGAGGTCGGTATATAGTTTCCTCACTGGGTTGCTGAATCGTATCTATATACAGTTGGTTGAGCAGGAGGTAGAGACTTTAAATGAGGAGCTCTCTTTTACCAGTAGTGAGAAATTTTCAAAGAAAAAAGCAGAATGTCTTACTTCTCGTACTACTGTGGCATTAGAATTCTCCAAAATTCTGCCCTTTCAGAAAAACGAGGTGACTCTAAAATTTAATAAAACTATAGTTTCCCGTGATACTTATTAGGTAATCATCATAATACCATTAAGTGCCTAAATAAAAAAATTGAGAACAAACGGAGCGCTTACAATACGACCGGATAATGGAAAAACCACTGTTGTGCTATCTCATGCTGATTCTTAGGAAATAGTTAAGAAATATATCGTGGGCAACAATATTACGCGAGCTAGGTTTGGGACAACTAATAAACTTTTGGAAAGTCAAGCCCGTTTTCTAATGGTATTGATTTAGTGCTGGATGTTAGAAACAGAGTATTACCGACGAGACCCAGAACTCCTATACTCAGAGGGACGTTGAAGATCCCTAAATAATCCACCCCTCTCAGACCACTTATTAGTTCCATAGGAAGTCCAGGCTATCAATTAGGAAGATACCCTAACTGCGTCCTCAACCAGCATTACTGTTACTCTCAGCATTATATGGGTAAGAATCGGAAAGAAATTACACAACTCTGCAAGCAGTTGGGGTTCCACAGGGAGCTAGTTTACCTTCTTTAGATGCCGGGAGCCCCTGAATAAACTAACACATAAGATAAAATTTACTGTGGATTTCATATGTGATGCTGCTTTACCGTTTTTAGGTTTTTTACTAATTTCACATAATGAAGACATTGGGTGTAATATTTGCAGGAAACCATGCACCAAGTATACACTGATAAATAACATCCGCATGCAACCTAGACTCCAAAAATTAGCGGCATTATGATCTATGTTTCATGGGTTACGCTAAGTTTCACTCATAAAGAAAACAGTAATAAGAAATGGGACACTAAAATTTTAACTTACGCTAACGGCTACCCTGCCAAGGCCATGAAAGCCATCGATAAACCATTGGTAAATAAAGAATAGTAATAATGATCTTCAGGCAGCACTCTCATTGCACAGGATACATGTGAGAGGTGTGTTAGGAGTCATATTTAGAGTATTATTTTGGAGAAAGTGGGAGAGTGGTTGTGGGATTTAAATATTAATACTGCTCTCTTTACTGCTCATAATAATGGCCAACATCTTATTCACCATGAGTACGGGTAACCTAAACCATACAGTAGAATAGGCATTTGTTGTGCTGTGTGTCCGCCTTGTGACTGCCGCTACGTCGGCATTGTAACTTAAACAAAGCCAAATCCGCTAGGTATATGTACGTAGAGTTACATAATCGTGAATTAAGCAATATTTAGAAGTATCTCGCTATATTTCACGTCTATGATGAGAGGTTAGCTTTAAACGTTTCGGAAGAGATCGAGATGTTTATATGTGCATTGAACAATCATGACACTGCTCTTGACGACCAAGTTGAGCTCAAGCATGAAGATCTCCTCAGAAACTTTGTGAAATGCTTTCTTTAGTCAGTTTACGAGTTAGTATTCTGTCTTCTCTGCTCCTATTTCTTAATCCTGCCACATCCTTTAATACAGAATCTGTATCTCTTTTATTCCAGTATAAACTGATGGCACAATTATTGTAAAACCTTATAAATGTCTCTTAAAGTTTTTAGTTTCTTTAAACTGTTTAAATTATATTTTAGTCTTACAAGTGTATTACCTTTTACTTTCACTTCTCAGCCTGTCATCTGCTACGTTAGGACTCTTCGACTGTTGGATGCACGTTCGGCAGGCTTATGTTTTAAATGTTTTACCCTTTAATTTTACTGTTTTAAGAACATTATTTGTCGTGTCTTGTTTTTTCTGCTATTTGGTGCAGATTTTGGTAATTGTACTTATTTCTGCTTCTGTTTATTCCGTTATTTATGTTAGCTTTCCATATCATATGTATGCTTCTTTGTTGCACTTATTCCGTTATTAGTGTTACTGCTTTTTGTTATTTGTTTGTTAAGGTGAACATCTCTCGTAACGGACCGCGGACACTTTCGGTTATTCCCTATGTTGCTTTTGCCTTTTTTCTCATTCGCACGGGCATGTACCTGAGTTCTTCTCCGTGCCACGTTATGCGTCCGCTTCACTGTGTTTTATCACGAATGCGACCCAGAGCGTTACTGCTCAGTCCGCTTGCTGTAGCTGCCCGGTTCAGACAGGTGCGCTGTGTCAACGTTTGGTAAGCGTTGGTATCGAATATAGGCCTTCAGCGTGGTACGTCGTATCAGGTTATAAGCTGACCTGCGCTTTCTGTAGTACAGGATCGGTGCTCAGTAGATAGTGGTTTAGCGCGTGACTTCCACCTAATGTTCTGCAGTGGTATTATCGTAACGAACTGAATGTACTACTAGTGACAATTTTGGAAAATGAGGAATTTTACGAGGTCGCGATTGAAAGTTATTCCTTGCAGCCACAGTTAGGGATGTTAAATGACGGTCCACCTACGGTACGTGTTGGCGTATCAGTTGTTAGGGCACGGACATGACATCCTACTACTGATAAATAGGCTGTCGTTCAACCATTTTATATCTCTTTCAGTTTGTAAATGTCAATCTTCAGTTTTTGTAAATTTCTTAGGTCCTTAATGGAGTAGGTCACAAACGTTGTTATACTTTAGATTTCAGATCACCTGATGATGGGACTAAGACCCCGGAACCGTAGTAATGTATTGAGATTTCCCTCAAATAAAACTTCATTTATTTTAAGTATCTACGTTCGACGCTTTTTAGTGAGCACTGGAAAATATTTTTCTTATTCCATCAATCATAACAAATACTTGCAGTATCAGACACTCCCAAGTCGTGTTTATTGAACTTTATGGTTGTAGTAGAGAGGTTCATGGCGCAACAAACGTTTTTAATTGAAAGACAGGCCTTCGTGAAAAGCTCTATCTATAACAGTGGAGACTGTAATTACCAGTCACACAACGCCTCGAACAGAGGATCTAAAATTTCGGCCGTCTGCAAATGCTTTGACTCTTAGTATCCTGTCGTACATTGTATGCGACGTTAATCAAATGGCTCTGAGCACTATGGGACTTAACATCTAAGGTCATCAGTCCCCTAGAAGCTAGAACTACTTAAAACTAACTAACCTAAGGATATCACACACATCCATGCCCGAGGCAGGATTCGAACCTGCGACCGTAGCAGTCGCGCTCTTCCAGACTGAAGCGCCTAGAACCGCTCGGCCACTCCGGCCGGCGACGTTAATTACATTTGCCTTTATCTCAATAAAAATTTGATACAGTCAGCCATCCGCTTGCAGTCTATTATTACACAGATGCGCCGACGAAACTGGTATAGGCATGCTTATTCGTGTACAGAGATATGTAAACAGGCAGAATACGACGGTGCAGTCGGCAACGCCTGGATAAGACAAGTGTCTGACGCAGTTGTTAGATCGGTTACTGCTGCTACGATGGCGGGTTATCAAGTTCTCCAGCCCCTCGTACACTTACGGATTTATGGACAGCCCTGCGGCACTTCTGCGTGCTCTCGGGGGCCCTGCACGTTATTATGCAGGTTTAATAGTATCTTTGGCTCTTTAGTGTATAATATAACAAGCTCGTTGAGTGTTAACGTAAACTGCAGATTTAATTGTCTCGTTGAAGGTGAGTGGCCTGGTTATATCAGTGTATCAACTGATGTATCCTAAATTCAACAAGAGGGGTGTACTGTGTATGCTTTTCAGTGCCCTGGGATCCAACTCAGTGAAGCCTACAGACTGCCTAAAATTATTTCAGTTTTTACGTTGGAGACAGTGGCAATTTCGGAAGCAATTAAGTTTGTATCTTCAACTTTATTGTTAAAGATATTAATCGCGTTCAACTCCTAGAGTGTTCTTAAAAGTGTTCACCACTAACGATGGAATAAAACAACCATCCGTTATATTTTAGATGTGGTACTGGAGTAGTCTCTGCAAACGGAGGGGCCGATAATCATTCTTCATTGGATGCATTTCCACCCTGGACAACGCTATAATGAGTAATTTGACGTATTATATAACAACTCTACCTAAAGGAACTATTCTCTATGTCAGATTATTATGTACAGACTACTTACGTTAAGTCAAGAGTCATGGAAAACCACACTGGAAAAAGATGTGGAACGTGTACCTCAAAAGGAAAGGTGAATGTTGTACGGTGTTACAAAGCCGTGGTTTACGAGGACGCATTTGGACCGATCTACAATTTCTCACATCATTCGACTCCGATTTGTTCAAGTCCCGTTTCCTGCACATCTATCAATATTTACGAATTCCCGTGAGTCAGAAGCTGATGTAACCAACATCTTGTTTGCGTGCCCCATGTTTGACAGTGAACGATAGGAGTCCAAAAGATTTTGATGGGTATAGGTGTCTTCCTTGCTCAATCAGCGTCTTCTCTTTTGGGTTCTAAATACATTCACTAGTATGAAGTGGTTTGATTACCTAGGCTTTCCCGGCGTAATAAGTCACGAAAGTGTCTTCGGGTTTGCTGCTGGATCCTAAAATCAACTTGACTCTAATTGATTTTAGGATCCAGCAGCAAACCCGATGAGACTTTCATGAAGTGGTTGTCAATTTTCTTAAGAGCACGGGGAAAAATCAGCAAAACTCACAATTTCATTTTTCTTTAACGCTTATTATTACAATTAGGATCTAGAATGAACTGATAAAATAAAGGTGGATAGTTTACTTGTGGTTTTATTTGTTGAACTTTTGTTGTGAAAAAATACTGATAACTTGAGCTTTCAGTGCTCTATATACGCATTTTTATATTTTCTCCGTACAATTAGGTATTATATGTAACGTGTGTTCTACATGGCTGAATAGAGTGCAAGCTCATGAGACCAAATAAAACAAACAAACAAACAAAAAATAACTCATATCTTGAAAACGCAACCGTGTGTAAATCGTAACCGTGTCTTGTGAATCACTCTAACATTAATTGCCGCAGTTTATCTGCAACTCAGTCCCGATAGGAGCACGGATTTTTCCTTGTTCCAGTCCTTCCATGACTGTTTCAGATCCAATCGGCCAGCTGTCAAACGAGTACCTGGAAATTACCCCGAGGGGAGAAGGAGATTGGTTTTGACCCGTAATCTATGGGTAGCGTCTTTGATTGGCAATCAAAAAGCCCTTGGTCCTGGGTTGGAACCCCTCTCCCCTCACCACCAATTGTTCAAATTTTGAATAAAAATCACAAGAAATGGCGACCCAAGGCTACGGACATGAAAAGTGACCCTTATTGTGATTACGGCTTTGTCAAACAGGACGTAGGAGCGGATAGAGGTTCAGGGCATTATCGTGGTTTTTGGGGTGGGAAAATGCCTCTAAAATGCCTCTAAAAGGGGGAATGCCTCTAAAAGGAAGGATGCAGAAGGCAATGGAAACCACTGCGTCAAAGACACATAATGCGTATCCACAGGACACGTGGTATCAAAATGAAAATGTGTCATGATTATCTCTCCATTGGCAAAAGATTCCGTACTAGTCCCCTGGGAGTGGACTGCCAAGGGGCGAGGAGCTGACCTTGGTAGAAAGACTGAATAACCAACAGAAGGACAACGTTCCACGAGTCAGATGTAGAATGTCAGTAGCTTGAACGTGGTAGGCAAGCTAGAAAATCTGAAAAGGGAAATCCAAAGGCTCATTCTAAATATAGTAGGGGTTATGGAAGTGAAATGGAAAGAAGACAAGTATTCCTGGTCAGGTGAGCGTAGGGTAATATCAACAGCAGCAGAAAATAGTATACAGGGAGTAGGATTCTTATGAGTAGGAAGATAGGACAGAGATTGCGTTACTGTGAAGAGTTCAGTGACACGGTTGCTCTCACCAGAATCGACAGCAAGACAAGGCCGACAACAGTATTACAGGTAGACATGCCGACGTCGCAAGCGGAGGCTGAAGAAACAGAGAAAGTAAATGAGGATGTCTGTTGATGATGACGAATAGGCTGAAATTTAAGAGACTAGTGAGACAGAATCAACGCGCAAAGAAGTGGGATATGGAAGCACTAAGACATACAATAGATACACTTGAAGCTTTAAGTTATCTTAAGCTATAGATAATACGATAATAAATAGACCAAAAGGCACTTCAGCTGAAGAGGAATGGACATCTCTAAAAAGGGAAATCACGAAAGTTGGAAAGAAAACCGGAGGTACAAGGGAGGCGACTGCACAGAAATCATAGGCAACAGATGAGATACTTCAGCTAATGGACGAAAGAAGGAAGTACAAAAATGTTCAGGGAAGATCAGGAATGCAGAAACACAAGTGACTTAGGATTGAACTAAGTAATAAGTGCGGGGAAGCTAAGCCAAAATGGGTGCATGAGAAATCTGAAGAAAAGGAAATAGAAACGACTGTAGGAAGGACTGACTCATCATACAAAACACCACTCGGTGTAATTAAAAGAAAGGGCTGTAAAATTAAGAGTGCAGCGGGAACTCCACTGTTAAAATCGATGGAGAGAACGATAGGTACAAAGCGTACATTGGAGGCCTCTACCAGGGGAAAGACTTGTCTGATGACGTGACAGAAGAAGCAACCGGAATCGTCAGGGAAGAGATAGGGGATACAGAATTACAATTAGAATTTAAAAGAGATTAGGAAGACTTAAGGTCAAATAAGTCAGAAAGGACCGAAAACATTCCATCCGACTTTCTCAAAGCACTTGGGAGAGTGACAAAAAAAACATCTATTCAAATCGGTGTATAGATTGTATGAGACTGGCGATATACCATCAGACTTTGGGAAAAGTATCATCATACAATTCCCAAAACAGCAAGAGCTGACAAGTGTAAAAATTTTCGTAGAATCGCACATGTATCCAAGCTGCTGATAAGGTTAACATCTAGAAGACTGTAAACGAAAATTGTTGGTCTGTTCGAAATTCTGAGAAAAACAGAGGTAAGCTGTAGGGAAAGACGGGTGATATACAATATCTACAAGAACCGAAAGGGAACAGTGAGACTAGGAGATGAAGAAAGAAGTGCTCTGATTAAAAGGGGTCCAAGGCGCAGGGATGTAGTCTTTTACCGCTACTGTTGAATCAATACATCGAAAAATCAATGGGGGAAATAAAGGAAAAAGCTCAAGAGTGGAATTAAAATTCAAGGTGAAGGGATATTAGTGATTACATTCGCTAATGATATTGTTATTTTAAGATAAAATGAACAATTACAGGGTCTGTTGATTCGAATGGACAGACTAATGGACTGAGAGTCAATCGAAGGAAGACGAAAGTAATAAGAAGTAGCAGGAATGAGAACGGTGGGAACGTAACCATAGAATTGGGGATCACAAAGCAGATGAAGTTAATTAGGACATAGAAAACAGACTAGCATTGGCAGACAGGGCATTTTTAGCCTAAATAACTCTGCTAGGCGTCCTACGGTATACCCAATTGCTGGTCACGGGCTTAGATCACGGACTTTGACTTTACCTTTTTATATGTAACTTCAATAACTACATGTGATAAATTGAGAAAACATAACATTATATTTTTCATGTTTACAAATCAACATTAATTTATTACCAAGTCCGGTATGTTGATTTGTTTCCAGTTCATCACCTAATTTTTCACATTCTTTTCAATAACTACTGATAATGATGACTGACGAAGTACTTCACATATCGTTTTGCAAGCTTTCGGTTGTCAAGTACTGTTTTTCTGCTTTAAAAAATATTTTCGGAGCTGTGCTAACAGTATAATTCACAAATTTGGCGCCTGTCTAGAGATCAGATACATTTGGGACATCTAATAATGATGCAGAGGATGAATTAGACAAACTATATGTACCCCTTAACATATCTGGACGATGTTCAAGCTGTTTAAACACCATCAGATGTGTCTCAGCATGGCCGAAGACACAAATACTTAGGCAGCGATTCTTCAGCTACATACATGTAGTACATCTGTTCAAGAAGATAACATTGGAAATGGCAGAACATTTATTGTCAACTCAGCAGCAGTGTAGCCAACAAACAGGACAAATCAGTTGTGCTTAATGTAATCTCTGGTTATACCGGCTACTTGAGGGCTCTGTAGTGTCTCATAAAGACTGTGCGGATCATGACATTATCCAGTTTTAGAGAAATGTTTGAAAACACTATATGCACGATATCGCAGGGTTCAAATAATTACTTTCAAATTAAAAATTTGAAATATTTAAAACATATTCCCTTCGAAGACCTATTTCCTTTGCCATTCCATAAGTACTTAAAAGAGAGGCTAAAGTAGGCTCAAAATATTGATTCAATTAATAGTAAAAACATGATGCCTTAAAACGACACAAAAAATTGAGTGGTGCAGGATGAATATGAGTTGACAATCAGAAAAGGTACCCGTACCCGAAAAGCAATACTGACTTCCCAATGTAAGGGCAGTGCACTCTTTATGGACCAGTTAGTATTCTGAGAGAGAGTTTCCACTTTTAAAAATAATTTATATGTATATAATGAAAATGAATGAATGAATCTAACGGTCATATAATTTTTGTAGAGCTCCAATTTCGTCTAAGAGTAACAACACAATAAGGAGCCAGCTCTCCGAGGTGTTTTTCTTACATTTTTCATGTTATGGTGCCACGTACTACATTGTATTTGTCATTGACGCCATTGTTCTGATGGAGATCGCATCACAAAGCTCGTACTAACCGACGTAAATTTCTTGTTTTGATTCGAACTAGAATAAGTGAGAACAGTTTTTAACTTTACGTAATTTATCACCATTTTACTGTCCTAAGGGAAACAAAATTAAATGTGGCGACCGTGATGACACCAATGAAAGATAGTGTGTATTGGCATATTCAGATACGTTAATTTCATTTTTAATAGCAATTTCTCGTACCGACTGTTTATCAGAACTTTCACGTACTTGTCTTTATGGAAAGTTCGGCGCTTTCATTAGATCACCTGGTCGAAACTAATTTTCAGTAAACAGATTTTTCGAATGCAACCACATAAACCGAAAGTACTCAGTACCTTTAGCTTCAGTATAAGACCAGATTGTTCAAGAAAAAACGAATTAAGTGAAAATAAGATGTAGAAGTAATGTCCTCTATGCAGCCTATGTTAACAATTCAGTGCTTGACTCAGATAATCATATTCTCACTTACAAAGAATTTATAATTACAACTCACGAAGTATTGCTAAAACCCAAAAAAAATAGAAATTTCATTGCCTTGTTGTAAGATGAAGTCAAATATTAATACGGGTCAGTTATAAACTTTTCTTTCTTCTAGATATTCTCTAATTATACGGAATCCACTCAGTTTATAATTTAATAAATTTATTTTATATTATCTTTGTGGCACGATGTCCTTCACGCCGGCAAAGTCGACATTTTTCACAGCGGCGAGAACTTTTAATTGTTACATTGTAGAGATGGTCATGCCAGATTGCTCCTCTTCTCCTGTTCTACTTTCTTCTGATATTTATCAAAGAATACGATGGGGCTCCTCTCACTTCTAATGTCGTTATGAAATTGCTTAAATTAGGATGATATTGGCCATGAAAGCTGTTATTGGTAACAGTCTATTACAGCCAAGAAACTAGTTCACCTTTTTAAACATTTGTCACATGAACACTAACAATGTACCTGTACTCTCACAATGTTAGCACATAACCTTCCTGCAACAACTTAGAATAAACGTTTCACACTGAACTTTCAACCTCCACAAAATTTTCAGACACAAGTAATTAATGCGTTACTGACACCCCATGTGAATGAATGATGAGCAATGTAACATGTCACGGCACAGGTGTTGACGTACCTTCATTTCAAAGGAATGCAAACCCGCGCCTGAAGCTTAAAAGTTGTCACCTCATATACACACTGCGCAATCAATAACGATGAAGTCCAAGTGATGTTGAAATTAAAGATAGTATTTGACGATTGGGCACAGCTTAGCACACTGTGTTGCATGACAACCTAAATATGATACACATACAGGCAGAGGAGGATATTAACTGCAAGGAAATGTCAAAATATCGGCATTAACTATGACGTGTTACTATGTACGACCCTAATAAAACATTCCCCGCCATCTGGCTCTGAATCGCAGAAATTTCTTTCTGTGTGTTATCGTGTTCAGGCTGTTTGTGTTTCAGATTTTCTGAGGCGGATACTGGAGCCAACGCAAAATTTGTCTTTATCAATGGGGATTGTAAAATCTTATGGGACTTAACTGCTAAGGTCGTCAGTCCTTAAGCTTACACACTACTTAACCTAAATTATCCTGAGGACAACACACACACCCATGCCCGAGGGAGGACTCGAACCTCCGCCGGGGCCAACCGCACAGTCCAAGACTGCAGCGCCCGAGACAGCTCGGCTAATCGCGCGCGGCTATCAATGGGGAAAGCCGCCTACAATCCACAGAGTCTAGCCGGATCACCAAAATTACGGTCGTTAATCCACTGCGCTCTTTCGATCTGACAAAGGAATGGTCCATTCCGACATGGCGAAACCTACTCTGATATTTTCACATAGGAAAAATACACTAAAAGAAATACACTGTAGTGGTTTAAGCTGATAAGGTGCACTGCAAGCATTTTTTTAGAAAAAACTTAAGTTATTCATTTTTGCCACACGAAGAACCGCAGATAGCAGCAGTTTGTGAAGCCCTTTGTGCCCAGTGCGTAAATCGGCGAATAAGCAGACGCAGCCGTGACAAGAAAACTTAGCGCCGCCTAGTGTGAAGTCTCAAGTGCACAAGCCGGAATTTGAACTCCTAAACCCTACCAAAAACGTCTCTAATCATTAATTTTTGACTAACGAGGCGTTCATATCGTCAGCTCTACGGTTTCCGATGTAATTGTTACACAAGTGACTACAGAGAAAAGAATAAGAAGGCAGTGTGTGATGCTACACTACAGACGACTTTCATCAATTGAGACTTTAAACTGTTGACGATTAAACATTATTAACAATATCCATAGCATAGCTCCTATAATGTACATTTTATTAACAATGAAATGCTTCCTTGTCTATTCCCTGTATTCGTCACAAATGTGGAAAGTGTCTGTTGGGTAAAGAAAACCAACATTTTCCTTATACCAGGCATAGCTGACAAAAGAAAAAATAATGTATTCAGGCACTCCATATTCATTACTAGTCTTATTTTAATAGGTTTTGATAGAGTAATAAATGCTCGTTATTGTATTTTGCATATTGTGATGTGAAAGAGGAGTACTTGATGAAATTTGCAAAACGTAGTGACGCAAGCTGACACTGAATACATAGCTGAAGGTTAACAATACTGTTCCGCTGATGACCCTACGAAGAGCCAAACGAAATTTGCTAAAAAATTTCTCACACATTCAAAAACTTTCTTTACAGAAATGCTGAATCACATAATTAGTGCCAGGTGGAAACCGAAATACATTTTCATCGTCCTAAGGAAAGAGGTATCGTTACTTCCAGGCCAGAAGTAGGATAAAAGCTATGAATTATTTTATGCAACTGATAAGAAGACTAAAATTATTCTCTCCCTCTCAGTTTTTACTACGTCCAACACTAAATCCTGAACAGTCCCTTTCTGATTTTTGGTCCCAATGTACTCTGAGGTTCCTGGCCATGGCTAGTGCCTAGCTGTGAAAACAGTAATCCACTCTACTTGTCACTGACGTTGTAGTACGCCAATGTGTCATAGCATTTATCTATCGCAGCAGTGACTCTGTTTTCGCTCGGTGTGATAAAATTGGTTTTCATTCCATTATTTCACGAAATATAACTGATTTTATACACAGTAGGAAGCCTCGTCTTCGTGTGAGCTACGCATTCCTCTACAGTACTGCTTATTAGTAACATCTCCTCTACATGTTTATTTGAAATAAAATTGGTAGTCTTGCAACTGAGTTTTTAGTATAATTTCCTGAAACTGTTCTACGAGGTCCAAGAACTCTGGAAACCTGTAACGTTCAGCTCAATCATAAGACCCCGTCTCGAAAGTCTCCCTCCATAACGGTGCATTACCTGCTAAGATCATTCCTAAATCTTTCGAGTAGCTCATCTTCCACATTTTTTTCGATTTTTGTATCTTGATAAAGGAAAGATTAGAAAAGATAAGGTTACAATTTCCTTCTATAATTTACTGACTCTAGAAATTCTTCCGGAACATTGAGTGCATTAAGTATCTGCCTCTCTCGAGAAAAGTGGAGCTAAGGAGCTGAGACAGACGAACAATCAACAGCATCTACAAATCGCACATAAGAAAGACAAAAGAGAAAGATGGAGGAATATAAGTTGCTCGTATGTAGGGCAAAAGGCAGATTGGGTAAGTCCTGGTGCAAGTTACGAAAAATGAGGGAAACCAGAACAAATTATATGCTAAGTATCGCAAACGTCACAGACATTATAGTGAAAACTGAAGCATGGCGATATATAACAGTATGAAAGAATAAAGGAGACGAGTATTGTCAATGAAAACCCCTCAGAAGCACAAAGGAGAACTTAGTGGAAACTTAAAATAGCATAGAGTCCAATACTCAGAGAATAGGAGTTGGAGAGCTGATGCAGGAATCCCACACTGCCATAAAAGTGGAGGTGGTTTGCCGTTGCGTTTCTCCGCACTCTTACGAGGTGTTTAAGTGGTTATCTTTGTCGTGTGGATGGGTGTGATGAGTGATTGTACATAGGATCGTTAGGTATGTTTCTTATGGATGAATGGAAGGTAGACGGTGAAATCCGGTGTCTACTTCCCTCAAATAGTTCAACTGGTTCAAATGGCTCTAAGCACTATGGGACTTAACATCTCAGGTCATCAGTCCGCTTCACTTAGAACTACTTGAACCTAACTAACCTAAGGACATCACACACATCAATGTCTGAGGCAGGATTCGAACCTGCGACCGTAGTAACAGGGCGGTGCCGGACTGAAGTGCCTAGAACTGCTCGGACACACCGGCCGGCTCCTCAAATAGTACTAAGCTGGTCGCCGAGCTCAACAACCCCATCGTACTGACGGTTCACCGTCAACAGTGGCAAATGCCCTAACATCACGAGACACTGTGGAGAAGTTTGGAATTTAATCCTGGACATTGGCGCAAAAACTGGTCATCAAGAAATTAACTCCACTACGTTTCCTCTCTTTGCCGGCTTAACAATGGCTGTGAGAGTTTCATCCACCACCAGGATTCGTACCGGTGTACCTATCAGCTGAGAACCACTGCACAAGGTGCGACAGCGATCTCTGCTATGGAGTTGGCGTGAGGTTAGTGTTGACAGCACTAGTAGCGGCCGAATATTGTATTTTTTAATGTTTATTAATAAAACAGTCTTACAATATTGCATTCATCATCGAACTTATTATGCCTGTTAATTACTTTTGAGCTGATCATTAGCTACAAACAAACTTACACCTAAGCCAAAACCAACATCACAATCAACTGTTGTAGCAGCGCACTATTGTTCAACCTTCAGTAGATATAAAGAACGTTAGAGGGAGCATCATTTGAATGTTAGCATGATGGAGAAGATTTTATTGTAGTACATAGTACGAGACATCATCTCAACAATGGACTGAAGCAATTTGAGGACAACACGGTAAACGTGCACCCAAAAAACGCACATTGATGTGTACCTCATCACTTCCGATAGCCATCCACTGTGGTAACAGTAACAGCATATAGCTTTGTTCTCTAATTTGTTGCCCCAGGTTTGTGAAACAACCAAGGTACTGACACTTAAAAGTGTTCTTTTCTTTTTCTCTTCTCTACGTGGTTAATTTCTATTTCTCTCCTTGTAATCTCAAGGTCTAGCTCCAGTGCTGTGTGCCATGATGTTCACAAGTGCAGAAGGTGGGATAGTTATTGTTTTGCAGGACCGCGTCCAGCTACTGAATCACAAACAAAAAATACTTAACACCATTGATTGTGACTAAATTCACCTGTTATTTCAGCGAAAACAGTTAATGAGGCATGTGTGAGTTAGTGTTATAAATAAATTCAGTTGTTAGCCCCTACGCTAACTACTCACGACTACTACCGGTGACTCTCATCATAGTGACCCCAATGGCTACGGCTTGGGTACGCGAGATAAACCATACTAGGGATCAGTAAACGGCTACAAAACTGTAGACAATATTGTAGTACCTAATGGTCAACTTGCCTTACTATTGTTTTAAATCAATGAGACAGAATACCACACTGAGGCAACAGCGAAACGACAGAGAGGCAAACTGAACTGCCTTTCTCCAAATTTATGTTGTCTGAAGATGTAGACGTGGTGTATGGTAGTGGCACCTAATGTGCCAAGTAACTACAATGTAACATGCAGCTTTTAATCTTTAGCTGGAATGAAATCACCCTTGATTGTAACCGACAGACACTTGATGAACATAATTTTTCAGCAGTGGCTGTAGGGTCTACATATAAATGATTTAATCCCAGACGATTGCTCATGTGACATTTATAATGAAAGAAAAACGATCAGAGAAATTCAGTTTTGGATCAGTGTTCGTGTTAGTTCAATACAATCTTTACCTAATACTGAACAACTCTAAAACTATTAGCAGATAGTGTACTGAATAAGTTAGGTTAGTTGTTTGATTTGTAGATTAAAGGGACTAAATTGCATGGTTATCAGTCCCTTCTTCCTTGGTCACACTGTTCTTGTATTAAAACCATGTCCACAAAGAACCGTATCGCCTGTAAAGTTAGGCAGATCATGGATTTCAGAGGAAAACAATCTATAGAGTCTGGAGTTACATAAATTGTAGTAGGATTCGTATATGAAATAGAGGTGAACTTTGTGGAGTAGCTGAAATACGGAAACTCTGACTCACAGACCAGATACAGTGTATCCTAACCCACCCATCCAATCGAATACGCCACGAAATTGTTGCGTAAGGCTATTTTTAAATTCTACCTTTCTTTTAAAACTAAAATCACTTTACGAGGTGCTCATTACATAGATACGTATTTTGCAAAGTAACTATCCATGTACGAAGATATACCAAAATTGTTTCATAGAGAAATTTGACACTCCGTACTTCTCCTTATCCTTCAACGACATGACATTACAAATGTGGTATAATTAAAGATACATTTGAAGATATAAATGAAATATTGGCTCGCAGAAGATATCATATCTTTCTGTCCATAAACCGTATTTTCTAGTGATAAAGTATACCTAACTTAAAATGTAACAGAAAGCAACAAAAACAATTGTTAGAATAAACAGCCAAATCTTGAATCCGTAATTTTGTAATATTCATACTAAAAATACACAGTTTGCCATACGTTCCAATCAGCTAGGGCGATTTCCATTACAATAATAATTTACGATCTGATAGTCCGGGCGTTTCAGAAACGTTACATAATATAATGCAAGACTATTTCAGAATTCGTTACAAAGTTCAGGGTATATCACATGTGTTAACGTCTGTGGCAAAGAAAACTTAAGTGATTCAAGCTTTATTACCCAAGTAAACAAATACACTCCTGGAAATGGAAAAAAGAACACATTGACACCGGTGAGTCAGACTCACCATACTTGCTCCGGACACTGCGAGAGGGCTGTACAAGCAATGATCACACGCACGGCACAGCGGACACACCAGGAACCGCGGTGTTGGCCGTCGAATGGCGCTAGCTGCGCAGCATTTGTGCACCGCCGCCGTCAGTGTCAGCCAGTTTGCCGTGGCATACGGAGCTCCATCGCAGTCTTTAACACTGGTAGCATGCCGCGACAGCGTGGACGTGAACCGTATGTGCAGTTGACGGACTTTGAGCGAGGACGTATAGTGGGCATGCCGGAGGCCGGGTGGACGTACCGCCGAATTGCTCAACACGTGGGGCTTGAGGTCTCCACAGTACATCGATGTTGTCGCCAGTGGTCGGCGGAAGGTGGACGTGCCCGTCGACCTGGGACCGGACCGCAGCGACGCACGGATGCAGGCCAAGACCGTAGGATCATACGCAGTGCCGTAGGGGACCGCACCGCCACTTCCCAGCTAATTAGGGACACTGTTGCTCCTGGGGTATCGGCGAGGACCATTCGCAACCGTCTCCATGAAGCTGGGCTACGGTCCCACACACCGTTAGGCCGTCTTCCGCTCACGCCCCAACATCGTGCAGCCTGCCTCCAGTGGTGTCGCGACAGGCGTGAATGGAGGGACGTATGGAGACGTGTCGTCTTTAGCGATGAGAGTCGCTTCTGCCTTGGTGCCAATGATGGTCGTATGCGTGTTTGGCGCCGTGCAGGTGAGCGCCACAATCAGGACTGCATACGACCGAGGCACACAGGGCCAACACCCGGCATCATGGTGTGGGGAGCGATCTCCTACACTGGCCGTACACCACTGGTGATCGTCGAGGGGACACTGAATAGTGCACGGTACATCCAAACCGTCATCGAACCCATCGTTCTACCATTCCTAGACCGGCAAGGGAACTTGCTGTTCCAACAGGACAATGCACGTCCGCATGTATCCCATGCCACCCAACGTGCTCTAGAAGGTGTAAGTCAACTACCCTGGCCAGCAAGATCTCCGGATCTGTCCCCCATTGAGCATGTTTGGGACTGGATGAAGCGTCGTCTCACGCGGTCTGCACGTCCAGCACGAACGGTGGTCCAATTGAGGCGCCAGGTGGAAATGGCATGGCAAGCCGTTCCACAGGACTACATCCAGCATCTCTACGATCGTCTCCATGGGAGAATAGCAGCCTGCATTGCTGCGCAAGGTGGATATACACTGTACTAGTGCCGACATTGTGCGTGCTCTGTTGCCTGTGTCTATGTGCTTGTGGTTCTGTCAGTGTGATCATGTGATGTATCTGACCCCATGACTGTGTCAATAAAGTTTCCTCCTCCTGGGACAATGAATTCACGGTGTTCTTATTTCAATTTCCAGGAGTGTACATATTCGTAAAGGTTCACAAACAGCAGCTCACACGCCGAACCTCCAGATGTCTGACATTCAGATCGGTACCAAATGTCTTTGTCGATTGAGTATCAACCAAAACACCGATTTAGTTCGTGCTGTGCGCTGTTGTCCAGTACAACATGTGCAAATGGTAATTAAAAGTAACACCAGAAGTACGGAGTACTACAGAAACTCATCTGAGAGGTGTGCATGGTAAGATCTCCGGTATGCAGTGCTTGCCTAGCCGCGGCCGTGTGCGGGGATCGCAACGAGTGGGGCACGTCGTCGGCCAGATGTCGCTGTAGCTTGTGAGTACAACACAGCCATTCAGCTATAAAGCTCAGATCAGGAAGTCAACGTTGAAATTTTCGTTCACGTTCGGATACGACAGGCCGAAACTTTACGACATCCACGACTGGTTGTTCGGAAAGATAGGTTTACAAGATGATGACGTTCATGGTTTGGCATATGATTTCTTTGGTAATGCAGTGTAAGTTAAAGTGCGAGACGTTGAAAAATCTACCTGGATTATGACAAAAACAGCCGGTCTGGCGAACTTTCTTCACTCTAGTGGTGAATCTAATTCAATTGCGATCAGCTACTCTGGTTTAGGGTTGCGATCTGTGCTCATATTGAACCTCCTATTTGAACTGAAGGTTGATCTCATCAAACAAGTGATAACGCCTTATGGGACGGTTCTGCAGGTTACTAGCGATAAAAGGAAGGGCAACAAATATTTCAGTGTTGACAATGGTGCGCAAAATGTTAGAATTCATCTTCTTAAGCATCTGCCGTTTATGTTATGGTTGAAGGCTTCAAAGCCTTGGATGTTTATGATGGGCAACCAAGGACCTGCGTAGTATGTGGAGGTCTTGTCAGTCCCACTACAGAAGACCGGTAATGGGCAGGGCCATGAAGTATCACGTCAGGGAGAAAATGAAGTAGATCGGGATGGAAGTCCACGTAGCGTATTAACAACTGAACAGAGTTCAAATGGTTCAAATAGCTCTAAGCACTATGGGACTTAACATCTGAGGTCATCAGTCCCCTAGGCTTAGAACAACTTAAACCTAACTAACCTAAGGACATCACACACATCCATGCCCGACGGCGGATTCGGACCTGCGACCGTTGCAGCAGCGCGTTTCCGGACTGAAGCGCCTAGAACCGATTGGCCACGGCTGCCGGCGAACAGAGTTCAACGATTACCCTGCCAAAATCTTCAATTCGGGCCTCTGCAGGAGAAACTAATCCCCAGACCTTAGGCGGTAACAAGACACCAATAAAGGAAATTACTCTGCCACTTGAACGTACCGAGTTACCATTACGTTGCAATCCCGATGGTGCTCCAGTGTCATTAGTAGGTAGTGGCATGCTAGTTGACGCGGACACAAACCCAAACAACCTAAAATTCAGCGACCGGTCTGATTACCCAGTATCAAGTAAGAACAATGAAGAAAGACGCCTAAACAAACTAAACGGCCCCCTAAAATACAATTTCAGGAAGAGACACAGGAAGTAGAAAGGAAAAGAACACCGCACAAGAGAAATCCTTAAGAAAACTCCTACAGGAGTAACGTCGATGGCTGATGCAATGAGGGTAACTGCTCCCATTCGGAATGAGGACGTCCTGATGCAGTTAGACAATCACATGAATACAACCGTGAAAGCATCTTCCGGGCATCTTCCAGTTCCGAGCACGCTTTTGTCGGAAGATACGGAGCAGTAGTAACAGTTATATGCCGACTTACAAGCTCGCTAAAGTTAACGCTTCTCGGATGACTTCGGAGGTAAAGTTGTAATGTTTTAAAGACCCTCTTTATGCCGCTGACATAGATGTTGCAATGTTACAAGAGGTTGTAACAACTAAAGCAGCGGACATAACAGGTTACGAAGCCATCAGTAACATCAGAAATGAGGGAAGGAACTGCCGTTTTATTCAAAGAGCATATTGCGTGTCGAGCGCTAGCTATTTTAGAGACTGGTCTGGGTAAAACTGTCCAACTTCATGACCTCATTCTAATTAACGTATGTGCGCCATCTGGGACTAATGAAAGACGGCACAGAAGTAACCCTTATCGGAATGGAATCGTTGGACAGTTAAAGAACTTTGGGCCCGCCGCCATGCCTGCTGGAGATTTTATTACTGTGTTGCACCGTGAAGACCAAACTCCCAATTTTAACACTTGTCAACAGCTAAAAACATTGGTGACTGAATTAGAACTGTAAGATACCTGGAGTTACTTGAATCCCCACCATATCGGATATACGTACGTCAGTACACGACAGCAAGCAGGTTCGATAGAGTCTAGGTTACTGCAGAATTCATGAATAATAATGATTGTGAGATATGAGAGATCAGCTTCTGCGACCATTGTGCATACCATATTTTATTCAGGTACATCAGAAAAAGAAATCGTGCCGTGAGGTATGGCACCTTAACGTCCCACTATTGCAGGATGCTGAACTTAAGCAACAGATTAGACAGACTTGGCACAAATGCCTACGCTCCCAAAGGAGGTATCGGGAGTGGATCATTCGGTGAACCGAATATGCAAAACTGATACTTCGTAAATGAATTATAGATTATGCAAAAGCCCAAGCATATTGACGCAACACAAACGGCGGAATATTACTTCTTCTGTTTGCGAGACCATTATCAACAACCAGATGGCCTTTCGGCTGACATAATCAAACTGAAAAGTTTTAAGTCTAAAGTAGCCGCCCTCGCCCGGCCGCGTATGGACGGGATGGGTACGCGAGGTAAGCACGATCTTATGCAGAAACGTACGTCGTTACATCATTTAATAAAGGAGTTACGTAGAGGGCAACAGATAATAATAACCGCACTGGCGGTCGATGACGGATGAGAGGAGTCTACTCAGAACGCCATAAAACAATATGTGGCGAAGTATTATGGGAATCTCGACGCTGGAACGGAAATAGATAAACTGGATGGTGAAGAACTTTTAGCAAACAGTACGACATTAATACGTGAGGAGAAAAACGCTACTCTTATCGAACGTATAACACAATACGAAATAAAAATCATAATTAACGACGCTCCGTGGAACAAGTCAGCTGGTCCCGATGGGCTCTGATCGAAATTTATGCAAGCTTGTGGGACATAATAGGGAGTGAGCTCACAGACATGTACAATGAGTTATTAACTAATCAGGCGTTCCCTCCTATAATTACTGTTTACGGAGGTACTCATTCCTAAAAAATCAAACAGCTAAGAAATTCACGATTTAAGACCGCTCAACTTACTCAACGCTGACTTTAAACTTATCACTGGTATCCTGAATGGAATAATGAAGCCACTCCAGCAAAATGTCATAGGTTCTTACCAAACGAGTGCACTAAATGGAAGATTAGTGCCACATACATTATGTGAGTATAGGTACGTCAGAAACCTCACTTGGATAAGTGACAATAGTCTCTCCTTATTGTTTTTAGATATTGATAAAGCCTTTGACAGGATGAATCATGGTTTCTAAGTCAGTACCATGCAAAAGTTGGGTCTCAACGACCACTCTATAACTGCCATACGTCAATGTATCAGTGGTGTTTTTTCAAGGCATAAAATCAATGGACAACGGATTGAAACGTATCCAGTTCAACAATCCGTACTTTAAGGATGTCCACTGTCTATGACATTACATGGGATCACGGTAGAACCATTGCTTTCGACAATGCACCAGAAACTGAGAGGACTACAGATCTTCAACATTAAGATAGTGTGTCACGGTAATGCTGACAATATAAGCGTTATTGTAAATTCGAATAGTGAGATCGATGGAGTTGCGACGTTTGGCACACCAGTACTCACAATCCTCTGGCGCTAAACGAATTATTCAAAAATCCAAAATAATGCATCTCAGTTCTTACAATACTGCAATAGTTGTGCACTGGTTAGATGTAACTGAAGAGAGACTCCAACTCGGACTGTGGTTAAGGGCGAATCCCAAGTTCATGGCTACTAACAATTGGGAGAGGCAATTTAATGTCATCAGAGCCTTGCTGAAGGACCATAACATGTGATCGTTAGACCGATTGCAGAAAGTTCAGTTTATAGGTACATACATACTTAGCGAAATATACCGTGTCGCTGCATTCTTGCCGATCCCGCACGTCACCACACAAAAAATACTATCTGCAGCGTGTTACTATGTGTGGAAACAAAATATCTTCAAAGAATCCTTCCACACGGCGACTTTGCACAGGCACAGCGGCGGACTTGGAAATAAAGACGATAAATCTAGATGTGACGCTTTGTTTCTAACTCGTGCTTTTAAACTAATACATGCCACTAAGACAGGCATTACGAAACTTCCATTCCTCTCGCTAGATCCTGGGGAGAGGAACGCTCCTGTTAATGTAACACATATAGATGTCAGCCTAGAGTACATCCGAAACTACTATGTCGATTGGAGCTACATAAGACTTTCACCAGCACAGACCAACACTAGAAACGTGTATGACTGTATCACCAGAAATCGTCTTCAAACCCCAGTTAAGATAAACTATCCTGCTGAAAACTGAATGAACGTTTGGAAAAATTTCAACAATAAAATTCTACCAACTAGAGTGAGTGCCGTACAGTATGCCACCGTAAACGAACCGTACCAACGGCGGAACGATTATGGAAAATCAAATGGAGACCATCTCCATACTGCTACATACACTCCTGGAAATGGAAAAAAGAACACATTGACACCGGTGTGTCAGACCCACCATACTTGCTCCGGACACTGCGAGAGGGCTGTACAAGCAATGATCACGCGCACGGCACAGCGGACACACCAGGAACCGCGGTGTTGGCCGTCGAATGGCGCTAGCTGCGCAGCATTTGTGCACCGCCGCCGTCAGTGTCAGCCAGTTTGCCGTGGCATACGGAGCTCCATCGCAGTCTTTAACACTGGTAGCATGCCGCGACAGCGTCGACTTGAACCGTATGTGCAGTTGACGTACTTTGAGCGAGGGCGTATAGTGGGCATGCGGGAGGCCGGGTGGACGTACCGTCGAATAGCTCAACACGTGGGGCGTGAGGTCTCCACAGTACATCGATGTTGTCGCCATTGGTCGGCGGAAGGTGCACGTGCCCGTCGACCTGGGACCGGACCGCAGCGACGCACGGATGCACGCCAAGACCGTAGGATCATACGCAGTGCCGTAGGGGACCGCACCGCCACTTCCCAGCAAATTAGGGACACTGTTGCTCCTGGGGTATCGGCGAGGACCATTCGCAACCGTCTCCATGAAGCTGGGCTACGGTCCCGCACACCGTTAGTCCGTCTTCCGCTCACGCCCCAACATCGTGCAGCCCGCCTCCAGTGGTGTCGCGACAGGCGTGAATGGAGGGACGAATGGAGACGTGTCGTCTTCAGCGATGAGAGTCGCTTCTGCCTTGGTGCCAATGATGGTCGTATGCGTGTTTGGCGCCGTGCAGGTGAGCGCCACAATTAGGACTGCATACGACCGAGGCACACAGGGCCAACACCCGGCATCATGGTGTGGGGAGCGATCTCCTACACTGGCCGTACACCACTGGTGATCGTCGAGGGGACACTGAATAGTGCACGGTACATCAAAACCGTCATCGAACCCATCGTTCTACCATTCCTAGACCGGCAAGGGAACTTGCTGTTCCAACAGGACAATGCACGTCCGCATGTATACCGTGCCACCCAACGTGCTCTAGAAGGTGTAAGTCAACTACCCTGGCCAGCAAGATCTCCGGATCTGTCCCCCATTGAGCATGCTGGGACTGGATGAAGCGTCGTCTCACGCGGTCTGCACGTCCAGCACGAACGCTGGTCCAACTGAGGCGCCAGGTGGAAATGGCATGGCAAGCCGTTCCACAGGACTACATCCAGCATCTCTACGAACGTCTCTATGGGAGAATAGCAGCCTGCATTGCTGCGAAAGGTGGATATACACTGTACTAGTGCCGACATTGTGCATGCTCTGTTGCCTGTGTCTATGTGCCTGTGGTTCTGTCAGTGTGATCATGTGATGTATCTGACCCCAGAAATGTGTCAATAAAGTTTCCCCTTCCTGGGACAGTGAATTCACGGTGTTCTTATTTCAATTTCCAGGAGTGTATGTCAGCTTGTAGAAACTGTAGGGCGCATGTTCTTATCTGAAAATAAAATCGGAATTTGGATCTGGATTAGGAAGAGATTAGCACTTATTAACAGAACCACAGCTGGTCGTGTGGCCGAGCGGTTCTAGGAGCTTCAGTCTCTAACCGCGCGACCGCTACGGTCGCAGATTCGAATCCTGCCTCGGGCATGGATGTGTGTGACGTCCTTAGGTTAGTTAGGTTTAAGTAGTTCTAAGTTGTAGGGGACAGGATGACGTCAGATGTTAAGTCCCGTAGTACTCAGAGCCATATGAACCATTTTTTAACAGAACCACATAAAGCCATATACTGATAAATGAAACTTTGCAACACAACTGGAAATGCTACCCCTCCGTAAACAATAAGAGATATTCGTGGGTTAAGAGACAGTTTGTGTTGTACGTGTTAACAAACAAAACCTCGAACTTAGAAGAGTACATGGTTTATAATGCAGAAGAATGAGAAATATAAGGGATCGACTAAAATTCTTTATCCATTGCTTTATGTAAGCTACAAAGAGGTTACTGGTTAGAAGTAGAGTCCTTATTCGCTCTTTTCTATTATTTCTGGAATATTTTTATGTTGGTTCTAAAAGGAGAACTGTTCTAATTTGGCAAAACCTCTCCGGCTCTGAATTTTGTTTCATTTGTTGAAAAACATATGGCTTCCTTACAGACATCATATGCATCCAGTGCATAATAACTTAAATTGTGAAAATGATTTGGATGTATGTTTGTTATGGAATTTTCCGTCACCAAAAATGGTTGAAATGGCTCTGAGCACTATGGGACTTAACATCTGTGGTCATGAGTCCCCTAGAACTTAGAACTACTTAAACCTAACTAACCTAAGGACATCACACACATCCATGCCCGGGGCAGGATTTGAACCTGCGGCCGTAGCGGTCACGCGGTTCCAGACTGAAGCGCCTAGAACCGCACGGCCACACCGGCCGGCTTTCCGTCACCATTTTGTCTGTTATGAGTAATGTCCTGCAAGGAATTCACGCCATTGGAAGTGGCCACCAGTTATTTATTTTACCTTAATTATTACTTCAGTTTTGTTCTACAATTTAAGGCATAAATGGGAACAAACATGTGAATACATGGGAAAATAATAACAAAAAAAGGAAAAGAAAAGGAAAAAAGTGGTGCTAGATTAATGGATGGCGCCGTAGTTTATGGAGTCAAAACATATCTGTTCGCATTCTTCTCCATGACAATATTTTTTTTTATATTAACTTTGTTGATATATTCTGAGACTTTATTATGAATTTAATACAAGTGTGTTCTTCAAAGAGAGAAAATATATGAGTGTTGGTAGAGCATCAGATCTGCGTACTAAAGATTCGGATTTCGAAACCCACTGACGGCGATTTCCGTGTTTTTCTTTTTTTTTAACAGCGTACACCTCAAATTGTCATATGGGAGATCATTTTTCTGACATGTAAAAGGACGTTTCAGAATTTCTAGCAATGTTCTTTTTGCAGTCTGCTTTCGCTTTGTTAGATGAAAGTAGCAACCCATAGAATACATTTGTATAGATAAGTGTGGTGTTTCCTATTTCAAGATACGGTATAAGTTTGCTACTTTCAACTACCGAAGCGAAAGCAGACTGACAAAAGAACATTGATACAAATTCCTCAACATCCCTTTTATATTTCAGAAAATGTTCTCCCAAATAACAATTTCACGCATAAGCTGTTTAAAGAAAATCGCCGTCAGTGTTTTTCGAACGCGGTATGACGCTCTACCAACTCACCTACCGGAAATCATGACACTTACGTCTCACAGATTAGCTTTTTCTGTACTCCGTAGGTCTGGTGTTACTTTTCTACAATTTAATATGTTTTATTGGGCAGCAGAACCCACCACGAACTAGATTAGTGTATCGACACACAGCGCTTGGTACCGAACAGAGTGTCTGACATCTGGAGGTTTGGGTGTCAGTTACAATAATATGTAAACATTACTATACCAATCTGCATCATCTATTCTCGATATGTGTGTGAAATTATACCCTGACCACACGTCGGGCATGGTTCCGAAAATATATTAGGCAGTTATATAGTTTACAAAACAATGCCCTGACTCTTTCGATTTCAGAACGAGTGCGAAATGACCGCTTAATATATGGCAGCTAATGGTACGTCATGACACCGTAGGGAGCGCTAAATAACGTGCCACAGTCTCTCTCTGTATTCTCTGTCTCTCTTCGTTTAAAAAAATTTAGCATTGATGAGCATGTGCCTATACGTATCATACGAAGAGGGTAGGTATTGTTACTGGTGAGGGAGGGGGGTGTTCGGAGAGTGATTATTGGATACGGGAATGTCTCACACATTAAGCAGCAATGGAGTCTACAGAAAGCCTTTACAAAATATCGCATATCTACATGGAGAAATAAAATGTCAGCAGAGTAAAATGCGCTGTGAATAACTGTGTATAACGTCTGGCTGAAATCAGCCCAGTTGTAGAGAAGGATATGTGAACCATACGTACACACATATATAGATACGTACATACATAAATACATACGTTAAAACGTGCACGGCTATTTCCATTACATTGTCGTTTTTGACAAACCTCGTTCACGTTAATCAAATATCACATTTAGTATGCAAACCAAAACAGCGGTTTTAGGTCTGTAAACCGTATCAGTTTTAAGGGTTTAGTATGTAGAAATTATATACGGTGTTAAGAATTGGACATTGGTTTTCATAGCTTCTTGACACCTTCGTTGAAACTAATCATTAATTTCTACCATTCAGTGAATATAGATATCTGTGCGTGGCATATTACACTGTATGACGTGTACTGACTTTAATTAATCGTATCATCAACAATATCACTTTAAAATAGGTTTATATAGTCCCAGACCCAACAGTGTGATATGATATCTGAAGTAAAACACAACTTAATTGAAATTTAACATGATTATCACACTAACGGTTTTCGATGTTACAAAATCAATTGATACTGCACGTTTTATCATGCCAAAATACAATAAGACCCTCGCATACCTCTGAAAGGTGAAATAAATGATGTAGGATATTTCACTACATACATTCTTCTAGAAGGAACGTAACGTCTTCGTGAAATTACAGTGGACGAATTTAATCTCTGAATTACACTGTGAACTGCAATAAAGTTCCTCCATCCCTCAACCAAAGGCAGTAAAATTACGTTGGTTTTTTCTGCCGACGTTCCCTCTGGAAAATCTCTGAGTGCAGTTAGTTTCACGGGAACGCTCATGGCTTACTCGCTTGACACTTTCGTCTGTGATTCCCTCTTCCTTTCGACATCACGAATATTATTTTACTTCATTTCACTGTGCTCCGGTGGCAGTCACCAATAATGTAGAATTACTCACCTTGATCTTGGTAGTAGGTGAGCTACTTAAACTTAAAATAATAACCGGCTCTCATCATAAATTCAAGCTATGAAATTCTGCTCGAATATAGTAGGAGTCGTAACAGTAATGCTGCTCGCCTCCTTAAAGCAGATATGTCGTTTGAAATCCGTGTCTCCGCCGCCCTGTTCGTTAGGCAGTAGGTTTAAATCAAATTACTCAGTTTGCTCGAACGAATCATTTACGCTCAGATCTCGCCTCTGTATGAGATGCCGCTGACATACACATGTCGAATTGAGGACGTGGAAGAATTTAATTTTTAGCATCAGACTGCAATCGGCAAACGGAAGATAAGTTGCGCCGTAGCGTTCCTGATCATCAGACATCGCGCCAAAGACCTGCATCTTAACACACTGTGTGACGGAGTTAAGGGATTCTACATAGTTGACGGGGGTTAGATCGTCAGGTGGGGTCGTTACCCTCGGCAGCCTCTTTGGTAATATTAGGAAGGATAGCATATGCGTCGGCACTTGTGTTCTCTTCTACATTTTTCTTCATCCTGAAAAACAACACTATCTTGAGATTACACTTTAAGTATACTCATTATAGACGAACAACCACACTGAAGACCCAATATTCATCCTTTGCTACTGACAGGTGCCCAACAGATATGAATGATGAAGGAATTTCCAACAGATGGAGCCGAAACATCAGCAATGATTAGGACAACAGTGCTAAACTGTGGTCTTTTACTAACGGCCAAATTTTGTAACGGTCTCTGTACGTTGTATGTAGGTACAAAGACAGTATTAGTACAAAAAAGTTCTCGGGTGTGGTGGGTAGCAAAGCGATAGGTACAGTCAATACATTCCTTCTCGCACCAACCTATTTCGTTGCACTTGTCTATGAGCGCAGCGGCGTAGTAATCTATGAAATTTGCCTGCCTGTAAGCTATCCCGACATTTTATTTCGTTTGGTGACACATTTGCACCCTTTGAATAAGACAACAGTTAGGGAAAGTACTGGCTGGGAAGAACATATGTACTATACCCATCTGATAAAACCAGCTCTGTGTCCCATAACGAAATTGCTATAATGTGTCGATCGAAGCGATGGGTTTGTGATAAAAATTTCAAGGAACCGTCTCGGATGCTCTAATTCGGAGTAATCGACTTCGCAAAGTACGCTCTATTAACTAGCCAAACCCAATAGAAATGAATCACACAGGAAACCATTATTCACACAAATTTAACAAAACCTGTTAGAATATTCTGCCACTCGGGACTCAACACATTTAATATTAGGATAAAGAAATTCTGATTGGCAGCGTTCAGCCAACGATTCTCCAATTCTGTCTACATCTACACCTGCATGCATACTCGACATACCACCTCAAGGTGTGTGGCAGAGGAAATTCTATACCACTAATAGTCATTTCCTTTTCTGTTCCACTCACAAACAAAGCGAAGGACAAACGACTCTTACACGCCCTCGCGAGCCTCAGCTTCTGTTACGTTACCTTCGTGATCCTTATACGAAACGTACGTTGGTGGCGGTAGAAACGTCCTGCACTCAGCTTCAAAAGCCGTTTATGTACATTTTCACAACAGTGTTCTTGGAAAAGAACCTCGCCTTCCCTCCAGGGATTCTTGTATAAGTTCTCGAAGCATCTCTGTAATACTTATGTGTTCACTGAACCTGCTGGAATCAAATGTAGCAGCGAGACTCTGAACTGCTTCGCTTCTATGTCTCCCTTTAATCAGACCAGGTGGGAATCCCAAACACTCGAGCAGTACTCAAGAATCGCACCAGTGTTCTATTCGTGGTCTCCTTCACACATGAACCACACAATCCCAAAATTCTCTCAATAAACCGAAATCGACCATTCGCCTCCAATACTACTCTCCTTATGTGCTCGTTCCATTTCGCGACGCTTTGCAACATTACGCCTAGATGTTTAATTGACGTGACCGTCTCAAGCAAAACATAACTAATACTGTATTCGTACATTACATGACTCTTTTTCCTATTCGGCTGCATTAACCTACATTTTTCTACATTTAAAGCTAGCTGCATTCATCACACCGACTACAAGTTTTGTTTAAGTCGGCTTATATCTTCCTTCAGTCACTCAACGACACCTTCCCGAACACCAATGCAATTTCAACAAACTGCTGTAGATTACTGCTGTCTCGGTACGCCAGATCATTTATGCATATTGAAAATGAAACTGGGCCATTCACGCTACCCTGGGATACTCCTGACTATACCCTTATCTCTGAAGAACACTCGCCATCATTACAACGCGCGAGTCACTCATTTATCTGGGAACGTTCTATGGTCAGGCACTGTGTCAACGCTTCTCTGAAATCTGGGCATGTACTATCTGTTTATTGCCCTCCATTCTATCATGTTATACGCTGAGACGCAATCGTACGTCCATCAGCTCCTGCCAAAACATCAAGAATATCGAGCAACTAGATCGTTAGCCTAACTGTATATACCATAAAAGAAGTGGCCATTGAAGCAGTGGCGCGGTGAAAGCTTTGTTCATCATTGTCTAGTCATTTAAGCGTGGAAGTACTGTCGCCACAAAACTAAAATATTAGTTCACCGTCAAAACGTCATCTTCTGCCCGCTGATCATATTTCTCATCAGAATGTCATTTCATTCCGCTGATAGCGTCACTGAGGCTGGAACGCATTGTCAAGAGCTGTGAACTTCATTTGGTAACGAAACATGAACAATTTTGTTGGTACAGACTGTGATAAACACGTTCACTAACTCGGATCAACCATCACGGAAATTTTATTATTTATATTTATCTGTCAACTACATCTACATCTACATCTATACTCCGCGAGCCACCTTACGGTGTGTGGCGGAGGGTACTTATTGTACCACTATCTGATCCCCCCTTCCCTGTTCCATTCACGAATTGTGCGTGGGAAGAACGACTGCTTGTAAGTCTCCGTATTTGCTCTAATTTCTCGGATCTTTTCGTTGTGATCATTACGCGAGATATATGTGGGCGGTAGTAATATGTTGCCCATCTCTTCCCGGAATGTGCTCTCTCGTAATTTCGATAATAAACCTCTCCGTATTGCGTAACGCCTTTCTTGAAGTGTCCGCCACTGGAGCTTGTTCAGCATCTCCGTAACGCTCTCGCGCTGACTAAATGTCCCCATGACGAATCGCGCTGCTTTTCGCTGGATCATGTCTATCTCTTCTATTAATCCAACCTGGTAAGGGTCCCATACTGATGAGCAATACTCAAGAATCGGACGAACAAGCGTTTTGTAAGCTACTTCTTTCGTCGATGAGTCACATTTTCTTAGAATTCTTCCTATGAATCTCAACCTGGCGCCTGCTTTTCCCACTATTTGTTTTATGTGATCATTCCACTTCAGATCGCTCCGGATAGTAACTCCTAAGTATTTTACGGTCGTTACCGCTTCCAATGATTTACCACCTATGGCATAATCGTACTGGAATGGATTTCTGCCCCTATGTATGCGCATTATATTACATTTATCTACGTTTAGCGAAAGCTGCTAGCTGTCGCACCATGCATTAATCCTCTGCAGGTCCTCCTGGAGTACGTACGAGTCTTCTGATGTTGCTACTTTCTTGTAGACAACCGTGTCATCTGCAAATAGCCTCACGGAGCTACCGATGTTGTCAACTAAGTCATTTATGTATATTGTAAACAATAAAGGTCCTATCACGCTTCCCTGCGGTACTCCCGAAATTACCTCTACATCTGCAGATTTTGAACCGTTAAGAATGACATGTTGTGTTCTTTCTTCTAGGAAATCCTGAATCCAATCACAAACCTGGTCCGATATTCCGTAAGCTCGTATTTTTTTCACTAAACGTAAGTGCGGAACCGTATCAAATGCCTTCCTGAAGTCCAGGAATACGGCATCAATCTGCTCGCCAGTGTCTACGGCACTGTGAATTTCTTGGGCAAATAGGGCGAGCTGAGTTTCACATGATCTCTGTTTGCGGAATCCATGTTGGTTATGATGAAGGAGATTTGTATTATCTAAGAACGTCATAATACGAGAACACAAAACATGTTCCATTATTCTACAACAGATTGACGTAAGCGAAATAGGCCTATAATTATTCGCATCTGATTTATGACCCTTCTTGAAAATGGGAACGACCTGCGCTTTCTTCCAGTCGCTAGGTACTTTACGTTCTTCCAGCGATCTACGATAAATTGCTGATAGAAAGGGGGCGAGTTCTTTAGCATAATCACTGTAGAATCTTAAGGGTATCTCGTCTGGTCCGGGTGCTTTTCCGCTACTAAGTGATAGCAGTTGTTTTTCAATTCCGATATCGTTTATTTCAATATTTTCCATTTTGGCGTCCGTGCGACGGCTGAAGTCAGGGACCGTGTTACGATTTTCCGCAGTGAAACAGTTTCGGAACACTGAATTCAGTATTTCTGCCTTTCTTCGGTCGTCCTCTGTTTCGGTGCCATCGTGGTCAACGAGTGACTGAATAGGGGATTTAGATCCGCTTACCGATTTTACATATGACCAAAACTTTTTAGGGTTCTTGCTTAGATTGTTTGCCAATGTTTTATGTTCGAATTCGTTGAATGCTTCTCTCATTGCTCTCCTTACGCTCTTTTTCGCTTCGTTCAGCTTTTCCTTATCAGCTATGATTCGACTACTCTTAAACCTATGATGAAGCTTTCTTTGTTTCCGTAGTACCTTTCGTACATGATTGTTATACCATTTAGTGCTCCCTCATTTCAAGGACACGGACGACTCTATTCATTACAAACACATGGAACACAACAGAGGAATCAAAAACTCGAAGGGCTGGACACCGCACGACCTGGCGTGTGGCAGCTAGCCCGACACTTCACCAGGGAGAAAATATACACCCCAACGCTTCAAAGGCCAGACGGACCTGCATACTCAGCGGAAGAGAAAGCAGAACTAATGGCTCGAACACTCGCAGCGTCATCCACACCGAACCTGGTACCATCAGATCCAGTGTTCACACTTGCTACTGACCAAGAGGTTACACGGATTCTAGCCCAACCATCGCGCGACGACATTCGACATGCTAGCACAGCCGAAGTCACCTGGGCTATAATGCATTCCGCTGCTAGGAAAGCCCCTGGTCATGATGGCATTCAAAACCGTGTCCTCCAGGAGTTCACGGATAAAGCAACTGAGTACCTAACACACATAACGAATGCCATACTAAAACACCAACACTTCCCCGCCTTTTCGAAGACGGCCAAGGTCCTGATGTTCAGGAAGCGGGGGAAAGACCACAGCCACCCACAAAATTACCGACCCATCAGCCTTCTGAGGTCGCTCAGTAAGATTGTTGAGAAGGTGATTCTCAAACGCATCACTAGGCACTGGATAACATATGACATCCTGAGACTGGAGCAATTCGGCTTCAGGAATCACCACTCCACAACACAACAACTCCTACGGGTCGTTGAACATATAACACATGGCTTCAACGTAAACAAAGCTACAGGGGCAGTGTTCCTGGACATCGAAAAGGCTTTCGACCGTCTATGGCACAACGGCCTCATCCGCAAACTCAGGGACGCGGGATTCTCTGACGGGCTGCTGCTTCTAATACACTCATACCTCACAGACTGGAGTTTCAACACCGACGTGCAGGGAAAACAATCGACACAACACGGTATACACGCGGGAGTACCCCAGGGAAGCATCCTAGGGCCCCTACTGTTTACCATCTACATAAACTATCTCCCAACCACACACAACACAATGATGGCAATCTACGCGGATGACACAGCCATCCTTGCGCAAGATTGGAAACCATCAAACATTACGTCACACCTACAGACTGCACTCAGAGTGGCTGAGCCTTTTTAGGGAAGCAGCCAATTCACGCTGTAGTAAATTCACATCAGTTTCCATTGTGTGCCAGCCAGTCTGCTGTAACTAGCTCTGACGTCATAAATGTTGCGCAATACCTTAAAAATCAAGCAAATGACCTAAAACTTTTCTAGCACATCAGGAGTAATACTAAATTAATATGTGTTAAATATCAGTTCGATAACTTCAGCCATTTTCGAAATTTGGACGTTTTTCTGAAAAAATCACTGGCGCAACAGAAAAGAGCTAGAGACTTCAAAATTTATATTTAGATTCATCTTTCATAATGATTTAATAAAAACGGTACTTTGGATTTCACAAATTAAGACTTTAGTGGAAATTGATGATTTTCTGGTTTTCGTCTCAAAACTGAAGGAAGCAAGATAGATTAAGTAGGCTAATATATAAGGCTAGGATGTTTAGATTTAAATAGATTGGAGTTCCGCTATGACTGTGAAGATGTGAAAAGTTTCTTTTAAATACCTATAAAATTGTAGCGATAGCGGATCTCAAAAGGGCCAGTTCAGAGCTCATCTACTGCGTGCAGTGTAATTAAATTAATTCTCTCGCCCAAAATATCTAACTTAGCCACGTCAAAATTTTATTATCAGTACTTACCTGCGTGCTGAATGCACGTTTAAATTAAGAGCATCATCGGCCATCAGCAAAAGAAGCTATAAATTATTATGTAACTTGAAGTGGTGCGTTATTAGCCCAGCGGCTAGTCGGGAGAGCCGATTTGATCAGGCGTTCCCTTAGCCGTCCGCACCGCGGCTTTATATATAGGAATTCTGCGTGAGGAAGCAAGGCCCCAGTTCTCTCCAGACGCTGAATGACACGCCAATTGTGTCGGGAGTCGCGTCGCATCGGTATCACTGCTACAAACAGCCTCGGGTGCCGTATTAAGTTACTAGAGATACGAGGAACCATGAAAACATTTCAAGTGAAGTGTTAATTCTGGGATGATTTTCATTATCTAGCTTCAGTTTGCGTATTGCCGTATTTTCACGTGCTGTCGCGGGACAGACATTCTACCAATTATTTAGCGTGGCGTTTGATGAAATACTGTCATCAAATTATGGCGAGCATTCTTTTTAACATTTAATTCGGACATTTATAGTTGCATCAGCGCATTAGACTCTGAACTGCTCTGTTAGTTAGGTTGTAGGGATACTTGTGTTTTTTATCAGTGAATTTCAGAATATACTCAACTATTTTGGAAAATCGTTTTTGATTAGAAATCCCGGACAATCTCCTAATTCCTCAGAGCTATAAGCTGCAGCTATAATGGTATTCTCAGATGAAGTGGGCACTAGGAACTCTAATTACAGGCTTCACGTTTTGTTAAATCACTTTCTGGGTGCTGAAAAGTAAATAGAGAGCCAGTGTTGAGAACGGCGAAAGACAGCATTAACAACATTCTAAAAGCCTGAAACTGATTCAACATTCAAACATTTGTATTGCAAGCATTTATACAGCAATTTATTTTTACAAGCTACTCGCCGCCCCACATATGGTGCATCGGCCGGGAAACCAACTAAGTGAAACTGATTTTTTTAACTATTCGGATTCGCGAGTGGAATGCGAAACGCAGCTGAGTAATGGAACAGTGAAAGTGTTACGTGTCCATGTGGACGACGCAATTGGATTAACAACGCATCTGGATTGACGGAGCTGGCACTGAGTCTAGCGGTGCTGCCGGCATCGCGAGAAGCCAGTTTTGCCGTTCTGCAGACGTCCGACGCAGCAGTCGGAGCGCCGTCTGCAGTTCAACGTGCCACGTCGCATCAGTAATCCTGGTACGCCACGCCGACAACGTCGTGCAGAAGGAACTAAGTTAAGTGAAAAGCTGTTAAAAATTTTACTAACCTGCACTAAAAGACTGTCGGCGATGGAACCGCGAAAAGAAACTGAGTTTAAACTTAAATTAGGACCAATGTCTGTTGAGGGAACTGTAAATTCAGACAACGTTTCAAGCATAAACATGCATGAAAGTAGTAATGTTAAAGTGAAATATGAGGTATTGTCTCATGACAGTAGTGTTCGAAGGGGCAATGATTGAATAATAGAGACCCCTGTAGTAAAGCAGAAAGTAGAAATTGTAAATTTATTGGATGATAGTTTCTCTGATGAATTAAAAATGAAACATTCATCAGAGATGGTAGAGTTTAAGAAGGAGAAGTTAGATATGACTAATCAATCAGAAATTTCATTTAGTTTTGATGATTCTGGTATTGGAGCTAGTTTTTGTCACCTGAGTGTCATAAAAAGCCACCTAGTGAGCAACCCAAAGATGCTGGGGCTATTGATTTAAATGTTATATTACAAGCAATAGCTGCCAGCAATGCACAAATGACAGCTGAATTAAAGTCTGAAATGGTGGCCAGTCAATCAAATTTTAATAAACGGTTTGAGGCAACGGACAATAAATTAGAATCCTATAATGCTGAATTAAAATCTAATATAATTGAGGTAAATAACAGGATTGTGGCCAGTCAAACTAATTTTAATAAATGATTGGAGGTAATGGACGATACCTTCAAGGCTGGTTGCAATAAGTTGAAAGAGGATCTAGACAGTTTGAATTGTAAAATTGATTACAATCATGAGGATATTAAGAAAAAGGTTGTTCAACAGTTTTCTGAAATGTATAAAAAAGTTAAATCCGAAGTTGCTGAGGTTCGCAAAGACTTCCAAATGGAAGATGCGAAGCTGGAGCACAAGTTAACAGAAAAGATCGAGGCGGAATCTGATCTGTGCTCAGATAGATTTAAAGATGTTAATATTAAAGTAAAAATATGTCAAGCAGACGTAGATGCAATTAAAACTGATACTACTCATATTGTACAAAGAGTAGATAATGTTGAATTGAGAGTAGAAAATATCAGTACTAACATTGCTAACATTGAGAGCAAAGTAGCTTCAGTAACTTCTGGTAATGGTAATATACAACAAGTTGTACCTGCAAACGCCGCTTTTATCGGGTGTCGGCAGTTCTTGCAGTTCGATCCAGATAAAAATATCCACCCGCTAGATTTCTGGAACGATTTTGAAGATGTGATTCCACCAACTTGGTCTGAACGAGAGAAAATCTAATTTATTAAAAGCCATTTAGCAGGTGACGCCATGCGTTGGTCAGCTGATGTTATGTTAAAGTGTAAAACATTAGCGGAATTTAAAACAGCTTTTATTAATGAGTATTGGTCTAGCAATAAGCAAAATGAAGTGTTGAGAGAATTTTGGAGTGGAAAACGCTTCAATGCAGGCAAGGAATCAATTAAAGAGTTTGCTAGGTCATGGATTTCACGTTTGTCACATTTGGCGGAAAAGCTAAAACCAGAAATGATTATACTAGGTCTTGAAGCCAAACTGCCATGGTATTGGCAAACTAGAATTATATCTGCCCCTAGAGACAATCTGGATCGTTTCATTGAGTATCTGGAACGTGTAGAACGTGTTGCGGCCAATGAGGAGCAATCACGTAATAACAGAAGTTCTAATAATAATAGTAGTAATTTTAGGAACGAGGAAAATGGCAATGTAAACATCAGAACAGTAGGTGTTCGCCATCCTAAGAGAGGTAGGAATTGGGGAAATAATTATCAGAACCAACAATGGCATCCAAATGACAGTAATGTTGTTCCAAACAGAATTATGCAGGTAAACAACAGCGCGGAAAGCAATGCTATGCCAGATAACTATAATGAAACTAAAGGAAACAGTAGTAGGTCGAGGCAGGAAAACTAGTTCCCGTCTATGAGGACACTGGCGCTCACCAGGCGGTTACTTTTCCTAAGCCAGTAGTTGCGGGAATTGGTAAGAGAAATCAGAATACTCAAACTGAACAGATGGATGAAGTGTCGGTAGCATCTAAGGATACAGCAGAAATATTAGATCACTCACAGTATTTGATAGATACCGTGTTAGAGACGCTTTCTAAGTGGGAAGAGAAAGAGAAGGCGCAGCAGTGTAACGATAGGGAGGAGCTACAAAATACTGAATTGACAGGTGAAGAAGCAGAAGAAATTCATGCTATTATTTACGATGAAGATGATGTGCTCTTATCTAAAGTGCCTGTGCAGGATGTTGATAATGTACTAATAGATTTAGGACAGGAGATAAGTGAGAATGTAGAGGGTAGGCTGTTGGGGGTCGATGAACCCAGTAGCTGTGACCAGTTGTCACTTGAGAAGGAAACCGACGATAATGGTGAAAGTTGTTTAGCTGTAACTAGTGTTATGCCCGGTCTAGAGGCGCAGAATCGCTCAGACTACAGTAATTTGGGTTATGTTCAGCAAACTAAATGTAATGAAGTCGTGCGGTGTTTCGATTTAAAATTAATAGACCGACTGGAAAGGGCAGCTGAAAATGTAATTCAGGAAACCCCTACACACTGTGACCTAAATGTAATGAAGACAGATGTCGATCACTTTAGTTGGAGACAAATCCAAAAGGAACTACTAGATGAATTTGAGGAACCACCTGTACAACCTAGAATAAGCCACCCTATAATAATAGTGAATATGTTGGGTATCAATGTACGTTGTCTCTTAGACAGTGGAAGTGAGGTGAGTGCGATATCTCAGTCCTTCTTTGATGCATTACCTGGTAAAGACAAGCTTACAGTAATGAGGGTATCAGGACTAAGAATAATTGGTGCTACTGGCAAGGTGTCAAAAACGGTAAAGCAAGAGGCTTTGCTGCCCTTTAACATTAATGGTAATTTAATTGATCATCCATGTTTAATTGTATACAATCTCAGTATTGAGGTTTTAATTGGCATAGATTTCTTGTCAAAATATCAGAGTGTTGTTGACTTTGAAAGAAGCCAGTTAAAAATGGTCTTGCCAATAACCGGAGTAATTATAGTACCTTTTAGTGATATACATGTAGTAACTGATGATGAAACTTGGGAGCTGCCCATACGAGTTCTGAAAAATTGGAGGTATTGGGACGAAAGTGTTAATCTTAGTAACAGTAAGCTGAACACAGAAGAAGAAGAAGAAGAAGAAGCAATTATTTTAGACAAAATAGAAGCTAAATTGCAGGAAATCAATAAGATTTCGGCCAATCAGAAGGAAGAATTGAGACAGGTTCTAAAAAGGCATCATAAGGTATTTTCGGATCGACCTGGCATAGTCAAAGGTTATGAATGTCAATTAAAGGTGAAACCCGGCCAAGTGTTTTTCAGGAAGCCATACCAAATACATGTAGCTAGGAAGGAGGCGGTTCGAAAGGAGATACAGAGAATGCTGGAGTGGGGTGTGATTGAGAAAGCGGTCAGTGAGTACAATAATCCTCTTGTTGTTGTACCAAAAAGAGACGGGAGTGTCAGAGTGGTCTTGGACGCTCGTTGGTTGAATGAAATAGTGGTTAGGGAAAGTGATAGACCGCAGAACATGGACGAGTTACTGCAAAAATTCCGGGGATATAAATTCTTAACTTCTATGGACATCACGTGTGGATATTGGAATTTGCCACTGGCGGAAAGTTCAAGGAAGTACACAACTTTCTTGTACGAAGGAGTTTGTTACCAGTACCGTGTGGTACCTTTCGGACTTAATATCTATGTTTGTGCCTTCGTACGTCTGATGTGCCATGTTTTAGGACCAGCTTTAAGTAATAAAATAACAGTCTACGTCGATGATCTGTTAATAGCAACTCCTACCTGGGAAGAACACATAGCTTTATTAGAGGAAGTGTTAGAGGCTATTGAGAGAGGTGGCATGAAACTAAAGATTGAAAAGACAGAGTGCGTTAAAGAGGAAATAGGTTTATTGGGATATAGGATAAGTGGAAACGGTATTCTGCCTGACCCAGGCAAGCTAGCACTCATTGAAACATTTGAGGCTCCCAGAAACAAGAAGCAGTTGAGATCAATGTTCGGTCTGTTCGGCTTCTATAGGCGTTTTGTTAGTGATCAGGCTTTTAATGCTCCCTGTCTTCACCTCCTGCTGAAAAAGAATACCCCTTGGGTTTGGACAGCAGAATGTCAACTGGCGTTTGAGGTGCTTAAACAATCTTTAATTAATAGTCCAATTTACATCATCCTGATTTTGAAAAACCATTCTGTATGTCTGTTGATGCTAGTGGCTATGGTATAGCTGTGGAAATATTCCAGGTGGAAATAGAGAACGAACAAGAAGTGCACAAGACTATAGCTTTCGCAAGTCGATCTTTACACGCAGCAGAGAGAAATTATGGCATCTCAGAACTAGAAGCATTGGCAATTGTATTTTGGGTACAGAAGTTTGAGCAGTATTTATTAGGTCACAAGATAATTGTTTACAGTGACCATAAGTCATTGACCTTTTTAAAGACCTGTAAATTGAGGTATGCTCGTTTGGTAAGATGGCCATTGTATCTCCAGCAGTTTCACCATGAGATTAAATATATTCAAGGGAAAGGCAATCTGGTAGCTGATGGGTTATCTAGAAGTGCGGAGCTCTGTGATGACGCGGGAATTACAGCAACAGACCTAAATGAAGTTCGTATGTTTGCATTGCACGAAGTAAAGGAAGAAAGTGCATTAAAGGGAGTGATTAAGAACTTGAGACGTGAGCAGAATGCAGATGACCAACTGAAATTAGTGAAGAGATATTTAGGAAATGCGAACTATCCTAAGGTTTTGGAATACTATTGTTTGCATAAAGGTATTCTGTTTAGGAGGAAAAAGATAGATGTTTCTGAGTGGAAGCTGTGCTTTCCCTCACAACATGTAGACTTACTAATCGACTATGTACACCTGAGGTATGGGCACTACGGTGCAAAGAAGTGCATTGCAAAATTAAAAGAGGAGGTTGTGTTTGACAACATGTACCGCCGTGTGGCGAAGCGTCTAACATCTTGTGTAGTGTGCCAGAAAGTCCGTGCTGCTAACACCAGAATACAAGGGGATATGCATTCAGTAGAGCCGACTGAAACCCTAGAATTACTGGCTTGTGATTTGTTTGGCCCTCTTCCTGTTTCGAGAGGTGGTTGTACCCATGTTTTTGTTGTTGTGGATGGATTCAGTAAATATGTTAAACTATACCCAATTAAAAGAGCCAATGCAAAAACATTGGTTGAAAAGTTGGAAAAAGATTTCTTCGTGAACGTTGGCGTTCCGAAGAGTTTGCTGTCAGACAATGGGCCTCAATTTACTTCTGGTAGATTTAAGGAATGTCTAGATAAGGCCGGCGTGAAACATCTGAAAATATCTGCGTATTTCCCCCAAGGAAATATGAGTGAACGTATTACGAGGGAATTGAATAGGCTTTGCAGAACTTATTGTGCTCGGAAACACTCAAGTTGGGCAGAGCACATTAAGTATTTTGAGAATGTAATTAACAACTTAAGACATGATGCAACTGGTTTTGCACCTCGCGAATTGATGTTTGGCCAAGAACCGCACAATGTGATTGCAGATATGGTAGAATTCCCTATTCTAACGCAAATATCCACAGACGAGAAGAAACTAAAGGCTAGGGCTAATATGAGAAAAAGAGCGTTGGAAAGGAAGAAGCGTCATGACGCAAAAGCTGTACCTACTAGTTTTGAAATAGGTCAATTAGTCCTTGTCAAAACCAAAGAAAAATCAAAGAAAGTAAATGCAGAAACAAAGAAATTCATGTTCGTATACCAAGGACCTTTCAGGATCATAGGAAAACCACATGCCAATGCATATAAGCTAGAGTACCCTAAAAGTAAGAAGCTATTAGGTCTCAGGAACGTGATCAACCTAAAGAAATTCATAGGTAGTGAATGAATGCTGTAGGAAGGAGGTTGTTCTGTAACATCTACACAGTGTGGCAGCTGTGCAGTCCCAGCTGTGTGAGATCTTCTTTCCCTGTCAGGTCTCACTCATTCTTCCTCTTTCCTGTCCTAAAAAATTTCGACCTCTTCTTTCCAGACATGAAAATTTTCTGTCATGGCTATCAAGCCATGAGTTATGTAACCATTCTATCTACCGATTAGTGAAGAAAAGTACCTAATGTGACTAACCTAATAGTGACAAACAATAGAGAAGTATGATGTAATTAAGATACAAATGTATTTGAGTAACAATTATGTATAGTACCCTGGTAATGTAGTAAGTACAAAGTGTTGTTTTATTGGAAATGGTCCACCAGCAGTAATTTAAAAAGATATATGAATTCATGTACATGCAGGATCTGAAGTGGTAGTGAAACCTAGTGTATGCATTAGAGCTAACTAAGAAATAGTAAAAGAGATTGCTTAGTGTTAGGAAAAATATGCAGATAAGTTGTAAGATTAAACTCACCTGGTGTAGCAAGGAAAGGCAGTGTAATAGAATTGAGCAGTGTCTGTGGTTGAGACGTGAAGGACACGTCCCTGAAGTATTTATAAGGTTGGAGCTGGCCATTATTTTAGTGTAGTGTGTGACAGGATACACCTACACGTATTGAGGTTATGAGTTGGAGGCGTGAATGCGACCATAGGTACCCTTATGTTAGATGAGACAGAGCAGCTCATGGTGTCCTATAGGTTTAAGGAATTTAGCATTACGCTCGTCCATAATTACTTGATGCACTTTAGTGGTAGGTCTGAGAGAGACTACCTGTGGTTTCAGCGTCCGATCGAGTGGAAATGGATTGCCACGTGAGCAAACTAATCAGCTGCAATACACTATGAATATGAAATAAAAGTGCTATCCTATGCTTTAAATGTTAATACAGTGAGTGTTAAATAAGTTCATACACTAGCAAAGTAAATAAGTAACATAATGGCAGACGTAAAACGATATTTTAGCTCAGCATAAATACACTTCAAAGTAAATAAGTACCTAATTGCAGATGTGGAACTGACATCAGCAGAGGACCAATAAGTGGATTTTGTAGTCAACTAAACGTAGTGTGTTTTGAACACTCAGAACTGTACTATTACCAAAAGTTACTCACATGTACAAAGAAGCTGAGAAAACAACCACTAATCAAATATACTCATACTATCTCTAAGAATAAGGTAATCAAAGATGAGTCAGTTAAGTAAATAAAATGCAGATTTGTCAGGAATGTACCGAGCATTGGTTCAGTGGTCCGGCCCAGAACTAATAAATTCAGTTTAAATAGGATTTATGATTATATGCCTTGAGCATAAAATTTTCTCTTTTAAGTGACTAACGGCGTTTTGAGCCAATTGTTGACCGATTTTATGACAGTTAAGTAACTGTAAGAGTAGAATTGAAAAAATTCTGTTAACTTTGTTCCAGTAACATACTGAAGGATAAAATGTATATATCCCCATTTCATAGTGACCCACCCTTAGATATTAATTGAACAGAGTCTGAGGCACTCTTTTTGTTTATTCTACAGGACAAACCAGATAATGGCAGCCTGGTAGCTGCGTGAAAGCGTGGAGTGACTTGGACACAACTCATAGTGACCCCTCCCCTTTCCCCATGTAATTTAGAGTGATCGAGAAGGACGCACACCGTAGCAACTTCCCCTCCTCTACCCTTTTAAATGGAAATGTAGGACGCCAGCCAAAGCGGCTACAACCACGTGTGTAAAAATTATTTGTGAACTTTTCTTTCAGGTTTAGAAAAGACTGCTAAGATATAATCATCTGTTTATGTATCATGTTATTTTCTTTGAATTTGTGTATGTAAAAATGTATTTAATGTATTTAATGGATCTAAGATTTTAATAATTTTTCAATTTGTATGTGTTTGTTTGTCTAAGGCAATATGTATGCCAAAATATTTCATTGACTTTGCTTAAAATTTTGAGTAATGACATTGTTTAAAAGGCAGTGAACATGCCCACAATTTAAATAATTAGTGTAGGTAATCAGTTTCTTTTAGTGTTTCTACGTGTTTACATTTCAATTTTAATTTTTCATAGGAAGTTAAAATGTACTCTTGCTTCCCTTTTTGTAATTAAATTTTTTTTTCGTTCATTAACATTCATAAACAAAAAAAAATTTATTTAGAGGGTGATGTAGGGAAGCAGCCTACTCATGCTGTAGTAAATTCACATCAGATTCCATTGTGTGCCAGCCAGTCTGCTGTAACTAGCTCTGACGTCATAAATGTTGCGCAATACCTTAAAAATCAAGCAAATGACCTAAAACTTTTCTAGCACATCAGGAGTAATACTAAATTAATATGTGTTAAATATCAGTTCGATAACTTCAGCCTTTTTCGAAATTAGGACGTTTTTCTGAAAAAATCACTGGCGCAACAGAAAAGAGCTAGAGATTTCAAAATTTATATTTAGATTCATCTTTCATAATGATTTAATAAAAACGGTACTTTGGATTTCACAAATTAAGACTTTAGTGGAAATTCATGATTTTCTGGTTTTCGTCTCAAAACTGAAGGAAGCAAGATAGATTAAGTAGGCTAATAAAGAAGGCTAGGATGTTTAGATTTAAATAGATTGGAGGTCCGCTATGACTGTGAAGATGTGAAAAGTTCCTTTTGAATACCTATAAAATTATTGCGATAGCGGATCTCAAAAGGGCCAGTTCAGAGCTCATCTGCTGCGTGCAGTGTAATTAAATTAATTCTCTCGCCCAAAATATTTATCTTAGCCACGTCAAAATTTTATTATCAATACTTAGCTGCGTGCTGAATGCACGTTTAAATCAAGAGCTTCATCGGCCATCAGCAAAAGAAGCTATAAATTATTATGTAACTTGAAGTGGTGCGTTACTAGCCCAGCAGCTAGTGGGTAGAGCCGATTTGATCAGGTGTTCCCTTAGATGTCCGCACCGCGGCTTTATATATAGGAACGCTGCGCGAGGAAGCAAGGCCCCAGTTCTCTCCAGATGCTGAATGACACGCCATCTGTGTCGGGAGTCGCGTCGCATCGGTATCACTGCTACAAACAGCCTCAGGTGCCGTACTAAGTTACTAGAGATACGAGGAACCATGAAAACAATTCAAGTGAAGTGTTAATTCTGGGATGATTTTCATTATCTAGCTTCAGTTTGCGTATTGCCGTATTTTCACGTGCCGTCGCGGAACAGACATTCTTGTGGTGTCACCGCCAGACACCACACTTGCTAGGTGGTAGCTTAAATCGGCCGCGGTCCATTTAGTACATGTCGGACCCGCGTGTCGCCACTGTGTAATCGCAGACCTAGCGCCACCACCAAGGCAGGTCTCGTGATACGAGAGAGCACTCGCCCCAGTTGTACGAGAACCTAGCTACCGACCAGATGTACGAAGCCTTTCTCTCTCATTAGCCGAGAGACAGAATAGCCATCAGCTAAGTTAATGGCTACGAACTAGCAAGGTGCCATTAGCCATACAGTGATTGTACTTAAAGTCTTCTGTGTATCGTCAAGATCGATGTACCACAAGGAATGAGTAAAGTTAAGTATTAAACATGCTCCGTACTTTTCTTCCTAACATTAATTACGTATCCTGTTCCAGTACATCACGCCCGTCTGCGTTAGTCTAGAGTGCCTTTTCAGCCATCTCAACTTCACGGTGTCGGCCCAGCTACCGACACAACAATTCTACCAATTATTTAGCGTGGCGTTTGATGAAATACTGTCATCAAATTATGGCGAGCATTCTTTTTAACATTTAATTCGGACATTTATAGTTGCATCAGCGCATTAGACTCTGAACTGCTCTGTTAGTTAGGTTGTAGGGATACTTGTGTTTTTTTTCAGTGAATTTCAGAATATACTCAACTATTTTGGAAAATCGTTTTTGATTAGAAATCCCGGACAATCTCCTAATTCCTCAGAGCTATAAGCTGCAGCTATAATGGTATTCTCAGATGAAGTGGGCACTAGGAACTCTAATTACAGGCTTCACGTTTTGTTAAATCACTTTCTGGGTGCTGAAAAGTAAATAAAGAGCCAGTGTTGAGAACGGCGAAAGACAGCATTAACAACATTCTAAAAGCCTGAAACTGATTCAACATTCAAACATTTGTATTGCAAGCATTTATACAGCAATTTATTTTTACAAGTTAACCGCCGCCCCACACCTTGGTTGGAGAAATGGCGTGTTTGAGTAAACGTCGACAAGTGCGAAGCCGTTCTGTTCACTAGAAGACCGAAGCAACTGCGCAAACACCGCTACTGCAGACCAATAACTCTACATGCACGTCCAATACGTTTCCGTGAGAAAGTCAAATACCTCGGTGTCTGGCGGGACCGGAAATCACTCTGGGGGGACCACATACAACACATGACCAACCGAGCTAGCGCGAGGCTCAAACAGCTCTATCCTATGCTCAACAGGCGTAGCACACTGAACAGAAGGGTGTCGAGGTCCATGTACATGACACTTATCCGACCCCTGATGACGTACGCAGCTCCTGTCTGGGGATATGCTGCGCCTACACGTCTGCGCCGCCTGCAGCTCATTCAAAACAAAGTACTCAAAATCATAAGCAATGCTCCACGATACACACGCATCGCGGACCTTCACCGGGAATACCGACTCTCACGGAGGTAATCCACAAACTCACCACACGACTATACAGAAACTCCAGACATTCGCAGAACCTGGTTATTCTGAATCTGGGGAACTACGACCACAACCATAGATGGAAACATAAAAGACCAAAAGACATACTTGTAAGGACATAACATCTATGGCCAAGCATACGCAAAGATAACGGCACAGGCGAGCCCCTGTTAATCAGACCCATTTCTGGATATCCAGCTGGAATACACTGCCGAATAACTGGCACCACACAGGGAAGCCGTACCGTATACTGCATGCAAACAAGCTCCACACATCCCCCACACAGTGAGATGATCTATGGCCCATCTCCCACTACTGTATAACGATCTTGATTGTTCCAGGAATGCAGCAGCAGCAACAACTGGGACACATCGCCACCGCTTGTCATGGTAATGATGCATGATACCTATACTAACAAATCCAACCTTGCATGAACTATCGCAGCTAGTAAGCCACTACTGCTCTTACTACCTATCCCACTGTCGCAGAGGTTTTTCTCCCACGGCACGAGCCATGGCACTTTTTTTCCTCTGCTCTTCAAATCGCTACCCTCACTCGCGTTTCGTCCACTATCTATCACCTGATTGACCGTGTTAATGCGTAACCTTACCCAGACGCACGAACAACATCACAGCCCAGCATCCTGTGATCCACTTACTAGACAACTAACATGTTTACGGAGGTGACAGTAGAACTTTTGGTTTGGTCACCACGTTGGTGCGGGCGTGGAGGGGCCCCATCTCTATCCAAACCCCAACGCTTAAATGCGTCTTAGATTCTTCACTCGTACTGTACCTATACGGCAACCGTGCAGGAGATTCGACGAACCATGTTGGAACTCCACGTCATAAGGCTTTCGTCCTCGCCAGTCACTACTGCACGCCAGCCCATATTCCTTCGAGCTTTCCAGAACAGTAGAAATCATGGCTACCTCCTTCGTCTTTGAATTCACCTCCTTCGCTATCTTCAAAGCACCACAGAAACAAACCACATGTTCGATTTCCCTGCGTAATGGATCAATGAACTGGAAACATTTGCCAACGTACTTTTGTGCATAGCAAACAATAATTATATATTTACAGGAACACAGGTTATTGTACAATATCACAGTTGTAGATTTCACGGTAGTAATCTACTCACTGTCGGTAATGAGCGTGGGCACGGAAACGAAGTATCACTTCCAAGTCTCTCCCTGTTTCCATTGGTTTTCAACTGATATTATTTTTGCAATCATTACGCCCTAAACAACTTTCTCTACCGATTTAAACCTTTTTCCTTGAATTCAAAAGAATTAAGTTGGTTAATCCATGTATAGACATTAGTTTATTTGTTTAATTTTAAGATTTTTTGTACATAAATCATCGTCACATATATGACTATGAAAGTGTAAAGTGTATTTATTAATTTACTGCTGGCTGGACCGTTGTGAGGTCTCGCCTGTTTAATCTACGTTTCGTAAGTATATTTCTCCGTGATTTAACTTCATATATTATGGAATCTGGAAGAAAAATTATGAACATCAAAGGGTCAAAATAGAACGTGCTATGGGATTGTTGGACCACAAACTGTAATTCTGGTTGGACGTAATTTTTATACGTTTTTCCTTCGCCAACTCAGAGCCGAGATAAGTCAGGCTCGAAGTAGTGTCTCATTCTAAATGTAAACTAGGAAGGAAAGCCAGTGCTGCAATTTACGAACCACTCCACCTGGGCATTGTCACACAACGCTCGAGCAGAGAGCGCAGAATGCGAGCGAAGCCGAGTGCCTTAGTATGATCTCATTCGGACATCAGCGTAAAGTGAAATGAGACCACATAACATATACGCAAGAGGACCTCGGTAACATCCAGATGGCGCAGGAAGTGCCGAGCTGGAGATCTGAAGGCAACAGATGGGAGTCCACGCTACGGTATAGAACGCCAACAACTCTAGAAAACGATGCCAAATTCGCTCATCGCTACGGCTCGGAAGCGTCATACACATCAACTAACGACTACAAATACTTGGACGTCTGAATCACAGGAACAGTCGGTATGACTGTCTTGTAAGTTGTTGATGAATCCACGTCAAAGCTGCTCCGTGATGTGCTGTCTATTGCTTATCTTCGTCTTATGACTTCAACCATAAGACACCAAGCACCCAGTCTAATGTATTTCACTGCCGTTAATTGCCTTTTCTGCCGTCATCTCTGCCACTGATGTCACGACTTGAAGGTCTTTGACGAACAACCCACTGGGGGTCAATCGAGGGTGACGTGCAAGCTGACGACCACACACCTTTCGAGATGGTAGCACTCGTGCTCTCCATTGTCTGTACATGTGAGGTGTTACCGATGTCTTAGACGTCTCTTGTTGGGAGGCCAGGCATACGTCTGCATGGCTGCCATCATGCTGTGGGAAGCGTTTGGCCGCCAATCAGAGTGGAACATACGATGAGCACAAGTACGCGTCGAAGGAACGCTTCGCCAAGCTTAGCGTACCGGCTGCTCAAGACTAGAGCTTTCGATAAAATGTCGCTAATTCGATGTATCGATATCTTTCAAAGCATTATCGAACCACATGGGCAATTTCCTTCCATCTGACACACCGATATCGAAACGGCAACATCGCGTGCCGATATTTTTATTTTGTATTATATTTTTTCACGATTATCGGTAAATATTTGACATTGTTTATTTGAAACCGTAGTAGAACATTCATTTACTAGCACTGTAAGAAGAAGTCATAGTAGTCTTTGAGTAGTTTTTAACCCAGCTAGTGTGCTACTTCTCCGCATCTTCGCTCTTCAAACGGAATTTGTGAATGCGATGAACAAAAATCTAAATGACAAGACTGGTCTTTGTGGTGGGTGGGTGTGAGGGGAACCGCTGACGTAATCGGCGCTCGGCGCTACTACCAGAAACTGCAACGTTTAGATTCACCACGCAATTTTGACACTACATCTGCTAGACTACTGCTGTTTGCAGAAACGAAAAAAACAGGGAAGTCGACATGAAGTGATCCGGACAAACCCTACATGTAACGAAACCGAACGACGTACACATCGGACCCCTTTCATTGTGTCCCTCACATACAGTTAACATTATTAGCAAAGTGGTTATTGCCAAACGTTTTCCTTTCAGTTCTTGTTCTAAGGAGGATAGACCTAAAACAAACCGTATATTTACAATGTGCAGCCGTTATTTCTATAGTCCTGTATATCCGAACTTTTTGTCGATGCATCGATATAACGACGATTTCCTTCGATTAATTGAGAGCCGATAATGTATTTTCTTTCCAAATATCGATACATCGGTTTCCGTATATTTTTAAAAATATGAACAGTCCTACCCCACACCTCCCGTCCTACATCCCTTACGATGCAGTTTCTGCCAAGTGAGCGGTCTGAGACCTCACCGAGCAACTTCGGCACCTACTAAGATGGGAGAGTAAACAACTCCCAGCCACGCATGCCGCTCTGCTCGCCGCCATTGAACGCCGTGGAGAAACTACTTTGCATTGCATAAGCCGTGACAGTAAACGTATTCACAGCCAACAGCATCTTATGGAAGCCCTCGGGCGAGCCACCGGACCGCTCTTCCCAACTCCGAGTTTCTCATCCAGCACACGTACAGACGACTGTTTCCTGAGATTTAGCAAAATTAATATTTTGGAACATAACATTCAGAACAAAACTATTTTTGCTGCAGCAATTTTGATGTTTGCGTGGAACTAGTCAAACCATCAAACTACGTTCGCTCCTTATCCTGAAGGTTCAAGTATTACTGAAGAATCAAACAAACAAAAAAAAAATCTAAAGCTATGTAGAAGTACTAGCTTTTTCTGAAATTTACAGTTCTAACGTTGTTGTTCGGTTCGATAACTATTTGATGCAGCTTTGGTCGTTAATCAATCCATTGTAATCCTCTTCATCTCTGAATAACTACTGCATTCTACGTCAGTCTGAGCCACGTTACAGTAATCGAGCATTGACCTCCAAACAGCCCTTCATTCTAGCTGACGATTTCTTGATGCCTCACTATATTACTTTTAACCGATTCCTTGCTTCAGTCATGTTTGCCATAACCCTCTCTACTTCCCAGCGCGAATCAGTACCACAACGTTAGTAAAACGATCTATTCATCTAATCAGCATCACTTTTGTGTGAGACGATTTTCCAAAAGTTTCTTTTCTGTTCTTATCCGAAACGTTTTCGTATACTTATCATTTCAATGCAAGACTAAAGACGAATACCTTCATAGAATATTTGCAAATACTTAACTTTGAATTCGATGTTAACAAGTATCATTTTCCCGTATACAAGTTTGGTATTATCAGTATGTATTTTATACCCTTTCCACTTCGACCATCGTCAGCTTTTTTCTTTCCAAATAGCCATCTTCATTTACTTCTTTCAGTGTCCCACTTCCTAATCTAATCAGCCCAGCATTAATCGATTTACTTCACCTACATTCCATTACCTATCTCTAAATTTACATAATTATGAACTTACCAAGTCTCCTTATCTAATCACCCCAGCATATACCGACATACTTCACCTAAATTAAATTACCGATTTCTTAAGTTTGATAATTTCGACTTGCCAAGTCTTTAGAACTATAGTGAAACTCGACACGTTATTCTTGATATATGGATTCAGTGAACTTTTGCGGTATAAAATTATTATTTTTACAGTAGAGACAATCTTACTAGGTGGAAGGAAGAGAGGCGGAAGATGGTTTGACATCACGTTGTCTGCTGTTCGTATAAAGTAATGGCGGAGAATGAAAGCTGAGATTTCTTTCGAAAGGACCCATTTGGACGTTTTCCTTGCTGACTTAATGGAATAGGTATTCCATGGCTCAATGTTCACTCCTCCGCATTGGGACTACAGTGTGCCTACTGCAGCGATAATGGTATTGTTTTGTTATTTAGAAATTATTAAAAAGTGAAACAATTCCTTTTCGCGTTAGTTTCATTTCTCACAGTAAGGTATGATAAAGCTGTGCTAAGCCTCAAGGTTGTTTTGAAAACGCCACTGCTTCTCAGGCAGGGTCGTATTGGGATGATATGTTCTTAATTTAATCTGATGTTTTAAGTTAGTTGGTCATCCGGTAATAACAGAAGTTACAGTTAAGCGTGTGCCTCGACCCACATTGTATCGGTCACAAACTCTGGAAGATTTCTTTTTGTTTTTCTATTCAATAAAACTGTCGTCATTGTAATAATATTGCCTTAATGGCGCGTTTCGCCTTCGTAGGGCATCATCAGACTGGAGAATGGAGAAATGGAGAATAATAGTTGAGGTATGGTCCGATCATGCACGGAAGTAACAAAATACGTTAGGAAATTTGTACGAAGCATGCAGTGTTGCAGTGATAGAGTCATATGTACAGAACTGCACACATTTTGCTTCACTAAAAGTAGCATGTGTGTAGATGAGCATTAGACTGAGTCTCGCGGACAGTTAAGTAGCGGCAACACACGTAGATGGTGATCATAAAGAGTTTTGACACCATAACTAATATTTGTGACAAGAATTCCAAAATTAATCTGCAGAAGCACTATGGAACAATAAGAGTGACAATACTGAAATAATGAGTAAGACGGGGTGCACATACAAAATTGAAAATATTTAAGAGAAGTGAATTGGTATAGCGTCAATACGCAGCAAGAATTGCAACAGTGAGAACAAGTCATGCGGACCAAAACAAGGAGAAAGTGGAGTAATATACGCGAGTATCACAGCATAAAAATTAATTACAACGATAAACAGACCGTTAGACACTTAAAAAGTAAATGCAAAAGCGTAATAAATTTTAAAAATTAAGTATACGATGTAAATGTATCTATATAATTAGGGCCACTTATTTTAGTGCACTTAACTGGTACTGCCCTTTTGTATCCCTTTTCTTCAGATTATGTCAATTCTTTTACGGCTGTTTTTTATCCTAAAGGCATATTTTGTTATATCCTTACCTTTTAAATTATTTACGCTTTCTACTTTTTACATCTAAAGCGACAAATGGAACTTTTATCCTTGTAATTAATGTTTATTTTCATTTCAATTTCTATTGTGATACGTGTTTTTCATTGCACTATGTTTAGTGAAGTAAGATATATTCAATTCTGTATGTGAAGTCCTATCACCGCACTAGTGCATCTGCAGCCATGACTGTATCAGAGATATTCCTTCGTATTTTAACACATTATTTGACTTACCACTACGTCATTTAATCTTTCTTTCTTTCTTTCTATAGTTTGCTTATCAACTGCTCTTCATTGTCTAGCCACAAGCTAGATCTGAACGTGGGCTCGTCGCCTGCAACGAATATCTCTCGGCATGATTCGTAAAAGTTTCCTTAGATATTTTACAACATGTGCGCATGATATGACTATACTTTAACTATTATTCTCCCTGTATTCATTTTGTAGAATATTTGATGATACCCAGCAAAGACGAAACGCGTCATTGAAGCAATGTTATTTCAACCAAGATTGTTTTATTCAAAAATAATCTTTATACGGTGGCTTTACCAGTTGTCAGATGGAGTCGGACATATTTTATTTAACTCTGGTGGATCCAAAATTTATCAACCAGGCCTCGGCTATGCTTGGAACAAGACGGAGAGTGTTTTAAATATCAATTACACTACGGAAACGATTCCATACACAATAGTTTCTAAATCAAATGATTCATTATTATTTAAAATTCGCTTTCGTGGTGTTAAATTGGCACCAAACATTTTTATTAGAAATTATAAGTCGTAGATAGGTATTTCTAAGCACACACAATATCGTACAGAACTGTTGCTCTTCCTAAGCATTAGTAACTCATTTTCACCTATGAAATATACTGGTGCTATGAAATCCGTATAAATACATTTTACTTTCTGTAAGTCTCAAAATATTTCACTCTACATGAAATTCGCGAAACAATTTTCGACCATAATGATCTGCCAGTATCTCATTTAATCCGAAAATCGCGGCACTCCAATTCTGGAAAGACGGGCTGGATCAGGCGCAAAATTCTTCTGGTGATAAACTATGGATTTAGCGGTTGTCATGCGAGGCATGCTAGTGAACTAATGTACCTACGTAGTGCACAGTTCATTAATGGGTGAAATTCCGTAGTGTTAAGTATGGTACGCGATCTCGTAACTCAATTGTCGACGCAGTACTTTTGTAGGAAGGGAACACAGTACCCTCGGCATTACACAGTACGGCAGGAGCATTTAGCGACGACGTACCACGGTCATTTTATTAGGGACTGAGTTAGCTGGAATTGTACGGTATTATAACACGAAGAGCGACAGCCGTCACGCGTAGCTGGGAGCCAATTAGCGAGCGAATATTGGACACGCATCAGCATAATTTTGTGTTTAAATATCGAGCTCGGTGCCCTTCTGACCCCAAGCCACCCAGGGACAGAGTTCATTACACGTTCCTCTTCCACAGCTCAGCTACGTTACAATTTGACACAACGTTTACTTCTACGCAGTAGACACTATCAGCATACATTGAAAAGCGTAATCGGCAGGCCACTGTCAGATCAGAGTTCATGAGTTTGGTTTTATTATGATTACTTTACTGACCTGAAATTTCTTTTATCTTGATTAGTTAGTTACTTATTCCATAGATAGTTTACAAAATTACTAGGGCATGCTGAAAAGCAATGCCTCCGAACTTTTTCTGTCCAAACTCTTAAATATTTTCAAGTGAAACAAACGCTATTAATATGCTACATTTTTATTATTCATGTTTTCAGCCCTCCGCCGCCACAGGGCACCGAAATGTAGCGTGTTACATGGCTCCGTGTAAGGTAACTGTATTCCGCGTAATGTCTCATTGCAGCTGATAGCAGTGATCCTTCCCTTATCCTTTTCTTTCACCCCTTCTCCACCTCCAATTTACATGTAATGTAGAACAGCTGAGGATTCTGCGTGGTGTTCGGACATGTCCGAAAGAACAGATACCATTCATTGATATAAAGTCAAACCTTCTGCACTTACGGTACAAGAAACTGGTCTCTCTTTGAGAGAAATGTTTTCGTCACGTCTGTGACTATACTGGGAAATAAAAATGCAGAAAGGAGAAAAAAGATGTGTTAGTAGCGTTTATGTTATTTACGACGTTTGAATACTTTTCACATAAAATATTCGGAGGCATTACCTTTCAGCACGTCCTTATACATCAGACATGTCATGTTAAATGGTAAAGGAGACCCGTCACTAAAAATAATTTTAACTAATACGGAAAAATTCTTTCCTATCACGTCACTTGCCTCTCCCAACGTTACGCACTCGCGCTACACTAAACTTCAATGCGCTGTTCAAAATGGTTCAAACTATTCTGAGCACTATGCGACGTAGCTTCTGAAGTCATCAGGCGCCTAGAACTCAGAACTAATTAAACCTAACTAACCTAAGGACATCACACACATCCATGCCCCAGGCAGGATTCGAACCTGCGACCGTAGCGGTCGCTCGGCTCCAGACTGTAGCGCCTAGAACCGCACGGCCACTCCGGCCGGGCCGGCCGTTGGTGGCCGTGCGGTTCTAGGCGCTTCAGTCTGGCACCGCGTGACCGCTACGGTCGCAGGTTCGAATCCTACCTCGGGCATGGATGTGTGTGCTCGGGCATGGATGTGTGTGATGTCCCTAGGTTAGTTACGTTTAAGTAGTTCTAAGTTCTAGGGGACTGATGACCTCGGGAGTTAAGTCCGATAGTGTTCAGAGCCATTTGAACCACTCCGGCCGGCTCAATGCGCTGTACTGCACTGCACTGCACACATACATACGACGTGTGTGTATAAAATAACGGAGCTGATGCTGTCATAGATTAAGTGCACATGCTCGAAAGATGAACATCCAATAGCTGTGAAGCGTAAAGCCATCTCAGTCGAATGCGAAAACTCTGCTGTCTGTAGACAAATTAATATGGCCGAGGACTTCATTTGGGTAAGAGGAGTTATCTTCTTTCGCCGAAAAAAAATATAAGTCTAATATTAGAGTCACGAATTCTAGTGAAGTTTCGCATAAAACTTGGAAAAACTGATGCAGGAACAATTTACGCAAAAACGTGTATGGTAAAGACTGTCTATCACGAAAGCGATTCTCTGAACAGTTGAAGCGTTTCCGTTATGGCCAGATAGGTCTCCATAATGACCAAAAAGATGTTGAAGATGACTCACGCCCGGGACGCCCCAAAGCATCTAACCCAGATTGAAATATCGAAAAAGTATGTAATCTGATTCGATTCGACGGCCTGTTGGGCATTCAATCATTTGCTAAAACTGTAGGCATTATCAAAGAATACGCAAGGCAAATTTTACATTACGAGTTCCTTATGAGAAAAGTGTGTACGAAACAGGTGTCGAAAATTCTGACGATCAAACAAAAAGAACCTAATGAAAATGTTTGCACTTACTCACTGAATGCCATTGAAAGCGATCCCCATTTCTTGAAAAGAGTGATAACAGCTGACGAATCTTGGTTTTTCACTTATGATCTAGGAACTAAGAGCCTAACCGTGCAATGGAAGTGCCCCATACCACCGAGGGTGAAAACGGCTCGAAAGACCAAACCTTAATTCGAAGCGATGATTACTGTTTTTTCGATGTTCATGGAATTGTGTATCTTCACTGAATTCCGGAAGGTCAAACTATTAATCAACGCTGTTACCTCAAGGTTCTTGCTCAACTCCACGAAAAAATAATAGAAAAACTACCCGAAACGTGGATGAATAAGTCGTGGATTATGGATCAAGACAGCGCACCGATTCAAATCGCATTGTCTGTTAACAGGTTTATAACATTAGACCATCCACCAAAATCACCTGACCTAGCAATATGTGACGATTATCTATTCCCAGACGTCAAATCTGAATTTAAAAGAAGAATATATCAGTTCGGTGAGGCAGTGAAAGAAAAAGTGACACTCGTCAACAAGGAGCTCACACAGGAAGACGTCCAACACTGTTTCTGTCAACGGGTCATTCGCATGGAGTGTTATTGGAATGGAAAGGGAGATTATATTGAGGGTGACGATGCCTAAATATGTATGTTTTTGACGTAAAATATTTTACAGTCATAGTCTGGTTATTTTATACCCACAACTACTACACACAGACGGACTCATTCACACAGACACACACACACACACACACACACACACACACACACACACACACACGAACGCACACACACAGCCTCACCTAGAGTTTGACGGTACTTCATCTACATCTACATCTACGTGATTACTCTGATATTCACAATAAAGCGCCTGGCAGAGGGTTCAATGAACCACCTTCAAGCTGTCTCTCAATCGTTCCACCCTCGAACGGCGCGCGGCAAAATGGAGCATTAAAATTTTCTGTGCGAGCTGTGTTTTACCTTATTTTATCGTGATGATCATTTCTCCCGATGTAAGTGGGTGCCAACAGAATATTTTCGCAATCGGAGGAGAAAACTGGGGAATGAAATTCCATGGTAAGATCCCATCGCATTGAAAAACGCCTTTGTTTTAATGATTGACACTCCAATTCACGTATCATGTCCGTGGACTATCTCCATTATTTCACGATAGTACAAAACGAGCCTTCCTTCTTTGAACTTTTTCGATCTCATCCGTCAGTCCAGCCTGATGCGTATCCCACATTGCACAACAGTACTCCAGAATAGGAAGGACAAGCGTGGTGTAAGCAGTCTCTTTAGTAAACCTGTTGCACCTTCTAAGAGTTCTGCCAAGCAATCGTAGTCTTTTGTTTTTTCTACCCACAACCTTATCTATGTGATCGTTCCAATTTAGGTTATTTATAATCGTAATCCCTAGGTATTTAGTTGAACTTATAGCCTTAAGATTCGTGTGACTTATCGTGTAACAGAAATTTAGCGGATGTCTTTTAGTACTCATGTGACTAACTTCACACTTTTCTTTATTCAGGGTCAATTGACACTTCTCGCACCATACAGATATCTTATCTAAATCATTTTGCAATTCGTTTTGGTCATCTGATGACTTTACAAGACGGTAAATGACAGCATCATTTGCATACAAACCAATAGCGCTACTCAGATTGTCTCCTATGGCGTTAATATTGATCAGGAACAATAGGGGACTTGTAACACTTCCTTGGAGAACGCCGGATATTACTCCTGTTTTGCTCGATGACTTTCCGTCTATTCCTAAGAACTGTGACCTTTCAGACAGGAAATCACGAGCCCAGTAGAAGAACTGACAAGATACTCCGGAGGCACGCAGTTTGGTTAGAAGACCCTTGTGAAATCTAAAAATGTTGTTGTTATTGTGGTCTTCAGTCCTGAGACGGGTTTGGTGCAGCTCTCCATGCTACTCTATCCTGTGCAAGCTTCTTCATCTCCCAGTACCTACTGCAGCCTACATCGTTCTGAATCTGCTTAGTGTATTCATCTCTTGGTCTCCCTCTACGATTTTTACCCTCCACGCTGCCCTCCAATACCAAATTGGTGATCCCTGGATGTTCCAGATCATGTCCTACCAATCGATCCCTTCTTCTAGTCAAGTTGTGCCACAAACTCCTCTACTCCCCAATTCTATTCAATACCTCCTCATTAGTTATGTGATCTACCCATCAAATCTTCAGCATTCTTCTGTTGCACCACATTTCTAAAGCTTCTATTCTCATCTTGTCTAAGCTATTTATCGTCCAGGTTTCACTTCCATACATGGCTACACTCCAGTCGAACACTTTCAGATACGACTTCCTGACACTTAAATCAATGCTCGATGCTAACAAATTTCTCTTCTTCAGAAACGCCTTCCTTGCCATTGCCAGTCTACATTATATATCCTCTCTACTTTGACCATCATCAGTTATTTTGCTCCCCAAATAGCAAAACTCCTTTACTACTTTAAGTGTCTCAGTTCCTAAACTAATTCCCTCAACATCACCCGATTTAATTCGACTACATTCCATTATCCTCGTTTTGCTTTTCTTGATGTTCATCTTTTACCCTCCTTTCAATACACTGCCCATTCCGTTCAACTGCTCTTTGCTGTCTCTGACAGAATAACAATGTCATCGGCGAACCACAAAGTTTTTATTTATTCTCCATGGATTTTAATACCTACTCCGAATTTTTCTTTTGCTTCCTTTACTGCTTGCTCAATATACAGATTGAATAAAATCGGGGATAGGCTACAACCCTGTCTCACTCCCTTCCCAATCACTGCTTCCCTTTCATGACCCCCGACTCTTATAACTGCCATCTGCTTTCTGTACAAATTGTAAATAGCCTTACGATCGCTGTATTTTACCCCTGCCACCTTCAGAATTTGAATGAGAGTATTCCAGTCAAAATTGTCAAAAGCCTTCTTTAAGTCTACAAATGCTAGAAACGTAGGTTTGCCTTTGCTTAATCTAGCTATTAAGGTACTTCGTAGGGTCAGTATTGCCTCACGTGGTCCTACACTTCTACGGAATCCAAACTGATCTTCCCCGAGGTCGGCTTCTACCTGTCTTTCCATTCGTCTGTAAATAATTCTCGTCAGTATTTTGCAGCCGTGACTTATTAAATTGATTGTTCGTTTACTTTCACATTTGTCAGCTTCTGTTTTCTTTGGGATTGGAATTACTATGTTCCTCTTGAAGTCTGAGAGTATTTCGCCTGTGTCATACATCTTGCTCATCAGATGCTTGAGTTTTGTCAGGACTGGCTCTCCCAAGGCTGTCAGTAGTTCCAATGCATAGTTGTCTACTCCCTGGGCCTTGTATCGACTTAGGTCTTTCAGTGCTCTGTCAAACTCTTCACGCAGTATCATATCTCCCGTTTCATCTACATCATCTTCCATTTCCATAATATTGTCCTCAAGAACATCGCCCCTGTGTAGACCCTCTGTATTCTCCTTCCACCTTTCTGCTTTCCCTTCTTTGCTTAGAGCTGGGTTTTCCATCTGAGCTCTTGCTATTAACGCAAGTGGTTCTCTTTTCTCCAAAGGTCTCTTTAATTTTCATGTTGACACTATCTATCTTACCCCTCGTGAGATAAGCCTCTACATCCTTACATTTGTCCTCTGGCCATCCTAGCTTAGCCATTTTGCTTTTACTGTCGATCTCATTTTTGAGACGTTTGTATTCTTTTTTGCCTGCTTCACTTTCTGCATTGTTGTATTTTCTCCTTTCATCAATTAAATTCAGTATCTCTTCTGTTACGCAAGGATTTCTACTAGCCCTCGTCTTTTTACCTAATCGATCCTCTGCTACCTTCACTATATCACTCCTCAAAGCTACCCATTCCTCTTCTACTGTATTTCTTTCCCCCATTCCTGTCAATTGTTCCCTTATGCTCTCCCTGAAACTCTGTACAACCTCCGGTTTTTCAGTTTGTCCAGGTCCCATATTCTTAAATTACCACGTTTTTGCAGTTTCTTCAGTTTTAATCTGCAGTTCATAACCAATAGATTGTGGTCAGAGTCCACATCTGCCCCTAGAAATGTCTTACAATTTAAAACCTGGTTCCTAAATCTCTGTCTTACCATTATATAATGTACCTGAAACCCTCTAGTATCTAAAAATACGGAATCAATTTCACATCCACTGTCGATAGCACTCATTACTTCATGAATATAAAAAGCTAGCTGTGTTTCAGAAGAACCATGTTTTCTGAATCCGTGCTGCCTATGTGTTAGTATATCGTTTTCTTCGATTTAATTCATAATGTCCGACAACAGTATATGTCCCAAGCCCGTATTGCATATCGATGTCAGCGATATGGACTTGTGGTTCATCGGAATACTCCAATTTCCCTTTTCTGGTATTGGTGTGACTTGAGGAGCTTTCCAGTCTTTAGGTACGGAACTTTCTCTGAGCGAGCGGTTGTATATTATTGCTAAGTATGGAGCTTTTGTATCACCACACTCTGAAAGGAACCCGACAGGTATGCAGTCTGGACCAGAGTCCTTGCTTTTATCAAGTGATTAAAGCTGTATTGCTGCACCGAGGATATGTACTTCTATGTTTCTTATCATGGCAGTTCTTCTTGATTGGCATTCAGGAATATTTACTTCGTCTTCTTTGGGGAAGGAGTTTCGGAAAAACGTTTGTAATTACGCTGGTTTAGTGGCACTGTCATCAGTGACTTCATCTTTGTTGTCGCGCAGTGATACCATTATCTTCATTTTTTCTTCATGTTGTGTCCTTGGCCTGTCTGATAGAGCTGAGCCAGCGATTTATCAGTGCGATATTGGCATCAAGGAAAGGGAAGTTAGAACTGTCTATCAGAAATCCAGGGTATTGGATTTTACGGCAAGAACCATTAAACTATGATAGTTTACTGTAGAACGAGAGATATTTATTTTTAATAATGTTAATTTTTTACCGTTCCTTAATTTGTGTTACCTAAAGAATACGCAGTATGAATTATTTAAGAGGTGTCATTTAATTGAATTCCTACAAATTTGGATTTTAGTTGACTCTGTAATGTCCTACCGCAGTTTAGTGCTGAATTTCATACCCTCGTAGAAAATGCAGTTTTGTGCTATTTTGTTCGTTTATTCATGGTGAGCCGTGTAGCCATTGAATGGCGCCATGGGCTCAGATGTAGTATCGACTATCTCTCTTGTGGCACCATTGCCAATATCAATGAGGAAGATTTGGTACCTGTTGGTTGTGTCCTTAGAAGGTCTTTGTTTGCCGATATATATACGAGGTTTGCTGGCCCGAAATGTCTGCATCTCCAGCCTGCTGCCGCACCTTCACCGTTGCTTCACCTCTACACCCTTCATCTCCATGCCTGAGGTGGCTTCTGTGGTGTCACCGCCAGACACCACACTTGCTAGGTGGTAGCTTAAATCGGCCGCGGTCCATTTAGTACATGTCGGACCCGCGTGTCGCCACTGTGTAATCGCAGACCTAGCGCCACCACCAAGGCAGGTCTCGTGATACGAGAGAGGACTCGCCCCAGTTGTACGAGAACCTAGCTACCGACCAGATGTACGAAGCCTTTCTCTCTCATTAGCCGAGAGACAGAATAGCCATCAGCTAAGTTAATGGCTACGAACTAGCAAGGCGCCATTAGCCATACAGTGATTGTACTTAAAGTCTCCTGTGTATCGTCAAGATCGATGTACCTCAATGATTGAGTAAAGTTAAGTATTAAACCTGCTCCGTACTTTTCTTCCTAACATTAATTACGTATCCTGTTCCAGTACTTCACGCCCGTCTGCGTTAGTCTAGCTTGCCTTTTCAGCCATCTCAACTTCACGGTGTCGGCCCAGTTACCGACACAACATTGGCGACGAGGGAAAAGAGTTCTTTCTGATTGCTTACATTTAATTGTGTCATGGCTTCGCCACATTCTCCAGATGTACTGTCCGAATTTTATCGCTTGCAGAATCAGCAGACGCAGGCGTTACTGGATGCCCTTGGACAGCTCGTCCAGGGTCAACGTACCATTCAATCCGATGCGGCCGCCGCCGCTTCTTCGCTACCGCTGCCACTAAACGCTGTTGCACCTCCCTTTCGACCATACGTGGCAGCCGATGAGACCTGGCACGAGTGGTCTCGCCAGTTCAACTTTCATCTAGCAGCCTACAGAATTCAAGGTAACGAGCGGCAGCCGTTTTTGCTTTCTTGTGTCGGTGTGTCCACATACCGTGTGATAGTGAAATTGTTTCCCCGACGCGACGTAGCAACTCTGTCCTACGAGGAAATTTTGTCTGCATTAGATGCCTATTTCAAAGAAACAGTTAATGTGGTTGCAAAACGGTATACGTTCTTTCGTACAAAACGTACGGCCGGTCAAACTAATAGGGAGTGGGTAGCAACATTGCAAGGACTTACTAGGGACTGTGCCTTTGAATGTGACTGTGGTCTTTCTTATTCAGATACCATGGTGCGTGATGCAATTGCACAGAACGTTTCTGATGTTCGCATATGGGAGCAAATTTTGAAACTAGTTAATCCCTCCCTTCAACAAGTGATCGACATATTGGATAGACAGGACACACTTGACTGTGCTCAGGAATCTTTTGAAACTTCGCCAGCCGTGTGTAACATTAACCGGCCCGCTGGACGCGCTGCGCGGCCCAGTAACCGGGCCTTGCGCACGTCGACACAGCGGCCGCCGCGTGCAAAGCCAGGTGTGCCGCGCCAGCACACAAATGTAGTGAAATCGTGCCCGCGGTGTGCTACTAGACATTCGCGTGAACATTGCCCGTCACGCCAAGCTATTTGCTTTTTCTGCAATAAGAAAGGACATGTTCAAAGTGTTTGCCAGAAAAAGCTCAGATCAGACAATCACAATCATTCCAGGCCCTTTGCTTCGCGCCGGAATCGAACCAAGGACACTCAGGCTCGTGGACCTTCGCCTATGGACATTCATGTCGTTAATTCCGCTTCGTCCAGTGACACTTTCTCTAACAGTAACTGTGTTCGTCCCACAAAAACTGTGCGTCGACGTCGCTGGAAATCACGTCAATTAGCAAGTGATTCTGTACCAGTGTCTGTTCCAATTGCACAAAACAGTCGCTCTTGTCGTCAGCAGAACAATAAACTTTTTGTGGACTTAGACTTTGAAGGCAAAGTGATACCATTCCAGCTCGATACCGGAGCTGCAGTTTCATTGCTCAATCACGACACGTACAAACAACTGGGCAAACCTCCATTGCGTTCCGCAAATGTTCAGCTAACTACATATTCCGGACAGAAAATTCCTGTGTTAGGACAGTGCAGCCTTCTTGCAACATACAAGGGACAACCAAAACTTGTGTCATTTTACGTTCTTCGTTCTTCTTCTGCAGTGAACTTGTTTGGTCTAGATTTATTTCAGTTGTTTAACATGTCTATTGTAAATCAGGTCCTATCCGTGAATCAGACTGTGCCTACAGACAGTGTTTCTCGGCTGTGTGATGAATTTGCAGACATTTTTGCACCGGGCTTAGGATGCGCTAAAAACTATGAAGCACATTTAGAACTGAAGGTAAACGCGCAACCGAAATTTTTCAGGGCGCGCAATGTTCCCCACGCATTGCGTGATGAGGTCGCCAGAACGTTACACGATCTCGAATCACAGGGTGTAATTGAACGTGTGCAAGCTTCTCTCTGGGCCTCACCCTTAGTAATTTTGCCAAAACCTTCCGGAAAATTGAGACTTTGCGTGGACTTCAAGGCCACAGTGAATCCACAGCTAGTGACTGCTACTTTTCCTTTGCCCCGCCCGGAAGATCTTTTTGCTAAACTGTGCCCGGGAAAATATTTTTCAAAGTTGGACCTAGCCGATGCGTACTTGCAAATACCGGTGGACGACGAATCCCAGCGCGTATTGGTGGTTAACACGCATCTTGGATTGTACCGCTTCAAAAGACTGCCATTCGGGTGTGCATCCGCCCCTGCCTTGTTTCAGCAATATTTACAAACTATTTGTGCGTCGGTCCCTACTGCAGCAAACTATCTGGACGATATAGTGATCTCCGGACAGACAGAAGAAGATCATCTTGCGAATTTACGAACATTATTTCAGGTCTTGCGGCAAAATGGTCTTCGCTTGAGGAAGGACAAATGTGTGTTTTTTGCTCGTGACTTACCATACCTGGGACATGTCATTAATGCCCAAGGCATACATCCGAGTCCAGAGCACCTCCGTGCCATACAAGAATTGCCTTCCCCTCAAAATGTGAAACAGCTGCAGAGTGTGTTGGGTAAAATTAATTATTACAATAAATTTGTGCGCAATGCCTCTTCCATTTCAGCTCCGCTTCATCGCTTACGCCGTAAAGGTGTTCCGTTCGTCTGGACGACGGAATGTGAACGCGCCTTTCGCCATTTGAAATCGGCGTTGCTTTCTAATACTTGCCTTACGCCATTCGATCCCCAGAAACCCCTTTTGTTGATGGTAGATGCATCGGATTTCGGGATCGGTGCTGTGCTTGCGCACAAAGTTGGCTCCCATGATCGCCCTATTGCCTTTGCGTCCAAATTGCTCTCGTCTGCGCAAAGAAATTATTCACAGATAGAGAAAGAAGCTTTGGCTCTCGTGTTTGGTGTTACTAAGTTCCATGATTTCTTGTATGGTCGTCACTTTACCATCATCACAGACCACAAACCTTTGACATCGCTTTTTCATCCGACCAAGCCTGTACCTCCACGTACAGCGCAGAAATTCATTCGCTGGTCTATTTTCCTCTCGCAGTACCGCTACGATATCTTGTATCGGTCCACTGCTAAGCACGGAAACGCCGATGCGTTGTCCCGTTTGCCTGTTGCTGAGGATAAAGCATTCGATTCTTCCGAACTTGCTTGCATGTTCATTGATTCGGAAACCGATGAAGTGGTCGAATCGTTTCCGATTGATTTTCGTCGTGTCGCTACAGCCACAGCTGCTGACCCTGTCCTTGCTACTGTTTTACGTTTTGTTGCTACGCAATGGCCTTTGTCAAAGTCTCGGATCGAGGATCCGTTGGTTCGCCGATTTTTTGCTCACAGGGAGAGACTTTTTGTTCGACGTGGTGTTTTGTTGTTGCGTTCTGATAATGATCAGTCCAGAGTCGTGGTCCCACGTTCGTTACAGTCCTCTGTTTTACGGCTTCTTCACCAAGGACATTGGGGTATAGTGCGAACGAAACAACTTGCTCGTCAGCACTGTACTTGGTTCGGAATCGATGCTGCGATTACGAATATGTGTTCTTCGTGCCCGGCGTGTGCCGAACAACAGTCCGCACCGCCGCGGAAAGTCTTTGCGTGGCCAAAAGCCACTTCCCCTTGGCAACGCTTGCACATTGATTTTGCTGGTCCATTCTGGAATGCTCGATGGTTGGTTCTGGTCGATGCCTTCAGTAATTTTCCTTTTGTTGTCCGGATGTCTTCCACGACGTCCTCCGCCACCATCCAAGCGTTGTCTGCTATCTTTTGCCTTGAAGGTCTTCCGCAGACTATTGTTTCCGACAATGGCCCACAATTCATGTCCGCAGAATTTCAGTCATTCTGCCAGGCCAATGGTATTCAACATCTGACATCCGCGCCGTTTTCGCCTCAGTCCAACGGTGCCGCTGAACGATTGGTCCGGACTTTCAAGTCACAGATGTTGAAATTGAAAGAGTCGCATTCTCGGGAGGACGCATTGTTGCTCTTTTTGTCTTCGTATCGCTCTCAGCCCCGAGATGGTCGCTCGCCGGCTGAGTTGCTCCACGGTCGTCCTCATCGCACCTTGATGTCTTTGCTGCATCCGCCGCATCAGGTTCCTGTGCAGCGGCAGACTCCTGCTTTTGCTCCAGGCGACGTTGTATTTTATCGCCACTATCGAGGTTCACGGCGTTGGCTCGCAGGGCGCATTCTTCGCTGCCTCGGCCGCGCGATGTATTTGGTTTTGGGGGCCTCTGGTGAGGTGCGTCGGCATCTCAATCAGCTGCGCCTCTGTCGTCGCTCGGGTTCTGCCGCTCCCCGTCTGCTTTCAGCGACGGTGCCGTCCGGTCAGCGCCCTGGGGACCCATCTACTGGCTCGCCTCATCCCCAGGTGTTACCGACGATGCCTTCCATTTTGCCCCATGGCGACGCGCCGCCGCCGCTGCAGCGGCAGCAGCCGCCGCCGCCGCCGCTTGTTCTCCCGCCGGCGCCGCCCGCATTCGACGCTTCGTTGCAGCCGCCAAGCGCCTCCCAGGGTCACGCGCCGCCGATCGCTTCCCGTGACCAGCTGTCCTCCGCCATGGAACTCCCGCCCGCTCCGGACCACATGACGTCATCGCGCGTCGGCTACCCCGACGCAATGGAGGTTGATCCTTCGGTCCCTCCTGTCTCTTTACGGGCGCATACACCGCATGTTGACGTGCACCCTGGACTAGTTTTTCAGGCGTTTCCTAGCTCCCCTCGGACCGAATGGCCGGGTGCGGGTGGCACAACCTCGCCTGTTGTTAGGCTCCCCACCTCATCGCATACGTCAACATGTGGTCCTCCCCACGGCGGGCGGAAGCCTTATCACACGACCGTTCGCCGATTTGCGGGGGAGGAATGTGGTGTCACCGCCAGACACCACACTTGCTAGGTGGTAGCTTAAATCGGCCGCGGTCCATTTAGTACATGTCGGACCCGCGTGTCGCCACTGTGTAATCGCAGACCTAGCGCCACCACCAAGGCAGGTCTCGTGATACGAGAGAGGACTCGCCCCAGTTGTACGAGAACCTAGCTACCGACCAGATGTACGAAGCCTTTCTCTCTCATTAGCCGAGAGACAGAATAGCCATCAGCTAAGTTAATGGCTACGAACTAGCAAGGCGCCATTAGCCATACAGTTATTGTACTTAAAGTCTCCTGTGTATCGTCAAGATCGATGTACCTCAATGATTGAGTAAAGTTAAGTATTAAACCTGCTCCGTACTTTTCTTCCTAACATTAATTACGTATCCTGTTCCAGTACTTCACGCCCGTCTGCGTTAGTCTAGCTTGCCTTTTCAGCCATCTCAACTTCACGGTGTCGGCCCAGTTACCGACACAACAGCTTCCATCAACTCCCCATCCCGGAGATGCCCTCTCCCCCTCCACCTATCCGTCCTTTCAACTATGATCCTCACCTCCACCTCCCTTCCTCTGTCCTTTTCCCAGGCTCATTCCCCAACTTTTCCATCCCGTTTTTTCTCCACCTACCCCAACCTTGACTCCATTCTCTCCCCACCGAGACCTTTATCTTTCCACTCCACTGTCTTCCCCACTCCTTTCTCGCGTCAGCCTTGCTCTTCCCCCTTTTCCTGTGCCCCTCCATTCCATCAGCTCCCCCTCCTTTTTGCTTTTCCCCTCCTTCTCCACTTTTTGCCCCCACTCACATGTCCGGGTCTTCCTCTCCAACCCCCATACCCATATGCCTTCGTACTCTATAATGCAGTGTTTTCTGTGAGTGCTGTGTTGTGCGTCCCCTTTTTACAGTGTTGGGAACAGAAAGCAGACTGTCGCCATGCTTTTTAATTGTGCCTGCCTATGTATTAGCTGCTCTTCATCAGCATCACTAATCCCTTTTTTTTTGTTTTCTTCACAACTTTTTTTGCCATGTACCAGTTTTAAACAGTCACCGTTTTACCACATCTTTTTATTGTAGTATTCCTCATTATGTATTGTAACTTTATCCGCAGGCTGCAGAATGGCGTATTACGCTGCTGCCAGCCCCCCTCCCCACCTCCCAGAGGTGGTGAGGAATCGAAAAAATAAAGGAAAAAACCCAGAGATGCAGGCACGATGTTTGGGGATTAGCCCCTCGGTAGGAGGTGATCACGAGGCCCGAGCTGCCGAAGCCATGAGCTACACAAGGAGGGCCAGCGTAGAGCGAAGATACCAGAGTAGTTCACTGGGGTCACCGTGGACTACAAGCTGCAGGCCGACATCCCGTCGATTGATTGGCAACACCGTTGTCTGACAATCATTCATAGCCTGGCTGCCCTCTTCTACCTGGCTTTCAGTGGCACCAATCAGTAACCGCTGCATCGCTTCGTGGATCCATGTAACTGCTCGCTGATAAAGGGGAGTAAGATTATGTAATACAAGGGGTATTGGTTTCATTGTATATCTGCCCTCCTTATTATTTTCTGGTTGGTACACGACCCTCACAGATTTACTCAGTCGGCTCTTCGGTCGTACGTATAGGCAGTAGTATTGTACTAAGACACTAGTAGCTATCATCCAAAAATTTGTCCCGCTATTATACTGCTTTTCCTTTCTGGTTTGTACCCGATCATTAATGTTCTAATTAATCAGCTCTTGGTCGTAAATACAGCCAGAACTATTGTACTAAGTTACAGGTTGCCATTAAACAAAAGAGGGACATTGTGGTTAGATTTAGCTCTTAACCGGTTCAGATCTTTGATTGTAATTACTTTTCTCACTCATTAGTTATAATCTGAAAAATTCTGTTATACTGAGCTGTTCGTTTCTGGGTTCGAAACACCGAGTCATTATTGGAATATTTTAGCTGGATATTGTGGCTTCGTCGAGTGAGCTCTCTTGTAATTAGTATTCACGAGTAATGTTTTAAGATGTTCATTCAGAGCCATCTTAATAACTGACAAACAGTTTAACTTTGAAAATATTAACAGCCAACTGTCACCAAGGCTATATTCAAAACAAAATTGTCAGAAGGGAGGGGTTGGGAACCAGTCACACTTTGGTAGCCGATTAAAATAAAGAGGTTGGTTGCTTTGAAATAAGCCTTATCATTATCATATTGTTTGCTACTCTGTTTAACCTTTAAGGACTGGTGTGCATCTTAACCCCGAATCTTTCGACATAATGATTTCAAAATCCGAGTTGTATTCAGTTTTCTGTAATTGAATCACTCTTGTTATCAATGGTGGTCGTATAGTTTTCATGTGTTGAAGAAGGGCATTTAATAAGACAGATTGTGTCCAGCACGGTAGTATTCACCACAGTTTGACCAAATAAAGGGCGGGCTGCAGATCCGACTGTCTTGTAATCTTTGACATATTGTTTGCTGTTTTGCAATGCGGCACTTCAAATTTCTTTTGGAAAGATTATGAGCTTATTCAGCTTACGGTTTAAGCGGAGTTAGATCATCCTATCCCGACAATGTTAAATTTCGTTACTTGGGTTCCCTGTATATCAGGAACTACTGTAGCAACTGACATGAAACATTGACACGATATTAAACTGTATGTTCTGAGTCTACTGAACTATAGTAATTGTATTTCAGCCAATGGTTTCGGAAATACAATTTTTAACTACACAGTTGAAATCTTGTGAACCTTTTTTGTACGTTATCCTAAATAATTTTAATTGTACATAACATTATGCTCTCCTTTTAGTTCAGTAGACTCAGGATATGCATGTTATTACTTCCTGAAAATTTGATTACTCTACTCAAAGTTTCTCTTGATGAAACTTTCCCTTAAAAAATTAAGAATGACTGTGCTGGTAAGCTTCTGCATTATTCGATTTTCAAGCAGTTAAGCAAAACTGAACATACTCAGCCAGTTCTCTCTTTACTTATTCTCATCATCACAAACTGACACACAATATTTTTTTTAGCTCAACGCTATCTGACTTTCAATAATCCCTACATAAGAATGGCCCTGACTAACAACAACCTATACTTTTCATGAATTCTTACCTCACAAAAATCTTCGTTACTCGAACTACTGCAATACAGTGAGCGCCAATAATTCCAGCCAAATAAATGATTCTAACTACTGAAGTCAGTAACTACTGATAGGCATAGTTAGCAAATGAAAGATTTTGATAGAGAACAACCAAGGTGTTTACCTTCGTCGTGATCAAAAGTCATAATATACATATCAGTTCATGACATCCAGTCTTACAAATTTCCTTTTTCTGACGGACACACGGCCAGATCGTCCGCTCTCAAAACTCTGGCATCTCTCTCCCCACATCCTACACTGCTGGCGGCTCACCTCCAACTGCCCAACACTACGCGCTGTACACATACAAATGCCCAACACTATGCAAGTGAATATTCCAACAATAAGTCAAACCAGGCACAGACTGCACACAGCGCAATCAGCGATTTTCAAACAGAGCACTACGCGGCGTTACCAACATAAAAACCTAAACAGATCAACATAAAAACCTAAACAGCCAACTTAAATAGCCCCCATGCTCCCCACTAAAATTTTACAAATTGTTTTGGGCAGTGGACAATACTGGTTTGATAAAATTTGTCATAATTACAATAACAAAGTTATCAAATGCGTACACTGATTGATTCAATGTTGGTCAGAACCAAAATTTGTCCTCAATGTCCATAAAGACACTACAGTTCTAATCATTAAACTCAGTAAGAATGATATTTTTATGCACAAGTCTGAGCAGTAAAGGAAAGTGCACACAGTTGTAGTGCATTTTCATAAAGTCTTCAAGAAGTAGTGTTGTCCTTCCAACGGAAAGACAGTGCTAACTCTTGACATGCAGACAGGCAATGGGCCGCAACAGAGCAAACCCACAGCAGAGTGAGTCAAAGTTTTGAAGAATATTGGTAGGTAGGTTATCACAGAGCAGACCCACTGTAGTCATGGTAGAGACTATGGTATTGGTGAGCCACCAAAGCTGCAGAGCCATGGTAGTCCTTGTAGAGATAATAGTATTGGTGGGCCACCAAAGATGCAGACCCAATATAGCCTAGTAGAGATAATGGTATTTGTGGGCCATCAAATGTGCAGACCCACTGTAGTCCTTGTAGAGATGGCCAACAGTTAACTGTTGCTACTGTGCGGCTGCACAATCACCATCGAAGAGTTTAGCAGATAAAATAGCAAGTGCATGTGCGCTCTCTAACTTTTTGATATGTCCTTAGAACCAGCAGTGCTGTTAACCAGTGGATTGCTGAAATATCAACACACATTATAGCACTAACAGTCCACTTTTTATCTTTAAATTCCCACATATTGTGCATATACTATGGCCAACAGAAATGTGTGCAGTGAAATGAAACCCTACTGTATACTTAATTTGAAGACCTGGTGTCTAATTGTATAACATGATAATACAATTACAAGGGTACAAAAAAAATCGTTAAAATATAATGAAAACATTAGTAGTAATTCCCGCGTTATGAAACAATAGGAATAAACATCTACATCAGTGTTGCAGGAATCATGACATTGTTGTTGTAGTGGTCTTCAGTCCTGAGACTGGTTTGATGCAGCTCTCCATGCTACTCTATCCTGTGCAAGCTTCTTCATCTTCCAGTACCTGCTGCAACCTACATCCTTCTGAATCTGTTTAGTGTATTCATCTCTTGGTCTCAGTCTACGATTTTTACCCTCCACGCTGCCCTCCAATACTAAATTGGTGATCCCTCGATGTCTCAGAACATGTCCTACCAACGGATCCCTTTTTCTAGTTAAGTTGTGCCACAAGCTCCTCTTCTCCCCAATTCTATTCAATACCTCCTCATTAGTTATGTGATCATCCTATCTAATCTTCAGCATTCTTCTGTAGCACCACATTTTGAAAGCTTCAATTCTCTTCTTGTCTAAGCTATTTATCGTCCACGTTTCACTTCCATACATGGCTACACTCCATACAAATACTTTCAGAAACGACTACCTGACACTTAAATCAATACTCGATGTTAACAAATTTCTCTTCTTAAGAAACGCTTTCCTTGCCATTGCCAGTCTACATTTGATATCCCCTCGACTTCGACCATCATCAGTTATTTTGCTCCCCAAAAAGCAAAATTCCTTTAGTACTTTAAGTGTCTCATTTCCTGATCTAATTCCCTCAGCATCACCCGACTTAATTCGACTACATTCCATTAACCTCGTTTTGCTTTTGTTCATATTCATCTTATACCCTCCTTTCAAGACACTGTCCATTCCGTTCAACTGCTCATCCAAGTCCTTTGCCGTCTCTGAGAGAATTACAATGTCACTGGCAAACCGCAAAGTTTTTATATCTTCTCCATGGATTTTAATACCGGGGATAGGCTACAACCCTGTCTCACTCCCTTCCCAACCACTGCTTCCCTTTCATGTCCGTCGACTCTTATAACTGCCATCTGCTTTCTGTACAAATTGTAAATAGCCTTTCGCTCTCTGTATTTTATCCCTGCCATCTTCAGAATTTGAAAGAGAGTATTCCAATCAACATTGTCAAAAGCTTACTCTAAGTCTACAAATGCTAGAAATGTAGGTTTGCCTTTCCTTAATCTTTCTTGTAAGATAAGTCGTAGGGTCAGTATTGCCTCACGTGTTCCAACATTTCTATGGAATCCAAACTGATCCTCCCCGAGGTCGGCTTCTATCAGTTTTTCCATTCGTCTGTAAATAATTCGCGTTAGTATTTTGCAGCTGTGACTTATCAAACTGATAGATCGGTAATTTTCACATCTGTCAACACCTGCTTTCTTTGGGACTGGGATTATTATGTTCGTCTTGATAAGCCTCTACATCCTTATATTTGTCCTTTAGCCATCCCTGCTTAGCCATTTTGGACTTACTGTCAATATCATTCTTGAGACGTTTGTATTCCGTTTTGCCTGCTTCATGTACTGCATTTTTATATATTCTCCTTTCATCAATTAAATCCAATATTTCTTCTGTTACCCAAGGGTTTCTACTAGCCCTCGTCTCTTTACCTATTTGATCCTCTGCTGCCTTCACTATTTCATCCCTCAAAGCTACCCATTCTTCTTCTACTGTATTTCTTTCCCCCATTCCTGTCAATTGTTCCCTAATGCTTTTCCTGAAACTCTGTACAATCATTGGTTCTTTCAGTTTATCCAGGTCGCATCTCCTTAAGTTCCCACCTATTTGCAGTTTCTTCCGTTTTAATCTACAGTTCATAACCAATAGATTGTGGTCAGAGTCCACATACGCCCCTGGAAATGTCTTACAATTTAAAACCTGGTTCCTAAATCTCTGTCTTACAATTATATAATCTATCTGATACCTTTTAGTATCTCCAGGGTTAGTCCATGTATACAGCCTTCTTTTATGATTCTTAAACCAAGTATTCGCTATGATTAAGTTATGCTCAGCGCAAAATTCTACCAGGCGGCTTCCTCTTTCATTTCTTAGCCCCAATCCATATACACCTACTACGTTTCCTTCTCTCCCTTTTCCTACTGATGAATTCCGGTCACCCATGTCTATTAAATTTTCGTTTCCCTTCACTACATGAATAATTTCCTTTATCTCATCATACATTTCATCAATTTCTTCGTCATCTGCTGATCTAGTTGGCATATAAACTTGTACTACTGTAGTAGGTGTGGGCTTCGTATCTATCTTGGCCACAATAATGCATTCACTATGCTGTTTGTAGTAGCTTACCAGTACACCTATTGTTTCATTCATTATTAAACCTACTCCTCAATTACCCCTATTTGATTTTGTATTTATAACCCTGTACTCACCTGACCAGAAGTCCTGTTCCTCCTGCCACCGAACGCCACTAATTCCCACTATATCTAACTTTAGCCTGTCCATTTCCGTTTTTAAATTTTCTAACCTACCTGCCCGATTAAGGGATCTGACATTCCACGCTCCGATCCGTAGAACGCCAGTTTTCTTTCTCCTGGTAATAACATAGGTAAATAAATTTTAAAAAATGAGAATGTCATTCGAATCATTAACTTCATACATAAGCATTAATAACAGAACACAGTAAATAATGTCTAAATATCTTTACACAGTAATGAACATATTATTAATGAAAATTATATTTGAGGATAACAGTATTCCTCGTCATAGTAAATGTAGCTTAGCATTAGAAAATTCTGCAACATAACTCTTGTAAGCTAACCACATAAAGACAGGAACAACATAGACATACAAGGATACATATAATCACATAGCGGAATCACACAAAATGAGAGGACTGGGTTTTTTTTCAATATAGCATTTGTTACTGCCGTATTTATAGTATTTGACTTGCAAACAAAACTTTCTTCACTTCTCGGTGGTCTCCCTAAGTTCTTCATTTTTCCCAAAAAGTCCGATCTATGCCTGCTTTCTGTATTCTGTTCATAACCTCTTTCAAAATAATTATTCTTCATTGTACACTACTTCTTTTTGGCCAAACCTTTCCATATAACTTCTCAATGCATTCCATTCCCATTCTTCATACTTAGTTTCTTATATACTATCCCCCCTCTTAAGCTACCTTAAATCTACTGACCTCAGATATATAAACTAAGGGATGAGGCAATGCCGCAGCACAAACATGAACACAAACAAGAACGAGGAAAAAAGTGAAGTGGCAAAGCATGCAGCAATAAATATAAATTAGCAAAGCAAATGCAACATTACAACTAACATGAGCCAATGTGCGGCAACAAGAAAAATAAATCAGTAGTAAAACTGGATTAGCAGAGTAATACAAAGTGAAATGCAATAGCAAAAACAATAAACTATACCTAAACATGAAAAAGCTCAAGCAGAAAAAATGTTACAATAAAGGTAGCAATACATATAAAGGAAATGTCTATTTACACCTTAATACCTATGTCACATTTTGACACTAGAGTGATGCATCACAATAACTTACACCACCAAACAAGTTACCAAGTCGTTGAAAAAAATTATGTATGCAATTTGTGACGGTTAATATCTATTTGTACTCCCTTTTTGAAGAAAGTAGTTCATAAAATTTTTGTTTAATGGATCTGTAGACAGAATATATTTACATTAATACATCTATAAAATTTAATTTTAACCAATGCTGCAGCACAGCTAGAAACCAGATATTAAACAAAATAGGCATAAAATATTTCTCATCATTTTATTAGACATTTCAGTAAATATCAGAAATTACGAGCTCCAAAGTGTAATCATATGTCTTCAAGTATGAGCGTGTCATACTTGCGATGCCTTCTGCAAAGAAATGTCAATAGCGATGTTAATGGCCTCATTTTCCTACACCTGTACCTCTGGAAGGCACACACTAATGGTTTTTTTTTTTCAGGTAACTGTCGTGCAGCTGTCACCGACAGTGCATTACGTCAAGGTCACTCACCTTCTTTACCGAAATATTTACGACAGCAGTTTCCGCTACAGTGACAGTCGCATATAAAAAAAATTCACTCATTAAAATTTTACATTAGAAGTTTTTAGAAACAAAATCTCATTTATAACAGTGTCCAAAAATTTGTCATCATAGTGGTACTCAAATTCATACATGCAATCACTCTTCATAATGATCACAACCACACCTCGACATCACAATACACATTTTCGTTGCTATAATCACATCATAACAACTCAGGCCAATCTCAATAACGTCATACCTTTCTTCAATAATTTCAAAATAGCTAAAAAAACTCTGTCGTAATATCACAGTGGCTTCTAAAGTAAAAATGAACAGTTTTCAAAAATTCAGGCAAAATGCAATTTCTAAGTGTGAAGTAATCCAACTGCGTAATTACGTAAACACGTGTCTTTGACATAGTAAAAAGAATGTTTGTCTCTCTCAGTTAAATGAGCAGATAGCTGTTTAATTCTGTGTTAGAGAAATATGGTACTGATGTGTAAAACTGAATAAGCAGATACCATATTAGCTAGGGTTCCTAGCGTTTGCCACACGCTTAGTAAACAAAGTAAACGTGTACCCCCTGAGGGTTAATGTAATTATACCCTCAGGTGTTACAGATTACAGGAGTGGAATGAAATGTATCACCGCAAAACTTCTTTGTATCTTTATAATTCAAAAATCTATAAAAATGTTAAAAGTACAAAAATTAATCACTCAAATGCATGTACTGTAGCGCCAAACTGTGTGTCTTGTTGTAAGATATTTTGTCATTACTTAAAGGTAAAAATGTGCCGAATGTCGTAGTTATCGTCATGTATAAGAAAAGTTCTGCAAAAGTCAATGTACTTACCTCGTTAAAAACAAGAACAAAATGCTATGCGTATAATGTCGTAGATATTACGACGCGCTCCTGCCGTCGTAGCGGAAGGAGCTCTCAGCCGGTGATGGCCGGTCCAACGGTAGGTAGCTATTGGGGTTTAGGCCTCGCTGACCGCTCTGCTCTACAGAGAGTTCCTTTCGAGGCGCCAGTAGCGCTCGGTGGATCGGCGGAAGGTTGAGCTTGCTCCCTTTCGTCGAAAAGCCGCGTAGTTCGCGGAGAAGCTCTATTGTCGTCAAGAGTCACTGACTCACAGTAACCCGTAACTTCGGTTACAAACCTAGCGAGACTCTCTCGTTCTGTGTTAGGGTTGATCAGTGCCAGGGGCCCGTTCACGTCGGACCACCCCGCGTACTGTAGGCCACTTCTCTTCCTCCGCACCTCCTTTAGGTGCCGCGCCACTGCATCAACGGCGCACGCTAGGCCGTAGGGCATTCCCCCTCTTCTGTAGGACCTACTATTAGCCTTTTCTTTTCAGAAAAAGCATAATTGTCGTGCCCACCCATACCAAATAAAGCTCCTGCAAACACCACGATGGCAGATTCCGCCGGTGTTTCCCCCGCCCTAACCCGCAGCAAGGCTGCAGCTAAAGAGGCGCGAGAGTCGGCTGTTCCCGTCGACGTCAGCGTCCCGCTTGCCGCCGTCGAGGAGGTGTTGGCCGACAAGGATCGGCAGATCGCTGCGCAAGCGCAGGAACTGCTGAGCCAGCGTCGATTGATAACCGACCTCTGCGGCCCAAGTGAGTCCCCCACGCGGACACTTACACTGCACATAACACTACATTCACCCGCATCTGGTGACTCATGCACCACTGTCCCACTGCGGCAGCTGACTCCAACGGCGGAACCAGCAGCCGCAGATGCGGACACAGAACAACACTACACTGGGCCCTGGCAGGTGGAGGGCCCACAACACAAACAGAGAAACACCACGCAAACAAGCGAGCAACCACACTCGCAAGGTAGCTGAAAGGCGCTGCTACCTACACCAAAACCCGCACTTCCGGTTAGGAACACCAATACAACAACAAACACGACCCGACCTGCGGTCAGCAACACCACACAAGTACCAACCGCAGCTACGCCCGCACAACAGAAGACTGGTTTTCCCCCAGTCGTAATCCAGAACTACGGGGACCTCAGCGTCCTCAACACAACATTCGCGGAAAGGCACTCACCTTGCACACTACACACGAAGTACTCTGCGGATAGGGCCTCACTGTACGTATCAACTAACAGTGAATATAAAGATCTCCTTATCTTCCTCAAAGAAAAGGAAATCGAACACTATACGTACAGGACCGCCGAAGAACGGACACAGCAGTACGTGGTAAAGGGAGTGGACCCCAATACCCCAAACAACACAGTACAAGCGGCGCTTAACTTCCTTGGATTCGACTGCAAAAGTGCTTCCAGGATGACAGGCTTCCGCTCCCACCACCGTCTACCACACTACCTGGTCGAGATGGCCGACACGGCCGCCTCCCGCGGCCTTCTACAGATAAAAAGCCTTCTGCGGATGGACGTAAGGGTAGAAATCTACGAACCGCCACAGGTCCCTCGACAATGTAACAACTGCCAGCGGTTCGGTCATTCGGCCCTCCGCTGCGGCCTGGCACCCCGTTGCCGCGGATGCGCTGGCAAACACGCATCCAACGCATGTACACTAATACACGAAAACATACGCCGTTGCGCCAACTGTGGCCAAGCCCATGCGGCCAACTACACGGGCTGCAACGTATACAGAGAGGCGCAGAGGCGCAAAAACCAACAGTCGAAGCCACCCAACGTCATAACACGACCAAGGCCCGCACCAAACCCTGTCAGGAATGGAGTGTCCTTCGCCATGGCTACACGCCCTGGAGGAGCGGTGCAGGCCGCGGAACCTCTGCGCCCAGCACACGCACCTATCACAACCGCTGCGACAGCAACACAATCGTCTCAGCCAACACACGACACTGCAACCACACCGGTACCAACACTAGCCCCCAGAAACAACACGACCCCACCCCCTGTAGCCACTGCCTGCGAACCTACACATGACACACAAGAAAACACACTAACACATGGAACCCCAGAACCAAAAACCCAGAAAAGGCGTAGGCGAACACGTGGAAACAGGAGCGGGAACACACGTGCACCACTACAAAATACCCAGCGACCACAAAACAATGCCACACAGACACACAGTCAGCAAGCCAGCGACACCAGCACACACACTACTCCACCCCCCACCACATCTGACACACAGGCACCTCAAAATGTTCCACACAACAACAACACAAGCGCCAGCCCATCCATAACGCCAACACCAGCACCAGCGGCCGCCAACACCACAACCGAGCCACAGGCCGACACACACAACGCCAACACAACATCTGGGGGTTTATTGGAAACACTATTCCCCCGTCACACGACCACCCAGATCCATCACAAGATCTTGGCGGCCGTCGGCACACTCATCACACAGCTCACGACTGCTCAACCTGGGCAGTACTTGGCTGCCATACAAACAGCGTTCACCACACTGTTTACACCCATACATGGTTAACACACCACACCCCGCCCCCATCGCAAACAACCAGACACTGACACAGATCCTGTTCTGGAATTCAGACGGGATCAATAACAAAAGGGCGGAATTCGCCGCGCTCATGGAGCGTAAGGGTATCCTTATCGCACTGCTGAGCGAAACAAAGCTCAAACCATGCAACCAACTAAACTTCACCGGCTACAGCGTCTATCGTACCGACCGACCGGACGGCTCCGGTCACGGCGGAACAGCCATCATCATACACAAAGACATAGAACACACAAACATAGTGCTCCCTGAACTCGAAAAACTAGAGCCAACCGCCGTCAGGGTCATGTTCAACGGAGCCTACACTACACTGGTGTCAGTATACAACAGCCCTAAAAACATCAAAACACGCGACATCAGCACAATACTCAACATATCACCGCGCGTATTAGCCGCTGGAGATCTTAACGCAAAACACCCGGACTGGAACTCACGAATACGAAACTCCAACGGCAAGAAACTATACGAACACGCACTAGGACGAAACTACATCACACTAGCACCGACCGAACCGACGCACATTCCCTACCGGAGGGGACACAGGCCAGACGTGTTAGACATGGCCCTCATCAAGGGCATAACAACGACACTCAACGTTGCCGTTGAAAACGATCTGCCCTCAAATAACCAACCCGTTATACTGTACATTGAAGAAACACTGCAGAACATGGAACAACGCAGGATGTTAGACTACAGGGGCGCGAATAGGACCCAGTTCAAGGAAACGCTTGACAGTCGCATCCCACCAACCCACGCGATTTACGAGACAGCCCAAATTGACGAGGCAGTCGAAACCCTCACCGGCGCCGTCCAGGACGCAATAGCCGACACCATACCAATCCGCACGCCACAACAACACAGTGCTGCCCTGCCCCAGGAAATCCTGGGCCTAATCTCAATGAGGAACCGCCTCAGGAGACACTGGCAGCGTACCAGGCGCCAGCACTCCAAACGGCACATTAACAGGCTCCAGGGTATAATCCGGGAAAAAATACAAACATTCAAGACACAACAGTGGGACCAGAAACTCGAAGGGCTAGACACTACGCGGCCTGGCGTGTGGCAGCTAGCCCGACACTTCACCAGGGAGAAACTGTACACCCCCACGTTACAAGGGCCAGACGGACCAGCATATTCTGCGGAAGAAAAAGCGGAACTGATGGCCCTCACACTCGCAGCGTCATTCACACCGAACCTGGATCCCTCAGACCCAGCATTCACACTTGCTACGGACCAGGAGGTCACACGCATCTTGGCCCAACCAGCGCGCAACAACATCCGACAAGCTAGTACAGCAGAAATCAAATGGGCCATCATGCATACCACTGCTAGGAAGGCCCCTGGTCACGATGGCATTCAAAACCGTGTCCTCCAGGAGTTCACGGACAAAGCTGTAGACTACCTAGCACACATTACGAATGCCATACTCAAGCACCAACACTTCCCCGCCTTTTGGAAGACGGCCAAGGTCCTGATGTTCAGGAAGCCGGGGAAAGACCACTCCCTCCCACAAAATTACCGACCCATCAGTCTGCTGAGCGCGCTCAGCAAGATCGTTGAGAAGGTAATATTAAAACGACTCACCAGGCACTGCATCACAAACGACACCCTGAGACCGGAGCAATTCGGTTTCAGGAATCACCACTCAACAACACAACAACTCCTCCGCGTCGTTGAATACATAACACACGGATACAACACAAGCAAGGCAACTGGGGCGGTGTTCCTGGACATCGAAAAGGCTTTCGATCGTCTATGGCACAACGGCCTAATACGCAAACTTAGTGACGCAAGGTTCCTCGACGGGCTCGTACGTCTCATACACTCATATCTCACGGACAGGAGTTTCAACACTGACGTGCAGGGCAAACAATCGACACTACATGGTATACAGGCAGGAGTACCCCAAGGAAGTATCCTAGGGCCCTTACTGTTTAGCCTCTACATTAACGACCTCCCAGCTACACATAACACGACGGTAGCAATCTACGCGGATGACACTGCCATCCTAGCGCAAGATTGGAAGCCGTCTAACATTAACTCACGACTACAGACCACACTCAGAACGGCGGAGCCTTGGCTGGTGAAATGGCGTGTTAGAGTAAACGTCGACAAGTGCGAGGCCGTTCTCTCCACTAGAAGACCGAAGCAACTGCGCAAACATCAGCACTGCAAGCCAATAACACTCCACACACGCCCAATACGTTTCCGCGAGAAGGTCAAATACCTCGGTGTCTGGCTGGACAGGAAACTACTCTGGGGGGACCACATTCAACACGTGACCAACAAAGCTAACGCGAGGCTCAAACAACTCTACCCTATGCTTAACAGGCGTAGCACACTGAACAGGAGGGTGTCTAGGTCCATGTACATGACACTTATTAGACCCCTGATGACACACGCAGCCCCCGTCTGGGGATACGCTGCGTCAACTCGCCTGCGCCGTCTGCAGCTCATACAGAACAAAGTACTCAAAATCATAAACAACGCTCCGCGCTACACACGCATCGCGGACCTTCACCGGGAATACCGGCTGGACACTAACTTGCAGGTATTCCAAAAACTCTCCACACGACTGTACAATAAGACGAGACACTCGCGCAACCCGTTTATCCTTTCTCTGGGTAACTACGACCACAACCATAGATGGAAGCATAACTGACCAAAGACATTACTGGCTAGGAACTGAACATCTATGGTCTATAGAACGCTAACACGACAGAACTGGCGAGCCCCTGCAACACAGTTATTACTGGAAACCCAGATGTGCGACTAGCCGAAAAACAGGCAACCGCAGGGAAACCGTACTGTACACAGCACGCAAACCAGCCACACACACTCCCTACACAGTCAGTGAGCCGATCTATGACCGATCGCCCAATAATCCACAACGACCTTGAACTGTTGCAGGAACGCAGCAACTGCAGCAAGCGCCGCAACAAGCTCCAACAACGACAAAGGTAACGATGCACGATTCCTCGAACTAACACAACCACACCTTGCATGCACTGTCGCAGATACCAAGCCGCTACTGCCCTTACTACCCGTCCTACTGTCGCAGAGGTTTTTTTTCCCTTGGCTTTTGCCTTGGCACTTTTTTTCCTCTGCCCTTACAACCGCTACCCTTCAATCGTTTTCGACCACTTCTATCTCCTGATGGACCATGTTAATGAGTAATCTTACCCAGACGCATGGACAACATCACAGCCCGCATCCTGTGACGCCTGATTCAAAAACTAACATGTTTACGGAGGTGAGAGTAGAACTTTTGGTTTGGTCACCACGTTGGTGTTGGCGTGGAGGGGCCCCATCCTTGTTGTAGTTATTACGTACGTTACTGTGACCAAGAAAGTGCTGTAGGAAACAATGGAGCGCAATGTGAGATGGTAGATGGTTTAGCTTTTTGGCAAAGTTTACAAATAGTCTCTTCGAATTCTGTTTTCCATATTGTTAAAATAACAAGTCGTCCGAAAAATATGAAACATTTTCGTGGACCAAAATGTTCGCAGCTGAAATGAATGCACCAAATGCGCTTATTGACAAAATCGTCAGGAATGCAAAGTACCCATAGCTTGTTATCAACAGTGCTGCGTTTGAAGAGTATGTTGTTTCTAACGAGATAATAATGCCGAATCTGAGTGTGTGTCTTTTCATGCCATTTACTTCTTGTGTCTTTCCAAATCGGATCTGAATCTTGTTCATGAGCAATGTCTTTTAAAGATGTGATTGAATTTTCAAAGGCGATTTTCTGAATATAATGAATGCTGAAATTTATCTCGAGGTTGGTTTCCGTGTTACTTTTCTCAAGCCCAGCCGGTGCACATGGCAGTGCGTCCACAACAATGTTCTCCTTGCTGGGATTGTAGACTATTGTGAAGTGGAATTCTTGCAGAAACAATGCCCAACGGTTCAACCTGTCATGATTTAATTTTGAAGACGTTAGAAATTGTAATGCACGATGATCAGTGCATACTTTTACGTGTTCACCAGCAAGAAAGAAACGGAATTTGTTGAGTGCCCAAATGATAGCTAAAGCTTCTTATTCAGTAATGGAATAGTTTTTTTTAGATTTTGCTAGTACGCTGCTAGCAAAAGCAATGGTTTTATGAACAGTTGTGTCATTTTCTATAACTTCTTGAAATAAATGGTCACCAAGACCCAATTTAGAAGTATCCGTGCTAAGGCAGAAATCTTGTGACAGATCTGGATGAGATAGTATTGGCGCATTAAGTAGCGTTTCTTTCAAAGAACTGAATTCCCACTGTGGATGTTGGTCCCAGTTCCAAGTATTATATTTTCCAGTGAGAGAACAAAGTTTTGATGTTACTGGCATCTTTATATTCAGGAAACGACAGTAAAAATTTATGAGGCCTAGAAAATTGTGGCTTTTTTTGTGGATGGAACTGGAACGGCGCAGATTGCTTATAACTTTTCAGGATCCGGCTGAATGCCTTCAGAAGAAATAATGTGTGCCAAATACTTCACCTATGTCCTACCGAAATCCGACTTTTCCAAGTTAACTGTAATTCCATATTCTGCAAAAATACGTACCACACTGTTGCGGATGCGATTATATTGTACCCATGAGGATTCTGCTATTAGAATATCGTTCACAGATAACGTGATGTGACGTTTTAACAACACAGATACTATGAAATGTAGACCACGAATGAATGCTGCCGATGAAAAGTTCAAACCAAAAGGAAGTTTCCGAAACTGATAACAAACACCGAAACAAAGAAAATCTGTGCATTTTCTACACTCTGGATGAAGTTAGATCTGATAAAAGCTGGATATCAGATCAATAGAAGACAACACTTTTACACCATTAAAATTTTGGAGCTGTTCTTCCAAAGTTTGCGGCCTGTCTGGTTCAGGAATGATGACAGTACCGATTTGTCTCGAATCTAAGACAAGCCTGATCGATCCATTTTTCTTCTCAACAACATGTAATGGATTGTTATATGAGCTTAGTGCCGACCCAATAATGCCCTCTTCAAGCATAGATTGTATTTCTATTCTAACACGGAATTACGTATGGTCTAAAACAAAATTTAGTATGATCACGAACACGAAACTGGTATTGAAATCCCTTGACTGTTCCTGTTTTGCGAGTAGAAACTGTGGAATCTGGTTGTAAAATATCAAAACGGTCCTGCTTATCAGTGTCAATAGATTTCTCAATTGTTTGAATTTTATTGTGAATTAAGTCATTAGTATCAAATACGTCATCGGTATCATCCGTGTCGATACTTGCAGAGTGATTGTTACTGTCAAGTTCTGTCGAAAGTTCCGAAATGTTGTCTAACAAGAGGTAAGGCTGATTAGTTTCCTAGTCATGGTTTGAGGGCCAGTCTTCAAATTTCAAAGCTCTTGACTTACATTCTTTCTCTATAGCCAATAATTTCACTGCACAATAACAACTGTAATGTTAGATATGACAGCGCCACTAAAGAGGAGACACTAAATACGATTTTCCGAAATGTCTCTACGAAAACAAGAAGCAGTAAATATTCCAGAATTCCGATCAATAACAGCTGACAACATGAATAACTTAGAAGCAAATACCCTCGGTGTAGCGAAGCAACTCAAGCCACGTAACGAAAGCAGTTTTTCGATACAGACTATGTACCAGACTATGTTTATTTGGCTCATGTAATAGCTCAATGGTTGGCATTAATTTACAACGTTTTCCTCGACGAAGTAAACCCGCATGAAGTGAGAATGAAAATAGCTGCTTCAGTTGTGACTTTGTATTGTTATAAACGTGACCGACTTCGAGAAAACTGTATTCCCGTTTTGAGTACACATTTACTGAAACAAGGGAGGAAATATAGTGTAAATCCGTGTAGTATTCAGGGAATTGTAAAGACGTAACCACCGATGGCCACTAATTTACAAGCATAGCCAAAAAGGAGCGAAAGGGATGATCAGCTTGGAAAAGAGGGAACGCGGAAAGTGAAACAATTGTATGGGCCCTTGAACAATGTCAGTGAAAAACCGAGGAAAAGTTGAGAGTACTATGACCGAACGATAGGATGAGGAATTCACATAGTCAGCAGCGAGGTGGTCGTATGTCGTAAACACTACACTACACTGCACGGTTATTCAGTTGAAGCTGTAGACACTCCCATTCAACAAATTAAAGCTAAAGTGCTTAGGAAGAATGATCACGGGAGCACCCGACGCCCTTTGAGAAGGGTGGCTCATATATCTTTTAACAGCTAAATCCCTAGCTTACGACTAATTTCCGATAAGCTTGGCAAATGGATTAAGAAAGCCAGCATAACGCCGCTTTTTCCATTCCACAGAGCTTTGGTTTACAGTATAAATTCCATGAAAATTCTGGAATTTATCAAATTCGCTGCAGCATCTGCCATTGCTTTTACACGGGGCTGTATGGACGTGCATTAAGATCCGGTTTAAAGAATATAGAGACGGCCATAATTCCAAATCTGTTCTTCCTCACCACTTAAAATAAAATCAGCACTCCACGTCTGATATAGATGCTAGTCCCTTCCACCTCAGAGGATGCGTCTTTAACATTTTATAGGAAGTACAAATCTTTACTAGAGTCCGTTAGGCTAAATTTATACCAGAGCCCGTTAGGCTCCCTTAACGAAGAAAGGACGCTAGAGCATTGGATCCTATTGAAATATTACAACTTCCTGAAATAACATTCAAGCGTTATCCAATGTTTAGGCTACTCCTCGGGACTCCTGCATCTAAATTATTGTGTATTAGATCTACTATTTTCGCATGTTTTCACTAACCCTGAATTCCTCCCCACGTGACCCTCTCCTCCCACCTCGCCTGTCTATTACAATATACCCATTCCTCTTGCATTTCTGTTCTATCTCACCGAAACTTTCGTTTTCTGTTTACTTTTTACCTTTGTTCATTATTTTACGTTGCAGTCGTTTTTACTTCCAAACTAGCAATACTAGAATGCTGATCCCCTGTCTTCAACCCTCTCCCCTCCCCTCCGCCTTCCCCCTTTCTACCTTTCACTTTCGTTTTCATTCTCCTGACTGCTCACCCATTCTAGTCAATATCAGTACTCTCTTTTATGATAGTAGTTTACAAATATTGTCTTATTCGCGAAGAATTATCATGCTTGTACACACGTTGCGTAAGTACTCTTAATTTTTATGTCTTTTCCTGACATCATTTTGTAACCTTCCTCATGAATATCATTTTTCCACCAGGTATTACTACATTTGTGCTCATACGGCATTACTAGTTTTAACATATTATTAGTAATTCGTTTTGTAGTATCAATCCTCTTACTATGGCACTGTAGACATACTACCTTTTACAATATTTTGTATTTTCACTTACAATCCAATTATAAATTTTAACTTTTTGCGTGGCTTTGGGTTAGTCAGCCGTCATAGTTCATCATTTCCTTTTTCCACCACAGGTTGCTTCTACTCTCCAGTCACTCATACTGGTTGCTAGTTTAACTTTTACGGGTCGCTTCCCGCTCGCAACAATATGTAACAGACCGTAATGGCTGCCTCATCTACCATGCAGCCTGATGACTAAGAAATGCGACCACCTCGCAGCTGACTTTGTGAGTTCCTCTTTACATTGTACGGTTTAGTACTCTAACTTTTGCTCTCATGGTTAATGGTCCCATACAACTGATTTCCCTTTATGTATCCCCCTTTTCCAACTAATTTACCTGATCATACTTTCCCGGTTATGCTTATAAGTGAATTACCTTCGGTAGTTACTCTTTTACAATTCCATGTGTACGACACTAACTTATACTATATTTCCTTCCTTGTTTCAGTAAATTAGTACATCTCAAGATGGAAATATAATTTTCCCCACAACCGGTCGCAACTGAAACCGATATTTTCAGTCTCATCACGTGTCTAAGTTCCGAATCTTCTGATAACAAAATCCTACTTAAAGACTGAAAAGTAGCATAGGTCACATAGATGCACAAGTAATCTGCCGAATATTAGACCTGTATCACTGACATCAATGTACAGTAGGATTTTGGGAACACATTCTGTGTTCGAACGTCATGAAATACCTCAAAGAAAACGATTTATTGACACGTTCCCCAAGGAAGTTTTATAGGCGTCCTGCTATTCTTAATCTATACAAACGATATATGAGACAATCTGAGCAGACCTATTAGATTATCTGCAGCTGATGTTTTCATTTGAAAATTTAGTAAATTCATCATAAGGCAGAAACGATGGCAATATGAATTAGACAAGTTATCACTATGATGCGAAAAGGGTCAATTGTTTCTAAACAATAGGACGTGCCAGTTCCTCCTCACTCGTGCTAAAAGCGAGGAAACAGTTATAAAGGTTGTAGCTGAAGCTACGTACTTAGGGATTAGATTTATAATCAATCTAAATTAAAACTATTGCATAAAAATGTCACGGGAAAAGCGAATCATAGACCGCATTTTATTGACAGTACAATTACAAGGTGGAACAAATCTGCTAGAGAGACAACCTGCATTAGTCTCGTCCATCCTCATCTGGAGTATTATTGCGTGGTAAGGTATCCTTAGCACCTTAGCAGTGGGAACTGACGGAGATCATTGAAAAAGTTCAGAGAAGGTGTGGTCTTATTGGGCAGTATCACGAAATAGGGGAGAGGGTGTCACGGTTATGGCACGCGCTTTGTGGTGGTAATTTTTAAAACAAAGGCGTCTTTCGTGCCGCAAAATTTATTCAGCAGATTAGAATCAACAACTTTCTCCTTAAAATGCAAAATTATTTTGCAGACATCCACATACATAGGGAGAAATGATAAGACAAGAGTTACCAGATCTCGCATGGAAGGATTTAGTCGTTAATTTTTCCCATCGTGAAGTTCGAGAGTAGAACGGTCGAGAAATAATCGGAATATGGTTTGATGAATCTAAAGGTAAGTACTTACGAGTGAACTGCAGACATGTCATCTATATGTAGATGGAGATACTCAAATGAAGGTGTAAGTTATGATATTATACATGGATATTACAACACACTGCAAGAAACCGCCACTGTTTACAATGCGTCTGTGCATTACTTTTCCGGTAGGATGTGCTGACACCACCGAGGACTTAATCTGGTGGATATTACGGATAGGGTGAAGCTGTTTGGATAAAGCACTGAATAACGCTGTATCCTGAACCAGGGTTCGGTTTGTCGATGTGGTAGTCTGTAGGTAGCATGTACACTGCCTGATCAAAACTGTCCCGAAACCTTACGTAGCTGTCTCACGAGAGGCGAAACCATGATTATATCAAGTTTTGTATAAAAATTCGCGTGATTATTGCGTTCTGAATACAGAAGCAATGACAGCAGAATGGCTCGATCAGCAAAGCTCTGTAACTTCGTACATGGCCCCGTCATTGAATTACAGCTGACTAACAGATCCACGATAAGCACTTTAACCCCTCGGAAGCTGCCCAGGTCGACCAATGGCGATGTGATTGTGAAGTGAAAACGTGAAGGAACAATCGCATGTACAGCTATTACCACTGTCATAGATTAAGAATATATCTGGCTGAGAAGCTGAAAAAATTCTGGTCCTACGTATATCCACTGAGCGGGACTAAGGCTTCTACCCAGTCACTCGTCCAACAGTCTGATATAGCAACAGAAGACAGCAAGAGGAAAGCTGAAATTTTAAATTTCGCGTTTATGACATCGCTCATGCAGTATGCTCTCGCAAAGATACAGTTGTTTGGCCATCGCACGGTCTCCCGTACGGAGGATATAGTAATAGGCGTCCCCAGCGAAGAGAAACATTTGAGAGGATTGAAAACACATAAGTCGCCAGATCAGGATGGATCCTCAGTTCGGTCTTACAAAGAATACTCAACGGAACTGACTCTTTCAGTAGCTTGTATTTATCGCGAATCTCTCGTGCAGTGCGAATTTCCAAGCGACTGGAAGTAAACGCAGGTGACTCCTGTATATATGAAGGGTGAAAGAACGGACCCTCAAAATTAATGACTAACACGGTTAACATCGGTTTTCTGCAGATCCAGTCTAATAAATTTCATTGAGACGGAAAGGTTTTTGTCCACAAACCATAACGAAGTTAGGAAAGATTGTTCGTGCGAAATTCAGCTTTCTCTATTTTCGCACGATATCCTGAAAACAACGGATGAAGGGCAGCAGTCAGAGTCCGTATTCTGATATTCCCGAAAATGGTTCAACGCGGTGACCCACAGCACACTGTTAACGAAGGAAGGTTCGTGGAAATGCAAGTAACCTGAAGTCTTCTTAAGTTATTGAACCCAGGACGTCATCCTCGATTGCGAGTGTTTATCAGAGACATGAGTATCGTCGTGGGTACCCCAGGGAAGTGTGATAGAAGCGCTGTTATTCTCTCTATACACAAATTATTTGGCGGATATGGTAGGCAGCAATCTGCAGCTATTTGCTGATTACGCTGTGGTGTACGGCAAGGTGTTGTCGTTGAGTGACAGAAGGAGGATACAAGATCACAGAGAAAATTTGTAGTTAAATAATAATTAACTGAAGCCCTCAGCTGCCGACAGATGTTGTAGACATACCTTGATGGGGACAGCTGAAAATGTGTGCCCCGACCGTGACTCGACCCCGGGATCTCCTGCGTACATGCCAGACGCTATATCCATCTGGGACACCGTGGACACGGATCAATATCGTGACTGCAGGGACTTATCCCTTGCACGCTTCCCGTTAGACCCACATTCCCAGCAGTCCACAATCTACATACGTAATGTTCCCAATAGATACTCTGCCCATCCACTCGTTACTCGCGCCCACATAAGTTGACGCTTCCCGCAAGAGTTCGGGCAGTTGGGAATGTGGATCTCACGGGAGGCGTCCAAGGGATAAGTCCCTACAGTCGCGCTATTCGTATGTGTCCTCGGTGGCTCAGATGGATACAGCGTCTCCCATGTAAGGAGGAGATCCCGGGTTGGAGTCCCGGTCGGGGCACACATTTCCAGCTCTCCCCATCAAAGTATGTCAACAACACTTGTCAGCAGCTAAGGGTTTAAATTATCATTTATTCCAGAGAAGCTGCACGGTCGTCCATGCTATCTAATCTTTCGAGAACAGTTACTATCTTCATTTAAAATTTGTAGTTGTTATTGGTGATTGGTATCTACCTGTAAATGGAGAAAAACGGAAGTTTATACGGATGCGTTCGAAAAATAATCCCTTAAGATTCGAATACAGTGTTAGTAACGAGCTTCTTGAAACAGAATCGTCGGTGAAATATCTAGGCGTAACGTTGCAAAGCGATACCAAATGGAACGAACATGTGAGGACTGTATTAGGGACAGTGAAAGGTCGACTTCGGTATATTTGGAGAATTTTAAGAGTGCATGCGTCACTCCTACAGGATAACGCGTACAGAGCAGAGCATTTTAAGAGCGTGTGGGTCAGCCGTACATGATAACGCGTGTAGAACACCAGAAGTGCGACCAATTCTTTGTTTGTGTTCAAGGGTTTGGATTCCTCATCTGTCCGGAATAAAGGAAAACATCTGGGCAATTCAGAGGCCGAGTTCTAGATTTGTTACCATTATGTCGAATCAACATGTATGCAGTACGGAGATGCTTTGAGAACTTAGATCGGAATCCCTGCGGGAAAAGCAACGCTTCTTTCGAGGAAAACCATTGAGAAAATTAAGAGAGCCGACGTCTGATGCTGTCTGCTGAACAATTCTACTGCCACAAACGCACAGCCGGCCGGAGTGGCCGAGCGGTTAAAGGCGCTACACTCTGGAACCGCACGACCGCTATGGTCGCATGTTCGAATCCTGCCTCGGGCATGGATGTGTGTGATGTCCTTAGGTTAGTTAGGTTTAAGTAGTTCTAAGTTCTAGGGGACTTATGACCACAGCAGTTGAGTCCCATAGTGCTCAGAGCCATTTGAACAAACGCACATTTCCCATAAAGATCTCAAAAATAGAATAAGAGATATTAAGGCTCGTGCGGAGGAGTATTAACAATCGTTTCTCCACTAGCCCTGTTTGCGAATGGAACAGGGATTGAAATGACTACTAGTGGTACAGGGCATCCATCGTCATACACCATACGGTGGCTTGCGGACAATATGTGCCACCAAAAGGCATTGCAGAAGTTGATTATAAAAGTAGCATAATGTCAACGGAAGGAATCACTCGTGAGTACCAAATCGCTACCAGTAGTCCATCGAGTATAAGGACTGTGTATCGGGAAGAGGTGCAGTGATGGCGGAGCAACGATGAAGAAACTCCTCATGAGCCACATATCGTGCGCTGCCTATAGTAGGTAAAATATTCGGGCAAGACTCAGCCAACGGTTTGTCGACAACAACGTTCCTGATATGGACTGGCCTGCCCATAGTTCCGTCTTGAACACAATGGCACACATTAGTGATGAGTGAGAACCTCGAAATCGCTCCCGACTCCAGCGTACAACAGCACTACTTTCTTTGGTATTGGGTGGCTGTCTTTCTTCCATTGACATTGAGACACCTCATCGAAACTGTAGCAAGCAGAGTTAAAGCCGTCATAAGGGTGAAGAGTGGACACATCCCAAGTTAATATCCACTATAAGGTGACCGGATACTTCTGGTCAGACAGTGTATTTCCTTCTTGTTGCTAGTCACATAGGTTGCGCTCATTGTCTGTAAATGAACTGTTTCCATACAACCCTAATTGCTAGTGATGCAGAGTTTTAGTGTAATAGTCTCAAAATACACTGAAGCGCCAAAGAAACAGGTACAGTCATGCATATTGAGATGCAGAGATATGTAAACAGGCAGAATACGGCGCTGCGGTCAGCAAGTCCTATGTAAGACAACAGGGGTCGGGCGCAGTTGTTAGATCTGTTACCGCTGCTACAGTGGCAGGTTACCAAGATTGAAGTGAGTTTGAACGTGGTTTTAAAGTCGGCGCTCGAGCGATGGGACACAGCAGCTTCGACGTAGCGATGAAGTGGGCATTTTCCCGTACGGCCGTTTCACGAGTGTGCCGTGATTATCAGGGAAAACATCAGATCTCCGAAATCGTTGCGCCAGGCAAAAGATTTTGAAAGAATTGCATCAGCGACGAGTGAAGAGAATCGTTAAACGTGACAGGTGTGCAACCACTCCGCAAATTGCTGCGGATTTCAATGCTGGGCCATCAGCAAGTGTCAGCGTGTGTACCATTCAACGAAACATCATGGGTATGGACTTTCGGAGCCGAAGGCCCGCCAATATACCCTTGATGACTGCACGACACATAGCTTTACGTCTCGACTGGCACTGTCAACACCTATATTGGACTGCTGATGACTGAAAAAATGTTGCTTTCTCGGAAGCGTCTCGTTTCAAGTTGTATCGAGAGGATGGACGTGTAGGGTATGAAGACAGCCTCATGAATGCATGGGCCCTGCTGTCAGCAGAGGAATGTTCAAGTTGGTGGAGGCTATGTAATGGTGTGGGGCGTGTGTAGTTGGAGTGATATGGGACCCATGATATGTATACATATGACTCTGACAGGTGACACGTACGTAAGCATTTTGTCTGATCACCTGCATCCATTCATGTCCACTGTGCATTCCGACGGACTTGGGCAAGTCCAGCAGGACAATGAGACACTCCACACATTCAGAATTGATAGAGAGTGGCTCCAGGAAATTTTCTGAGTTTAAACACTTTCACTGGCCACCAGACCCCACACGACGTGAATATGAATTAATATATCTGAGATATCTAGCAACGTGATGTTCAGAAGAGGTCTCCACCCCCTCGTACTCTTACGGATTTATGGAAAGCACTGCAGGATTCATGGTGTCAGTTCCCTCCTGAAACTATATCACATATTAATCGAGTTCATGCCACGTCGTGTTGCGGAACTTCTGCGCGCTTACGGGCGCCCTACACGATATTAGGCAGGTGTATCAGTTTCTTTGGCTCTTCTGTGTAATAAAGGGCTGAAATATAATACAGTTTTCTGGGAGCAGCCATCCGTACTATCCCAACCCATTTCCGAACTGGACACAGAATTCATTCCCACATAACAAAAGTTTAAAACACTAATATTCCATTACTTTCGTCAGTGAAAATAAACATTGGAAGCAAACAAAGTGCGCCTCTCAACAGACCGGAACGCTCAACAGATGATACTGGAACATCCTGCGAGTAACACTCGTTGTGGCCTCAAGCACTCCCGAGCGCTGTCCGATTTAGCGGCACGCAGAATTCATGTGCAACACATTCTAATGCCTTCGTGTCCTTTTCAGCTTTTCGTGGATTAAACAAATACCAGCAAAATTTTCTACAAAATTTCAGCTTAAATGCTGTTGTAACGAGTGGTGACCACGCCAACGCTGGACTCAAACCCGGTCGTAAGCTGAGGAGGGTGAGAGTAACAACTTGTGAAAAAACGCTTGGTTCACCTGGCTCCGGGTGATAGTACTTCGTAAGGCCCCCTTGTCAAGGTTGCGACGAAGTCTTCAAGAGCAACGACGACGGAGGAGAGGGACTCTGATGCGCGAATCTGGCGGAAGAGGTAACCTCTCTAGTCTAGAACGGTGATTAAGTCTAGGGGAGATGTGTCTCTGAAGCTGTGGAGATAGCAACAACTCACACCAGGAAAGATACCTCAAACGAAAACTGAGCAGGTCTTGATGCCTTAAGATGGCAGACCCATGAGATGATTTACTACAGAGTGGACATTCACAATTACTATTAAATTACGCACGCTGAGAAAACTGAGCCGATTCCGCATCATGTATTTTATGTATACTGTGAAGTGCAGAAGAAGAACTTCCCGTAATGTAGCAAATGCAAAAGCAAAAAAAGAGATATATTCTTCGGTCCTTTTATGAGACAGTTGCCTGCTACAGTTGTTATTTAATTTTAAGGTAGTTTATTACAATCTGTAAGCACAGGGCTCTCAGTTACCGCCGTATATAATGTAACGCCTATGGCCTTTCCCACGAGCTCAGCCTCTACTCGTCCCACTTTGCCCTGTGCTGCAGAACCAATTTCCGCGGTATCTGACCAGTGTATTCCGCTGTGCATAAGAGTAGCCACTCGCTACCTCTCCGCTACAGCCTTGATTGCGTCTTGTTATATTACGCATTTATAGTATACCTCGGAATGTATCTTTTCTAGAATCATAGCGGCTCCAATCAATAACCTCTAATGAATAATCAGGCACGCTGTGACGAGAACCGCTACTTCATGTATACTCGGAAAAAGTTGACCACGAAGGAATTACCTGAATTTGACAGTAATCGATAAATATGATGTACATGTACAAACAAACAAATGTTTAGCACATTCGAAAAATTGGATGATTTATTCAAGGAAAAGAGTTTCACAAATTGAGCAAGTGAAAAACGCGTTGGTACATCTCAGGCCATTTTACAAGTAGTTATAAGGCTTGTAACGGATTAAAAGGGTTGTTGGCATGGGGAGATATCGTGCCAGGTTCTGACCAATTGACACGTTTTTCGTCATATCCCGAGACGATTGAGGGACCTTCCCATCATGCTCCAAACGTTCTTAAATTGGGAGAGCTCAGGCAACTTTACTGGCCAAGAGAGATTTTGGCAAGCACGAGGACAGGCAGTAGCGTATCAGGCCGTGTGCGGTCAGATATTACTTTGTTGAAATGAAAGTCCAGTATGGCTTGCCATGAGGGCAACAAAATGGGATATTTAAGATATCGTCGACGTAGGGCTACACCGTAAGAGTGGCGCGGATGAAAGGAAAGGACTACTGCTATGGGAAGAAATGACATCTCAGACAATGATTCTCAGTTGTCGGGCCACATGGCGGACGAAAATCAGGTTGGTATCCTATCTCTGTCTGGAGCGTCTTCAGACACGTCTTCGATCTGTAATCTCGTCGACTGGAGTAGAATTGTTTTCAGCTTATCGTGGACTAAGCAAATACCAGAAAAATGCTCTACAAAATTTCATCTGAAATACAGTTGGAACCACTGGCTTCGAACTGAGCCTTGATAATCTGTGAAGACGGATCTGGGGACGGCACGGCAGCGGTGGCACATCAACCTGAATTTCTCCCGCTGTAGAGTCAGGCAACCAGGAGCGATGGTTTGGACTGCCATTTCTTACAGCGCAGCGGTGCGTCGACGATAATCTACCCCCCGTTCTGTTGCCCTAATGGCATGCCATCCTGGACTTATATTTCAGCAAGATAATGTCCCCAATTACAAGGCGAGAGTTTCTGCTGATTGCCTTCGTTCTTGTCAAATCCTACATTTGACGATCTAATGTGCCAGTTGGACAGGATATGGAACGATATCCCACAGAAGGACATCCAACGACAGTACCAATCAGTGCCAAGCCGAATACCCGCTTACATAGGGGCTAGAGGTCGGATAACGTGTTGTTTACTTGCTGAATTTGTGGATCCCTTTCTCTTGAATAAATCATATAATTTTCCCAAAAGTTTAATCATTTGTTTGCCTGTACATCACATCTACCGATTTCCATGCCATTCCGATAATTCCTTCGTGCTGCGCCTTTTTGTCTTAGAGTGTAAGCATAGGTACTAATTAGTTCTATAGTATGTTCCCATTAATTCAAACATTTTTTGTTGCATCTTTGGTGATATAAATGGCATTTTGAACGTAGAACATCATTCAGGTAGACGTAGCGCAACAGGACTCCATCTGGAATGAGAAACGACGTTGACGAGCAAATAAAACTACTCCTTAATCTAGGCGAGCATTAATTTCATGCTCCAATGTAGTGCACTTGGTGAGTTTATTATCGTCCCGGTGAAACGATACCCTGCGTATGAGATTCTTTCTGGATACAAGCTTGCGCTACTTTTCGCTTGTATCGGAGACGTGTTTACTCTAAATAATGGGACCTCGTGTTGTTTTATGTCTTGTACAACATAGTAGTGGTTCTGTTTGTTATGTGTTAGGCAAATGTGTAATGAGGTACATAGCAGGTATCGCGCCAGGTACGGATACATTCGTTCGGTCATCTGGTCCAAATATCCAAAGGTGCCGCCAAGATAATAAGGTGATACTGACCTTAATTTTATACTCAAAAACCACAATGTCCTCTCTGTCTCCATACGACAAAGAGGTTATGTATGCCTTCTATACCTTCATTTCAAAAACACAAGTCCTACCACTTTAAAGTAAATGTCAATCATGTGAAATTTATTAAGAGTTCATTATATTTCCTCTTGACTCTACAAGGTAGGCGTATTTCTAACAATGATTTTTAAATATATCTACATTCCCTGGCGTAAGTTAGCATTATACTACACTCTGTCATTTATCACAATTTTAAATAAAAAATCTTGAAGAAATCTGATGTATGTTTATCATCTTATCAAACAAGTCAAGCTGTAAGTCTGGTGTAGCACAAATGGCCAGTAGCTATAACAGTGTTACTGTTGATTTATCCTTTAAGATATGCACCCGTCCACTCCATATTGAGAACCAAAACAAAACAAAAAAAAACTCCCATTCGAACTTGGCAAAAGCCTCTAGTTACTGTATTTCAGGTTATCAGACGTTGATTAGGTACACATTTCAGAAGCTCCTACTGATATAAAGGTTTCAAGAATACATTTATTTCCACTAAAACAGTGGAGAGTTAGGATATCGGAGAATATATCAAAAAGAATCTTAATAATTCACGTTGAGAAGCAGTAGTCAAATTAGTTATTGAATATCAAAATTTTAGTAACCATTTTACTCTTCATGTGTGCGATTCCAACCAATTATAAAGTTCTATCATATTCTACAGCGTACTTTTGTTTCTGCAGATACACTGTTTGTAATATTCAACTATGCTGTTTTCATTACAGATTTTTCGCTGTTGACCGATACGAGTATATCAAGTTCGGGAAACATATCTTTCGTACCCTATTCAGTGAAGACAGTGTGTCTGGCATTAGATAAAAAACCTTTAAGGTAACAGTTTTTGTGTTATAAATAAGGAATCACCGTAACGTTTTGAAAGTCTCGTTTCTTTCTGGATACTTCAATAAACCTTATGACGGTACTATCCTCTCACGCGTTCACAGAACTATCTTTACAACAGCTACACGAAACTCAGAAACAGGCTTTATTATTTTTTTTCGACTCTCTAAATTTCCATTAAAAGCCAGTTAAGAAATTGAACGTCATTTATTATTTACCTGTTCTCAATCTGTAGCGGTAGCGAATTGTGGATCCCCGTATAATTCACAGGGTCGATTATGTTCATAAGTTACTAAAAAATTTATTTAGTGGTGTGACAATGCAGTAGAAGCTATTGCCAATAGTTGCAACTGGTAAATGTGATCGGACCTTCATTACTTCTAGTAGACGCTAGAAATGAAGCGTATTATCCGCAATGTCCTCCTGGAAGTCATACTGACTTCCCAGAGGTTAGCCTCCAAGGAAAATTCGGTTGCGGGAGGACACCACCTAACCGACTTGGGATATGGACATTGAAGATGGGATGGTATGCACTCAACGTGATGTTTTACTGTGACAGGGCAAGCGCCGTAAGTTTCCTGACTAACGTACTTGAATTAAAAGGCGTGAGCAACGAGAGATTATTTTCTTAGATGTTTCGCTGGAAGAAATATGAACTCCGCTTCGCAACTACACCGAGACAGCAGAATGCCAACTTCTAACAGACGTTTCTGCATATCGTAATGTTGTTACGCTTAGGTTATATAAATAAAAAAAAAAGGTTTTTAACTGTAAACGAGCAAAGGAAGCCCAAAGGAAGCCGCAAATGAGTTTTTCGAGATCGCTGTAATACATACATAGAACTCCTATAAAAGATACCATGAAGTTACCACATTCTTGTTTGTCGTCAGCACAAAATATATATCTCAGTATTTTTAAAGCAGTAAAACAATATGTAACAGTTAGAGAATACTGCATGTCCTTGTGTTTTTACTTTTAGGTTCCATATATAAACAATGCTTTTTATCTGAAAACAGCAAAACGATGCCACAGATGAGCTTTTCACTATCACCGCTAGAAATACATAGAACAAAAAGGTGCCAAGTTAGAGAACTCTGAAAACCATATACATTCGTATTAGTCGTCCACACGTATTATATATATCAATATTTTACAACAAAGTGTTGTTTGATGGTGGTTAAGGAGTTTGACTCGCCTCTGGCAGAAGCAAGCAGCATTCATTACCTCCTCTGCCCATCGAAATTTTGGTTTTCGACGTTATTCTAAATTGGCTGAAGCGGATCACAAGACGGTATCTTTGGAAAGCAAGTGAGTGATATCATTCACCACTCTTGTCCATCCCTAAGGGCTTTGTTATCGACTGCTCATTCTCATGTTGCAATATGTTTCAACATCGCCGGAAAATTATAATACCCATAATACAGTTTCATCACGTCACAGACACTTTGGGTAAAAGAAAATGCAGAACCACCACTAAGACATCATGAAAATTAACGATTTGACATTGAAAAACAGCGTTGTAGTTGTCAGAAAATGTGCTGAAAAGACTAAAGTGTTAAGAATACATATGCGATTAAACAGATAGATCTATTGGATCCGTGGGGTATATTAGCGAATGATGCTAAAAGGTCTCCATGGATTCCTGAGCTAGGTTCAGTATCGGGACTGAACTAATGGCGTGCCTCAGATCTGTATTCTCTATAAGGGAAGCTCTCTGTGTGGTGCAGATATACAGTTTGTCTCAAGCCTGTGTTCATAAATTACTTGCCGAATACAGCAGCGGTTAAAACTTGATATTTTACATTCTTTAGGGTTTCAGCCGATAAGAGCGGGAGAGCGTCCATGCACAAACTATCCATTCTTAAGTTTTCAGATGCGACCGTAATGTTTCCACTTGCCATAGTCGTTACTGGCTCTAACGGACGAAAATGGAATATGTAGTCTCATTGCTTATCCAACAATTAATGTCGTGTTTGTGTTGCGTATCAATTCCTGAACATTGCGGTGATAGTAAGGTCAAACAGGAAATTCAGAGCAATGTGTGTAAGAATATCTGAGAAAGGTCTACCATAAAATTTAGTCACCAGCAAGTTTTTCTCAATTTTACGGTAATATTATGTTGAGGTGTTACGTTGATATTCCTTGAAAATGCGAAACATTGTACCATTGCAGTAATATTGAACGGTTCAATGAATAGTCGGGAGACAATATGACCATATGTTACGAAGCAAGTGTAAAAAGTGAAGAGAGACCTACGACGTTATGTACAAAGTAGGCTCTCACGGCCGGAATCTTTTTCAATTACAACTTCAACGTTGAGAAGCCACGTTCGGTTTGCAAAACCTCTTTTTAACGTTTCGTCTCCAATCGCCGGGGACATTTTCCGAGGTAAGATGACAACTGCCACTACGGCCTTTTTTTCGGATGGTTGTGACGAAATGCTACCAACTCAGTGGATTGATCTCCTTTGTGGATGGTCAACAAGGTGTAACTTTAACTATGTTGCAATCTTTATAAGGGCGTTGGGCTTTGTGTCCTTTAGCCCTTGCAAAAAGTAAGTGAATGGTGAGGTTGGTAGTTATTGTGGGACTTCGATGTGGGTCGTAGGGCTTATATTTGGTCCATGAGCTGGCATATGTGTTGGATGATGGTTTCCTCGATGGCTGTTATGTTTACACGCTTCACGTAGGTCACGGGTTGTTGCCCACTTGGGCGCCCTAAGAATTAGACGAAGACATCGATTTTGCAAAATCTGGATGGTTTACATATTAGAGGTCCTGTTTGTTACGCAGCTGGAACAGCTATATAAAATAGGTGGAGGATTGTTGCCGTGTACAAGTGCAGTTTCGTATTGACGTTCAGCTGCGAGATGGCCAGTTGGGGGTATAGATTATAGTTGCGAAATATTGATTCTCTAATCCTGTTCATGCAGTTTGAAAAGTAAGTTGTTGACGAATGTGACCCCAAGGAACGTGACGTCATTGTCTCACAGGATTTCCTGATGGTGAAGAATCAACTTGTCTCTCAGATCCGGGTGGCGTCGGGTAAACATCACCGCTTCGTCTTGTCTACTTTGATAATAAATGTATTTTCCTCGGCCCAGTCTTCTACCATCGTGAGTTGTAGGCGAGCGGTGCCCGCGTCGATCCTTCGGCTACTGGTCTGCAAGGTAGTGTCGTCCACGAATTGGACCAGCTCCATCAGAGACAATAGTAGAACTTCGTTGACATAAATGACAAAGAGTACAGGAGACTACACAAAACCTTAAGGGGTGCCATCACCCAGGTGTTTTGAGCCTCACATGTTGCTGCAAAAACTTCTACCATGTCCAAAGGAACGTAGCATTGACTGTTTGAGCCTTGGATGGCTCTTATTTGCGGTCTTTGGGGCTAGGGAATCTTTGTCACTGCCTGTGAACTCAATTTGTAAGACATGAGGTCCTGCAACAGCGGGGAAAAGGTTTCATGCTGGTTTAGAGCATATGTCGTTCTGATCGACGCCTGCCGAAACGCTCTCTTGATCTTGCCACTCAGGTCTGAAATGGCGTCATCGATGAATGAACTAGTTCATACGTCTTCTGTCGTCGAACGATGTTGTGCAGCCAAGATCGGCACTGATGCCAGATGGTAATGGTAGTTGTTGGGTGGCGGGAATCATCTAGTGCCTCGCTAGGCAGCTTACGACAGGGCTGTGATCATATGATAATTCTTCTGCGTCGAGCAATGGAGATCAATACCGATATTATCTGGCATGACTACGTCGAGGGACTATAGTTAACGTTTGTTGGAATAGGCGTTACAACTTCAGGTCCTAGCGTGATTGCCTCCACGCGTTCCTCTAAGTCATGCAGCCTCTCACCTTGAGGGTTGTTACATCGGGAATTCCAGACATAGTGTTTGACCTTAAGGTCCTAACACAAGATGACCTCGCCGAAGGCGAGACATTTACTGGCGTTGCGTCGAGGGAAATAAGAGGTGGGAGAGCGACTGGAACGTGCCTTATTCTTTTGTTGATGAAGATGGTCGTAATTCGTCCCCACGCCACACCCACACACCCAGGCATAGGGACAATCTGTCCCATCACCCGATAATGTTTTTAAGTACGTATAAATGTGTAGAACACAGGTACGATCAGTCAAAAAGAGGATGTCTACTTTGTATCTGTCGGTGACATCCTTCTGTTCTGGTTTCTTCTTGTTGACTCCACTGACATTTTATACACAAAGTGAAAGGTTTCCTTGTGTGTAGACCTTTTGACCATAACTGGGAGCGAATATTTTCATGTCTCCTTCAACCAGGGTGAGAAGTTTGGACATCATGCCTGGTGTGCTTTTAGATTTTTGGAATATTTCCTTGAGAACGGTGAAAATGTTTCTTTGTCGGATAGCAGTAACAAATTCTTAGATGCTGGAAAACATCAGTGGTAGGTCCCTGAAGTCGGAAGTCTCTCGTCGGACAGTTGCTGTGAACCTCGTTTCCTTGGTGGCAGTTGTGACAGGCTGTACAAGAGTTGTCCACCTTCGTTAAGGAGGAGAGATTTTCCAATTGTCAACTTTGGTCAATGTAGCGGTGACGGCGGATTATCACTGGCGCGTCACTGCAAGTTGGCCTCGGGCTATGTATGTCTTCAGGACTTCTTGAAATCTCTGGGATCCGATCCAAGTAGCTGGGTGCTCTCTTTAACAGTTTATTTCGTTCTGGTGTCTGTGTTTTGATGCAGCTCTTTGACAGATGGTGTGCATTTTACAAGTGTATACCTGATGTCTTTATTTCCTTCAAGAAGTGTCAGTCATATAAGTATGGTGTGAGTTCATTACGTAAATACTGAACATGATGTACGTGTATATTACCGAATTAAGCTATAGGCCCACATCTAAGAGCTAAATTAACCGAGGAAGAGAAATGACGGCAAAACAAATCGACATTTGATCTTCTGTGTAGTAATTTGTATACGTTCATGGACGTAGGGGCTATTCTGTTTGATGTCCTCCCGTGTGCTGCAACGACCACCTCTGAGTCGTAATGTGCTACTGAAACGAAATTGAAGAAATGACCTTAGCGCGTTCGTCGCCACAACAATGCAAAGAATTTTTTCGTTCAGACACAAAAAAGAAAAACAAATAGAGAAACGCTATCAGAGAGAAATTACAAGTCATCAGAAACCAGCAGTATGTATTAGACAAGCCACACCTTAGACGGTTTGGAAGTTGGATTAGAAACCATGCACATACAAAATAATGGAAGAATACTTGACTTGCTGGAGCCATCGACATTAACCATTCATCATATGAAGCGCTTAATATGAAAATGAATAACGGAACGAGATTTTTTAACAAGAAACGTAAAAGTAGGGAACTTTGTGACATTCTTAGCACTTTTTGTAACATAATTTCATACAAATACATACTGTGACATTTAATTACCTCTTATGTTGAATTTTATGACTCCTACCGCATAATTTTGATAGAAATATGGCCTTTATTCGTAATAAGACATTCGGTTTTCTGCACAACATTTAGAACTATAGGACAGAAAAAATAACAGCTACGATTATAACTTTCTTACAAATGTCCCCAGTTTTAAGAGTTTTGTTTCAGCTATATACAGGAATGCATATTTCATAAAGTTTGACAGTCTGGTGAGACTTCTATTTCTAATCTTCTGAAAATCTGAATCTGTGACTGGAACGATATAAGACAGAAGAAAAGATGTTGAGACAAAACTTTCGCATACTTATTTAAGTATCTGTTTAGTGGAACTGTATGAGAGAAAAACAGGTTGCATAACATTTATTTAGTACTATATCCTCTCCACGAGACAATTAGTTCAAACTGACAATCATTTGTTTACAAGTGCGATGCTGTGAGAGAAAAGAAACAATCCTGACACATTTCGAAAAATGAAGAAACCGCTGGATGTATACACGACCGGTGTCGGAACTTATCATCATCTGACGTGAAAAATAAAGTAACTTCATCATCTTAGGTCATCTTCATTCCCGTGTTGTCATGGAACCAAATTATTCTTATCAAAATTATTAAAGAAACAAAGCTTCTATAACATCCGCTGCCTCCGTGCTGCGCGACTGGGGACACCAACAGGAAAAGTAATTGTCCTGCGACTTTTCTATTTTTCCAAAATGGGCTTCTAAATTTGCGGCTGCCCCATAACAAGAAATCTATGTTTAATCTTGGCACATTCAGTTCAATATTAGAAGTTGTACCTCAAATTTAGAAACAAATGAATAGTGCGAAATGAAACATTGACCATTTTGCTAAATCATTCACAAAAGTCCTTAATGTGAGAAATGAGGCTTGTTTTCTACAACTTCAGTTCTCTCACTTATTTCAGAAAGTATGTGTGCTGTCACAAAATTACACCTATGATGCATGGAAATAACACATTTCTATTTCCAATGGGTGAAGAAAATTTTGATAAAATTTCATTCATACGCTGAAGGATCTGTACATAAGTCTTATGAACTTCAGCTTACCCTCAGTTATTAAGCTCTCCTGAGTTTTCGGCAGAAGCAGAAAGTTTACAAGAAAATATACAAAAATCTATTTCCACCTGTCTAGATATTACCTTCAAGACCAGCCATCGGGTCGCGTGTAACGCACGTACTCGCGATTTCCATCACCAATAGTAGTGGTGTGCAAAAACACATTGCAGCAGAGGTATATGCTCAACGCTGACCTGAGCTACAGGATCAAAGAGAACAACAGCTAGAACATGCCGTTCGTCAGAAAGTAATATCTCAGTCACAGAGGAGAAAACATTTACGGTGTCTTTCTTTATTTTAATGCAGATAAAAAGCTGTTGGTATTTAGTAATAGTGGGGTACTGCTGGTATGAGGGCAGATAAGGATGTTATCTCAAAGCGAGCATCAACACCTGGCAGTCAACTCGGTGTGCAATATTCAGTATCATAATATGATCTGAACGACTCTTGCAGTCTTTAGGAAGTCACCCTTCCCACATTTATCTACGCCAATTGTGTGGCTTAAAACGGTGGGAAAACAATTTCCTCACTCACCCTCCCACTTCTCTCTCTGGGCCAATAAGACGATTTAAATCAAGTTTTATATTTCCTTCATCCTTGTTATTTCCACTCCAAGTGAGTGAATTTCGTCATTCTATGTATGTACGTCATACTGAAAAGAGCAACATGAAGAAGCCCCTGCTAAAATCAGCCACTGCATCCAGACAGAATAAAAAATGTAGAAAGACCGTTGCATTCGAAGATAAGTATTAGTTCATCAGTTTGTCGCATTATTATTAATATTCACTTATTAATATGTTCAATGTGTTTCACTGTCATTTCTTTTTTTTTTTTTTTACAGCAGTGCAGTGACCTCTGATGCAGTGCATCAGAGGTCAGCTCCAGCTGAAATGTCTGACCAGGTTTCGAGTTTCTGTTGACTGCACCATTACACAGGCAACAGCCCACTGTCGACCTACGTGATTTACTGGACCGTCTGTTCGAGCACCCTACTCCACAACAGCAGCAGCAGCTGCAGTTAAGTTGTTTCAGAATATTGCTTTTCTCTAATACTTATAACTTGGTTGCCAGTGGATCGAAACGCATGAATGTAGGCTAGACCTAGATAGTGACTTTCACGTAACAACTGAAATTGAGAATGTTCGAAGAGTAGGTGCTAAATCGCAGTGTGCAAGGTATGAGTGGGTCTTACCTCTGTAACAGAACGGAATGCACTGAGCGGAAGATGACAAACGATTAGGATCCATCTCATACACCTGTGGAGATTGACATGTTTGGCAGGAAGGTTTCCAGTATCGATGTGTGTGGAAAATCAACGCTGGATTGAACTTCTGCAGAGTTGTGCATTTACATAAAAGATTCAAATTCAATGATCCTGCGTGACCTATACTGTGCATTTGTAACCTGTCTGCGTCAAGATATTGTAGATATGAGTTAATTAGAACAATGTGTTTGTTTCTGTACTGATGTGATATCAAAGTACGTAACTGCTGGCTGTCTCCATAAAATCCATACGAGAAGCATTTACATACGGAATACCAGTATTTTGTTGTTCCTATAGGGTTGAATGTAATACCAGGTGAATTAAAAGATACAGTTATTTGCAAGATATTGCAAAAACAGAAGTACTGTAATGTTTAAAGTATAATAATGGCCGAGAACCCATATACAGGTTGTCTATAACTGAGGTTTCAGTTTCAAATCGCTTTGGAAAGAACACCATTGCTCAGAATGACATCAAATCTGACGCTGTGGGAAACATTATGAAAAATAATTACAGTAATTTTACCAAGAGGTTGTACTGTAAGCGTCTTAAAGTAAATGTGGTCGGCTACAAATGACAGATGAATCAAAATACGACGGCTATGGTTTGAGTTGCACATTACACTACCCGTAATGTTAAATCTGCATGACTGCACAAATTCAGCAGTCAACAGTTATGTTGGTTAATCCCATCCACCACGGCAAATTCATACCACTTCGGGGGGGGGGGGGGGGGGGGGAATTGGTTCATAATTTTTCTGAGCCCAGCACAAAATACAAAAGGTCATTGGTTTTAATTGTTCGGCGGTGAGAAACGTGTAAAAAACAAAATGACATTGGTTTCCAACCGTCGCGACAATGGCGGAACGTACGTTCAGTAGGCTGTCCACCATTCCCTAAAACGAGTTGAAATCAAGGAACAGCATATTCCACAACAGATCGGTGTATTACAGGGGTCACGTTCAGAATGATCTGCGCAATGCGTGCTTCAATTCAACTACGTTCGCAATTGGAGAGCTGAAAACAGCCTCTGTCAGATAACACCACAGCCAGAGGTCACATGGCCTAGGGTCAGGTGATCTGGACGGCTAGGCTGTGGGAAAATGGCAGCTGATAATTCTGGTATTTCTGTAATACCTCTGCGACAGCCGCTTCACTGGATGCACAATGTGCAGAGGAGCGCCATCTCCATCTTGCATAAAAATTATCGCACTCGCACGTCAAAGGTGTTCAAGGGTTGTCAGTGCTGCCCCAAAGTTTCACAGATTGCTTACCGGTGACGGTGCAGGTAAAAGGGCCCGCAGGACTCATCTCCTGGAAAATCTACGGACCTACGACAAATGATCTCGTCATCCGGCACCACACACTCATCTTCGCAGAATGAAGTAGTCCCGGTTGATGTGTGTATGAGTTATCCATTGTCCATAGTCTGCAATTCTGTGTATTAACATGCCGTTTGAGATCGAAATGTGCTTCGTCTGTCAACAGAACGTTCCATGGCCATTCATTGTCCACATCCATCTGGGCAAGAAACTCTAGGGCGTACGTTTTTCTTGCTGTCGTTTTGCTGGCAGGTTATTAGGAAGCAACTCCTAAACATAGGTTATTTTCTATGGATAGCAATGCAGAATTTGTCGTACGATTTTGTGCAGCGTGCTTGCAGGCATGTCCACTGTTCGGGCAATTCTCCATGCGCTCCATGTTTGCACAATACCAGTCAACCCCTATCGCAGTTCTAGTGACCCATCTTCGACAGACGTCGGAGGAACCGTTTTCTCCCCTTTGCCACATTTCACTTCAAAATAACCTGTCTTCTCGAATTTTGCAATCATTCTTTCCAGACCCTTAGTAAACATTGTAACATCGCATTTTTTCATACCGTTGGGAGTCTGGAATATCTGCCGGGCTACTGGCCCACAGTCACCGTTCTTGTAAAAAAAGCTTTCTATTTTACCGCAACGTATTTCTGTGATTCTAAGTTCAGTCCATCTCCACATTTACAAATGTTCCTTCCTGAGACTAATCATTATTTGCATTCACTTACATCAATGATAGAAGAAAATTTTGTGTAATGTTTACGTAATCACTGTAAGTCCTATAAATATATTCTCTGTCCATTCATCACTTTTTCAACAAATTAAATTGATACAACAGTTCCTTTTGTTACAAACGTTTATTATTCATAGTTAAGAAACACTCGTGTTTTTCGTTTCGTAGTTGATTTGCTTAACGTCCCCCAATACGTGTGCACACCAGTTATTTGACAATAAAATACTATGCTTTATGACAAATTTCAATGATTACCTTTTTTGTCTCACATAAGACTACTACCTTATTTATTCCTAGACACGTTAGCCTATAACTAGACGTCACCATAACCCATTATACACAGCCTATTGTACAAAAAATATTCTGAATATGTTATTATTGAAATCAGGTACCTACACACCGTGTTTGTTATATGATTGTTTCTGAAATACATTACTTTGGGAAATAGGTGTCAAAATAATTTACATAGTACACAATGTTAATTACATGTATGTTAAGTAGTTATTGCAGTTGATCACCTACAAGTAGTTTCATTATATATTTCGTGCTGTAGGATGTACGTACGAATGGTAGTATTCGTGGCTCCTGTTGGCGTTCGTAAAAGTCGTAGAATCTCTTGTTGTTCAGTTTATTGTACTTATTTTGCAAATCTGTTCACGTGCAAGGAGATGAAAGCTCTTGAGGATCCATAGTTATTGACAAATTATTCTTGGTAAAGGCGTAAATGAGTTGTCCGCTGGCTGTAACAGTGAATATTTGTATCTCTGAGGAAGACTGTGATGCTTGCATGGACTAGGTTGTCCCGTATTTATAAGCAACATTCAGCCCTCTCCTCTGACTACAGCCGGTCGTAAGTGTGAGTGAATTTCGTTTAAGTCGGCATAGGCTTCCGATCCATTTCCAAATTATCACGTCTGGTTTTCTCAGAGGGTACGCATGTTTTGGAACTTGTTGCTCTTACGTGCGATATAATTATCAATTATGAATGACACCCCAGACGCATCAATTAAACGTAGCTGGAGGGTTGTGGAAGGCAGCTTTACTTCTAGACAGCCACAATCTCACTTGTCAGCCTTTATTTGCGCTATTTTTTCAATGCAATTATCAACCAATCCCTATGGCAATATAATATTCTCACTTCACGTCTGCCTGACTGGCGTCGCACACCTCAGGGGCGGCGACACATTGATAGTACGCATTAGTCATGCTTGGAGTGGTGGAGCTTATTTTCTGCGAGCCAGTGCAGGGAACTGACTGCTGAGAAAATGTTGTGGGTGGCGCCATCGGACCCCACGAAGACGTGGGGGAACGGTGGCTGTCATGACAGAGCGGTGCCTGGGTTCTTTTTTTAAATCAACAACACAAACATGATGCGTTTCCCACTGAAAATGGTGAAACTCGCTTTGATGGCTGTGCAATTGATGACATCAGAAGTAATTGTAGAGCTGCCTCATCTCACTTCCTGCTGCGTAGTCGATAGAGGGAGAGTATGTGATCGTGTAAGATGATTCAATTGGTGCTCAAAAGGCACTGAGTCACTCTGATTTGCTGAAGGCCTTTTTGACTTGGTCGTGATAGAGAAGCATGGCCGAGGAATGCTTTGCTGCGGCAGATAGTCAGACGGGCTCTATAGTCTGAAGGGCACCGTGCATCGAGCAGGGAAGCTGGTTAGAAGAGGGGCGCAAGACGGCAAACGAGAGAGTTTGATTCAGATGGGTGCAGGACCCCATGCCGTTAGTTTGCATCTGAGGGCAATGAGCGATGGTAGCCGCTGGAAATATGAAGACAGGTAAACAGCAAGTGTTTGGTGTAACACCGTTTCTTCCACAGCTGTGTCTTTTGGTAAGAATATTTGCAGCTTTGCACACGGTAGAAGTCGACTGTTAGTTCACTGTCGGTGGAAAGCTTACTTCCATCCATTGTGAGTTGAGGAGAAACATACTGCTAGGCCATTTCTTCGGTACACGATCATAGTCAGCTTATGAAATTAATTTCCTATCAGACTGCTTATCCTAATTTCTATCCACCGTACGTAATGGTTTTAATTTCCATCCTAATCATATCGTTTAAAATGATGGTCTCTGATTGTTATGTGCTGCGTTTAATCTCAGCCAATATATTTCATATGAGTTGTTTGTGTTGTGCACTCTGATCTTAGAGTAAAAAATACTTTCGTTACCCAGTAGCTTATGTTTAATTTCAGTGGTGCAGAACTTTTGACTCATTATTTTGGATGTGTTCAATCAATATTTTGCTCGTTGATTGCCACTACTGGTGCGAAGGCACAGATATTTACGGTGATGGATCGTTTCTAGTTAGTGTTATCAGAAGGATTCTGAAAGGTGTTTTTCTGTGCCAAAAGTAAATTATGGGATGGAAAGAATAGACTACCATTACAACACCACTCTATGGGGAGCTGTCGGAATGATCGTGTCGTGAAGCGTATTGAAAAGGAGAGGTACCGATCCTGAACAGGCTTGTCCACCTGTATTTTCTCTTCCCACCACGAGTTTGAGCAGCTAGTAGTGGACACCATTTTCACTCTTTCTAAGCAAAGACGTAACAGTGGTTCTCATCAATAGTGTATTGTCTTCCAGATGATCTAGGCCAGACACTGTGGACATATTCAGTACTCAGGTTTGTTGCGAGGCATACTCAAATCCACTTACAGGTTTATCCCAAACGTTAGTAGCATTGCTGGAGGATCTGTTGACAGTGTACCAAAGGAAGTTTACAATTACTGCCGTTTATCTCTGTAAGTGATGAAATATAGAACAAAAACTAAACTCCTCCCGAACAGGCCATGAAGGCCCAACGATACTGACGGGCCCCCGTGTCTTCCTCAGCTCATAGGTGTCACTGAATGCGGAGAGGAGGGGCATGTGGTCAGCACACCACTCTCCCTGCCGTATCTCAGTTTCCGAGACCGGAGCCGCTACTTTTCAATCAAGTAGCAACTTAGTTTGCCTCACAAGGGCTGAGTGCATCCCGCTTACCAACAGCTTTCGGCAGACCGGATGGTCACCCATCCAAGTGCTAACCCAGCCCTACAGCGCTTAACTTCCGTGATCTGACGGAAACCAGTGTTACCACGGCGGCAAGGCCGTTGGCGATGAAATATAGAACTGATAATATTCATGCTCATGAAAGAAATGGAAACTTTTATCTATTTCATGCTAACTCCTTGTGCTAGTATATCTGATGTTGCAGTAACAACTGCACCTGCTACTACCAAGGAAACAGTAGTGATGCTCTTGCTGCTCTTTCATGGAGTTTTCATAATTTGTTATGTTGTCCATACATACATCAGTTGATGAAATCGTGATACACATGATACGTCACAGATTTTTTTTCTATGTTTTGCTGAAATCACTCAGTTCTGTAGATGTGCAGAGTTGAGACACCTCTTTTGCCATGGCAGTGTTGCGGACTTTTAGACAGTGTTTCGACACTAATAAACAGGATTAGCAAGTTAACATTTTTGATTCCGAAATACATTTCAGTTCCTTCTCGTCAGCCTCGACCGAAGCCTATTGCCAGTCACACACTGGAATTCCACTGACGCCTATTGTCAACTATGCCCCTATGGGCACTATGGCCGCTACTACAGCAGTTCGCCTGTGTCTTGTGGGCTGCCGACTGGCACTCTGTATACGCAGCTGTAGCATCGGAGTATGTCCCACATTGGCAGACCAAGCTGTATCCCTTTCTAGAAGATGACAGTGGCCCGTAATGATTCATTATGGTGTTCTATGATGTCAGAAGTCGTGCAGTTGGCTCTTGCTGGCCAATCTAACCAGGCAGTCCCTTGGTACATGGAAGTGTTCAAATGGTTCAAATGGCTCTGAGCACTATGCGACTCAACTTCTGAGGTCATCAGTCGCCTAGAACTTAGAACTAATTAAACCTAACTAACCTTAGGACATCACACACATCCATGCCCGAGGCAGGATTCGAACCTGCGACCGTAGCGGTCACGCGGTTCCAGACTGAAGCGCCTTTAACCGCACGGCCACACCGGCCGGCATGGAAGTGTCTTCAGTGATGATAAGGGGCACAGACTCCGGATGGGCGTCTTACCATGCAGTGTCGACGGTGTTAGTGTGATAAGAACTGCAAGATGTCCTGCTGTTGGAAGGCGCTCAGTCTCCCCATCAGCGGTGTCGTAGACGATGACGAGTGTGATGACACGCAGACGGGAGGTCGTGGCTACTTGCATGTTGTCACCTCAGGAGTGGCATGCAGTGAATTCACAGGGACTACTGCAACATCTAAGACATGCATATCACTACACCATAATAAATATTGAATTGAGTAATTCAGTTCGAAAACCGCTTATATTATTGACCTACTGAATTCAGAGCTGGAGAACTGCAGTACTTATGGAGATGGGCAGGAGGTAATAAATGAGGTTCTGTTTGTTATGACTAATTGGGGCCGGCGGTGTCCGAGCGGTTCTAGGCGCTACAGTCTGGAACCGCGCGACCGCTAAGGTCGCAGGTTCGAATCCTGCCTTGGGCATGGATGTGTGTGATGTCCATAGGTTATTAGGTTTAAGTAGTTCTAAGTTGTAGGGGATGATGACCTCAGAAGTTAAGTCCCATAGTGCTCAGAGCCATTTGAACCATTTTGAACTAATTGGGGCACGTTGTGTTCCACTAAACAATTTGTTACTAGCTCTCTAGTGGACTGTCACGTCTGTGAAGTGTGTTTTATACCGTCCTGGAAAATTACTATTGCTTCATATACGTCTAGGTCTCTCTCTCTCTCCGTTAACATTTTGTTGAACGTGTAACTTGTGCCTGGTGCTGGTTGCAGATATAGCAACATGTTCTCACGTATGCGACTGATGTCAATATTGATTGTTTCATTCTGCTGCAGAGCTATGTCACCTCCCTCACCTAGTACCCCATGTGGTAGTGCTAGTGTGAAGTTAAGAAATATTTAATGTTTCCCCTAATTCCTGCTCTCTGTCGTAACAACGCAATTCAATGGCTCAACGAAGATATCTCTACAGGCCGCGAACATTTACATTCAGTAGAATAAATTTGCAGAGCCATTTGAACCATTTTGAACTAACTGGGGCACGTTGTGTTCCACTAAACAATTTGTTACTAGCTCTCAAGTGGAGTGTCACGCCTGTGAAGTGTGTTTTATACCGTCCTGGAAAATTACTATTGCTTCATATATGTCCTAATCTCTCATCCTATCGCAATACCAGGGGAAGAATTTCAGTTTTATATGCAAACACATATAACAGTCACATCTCTAAAGTTGTTATATTATGCAGCTGTTTTTTAGATACAGTATCTCCACTTATAGCAATTTTGGCTGTGAGAAATTATACATCACTCCGCTTATCTACAAGATGGTAAGTCCAAACTCTATGCACTTTCATGGTCCACAAATTTTGTCTATACCAGTATTGCCTTTCAGTAAAAGTTCTCTTGCTGTTCCTTTACCATGTTTTACCGTACATGACCCAGTGTACTTAGAAGTTGGTCAAGTAGTTCCCAATACACGCTTTCTGAAATAATTGCTGTTATGTAACTCCTTCCAACATAAAGCTGTTAGCGAGATACGCCAATTGTTAAAGACTCCAATAGAAATCTAGAATAAGGTAAGTAAGTGTCATACCTCAAGTGTCTACGAGAGTCTTTCACTGACTGGGAATGTTCCCTGCTGCCTAGGGGACATTTTACGGGCAGAGCTACAGAGCCACTGTGATGTATATCAAGGGAAGAAAGAGACACTTCCTTTATAGAAAGTTACGTTATTTAAAGAAATTCTCGTAGTTATCCTTTGTGTTTATGTGCACAGCCATTTACTTCAGCGTGTGTGTGTGTGTGTGTGTGTGAGAGAGAGAGAGAGAGAGAAAGAGAGAGAGAGAGATCGTGTAAGTGTGGGAATTTGGGGAGGGGGGAGGAGGGAGGGGGGTAGGGGAGCGGGTAGATGAAGAGTTGCCTGCACAAGCGCCGTGGAGGGAGTTTGGGGTTCCACTCGCGTCCTTTACTAAACGCCGCATACGTGCTGTTTCGGAACGACGTTATATTGCATACCAGCACACAAGGGATATCGAATACAGTATTTACGCATTCTAAGCTCTCAGGAGTGCAATAAACTTCACTGAAATATGTACAACGTGCATGCATGCCAAAAAGCGATTGTATTTTCATTTAAATATCACCGTTCTTTAATTGAGCTGCATGAATTTTGCAGCTTTAATGATCTATTCTCCTATGGATACGTCAGGAAGTGGTCGTCACAGTATTTATCCATTCAAGACTCATTCCTCATGTCTTCTAGTTGAGCTCTCTTCTCTATTAATTATGTGTGGTAGCGTTACAAAACGTATGGAGGAAAGGTTGTTCAGTGTGTAACGTCAAGCCGAAGACGAGGTAACCACAAACTAAGTTGGAGATATTTTGTGAAAGTAAATCGAACGAATCCTTTTCAGTTTAGGGAAACCACAGAAAACCTGAATCTCGATGGTCAGAGACGGATTTGAACCTGTGTCTTTGAATCACCGGTCCGGTTTCGTAACACTGTGTCATTTAGTTCGGCTATAGTATGACGATTAACTTATTACAACCATTAATCCCAATCATTCCGCGAGTTAATATATTTCATTAAAAGAACTCACCAATTATGAACGTTAAGGAGCTGTATAAGATCAGTACGTAAGGCACAAACCGAGGTGAAATTCGGCTAAAGCTTATCCAATATTTCATTTCCTTAACATTCTCACTTATTTATGTGAATGTACCACTTTCATCGTTATTGTATTAATAACACTTTTTAGTTTTTTCAGGATATCGTAGACTTTGCTTGATACTAATCTCATCTATTTGTCCCACCACCTATCGGTGTCACCACCATTGCCCAATGAGCCAGTAAATACTTTTTACATATTGGATTAAATCATTTAAGGTATTAAGCTGCGTCTTATGAAACAATGAATTAAGTAAAACGCCGGCGTTTTGACCGACTTTGTAGTGGTACTTTTCAGGATAGTTAATCGTCCTGAAGAGGATTGCTGCAAAGTCTGTAGAAATGTCGGCATTGTAGTTAGTAGAGCACATGTTTACTGGACTTTTTATCCTATTTTGATCCATACTACTGCTCCGCAGAATATGGAAAGCAAAGAACTTGCCGTAGAAGAGATTTGTTTCACAGTATCGAAGATCTTTTCGAGGAATTCTGTACAGTAATACGGATTGCTTATCTAATTTTTTTCCACTGAAGTATCAGTTATGTGATCTACAACGACATCTAAGCATCCAATAATATCAGTGTGTGTTCATTGTTGGAATCTAAATGATAAGTGTAAATTTACACTTACTTTATCTCTGTGTTGTTTCAGCGCACGAGCTGACTTATTTGTTTACTTAATTCATGTTTGACCTTCTTTCAGCTGTAACTTTCATTTATAATCTTGAAGCAGCAATCTGCAATTTTTGCACTTCACTTACATTAATGTTGTATTTAAAATACAGTCTTCTTCTATGCACAATTACCTGTATTTAACTACACGAGGGAGTTGAGCACAAGCTCAGGAACGAGTACCAAACGTCTCCAAACGCTATACACATTACCTAAGATAAAAAAGGAATGTAGTATTTTTTGTAGATAGGCATCTTTGGAAATTTCTTTCGTTATCTTCCATAGTATTATTCTTCATAATACTAACACCAACAATATTACCAATACATAATTATTATATCAATGTCATTACAAGAAAATAGAAAAAACTTTATCTAAAGCTCAATCGTGAAGAGACTATCCGGTCTATGAAAGTATGTTTTTATGCAGATATTTCTAATTAATACATATTTTGTAGCACATACACTCTCGTTCATATAAATCTTACGATTACAGCGAGTAATCGAGGTCTATCGTCAAAGCTCTGACCATCTCCTTAGATACTAGGGTGTTATTATAACCATATGATCAGGATTCCCTGTACTTTATGTTCCTCGTCATTTTCACATAGGTTAACTAGAAGAATTAATTCGTATATCCAGGGTTTAGAAAGGAAGGTGTCTTGTGCTCGGCACGAAAAAATGTAAATAATCAATTTCGCTATACTTGTTACTGCCATTGGCCAGCAAAATACACATCAGCACGTCAGTACACAAACGGCAGTAGTCTTCAGATATATTTGCTTACGTTAAAGTGATTTGCTATTTATGTAGTACAAAGGACTAGTGCATGCGCGAGCAATCAGTTCCATGTGGATTCGGCATTTACAAAGAGCAGGACATAGAATAATTTTTTTACTTCAGAGGAACGTGCTGATGCAGAGTATAGTCTGATGTGTACTGCTATAAGTGTCATCAGCATAGTAACTTAATAATGATCTCTACAAAACGCTGCCTTCAAATAGAACGTGGGTGTGACTTAATATGGAAGATGGTGGCAAGGAAAGGGCTACGAAGACAAGGAATAATGATTACGAAAAACGGGAGATACGATTGAGCAATTGCTGGACGATAATGGGATCAGAAAACAGTGCTTTAAGGCGAAATAGACGGGAAGACAAAAGCACTACAATAAACAATTCAGCTACGTTGTTAACAGAATCAGTGTTGAATAGTTCAAGGACTTTAAATACACAGAAGTGATTTGTAGGAAATGCATGCACGAAGAACTAGCTGGCAGAGCACAAAATTAATTTAGAATGGTTGTGTAAGCAGAATCTTCAAATGTATTTTTTTAAAATTCAAACCCACATGCTGAAGGTAGGACTTCAACCCACGATCCACGCTTTACCAGGGAATAAACTGTTTCTATGTCACATCATATTACACATAGTAGATAATCACACATCTTACCAGTTGTGTGAACAAATCATATACGGTGTTTCATCCTTCCACGGTGTTTACCCTGTCACCCGAACACACGTGTATCCGTTATCAGTTATTGGGTCAAACACATTTCTCGTGTCCGAAAACTTTGTGCCTTAATAATCCATTGTTTTATCCAAAGTGTCTAAAGAACAACGTCCTCTAAACAATTCTCGTTGTCCTAATCGTGATCAAGAATCCCAAAAGAATTTCTTAGAGGTCAATTTTGAGTGCTATGTCTGCAGCAATTGATGGATTAATTAGTATTTACCAGAGACTTATACAGAGCTGAAAGGATACCATACTTTTCCATTAAGCCAAATAGGTCTCGTACTCTCCCATAACCTCTAATTAGGAGTCTGGCAATACCCTTTAATTTTTATTCCACAATTACCTCTAAAATCTTTTCCAAAATATTTAGCCAGCTATCCTATTCACAATGTTTAACAAAGTTTGAATTATTTACTGTGAAATCTGTTTCGATTGTAGAAATAGTCGTTTTTCGATCAGTTTTCTACCGTGACAGTTCGTAGTCAGAAGATGGTTACAATTTCACAGCGAATAATTATGATTTGGTCAACTTCGTAAACTTATTCGTGGTTACACATTGTCCTAATTTTCGGTCCTCTGCACCTCATTTCTCAGTATTCGATATTTTTGCATAGATGTCTGCTCTCCTCGGTGTGTAAACTTCCACAATCATTATTTCACATCCATGCTTGGGGGAAGAGAATACACTGTAATTTACCCTGTAGCACAGGTAAGTATAGAATCTAGTCAAATCAAGGTAATGGACGTCGACTCTCATTTCAGAGTTGTGAAAAGTAATTTATCTCTCTCTCTCTCTCTTCGTAAAAAGTAAATGAAAGCAGTAACCTTAGAGCATGTCAAGCTAGCGTCTCCAAGTAAAACACAAATATTCAAAATTACTTTTGAAGAGTGTTTTCCATGTATGGAGTTCTAGGCAGTTCTAGGCAGTTAGACATAGTTGTAGTAACGCTGACGAGAAAGATGAGATAAGGTAGTATCGTATATAAGACTGTTTCAAACACGTGCACAAGATGTAAACGTATTTGGTAACACTGAAGAACCATGTGAATTAACAGATCATTGAACTGGCCTGTTAATGAGTATACCTCACCGCTACTGGCGTTTCGTCAAGTGTGTAAGAGTTCCCTGTAGTCATAGAGCCGTTTGCTTTCCTCACGTTAATATGATAATTTCTGCACTTGTATGGATTGGGTCATTCATACGCAGCACTGCACCGTTGCTGGGAAACGCTCCGATACTACAAAGTTTTGTCTGCTTTCAGAGGTATAATTGACAACGTATTACGTAGTCGCAGGAGACAAGTGGCGAACTACCAAGATCCACGTAGCAACTTCGCACCTAGCATTACAATTGATAATTTCCAGGCTCACATGCAAGCGATGTATAATAAGCAAGCGACTGTTATGGCGCAGATATTAATTAGTCATTGTATTTGTTTACCGCTCTGATAACAGGACGTCTTGTACTAGAGAGGGACCGACGTTGATTTCCCGCCTCAGTTGTATTTTACGAAATGTCACGTACGAAGTTCGACCAGGAAAAAATACATTGTTCGATAGATGTAAATTGCCCATAGAGGAAAGTTTTCTTTTTTTCTCTTGCTCTGTCGAAGAACTAACGTTAGATGTCACTCCTATAGAAACTGCATTATCTACAAATACCGGGCGCTGATGACCGCGCAGTTGAGCGCCCTACAAACGAAACATCATCATCATCTACAAATACAGTTTGGGGCTACTATGGTTTCTGTCGTGAGGTATGTTATGTGACTGTGGCGAACTGTACACACTGCGACAGCACTATACCAGGTGGCCAGTAACCTACGCAACTGAATACGATACTCTAAATACATGAATTTTATCCTTTACATTGACTCATAGCATGAATTTTACGGAAGGGATCGTTTAAGTAGCGCAATAAATTGAAGCAATATCAAAGAGAGGCACACACTATTATTCTTTAGGCTTCCAAAGGAGCCTGCGAAGTTTGAAAGAAGTCTTTAATTACAATTCACCCGTAACCAACAGATGTGTAATGAAGAGAATCGTTCTGTTAGGGAACACGAACTAGTAGTGAGTAATAGTATGCGATATTGCAATTCTTGTGTTGTGCAGAAGTACGGTGCAACTTTCCTGCGGACATGCATGCATGGAATCGACTTTCAATCCCCCTGTACGGGAATACAAATAATGTGGCTGACGACGTATAAATGTTTGGCTGTGGCCCAGATTCGTGCTCGGATAGCCTAACGGTTTGGCGACCGCTAACGATAAGAGTGAATTCCGATTTTGAATCTCGGTCCGAAATAAATTATCATTCTTGTGATTCGATCATACAGCTGATAATTTCCATATTCGCAACTACGAGTACATTTCATGTACAGCTAACTGCATACAAGACTTAGGATTAAAATTTCGGTTAGCAGCACGACACTGTGAAATTTTGCTCTCTATACTTCGAGTCAAACATGTTAACGAGAGTCATCACCAACCTTGCTGAGGAGATAACCGCCAAACGGAAGTGATAACAAAACGTTGTCAGCAATAAATATGAACACAGAGAAGAAACCAGTTCCAATGCTGTTGTTACATCAGAGCCAGAAACCTCAGAAAATTCAAGTCATAAATCTTTTGAAGATGAAGCAATTACGTTCAAGAAAAGTATGCATGAGATGAAAATTCAAGTAACTGTATGTGGAAATCATGAGACTCCGTGCAAGACTGTTACCTGACAAGGAAAATGCCTATCATAATAAAAATAGAGAACCACCGATATATAACTAGAAAGTCAAGAAAGACAAAATATTTGACGAAATTCTTAATCCTGTTTCTTGAAAAATACAACTAATTTTTCTTTAGCGAGCTTAAGATGCCACTGAAGGGAAACGTGGGGCAAAATCACACATATTATAAAGAATGGATTTAGGTATACATGTATATTCCAGTTTTTTTTCAGACTACTGGGCCGATTTCAACCAAACTTCGTAGACTTATCGCTTACGGTCTGGAAAGAATCGCTAGCTACGAACTATCTACCAATTAAACTGGCGGGGAAGGTGTGAAAACGTAGTGTAGCCCATTGCGCACGAATACACATGCTTTAATATATCACATATATCACTGAATATCCCCGCAAAATTACATCATTACACTGAACATAGTTTGGGGAATATGACATGATAAATATGGAACTACGTAAAAATCAAACTTAATACAGAATCGGCTAGACGTACACGTGACGTATGTGTACAATTAGTTGTAAAATATTTAAACGTTTGCGAAATTTATTTGACATCGGCTTTCTTATGCAGATCTGTGGATAAAAATACTATTCAGAACCTCTGGAAAGATTTAATTCAAACTCTGCATTGAAGTTAGTTATGATCTGGGAAGAAATACTGGGGGCGAGAGGGGGGGGGGGTTAGAATTACCAGCTTCCTATTAGGTTGAGGATAACAATGTGGAGTGAGAAGGAGGAAGGGAAGGAAGGACAGATCGAGCGACTGAAGGAGGAGATGGACACAGGTAAGGAGGAGGAGGAGATTGACAGAGAGCAAAGGGGAGGGCAAAGGGACAGAGAGAGGTGAGAAGAGGAGATGGACAGAGAAAGCTAGGTGCATAAGGTGGCGTGAGATGGGGTCAGAAGAAGAGTAAGGCGGAGAGGCGGGAAGGAACAGATGCAAAGAGAAAGGGGGGAGGAAATGAGAAGAGAGAAAAAAGATGAAGTAATACAGTTAGAAGAGGAGAGATTGAGATGAACAGAGAAAAAAATTGGGGGGAAGATGGACAGACCGGGGACGAAGTGAATATCAAGAGGGGGAGGAGGAGATGGACAGGAAGAGAGGAGGAAGATATGGGCAGAGAGACGGGAGGAGGAGTTCGATATGGAGAGGGGTTGGAGCAGATGGACGGACAGAGGCGGTGGAGCAAGTGGACAAAGAGAGGGGATGGATGAGTTGAACGTCTAATGAGGGGTGCAACAGGTAGTCAGACAGGAGGGAAACATGATATGGGTAGAGATAGGGAGGATGGAGGAGGTGGGCTAATAGATGATTGAAATAAAGAAATACTCAGTAAATTAGTGGTAGCTACTGTGGGACCTACCTGCTGAGGTCATCTGTCCTTAGTCTTACGCACTGCTTAATCTAATTTAAATTAATATACGCTAAAGAAAACACACACACCCATGCCCGAGGGAGGACTCCAACCTCCGCTCGGCAAAATACTCGAGCAAAGATAGGTGCTCAACTTGTAAGTCAAAAAATATTCCTTCAGGAATTGCATGTACGTAGCTTGTAACATTTTACAATATTAAAACTCTTCAGCTCTGAATTTTGACCCTGTTTACGTTTATTTTGTATTGTTCATGTTTCTTTTTATTTCACTGACACTTAGAGCACCTAAATATTTTTCCAAATCAAGTAAATAAGTAATTACAAAGAACAGTATTTGTCATGCGCATATGACTGGGTTTCTTTCCGCATATGACTGGCTTTCTTGCCGCTAGGGAAGTCACTGTCACAGCATGAGTGAAACGGTAACAGTTTGCACACCAGTGAACGTAGGGACTGTAGATGATATTACTCTCGTATTACTGCTTTGCCCAGCTGTACATTAAATGGAATGGCAAATGTTACACATTATGAATGATAAAGGTACGACATCGAACGAAATTGTTTGGATCGGTGCTATACGTCATTGAGATTCTGAATCGGTTTTGTGCTCAGAGCAACTCATTAAGACAAATTGAAACTGACTTCCTCAGTGATGTGCATCACACATTCGTGCAACTGACTATTAGCCGCATGTTATCGTGTGATTCAACGGTACATGGAAATCACTGGTCACCTTTCACATAGAACCGAAGTTAGGCGACACAATAACATAGTTAGTAGAGTTTGTCCAACCACATTCGCGCTCAGGCTTAATGTGCTTCTTCTACATTAGAAATATTGCTCTCCGCCAACGATTTTGCAAAAATCTTCAGTCGAATTTTCTAAGAAATAACACCATCAACACATAAAAATATCATGCGTTCGGACGTTTTAGCACAAGGGAAAAAATTAAGTTATATTGTTTTTCTTTAAAGGAACTTTGAACTGGACTGCAACAATTACCTATCTTTAGACATCTCTCTTTCACGATATGTGATTTTATACTGCTCTCCCTCAAACTGTTGAAGGTATCTAAATTTCTTTCTCATTCTGATGAGTTATACGAATGTCTTCCTTAAAGGACGACTAGCCTATTTTAATATATGATTTATTCACAGATCTATCAGTATCAGCTTTGTTTATTCAGATAAACTACAGCAATTCATAATGTTAGAATCGTAGTTCTAAAATAGAAGAGTTCAACGGCATTTCACTCTTTGAAATATTATTACTATTTTCGAAGTAATGACAATACTTAGAAATAGGATTAATCCGTTTTGTTGCTTTTACTGATGAGTATTAACTCGTTTTGTTCCTATTTCTGATGTAACGTTCCATACATGCATGTATCTTCTCAGTAATCTAATGCTGCTGAGTTGTTATTTAACAAGCTTCATCCCTCAGTACTCTGTTTTACAAATCCATTCAACTGCTGATGTATTCTCTTCTTTCAAGGACCTGACAGAAAAAGATTTGTCAACCTAGCTAACGAGTGAGTCATCCTTACAGGCCATTAGCTTAGACTTGCATTTAGCGTGCTTGTCCCACCACATGTACCAAACAGTGAGTAGAATCAATTTTTAATTACAGTATTCACCGTTATCCCGCTTTTATCGAAATTCTCCCTTAACCGCTCCAAACCCTATATTCAGTTTTTAATTACAGTATTAACCATTATCCCGCTTTTGTAGACAGTCTCTCTTAACCGCTCCAAAACGTAGCGAACTATCATGTAGCGCTCCAGTTCCACTTAACAATACAAACTTCACCATAAGACAGCAAATTGCTTAGCGTTCAACACAGATAAATACTAAGTAATAAATATTGTAATTTTTCGGACTACTGATATGATCCTGAAGAGTGAAATGCAGTTGAATTCTCTCTTGTAAGGCTTGACGCAAGCTGCAGGAAGTAACACAGTTTCGTTTGAAAAAGCGAAGTTGATACTGATGTCTCGATAGCTATGAAAGAGACTATACGTCTTCAATAAGAGTTTTTTCATAATTCATTTTTGTGAAAACAGTACTAAGATATGTTAAATGACTTACGGATCACCTGAGGTGAACAGTTTAGCCTAATGACTCTGTATCCCATGCAGACTGGACAAAAACAATGTAGGGGTACTCCTGCTTTGTATTCCTTGACTTCTTAGGCCAGCGTTCATACTGTCAGTAGTTTGTGCTTGTGACTTGAAATAACGCATTTCATATCGTACTAAAATAGAGGTTATTGCACCTTAATAAATATTTTGTTTTTCCATTCACATGACCGATCTTAACATTATTTAATGATATTGTTTTAATGAGAATACTTTGCCTTTGTTTTAAAGTTCTTATTGACGCTTCATATATTTTTACGAGTCTCGTCAGTCATATATCCTAGAATTAAAGGAAACTATTTTAAGAACCTGACAATTATCGTCACCTGGCATACACTGACACAGTTGACCACTTGTATCTTGGGAGCGACACAGTGTAAAAGGCTGTGAATGGTTCCCCTTTTGACCACACTGTTAATTTCCAACTTTGGTACTACGAAAAAATCAGTGTTATGTATGTTTGAGGCTGTAGTTTTCTTCAAAGCCGTGTGTTCATCGGCGATTTCAATTATATTCCTGCGGATTTAGTTGTTTTATATGTACTGAAAACCACAGGGCAAAAAACGTCTTTCAGGCACGAAAATGAGGCTAACAGTTCTACAGTGAAGGCCTTTTAAATAAACAGTACAGTGTTGCTAAAGTGATCAAGCCCCCAGTGGATTTAAAAACAAAAACTAAAACTAGAAATGCTTGACAATGATATTTTACACTATGGTATTTTAGACGACATTGTCATAAAAGATTTAATAATCCCAGCAGAAATAATTCTGAAACTATTTCTTGGTCTCTTTGCTGGAGTGAAGTTAAGCTTTATAATTACTATACGCTATAAAAGGTGCGGCGTGTAAATAAATTATGAGATTCAGATCTTTGAAAGTTATAAATAGTTCCACATTTCATCAAAGTGTTAATGTAATTAATTCCAAGACACTAATGTGAGATTCTTCTTTGACATTATTTGAATTGGTGGAGCTGCAGGTGATGGAACATGTCTGATCACTATGTTGAATTAACCACTATGTCCTTCTAGATATAACATCTGTAAAAAATTGCTGTAGTATTTTGTGCAAATGTTGTAGCTGAAGAATCAATGGTTGCCAATAGTTTATTATCTGTGGAGCAGTATGATGGCAATAATCACGTATGTATCGCTATTGAGGTATACTCGCAAAATCGTGGTTTTCATTCTAATAATAATGTGGCCCATAAAATCATTATTGGCGCTGTCAGTTTTATTCTTCTGTTCGCAGCGTCAAGTTTCTAAGTGAACCATAAGAACACAGATCTCAATAATAGCAAAGTAAATGATGATATAAGTTGAGGAATAATGGAAAGAGGGAACGTTAACTTTGTCTAATTTTCAGTGAAGGAGGAAGGTAGTGCAGACAGTGGCAGATTAAGAAAAACTTCATGGAGGGGGTGCTAAAGATATCCTGAGCTACCGAAACTTTTACTGATATAAAAAATAACTAAGCTACATGGAAAGTTTAGGTAAGTTTTATTTAAAATGATTATACACATATACAAGACAATGCCATCTTATAATATAAAAAAGATGCAATTGCGGTTCTCTTCCCTAAATAATAAATTCTATGCGCCTATTCATCCTGGAAAATTGGGTAATTACATCATCAATAGGACAATCAATGTCAGGAGGCGGGCGGACAGTGTGGGTGGCCCCGCAAATGTATCCGCCACTGAGTGCAGACCGTATGTGTAACCTCAGTACAGCCATAGGACCACGATGTTCGTACATTAGATGTCCTAAGCGTAGGGCGTGTCAGGTAAAGAACTGGATCTCGCAGCTACACGTACAAAAACAAAGCTGGTTTGCACGAAATAATAATAAACACAGCTATAGCCAAACGGAGAAGATAACTGAAGAATTGCAGGGGTCTTGCGCTAGAAACATTACAGGAAACTGTGATAATTTAGGAAGATTAAATTGGCTGTGGGAGCACCTTGTTTCAGTATGTGTCCATTTATGACAATCTGTGTCATGATTTGATGTCTTCCTCCACTTAGCAGTTTGTACAGTGGGGAAGATCAATATCTTTTCCACTGATAGTAATGGAAGCCACCAAATCTTTCTTCAGATATTTGGCAAATCGACAGCTACGAACGAAATGATTACGTGGAAGACTCAGAATAATTCCCTAAATAAATCCTTTAAAATTATTTTGAGGCGTCGTGTGCCTAAAAATCGTTTTGTAATTTGGTACAAGTTTAAGATATGCAAGGTATATCCTTCCCACAACAATAGATTCAGAGTTCTGAAATTTTTTTCGAGCTCTTTGACTTTCTACAATGTAATGTAAAAGGAATATTACATCAGTAGTGGGAAGTCCATCCATAACACCTGCTTCTTATTCGGTATGTTATATTTTTGTCATTTTCACCCTACCGTTAAGAACATAGCTTCAATAATTGTAAGAATTATAGGAATAATATGTCACTGCAGACATTAAAATTCGTTTTCAAATCTTTGCTGTATGTCTGTAAAACATTAAACTTTTTTCTAATCTATGATTTAATTGCCTGTTTCCAAGTCTAGTAAAAAGGTACGACAGTCTGACGTTCACGGTTTCTCCATGCATTTCATTAAATCATTCTCAATACCATATAAACCCGTCACTTCTCGATATTTCAAATCTGGTAATTTATTTACCGTTGGTCTATCATCGTTTCTCAGAACTACAAAGGCTCTCATTCGTCCTTTTGAACAGTTACATCAATCCAAATGTTTCACATATGTTAATGCCACCTTATTCTGTGATATTCTTCAAACGGGTTGTGCTTTTGTATTCTATTCCATTTGCATCAGGTCTTGACGAGCTACTAATTTTCGTCACTCTACGTAATCTCAGCCACTAACACAGCGCTCCAAAACTTGTGGAGAACTATTCCAACTAAACTATGCAAATACCGCGGAAAGTGGTGCTGTGGATAAGACAGATAACTCGCATTTTGGAGGACTGTGTTTCAAGTACCCATCCGACGATCCAGACTCAGATTGCAATACGGTTTTAGAATTCTCACAAAATTAACATTTAATATTACAGTAAGAAATGAATACAGGAAGCAATTGGCAAAATGGAAATAATCAATTGCTTTAAAGTTGTGGTTCCACTTGCAACATCTGGGACATACATTTTTTTAACATCCGACCATTTTGTGATATATATGTGAAAGCAATTTCCCGATTTTTCGACGCGCAGTTCCACATCTTAAAACTTCCATGAACTCAAAATACCAAAAACAAATTACAGTCCTAAATAACTAGCAGAAATCAGTCTAAAATTTAGTAAATCTACGTCCAATTTACGTACTGCTCCAATGGATTCATTTCGAAACCATTCCTAACAGCAGTAGTTTAAACTCAAATTTACGTTACAATAACTTAGATACACACACTTTCACTGTCGATGATCTCCTTAATATGCTTACTATAAAATCATGTCACAATCTCCTAGAAATAGGCAGCACAAGCTCCGCTCTGACTGTCACTATGACTGCCTGCAAAAAAGCACTACGTTTTGGGAAGCAACTCAGTATACCACTAGATATCGCTGTCTAGCAGCAGCCTCGTTGGTTTCATACAAAAGGCACTGGTACTGTAAGAAGCAAATAATAAATATGATGATTCGGCAAGGCAGAGGTCGGCGCATGGCGGAGCATACAGATTTTCCTTATTAATTCATTCTCGTATTGAATGCTGCAGAATTTCCTATTTATAAGCCTCTACAACATTTGTAATTTGTAATTCGCCCCGACCTGTGGAAGACTTCCGCATTCTCTTATTCCTCAAACCTAACAAACCCCCTTCCGTCGCCTCTTCCTATCGTCGCATCTGCCTCATCTTCGTCTGCAGTAAGGTCTTCAAATCCATTTTCTCACATTGTATCCATCAGCACCTTAATCAACACCACCTCCTCCCCCTTACCCAGCGTTGCTTCCGAACCTCCTTCGCCGCCGAAGACCAACTCCTTAACCTTGTTCTCCTTCTCTCCCTCCAGCATAGCTCCTGTTGCTCCGCCATTTTTGTTTCCCTCGACCTCCAAATGCCTATGACCGTGTATGGCATTTCAGTCTTCTCATTAAACTCGAAACCTACGCCCTGCCTATCAATTTTGTCCATTTGGTCGCCTCCTTCCTCTGACACAGTCCTTTCTATGTCACCCTCCACAACACTAACTCCTGTATCTTTTATCCCACTGCTGGCGCCCCCAGGGCTCTGTCCTATCCCCTCTCCTTTATCTCTTGATACACGGTGGATATGCCCAAGCCACACCCACCTGTCCACCTTCTCCAGTATACTTATGACACCGCCTTCCTGGCTATCTAACCTACCTTTCAACAATCCCAACGTATCTTCTAAACCCACCTTGACCAGTTCACCACATGGTGTAACCAGTGGTTCCTTTGTCTCAACCACTCCAAAACCCATGCAATCATCATAGCCCACACCACCTGCTCCTTCCGTCTCCATGATTTCTATCTCACCCATTATGGGCATCCCATTGAGCTCACTCCCACCGTGCGATACCTTGGCCTCACCCTCGACCATCACCTCACCTTGACCCTTCACCTCCTGACCATCCAGCATATAGCCCATTCCCACTTCTGCCTCCAGAAACTCCTGTATGCCCGGACATGGGGATTGGATCCTTTCACCATCATACACCCCTACAAATTCCTCATTCGTCCTATCCTCTGTTATGTCACTGTTGCCTGGATCTCCGCACCCAACTACTTTTACAAGGCCCTCCGAATCCTCGATTGCCACGCGCACTGCTTTGCCTTCCATATCTGCCTTCCTTTCCCCACATGGCTCCTGTATGACCTCATCCCTTTCCCCCACCTCCTCCAACATTTCTACATCCTTTACACTGTCCGCAGGCTTGATCACACCCATCCCCTGGTTTCCTCCTTCCTCTCCACCTCCCGCCAATTGTCGCGCCTCTATCGCTGTATCCCTCCCTCTCTCCACCTCCACACCCTCAATTTCCTTCATCAGGGCAATTTCCAGCACCTCCCCCTCCCAGATGTTGAACTTTGCCATGACGTCTACCTGTCTTAGCAACTGTAACGTTGCCCTGTTCCCCCTCTCCCCAGGGCTCCACTTTTCCTCTTCCCTTCTTCTCCCAGAGCGGATTTTCCTCCTTGTCCCCCCCCCCCCCCCCTGAGTTCCTGTTCCGCATCCTCACCTCTTTCCCTCCCACGATCTTCCCTCCCTGGCCCTGTTCGGCGTACCCCCCGCCCGTCTCCCTCTCTCTTCCCCTCCCTCCTTTCTTCCCTTCTCCCTCATCTCCTTGCGCCTGACAGACCTTCCGTTTTCCTCATCGTCATCAGTGTGCTAGATCAATGCTATGTTTGGTGTTGCTCTCCTGTGCGTTGAGACCTGTGATTTTAATTGGGTGCTGGACTTGTTCATAGTGTTACTGTCTGTGAGTGTTATGGGCTACACTTTCCGTCGATACTTTTATGCTCAAGTCATCCTTCGCCTTGTGTTCTTTTAACTGCCCCAGTGTGTGTTTCTTTGTGTGCGCAAATTTTTACGGTTTTTATGTCCATTTTACAGTTGCCCCTTTTTGTCTATTGTCTTCTATAATGTCCCCCCCCCTTTTTATATCTATGTACAACATACTTCCTCGTTTATGTTATTTTTAAACCTCTTCTATTGTATGTCCTATGTCTTTCGGCTGAAGAACAGCGCATATGCTGCTGCCAGACCGCTCCGATGGGGAATTAAAATGCAATAAAGAAAAAAATTGATAAAATTGTAATTCGTTCCCTCCCCCCACCTGCCTCCATGTTGCCTCTATAGTGCTGTTGTAAGTGAGTGTTCAGTGTCGTGCGTCCTCTGCCAGTATTGCGAACAGCCACCATACTGTCGCTAGTTGTCTTATTTTATCTCGTGAGAACAAAAAAAAAAGACTGTCGCCGTGTTTTTTAATTGTGTCCGTCTATTTACTATGTGTTTTAATCAGCATCACTGACCGTTTGTTTTTACAATTTCTTTAATGTTGTTCTATAATATATACTTACAGTAGACGTTGATGGTGCGGTAACAGTCGCGCAGTGTGCTTTGGAAACAGTTTATACATATTTACGCAACAGACTGTCCCATCAATTACATCTTCTTCCCCCAAATATTGCAGCACAAGTTACATTGGCGTTGACATGTATCAGCCTCTTAAAATGTCAGCCGAGCACTCGTCACAGGACACTTCTAACAAACGTAATTCTTCTATTCCCCTTCCCTAATGCCGACTTTATGTGAACGCACCTTTTTATATCGCTTCTCGATATTATGCACAATTCCTTCAACACTACTCTTGTAAACGGATACTGCTGGGTTATATTCTTTGTTATTGGCATTGCGCTTCGTTATTTCATAAATATAAGGAGAGTACCACTTCACTGCACCTAATTAAATTTTGTCCAAGTCTTTCTGCAATTCCAATGGCCACTGTTTCCTATACGCAACACCATTGTCAATAAAAGATCTCGTAGATTTGTTTATCCTACCTGATAAATAGTTTACGTTCTTAAAGAATATTACAGGTGATTTCACGCTCCCTCTGGGCACACCTGACGTTACTTTTGTTTCCGAGGAACTTGGTTCTGTTAGGCAAATATTCCTCACCCTACTCGCATATTCACGTAGATACGTTAGCAATCGAATCTCGATTAGTAGCCTGTTAGAAGATACATCAATGTTACATGGTTACTGTAGTCAGTCTAACGTTTTCATCCTTCACTCTCTCGTACGTACCAAATAAAGTGATTTTTTGAGGATTCAGGATGTCTCCCATCAACGCATCTCATCATTTAGTCAACCTGTGCCGTAGCAGCTTTCCGGAATTAAATTCGGTAACTCTTCATTAACTACTGTACACCTACATCAATACTCCGCATGCCACGTAAGGGTCAGTGGCAGAGGGTGCTTCTCGTAGAACTAACTGATCCCCCTTCCCTGTTCCACACACGAATGGCGCGAGAGAACATTGATTTTCAGTTAGGCTCTCTATCGGCTGCAGTATCTCGAATTTTCTCGTAGTGGTTTTGAGAGACGTATGTGGCAGGAAGTAAAATGTTGCTCGGTCGTTCCTCGAAAAATTTCTCCAGAAATATCAATAGTAAAGTCCTGCGTGATGCACAACGCCACTCTAGTAGCGTCTGCCACCTAAGTTTGTTGTGGATATCTCTAACTCTCTAGCATCGGCTAAACGATCCGGCGACGAAATGGGCCGTTCTTCGTTGGAGCGTCTCGGACAACACTAATGAGTCGGTCGAACAAGCACCTTGGAAGAGTCTTCTTTCCTGGCTGAATTACATTTCCTTAAGACTCTTCCTATGAATGTTCTGCTGGCCCACGTAAGGTGTCCCCAGATGGATACTCCTGGATAATTTACGGTAGGTACTGTTTCGAGCAATTTGTTATCAATGGTATAATTGCACAGTAGTGGATACCTTTTCGTATGTATGCGCATTATGCAAGATTCACGTACGTTCATAGTCAACAGCCAGTCTTGAATCATTTCTAAATCTTCTGTAGGTCCTTCTAAAAATCGATACTGAAAGTCTCATTCTGCAGAAAGTATGAAAGAGCTTCCGATGCAATCTACTAGATTATCTATTCACATTGTAAGTATTAACGGTCCCATCACACTTCCTTGTGGTACCAACGAATTTACCTTTACATCTGTGGATTTTTTTCCGTTAAGAGCGTCGTGTTGAGCTCTGTTAGCGAGACAGTCTTGAATCCAGTCGCAAATCTTGTCCGATACGCGGTTAGCTTGTATTTTTTCACTAACTGGCTCTAGAGACTGTGTCAAATGCCTTCTCGAAGTCAAGGAACATCGATCTGAGTTCCAGTGTCTACAGCGCTGCGGATCACATGGAGAAAAGAGTGAGCTCAATATCTTATCATCTCTATTTGCGGAATCCATGATGATTTTCGTGAGGAGATTTTCGTTCTCCGACAACATCACAATACATAAGAGTAAAACATGTTCCACAAATCTACAAAGGATCAGCATGAAGACATAGACTTGTAATTACATGCTTCTTTCCTACGAACCTTCTTGAAGACTGAAATGACCTAAGCTTTCTTCCCGTCGCTATGTACATTTCGTTGCACCACATAAACTGCTAGCAGAAGGGAAGCAAGTTCTTTTGCGCATAGTCTCAGTAGAACCTGATATATTTTCACTAAAAATAATTTTGTTTGTTCCATCATGACCTACCTCAATAGCTACCATTTCGAAGTTCGTACGATGACTAAAATGAGATACTTTGTTCTTATGACGGTAGTGAAACAGTTTCAGTAGAGCGAATTCAATGTTTCGGATATTTCTCTGGCACCTCGCGTTTCCGTGTCAGTATGGTCACTGAGACACTGAACAGATGATTCTGAACCGATTGCTAGCTTTATTTCAGACTGAAACCTCTTAGGGTTGTTAATCAGATATGTTGACGAAATTGTACTTTCAAAGTCATTGAACGCTTCTCTCAATGCCCTCCTATCGCTCATTGTGGCTTCAGCATTCGGCTGTTACATCTGGCAGTTGATTGTTGCAGACACACCATAGCTGTTACCGTAGTCTACGGAAAACAGTTCACAGATTATCACTGATGAGATCGCATTTACGATTGCATTTCACCCCGTCTGCGTCGGTTAAGGCGGGAAGATGGTGAAGTGAATCATCTAAACTGGTAGCTACATAAGTGAACGGCCGATGTCCCTCAGATCATTAAACATAAGGATGGACCTACAGTCACGACTGGTTATCCGGCCGTCCAGTCAATGGAGTCTCCCGACTCACCTTCGGCATGGAATCTCATTGAATGGCGTAGAATTGTCATCAATGAAAAGTCGCACTTCGAACTGGTTCTCTAATAAAATCCAAAAGTAAAAGGGCAGTTAAATATCAAATAAATTCTGAAAACATTACTCGGCCATGTCACTGATCCGATACATAGTTAAAATACTAATCATTCTTATTCCCAACGCTTTATTAAAATTTCAAAATCACACATGTAAATGGCAACCAGTGGTGTCCCACGATGTTTACCAATGCTCCAGACGTCGCCTCCGTTCACCATCAGACAATACGTAGTCTGAAGATGAATTATGATAAAGTCGAAACTAGTTACCATTTGGACGTATTATTACGGATTTTTAATAGATACTTGCGATCAAGACTGATTTATATCAAGTTCTTCTGTCAACGCTTACGAAGTACATTAAAAAATATTTGAAACTGACGAGTTTTAGACTGATGTTTTTGAGTGTATTATCTGAGAACGAGAGCGAGTTTCAGCCTGCCATGCTGTGATCACAGAACTTCCAAGGGCCGTGTCTCATTCAATGGTATAATTTTTTCATAAATGTCCGAAAGATCGCAGTTCCCATAGAGGGAGTAATGTTATACTTTCTAAGAATGATCCCTATTATGTGCTCTAGTTGGAAAGAAACACGCATAATTTATGATAAGGGCAAGCATGTCAACACTACACACGTTGCTACCGTATTTTCTGAAAGAAAATTGTTGCTTTTGCATGTTGCAAACGGTGTTCAAACCTCAGCTCGAAGATAGGTGAGTCATATGCCAGACGTGGTTGCAGTTGAACGGCATTCCAAAACTCTTCTCCATTCTGGTGTGTGAGTCGCTTGATGGACAGATTAGGATCTCTGGATCGAATGCGGCTTGGCAGGATTTCCAGTGGCCACCAGGACATCTGGAGCGTGCCACGTCAGACGTTTCATTATGAGGAGTCATCGAGTCCTCTAGTAACACAAAGTCATGCGAAACGTAACTTTTCTGGATGTTATTGCCAATCGATTGTAATTTGGAACAGGAAACGGACTCTGATTTGGATTAGGTGCTACGGAAATGATCCCTTTGATAGAAGAGGTGACTTGGATTATCTAAATATAAGATTATGTTGCACTACATTATTGCCTTCCACAAAGTGTCCGTAACTCTTTTCTTGACTAGATACATTCTGGAGGACGCAAGTATATTACTTGAGGTAATTCACAAAGTTTATTGTAGTGCAATAACAACGGACTGTGCATGAAAAACGTGTCGTTGAACTCCTAACAATGTAAGAGTCCCTTACTGATAATAATTACTGGAGTGGAGATAAACTGCAAAGGAGAAACCTCGTTACGGGCCTTATCACGGTGTGAGGAGGAGAATGGTCAGATACGTGGGAAGACGGGAGATAAATCTGCATCAAAATGCTACCTGATTCACGATTAAAAGCAAGTATCAAACACTCTATTCCCCAGCCATTGGGAATACTTCGGTGTGTTGAGGAGTTCACAACCTCTGAAATAGAAGCCTTCCATCGACACATGGTAGTGAAGCCGCTCACCCAACTACGCTTCAGGTATCGAGTACACCGCCATATTACATTAACCAAATTGCATAACAGAAATAACTAAACTCGAGCGATGATGACAGCAGTGAACTCGGATGGACGACCGCACAATGGTTGTTATACTTCACACGTGGTTCATTAGAAAAAATTAATTATCATTCCAAGATAACGAAAACTGAATGAGAATACAGATGCAGCTTTTGTCAGGAGAGTGACACACGATAATCAACAAAACGCGCCACGTAATTAATCTGTTGAGAGACTAGTGTTGAGTGGACATGGTCGCCTCTATGCTGAAACAAGTGAGGTTGTTAGCCACATGTTTCTCTCGTTAACTAACCATATCTATTCATCGAAATGAAATAAAACCATTTCTGAATGATCTAGAACCACACTGTAATGATTTTATCCTAATCAAATAACTATTGTCTGCACTCAAAAATTTATGGACACCTCAGTCAATGATCCGAAAGAAAAACATATCTTATCAGTTCAGCATTTGGAGCATGTCTCCATCTTTTAAGATGTTCCGCCCAAACATTCCCATAACTTAAAATTTCGGTGCACAGCATTTGATTTAACCACTCCCATATATTTACCAATACGTTCAGTCTAAAATATATGTGTATGTTCTGTTGTAAATCATATATTTAAAATACAAGAAAAAACGTATTTAGCTATACATAACCGTCTGATATAGTAAGTGAGTTTTTTACATGTTCCTATTTTGGTGCAGCCTATTCTTCCTTTAAAAATGAAAGGAAAACGCATTTGTGTATCAAACCATTTAATCTTGCTACAAGAAAACGTATCCTTAACATGTATAAGTGACAGTGTAAACCTAAATGTCTTGGAGAGAATATACAGTGGCCCAAATAAATGCAGCATATTGCTTTATTTTAAGTATGGGACATAACAGGGAACAAAGGTGATTTTTTCCTCGCATGCACAATCGTAGGAAAACCTAAATCAAGCAAATAAACAAAACCAAAACCTTTAAAAAATATCAATGCAAACACTATAGTTTCTTCGCTGCGTCATCTTGTACAACACATTGTATGTGAACCAACTGGCGTTCCTCGTATTTAGAGCACTTTTGAATGCATGAAATGTATATGAAGTTGCGAGTATGAACAACTGTCACCTGTATGGGGGAATGACGACAGTGAAAATTTGTGTCGGAGCGGGACTCATATCCGGATTTCCCGCCATACGCGTGAGGTCATTTCAAGAGCTTTGGCAATCCGTGCATGACTCACAGCCAGACCTATTCTTTCGTATGTCGTCGTCCTTCACCACGGCTTGTACTCGGACACATATTATGTATTTCCCCACTGGGGTGGACATTTTAATTAAAAGTCGATACTTGATGTCGATGGGAAATTACGATATCCCCTCTGACCTGGATGTATGTCTGAGGAATCACTGTATCGTTATTCTTAATCACACAGGCACTACGATATCGCAGTTTTGAATGCGTTTGGGCATAATCCTTACAAAATTGTATAGATAAGCCTTTTCGCCCCAAAGCTTCCTCTACAGTGTGATTCTCTGGAACTCTCTAATTGAACACGATGACTTAAAACCGTTATTTTTAGCGTGGCTTAGTTATTGCCAATGTAGTTGACATTTAGAGAATATGGAGGCTATTCGTCCGACTGATCCTGTGCTCCATTAGATAGCTTTTCACAAGACAGTGATGATATGCATGTGCACTGCTGTCCATTGGCGTGAATCGCTTTCAAAGTCTTCAACAAATGGAGCCACAATGCGTGCAACGATGTTGCCTCGCCACTTTACATCGGTCTTCCTGCTATGTATTTGTACAATGGGTGTCCTATGCCCATACATGATTCCGCCTCAAAACATGATTGGACTGTTTTGATAAGGATGGAGGTCTACGATACAGTTAGTATGTAAACGTTATCCCCATTACCTACACACACGGATGGCCGGTGTGGCCGAGCGGTTCTAGGCGCTTCAGTCTGGAACCGCGTTATCGCTACGGTCGCAGGATCGATCCTGCTTCGGGCAGGGATATGTGTGTTGTCCTTAGGTTAGTTAGGTTTAAGTGGTTCTGAGGTCTAGGGGACTGATGACCTCAAATGTTAAGTCCCATAGTACTCAGAGCCATTTGAACCAGTTTTGAACCTACAGACATGCCCTCAGGAGCTCAGCATTTGTTTGCTGAGTACGGGCTTGGCGACCCTGGGCTTCCTGAGCTGGGGACTGGTATGTGCCGCCAGTTGTCTACCACCGTAAGCTCTTGACATGCTTCAGCGACCACCGTGCGGCGCGGCCGTGGATAGTTGTGTGTTGCAGCGAACGGGGATCTTGGCTTGACCGCCCGGGTCGCGAGAACGGAATAAACCTCTTCTTTTTTTTAAAAAAAAGACATCAATCTCAACGTGTGCTCTTCGCTGCCTGCCGCACCTCTGTTGTATAAGGCTTACTCAGGCACGCAGTGGACCCTCATTTCCCTAGCTACTCGTGGGACCGAAATGGATCGTCCGAAGTTCTCTTTACCCCATCCCAGCGGCAAGTGTGGGGCGCTGGAAGGTACCAATACCCAGTCCAACAAGAGGGCTCATGTAGCTAGTCCTCCCGATTCAGTCCGTAGTAACAGAACGCATTCTGCTTCACAGAATGTGTTTCTTGTATTTAAAAGAAAAGAGGGGACTTTTGACAAAGTTTCGTCATTTTACGTACAGAAGGGCTTAGAAGACAATGCTGGCACCTTAAAATCTGTTAAGTGCTTGCGAAATGGACCCTTTTGGTTGAAACATCTAACTTCCAACAAGTCAAGAACATTCAGAACGCTCACTGCCTTATGGAGTTTGCGGCAGAAACTGAATTGCACAACACGTTGAACTACAGCATAGGTGGTGTGACTTGCAGGGATCTAGTTGAAGTTCCCTAAGAAGAACTGAAAGCTGAATGGTCCCGGAAAGGAATTGTCGGCGTGTAACACGTTCTGAAACGGATGAATGGCCCTTTTGCAAAATCAGACTCATTTATCCTTACTTTTAACAGCACCAAATTACGAGAGCATGTGAAGGAGGGTTTCCTACGTCGCAGTGCAGTGCCTCATTTCCCCCAAGCCAATGCGGTGTTTCAAATGCCAGCACTTTGAGCACATTACTCTCGAGTGTAGAGGGGAAGCCACTTGCGGGAAATTTGGTAAAGCCGTGCATGAAGGAGTTGGTTGCACCTCTTTTCCAAAGTGTTTCCGCTGCTCTGGGCATCACCCTGTATGGAGCAGGGACTGCAGAGTTTTCCTTGAGGAGAAGGAGAACCGGGATATCAAATTCACGCTAACGGTGAAGTCAAGATTATATAAGTCCATGCAGCCACCCACGTTGGTTGTCTCCTTTTCTTATGTTCTGAAACAGTCTGTCCTGAAAACTGATGCATCTACCCCAATGGAGGTAGCACTAGCACCTGCATTTGTCAGTGCACATGTGCTGCTGCAATTCCTTTGAAGCCTGCTGCCAGGATCCTGTGTTTTGTCGCTACCGTGCAACTGTAGAGAGGGAAAAGTTCACGTCCAACGATTCTGAGATGTACAACTCCCCTTTCTCCAAGGGGGAGCTCCATTCGCTGCCCACTCGTTCACTACTTGCCACAGTGAACCGTATAAAGCCCCATTTACAGTGTAGGAGCTCCTCAGTGGCCTTGCAAATTGCCCCGTCATGGCTTCTGGGCCAGACAGGATCCACAGTCAGATGATTAAACATCTCTTGTCCGACTACAAGCGACATCTCCTCATCGTCTTCAGCTGGATCTTATGCGATCGCGTCTTTACATGGTGAAGAGCACTATCATTCAGGTGCACAAAGCCGGTAAACACCTGCTTGATGCCGTGCGGGATTAGTCGAGCGGTCTAAGGCGCTGTAGACTGTACGACTGGTCCCGGCAGAGGTTCGAGTCCTCCCTCGGGCATGTGTGTGTGTGTTTGTCCTTAGGATAATTTAAGTTAAGTAGTGTGTAAGCTTAGGGACTGATGACCATAGCAGTTAAGTCCCATAAGATTTCACACACATTTGACCATTTCTGAACCTGCTTGATGTGGATGGCTATCGGCCCATCAGCCTCACCAATGTTCTTTGTAAGCAGCTGGAACGTATGGTGTGACAGCAGCTGGGTAGGGCCTGGGAGTCGTGTGGCCTACTGGCTCTGTGCCAGGGAGGTTTCCGCCTGGATCGCTCTACCACTGATAATCTGGTGTCCTTCGAGTCTGCCATCCGAACAGCCTTTTGCAGACGCCAACACGTTGTTGCCGTCTTTTTTTGATTTTCTTAAAGCCTATGACACCAACTGGTGACATCCTGGGCACGTATAACGTGGCCGCATAGTGGGGGCTCAGAGGCCCACTCCCGATATTTATTAAAAATTTCCTGCCGCATCGTAGTTTCTGTGTCTATGTTGGTGCTTCCCATAGTTGCCCCCATATCCAGGAGAATGGGATCCCACAGGGCTCTTTATTGAGTGTCTATTTTTAGTGGCCATTAACGGTCTAGCAGCAGCTTTAGGGCCGTCCGTCTCACCTTCTCTGTATGCCGACGACTTCTGCTTTTCGTACTGCTCCACCAGTGCTGGTATTGCTGAGCGGCGCCTAGGCGCCTACAGGGACCCATCCAAAAGGCGCAATCATGGATTCTAGCTCACGGCTCAAAGTTTTCGGCCGCAAAGTCGTGTGTTAAGTGCTTCTGTCAGCGTTGATCCGTTTATTTGGAGCCAGAACTTTACCTTAATGACGGTCCACTCACTGAGAAGAAACATATCGATTTTTAGGACTGGTTTTCGACGCACCATTAACTTGGCTTCCTCACCTTCGTCAGCGTAAGTGGACGTGCTGGCAGCACCTCAATGCCCTCCGCTGCCTGGGCTACACCAAGTGTGGTGCAGAACACTCTACGCTGCTGCAGCTCTACAGAGCCCTTGTCCAATCTCGCCTAGACTATGGGCGTGTAGTTAATGATTCGTCGGCGCCCTCAGCTTTGCGTTTACTCGATCCAGTGCACCACTGTGGCGTTCGTCTAGCGACGGGCGCTTTTAGGACAAGTCCGGCGACTAGTGTCTTGGTGGAGGCTTGAGTCCCTCCATTGAAGGTTACGCGTGCTCAACTGCTCGTCAGTTACCTTGCACATGTTCCTAGTTCTCCTGCGCATCTGAATTACCGTCTCCTTTTTCCCCCCACAGCGGTTCATCTCCCTCATTAGTGATCCAGGTCAGGGCTTACAGTTGCAATTAGCGTCCGATCCCTTTTGTCTTAAGTTGGAGCCCTTGTCTTTACCACCTATCCTCCAGGTCCATTCACGTACACCCTCATGGTGAACACCTAGGCAGCGGCTTCACCTGGACCTTTCACATGGCCTTAAGGACTCAGTTAACATTGCGGCTCTATGCTGCCACTTCCTTTAGATTCTTGACACGTACGGAGACCATGAAGTGATTTACACCGACGGCTCGATGGCTGATGGTAACGTCGGCTTAACGTATGTCCATGGAGGACATATGAATAATATGAACAGCATTCCTTTCACTGCATAGCAGGTGGCCTCGTGCTCTTTATCACATCCATTCATGCCCTAGAGAGTCGTTTCTTCTGTGTACTGACTCCTTGAGCATACTACCAGCTATCGACCAGTGATACCCTCGTCACCCTTTGGTAGCGACAGTCCGGGAGTCCATCTATACCCTGTAACGGTCGAGTCGTTCATTTTTGTTTGTCTGGCCCCAGGTCGGGTCGGAATCCCAGGCAACGAACTTTCCAACAGACCAGCCATACAGGCTACACGGAAACCGCTAATAGAGATCGATATGCCAATAACGGACCTGCATTCTTTTTTACGCAGCAAAGTTTTTCGGCTTTGGGAGACGGGATGGCATAGGCTCAGTACGCAGAACAAACTGCGTGCCACTAAGGAAACTACGAACCTGTGGAAGTCCTCCATGCGGGCGTCTCGCAGGGATTCTTGGGTTCCCTGCTGGCTCCGCAATGGTCACGCTTGGGCGACCCACGGCTAACTCCTTCGCCGTGAAGACCCGTCTTAATGTAGGTGCGGCGCGCGGTTGACTGTGGCCCATATTCTGGTGCACTGTCCCACTTTGACTGCCCTGCGACGAAATCTTAGTTTACCGGACTCTTTTAATTTTAGGTCATCGGCTGCTTTAATTTTACGTCTTATTCGTGAGATTGGGTATTAAGTGCTAAGTGTTAGCGCATGTCCTTTGTCTCTCTGTGTCCTCCACCCTGGTGCTTTTAGGGTGGAGGTTTTAATGTGTTGCAGAGTGGCTGGCTTCTTCTTTTCATTCTCATTGACAGACAGCCATGGTAATCTGCTTCGTTGTTTTAATCTCTTCTACCTGTTTCTTGCCTTTCTGTGATTCTCTTGTCCCCTTTTGTACATTTAAGTGTTTGTTGCCCTTCCGTCGTGCTTGTGGTTTTTTCTTTCACTCCGTTTTGTGTTCTCAGTCCCCATTTATTGTCACCCCTGTAGTATTGTTTTATCCGGAACATGGGACCGATGAACTTTTAGTTTGGTTCCTTCCCCCTCTTTTAAACCAACCAACCCACAAACTTTTACAGAAACAACGAGAGAAGGAGGCCAAATTTAAACGAACTTCATATACCAAGGTCGGTGATCCTTTACAGAAGTTCGAGATTTAGCGTGGACTCATATGAGAGATGCTTATAATAGTTTCCACAACGAAACTTTGTCTCGAAACAGGGCAGAAAATCCAAAGGGGTTCAGGTATTATATAAAGTATGCTAGCGGATAGACACAATCAATGCCTTCTCTAACCGATAGCAACGGAAATACTATCGATGAAAATGCTGCTAAAGCAGAGTTACTAAACACAGCCTTCGGAAGTAGCTTCAAAGAAGAATATGAAGTACATATTCCATAATTCTAATCACGGACACTTGCCAGCACGAGTAACTTGCACGAAGGTATCTGCGGAGTAGTGAAGCGACTTAAATCACTTAATAAAAACAAGTCTTCCAGTCCAGACTATATGCTAATTAGGTGCCTTCCCGAGTATGCTGATGCAATAGATCCATACATAACAATCATATACAACCGCATGCTCCAAGAGAGATCCATAAGCAAAGTCTGGAAAGTTGCATAGGTCACACCAGGACTCAAGAAAACAGTTGGAGTAATCTACTAAATTACAGGCCCATATCGTTAACGTTGATATGCAGCATGATCTTGGAACATATATTGTGTTCGAAAATTACTCTGAAGAGAAATGTCTGTTGACACGTAGTCAATATGAGTTAAGAAAACATCATTCTTGGGAACCACAAGTTGCTCTTTACTGTCACGAATAGTTGAGTGCTATCTAGGCATGTATTGCAAACTGATTCCGTTTTTGTAGATTTCCAGAAGGCTTTTCCGAACGTAACTTCCTAGCCGCTTGTAATCAAATTGCGTGCTTACGGATTATCGTCGCACTTATGCGACGGGACTCGGGATATCCTGTGAGTGAGGTTAAACTATCTCGTAATCGACGGAAAGTCGTCGAGTAATAACAGACTTTATTTCTGGCGTTTCCCAAGGTAGTGTTATAGGCCATCTGCTTTTCTTTGTCTATTTAGAAGACAATCAGAGCAGCCGTCTAAGTTTGTTTGCAGGTGATGGTGTCGTTTATCGTCTAGTAAAGTCATCAAAATATCAAAAACGATTTCGAAACGATTTAGATAAGATATCTGTATGGTGAAATACTCTAAATAATGACAAGTAGGAGGTAGTCCCAATAAGTGCTAAGAGTAATGTATTATACATCGTTTACATGATAAAGAGTCAAATCTAAAAGCCATAAATTCAACTAAATACCTGGAAATTACAATTAAGAGCCACTTAAATTGGAAGAAAAACACTTAGAAAATGTTGTGGGCACGGTGAACAAAAGCCTACATTTTATTGGCAGAACACTCAGAAGATGCAACAGATCTACTAAAGAGACTCCCCACACTACGCTTGTCCGTCCTCTTTTGGAGTACTGCTGCACCATGAGTGATCCTTACCAACAGGGTTAGCAGAGTGCATCGAGAAAGACCAGAGAAGATCAGGACGTTTTCTACTATCGAGAAATGGGGAGAGAGTGCCACTGGCATGATACAGGAATTGGGGTGTAAATCATTTAAAAAAAGGCGATTTTCATTGCGACGGGATCTTCTTATGATCTGCACGGGACGAAACGATCATCATAAGAAAATAATGGAAATCAGAGCTCGGACGGAAAGGTATAGGTGTTCATTTTTTACCGTGCTCTCTTCGAGAGTGGAATAATAGAGAATTAGTGTGAAGGTGGCTCGTTGAATCTCCTGCCAGGCACTTAAGTGTGATGTACAGAGTGGCGATGTACATGTAGATGTAGATGTAGAGGAGAAGGCTTGAGAGGTATTGCGGCTGGTAATACCTGCTCGTGATGCCTAATTCGCATTGTCTGTGTTGATACATGCACTCCAGTAGCTGTTATGAACTGCTGCCTTAGACGTGTAGCTCGCTGTGAAGCGTTTCTGCTTGGGGTTATATGGAGATGTCGCTTCTGCACACGTGTTTCTCTTCTGCGATAACAACCGTGACGATATTCAACTGTTAATGTCTCTGGAAACCAGTTCCAGATCAAAAATGGTTCAAATGGCTCTGAGTACTATGGGACTTAACATCTGAGGACATAAGTCCCCTAGAACTTAGAACTACTTAAACCTAACTAACCTAAGGACATCACAACACATCCATGCCCGAGGCAGGATTCGAATCTGCGACCGTAGCGGTCGCGAGCTTCCAGACTGTAGCGCCTAGACCTGCTCGGCCACTCCGGCCAGCCACTGCGACATTCACAGGTCTCGTTCCCTGCTCCGTCAGAGTGGCTATACGGACTATCGGATCTTACTGTGTTATTGTTCGAACCACTCTAAAGGAATACAATCTTAGTAATGACACGCAGTAGAAGTACTGTAATGATTACAGATGCATAGATGCCATAGACTGCGCACTGCCCCTCTCGGTGGAAGCATGGAATGTTTCCGCTAAATTACATTACAAAGAAAGCAATGTACTGATATCGTTAAGTGTTTGTGGATCACAACATTCAATATTAAAGTTTCAGCACTTTCTATTTTCATTCTGAGGACCACACAACAATCAGAAGTATGCAGAATCTTTGCGACACTAATGCCCATATAAGTACAATTTACTGTCACAAATTAATGCTTCTTAACCTAAAAGCGCCTCTCCTTAAAAAATTTTTTAATCATCAACAGAAAGAGGAACATAACCTGTATTGACATCGGTCTGCTGTTGTAAAAAGGCTTCTGCAGTTTTCACTAACAGAAGCTGTGTAAATAAACAGTTATCCACTGTAACGCGTAGTGACGAACTAAATAAGAGACTCAGGCAGAAAACTGTCTTATTTGTTTTTATCTGTATTAATAGCAGTCATGCAGTAGTCCCCTTTCGTACAAATGAATAAGGCAGTACGGTACGTCATCTGAGCAAATACACAGTGGTGGAAAACTGTATAAAGATATGTGGTTATTTGTGAAACAAAACTTGTTCCTTTGGTACTGCAAGCGATTTTCCCGTACAGTTTACAACAAAACAAAACAGAATTCGAGGGTGACTGGAAAATTAACAGTATACCATCTTCCACTTTCTTTTCGATACACTTTTCATACATTTGCTCCAACTTTTCTGTTTCATTCGAATAAAATGTTTTCGGTTGTACGCACAATCAAGAGTGCACCGCTTATTTAAACTCATCTTAGCTTTCAGCTCATCGTCCTCTGTGAGCGTTCATCAAGGGTCCAAGCACATAGTAATCCGAAGGAGCTAAATCAGAACTGTATGGGTGATGCAGTGCGACCCGAAATCTCAATTTCCGAGCGACGCAAGAGCTGTAGAGACGGTGTGGGAGGCGCGTTATTGTAAAGCAGAAGATCGCCTCTTGGCAAAAGTCCTCTACATAGGCTCCATATTGCCGGCTTTAACTCATTTTTGCTGCACCGGGCACTGTTCGCTGTTTCAATCCTTTGCTGATAGGGCTCCAAAATCGGCCCACTCATATCAGAGAAGAGGCCTTCCCTCAGAGAGCTGTGACATGAATTTCTTCTTGGCTCTAGAAGATGTATGTCGCCATTCTGAAGACTGCCTTTTGCTTTCTGTTTCATAGTGATATATTCAGGTTTCGTCTCCTGTGGTGATACGTGTCAGAAAATCACGCCCCTCAACGTTGTGTCCCTTCAGTAATGATGTGGCAGCGTGAACACGCGTCATTTTATGTTCACCAGTGAGCATCCAAGGCACCCATGGTACTTGAGAATCTCACTAACAGCGATAAGAGCGAATCTGACACTGGCACTCAGTTCCGTGGCTAAAGCTTCTACAGAAATAAACCGGTCCTCACGAATCATTGCGTCAGCCCGTCCCATTTCTCGTTTGCAACGACCGTGCTAGGACGACCAAAGCATTGCTCATCTGCGACTGACTTACGTCCAATTTTAAAGCATCTACCCACTCGTACACCTTTCTCTCATTAATGCATTTATCTCCACACTTTTCCTACATTCTTCAATGGAATTGTTGAAGTTTCACGGCCTCTGACCACAAAAATCGTATTACTGCTCGCTGTTCTTCTAAGGTGCTCACAGCTACGGACACAGCCATTTTCTTCTAAGACCCTTCCTTTTCAGCTTGTCATGGCATCTGTCGGTATATGCCTGAACTATAACAAAGCATGCGTATTCCTTTCCCGGGAGTTGCAAATGCCTGATATAACTGCACTTAATACTGATAGTTTGATCATACTTTTGAAACGCCAGCGTACATCCTAATTTTACCATTAGCGTTCATACTTTCTTACTTACTTACATTGGCCACCCAAACCGCAGCCGGTCCTTGGCCTCACTCAGTCTAGCCTTCCACACTCTTCTGTCATCTGCATCTTCATCTCTGAGACCCAGCATCTGCATGTCTCCCATGGCATTATCCTTCCATCTAACTCTCGGTCGTACCACTGATCTCTTTCCTTCAGCTTCCCCATCCATTACAGCCTTTATTACTGTGTTTTCCTCTCTCCTCCTCACACGTCTGCACCATCTTAGTCTCTTAATTTTCACACTCGCTACAACTTAAGTCATTGAGTATAATTGTCTGAGTTCTGTGTTTTTCCTTATTCCCCACTGTTCATTTTCATTCACTGGTCCATATATGTTTCTAAGTACTTTATTCTCAAAAGTAATGAGTTTTTTCTCAGCTTTCTTTGTCAGGGCCCATGTCTCAGTTACATAGCACACTATTGCCTAGATGATGCTCTGATATATTCTTGTTTTCGCCTGCCTAGATAGTAACTTCGATATTATGATGTTGTGCATACCTCCCAGACACTTTCCCCCAGCTTGAATTCTTGTTACTGTCTCTTGTTCTATAAGGTTCAGTTGGTTGATGTTGACACCGAGGTACGTGAATGTGTCAGTCATCTGTATTGTTAGATTTTCGATATTATATTGTTTGTTCCTAAATGAGCTCTTCTTCCTACTATCATGAAATGGCTCAAATGACGAGGCAGGAGTCGAACCTGCGACCGTAGTGGTCGCGCGGTACCAGACTGAAGAGCCTAGAACCGCTCGTCCACATGGGCCGACTACTGTCATGAACTTTGTTTTATTTTCATTTATATTGGTACCTACTTTCTTAGCTTCTTCCATTAGCACTGTCCCCATTTTCTCCAAGTCTTCCATGTTCATTCCTATCAGCACAATTCATCCGCAAAAGCGAGGACATTTATCTTTTTTCCTATGGTGACTCCTGCACTCTCATGTATTACTCTCCTCAGTGTGTTGTTGAAGGCCACATTGAACAGGGTTGGTGATATAATATCTCCCTGTCTCACTACTGTTTTTACTTAAAAAGCTTCTAAGAACTCTCCCTGTACTTTCACTCTACACTTAGGTTCCATGACACACATTTCAGTTATCTTAATCAGCTTGTCAGGTATCCCACACTCAGCCATTAACGTCCACATTTCCTCTGTTACTATTCTGTCATATGCTTTGTTGAAATCTAAAAACGAGCAAAAGGTATCACGATTGTGCTCCCAGTTCTTGTCTAATACTTGTCTTAGTGTGAATATTTGTCGATTGTTGATTTACCTTTTATGAACCCTGTTGGTATTGTGTCTAATATTTCCTCAATGTATGGGTTGAGCACGTTCAGTATAATTCTTGATATTACTTTATAGCATGTGAATAGGAAAGTAGTTCTGTCAGCATTTTGTCTCCTTTCTAGCATATGGGACATACAGCAGCAGTTTTCTATTCCTCTGGCATTACTTATTTTCCCCATACCTCTTCTATCACTTTGGCTAACCATTCACGTACGTTCTCTCCCCATTCTTGGATGAGCTCTGCTGATGTCATGTCTATGCCAGGGACCTTCCCATTTTATAGTCTTTTTATTGCCTCCTTCATCTCCATTAGAGTTGGTTCTTCGACTAATGGTTGTACGTTCTGTTTTCTGTCTTGTTATCATTGTTGTAGGTATCTACCGGGTGGTTCAGTATGTTTGTATTGATAAGTTTTCCATAATTGTCTTTCATTAACACAGACAGCTCTGTATTCTTATCTAGAGCTATTCATTGTTCTGAAAAACTCTTTAATATTGTTCTGTTTATCGTCCTTTTCAGCCTTCTTTTTCTGTTTATATTTGAATGCTCTAGTCTCTCGTCTTATTATACTCTTCATTTCTCTCGTGGCTTCCTTGTATTTTGTTTGGTTTTCATGGCTGTTATTGTTCATCATTACCTGTCTCACTCTCTTGCTGTCCTGTATTGCTTCTCTTCAAGTTTCATTGAACGATGATTTGCGCTTTATATTGTTATTATTATTATCTCCTATTAGTTAATGCACTGTTTCCCTCATACTTTAGAAATTTAAAGAGGCAAGGCTCGTTTTGTTGGCGGAAAGTGATAAAAAGGCACTTACGAATTCTGGTCAGACTAACCCTACGTATATAGTAAACAAATTACAACTATGAACCTCGAACTCATATCTCCATTGTTCTTAATAACTGAGAAAATCCTCCTAGGCATTGAATGTAAAATGGCAGTGATTCCTTCTTTCGCGATTGAGGTCGAATCCATTCGAATTGCAGTTTTCAGAACCGTCTCAAAGTGTCTTGCACTGCGATAAACACGTCGTGTTAGGTTCCCCCATAGATTATTCATGTTATTTAAATCCGGAATTTTCGATGACCAGCTCTGAAGTGGAATTCCTCTATCATTAAGCAATGACTTTGTCTTACCAGACCTGTAAATCTCAGAGTCATGGACTTGGAACAGTAAATTATCGTCGTCAAATTTCGCATACATACGAACCAAATAAATTTTCAGTATCTGTATAGAATCATCGGACTATATTTTGGGGTGCAGCTGTGCTATCTTGAACGTGCCTTTAGCAAAAACGCTGCCCAGATCATAACGATGCCACCACCAAAGATTCTACTCATCCGAACACGTTCTTCTATATGGACTGAAAACCATCTTGCCCATTCAAATTCAGTTTCTTCCAATCACCGAAAATTGCTTTGTTCCTTTATACGGCCCACGACGTATGTTCATTCGCAAACTTCATTCGATCGTCTTTACGCACACTTTTTAAAAGTGGCATGTGGAGCCGTTTCTTGAATTCCTGATTCGGGCCTCGAGCCAGGATTTGCCCAACGCATCTGGCAGTGACTGACAACTCGAAATTTTCTACTATGTGACAGGAACATAGGCAACGGACTGTTTTTTTATGAAGAATCAAACACGTATCTGATATTTACAATTTTCGCATCCGGACGTATTTCCCATTTTTACCATACTGTGCACCAAATCTGTCAAAATCGTCAGCAACACAACTGGAACGCCTTAATTTCTCAGCAGACTTGTGACTAGGCAAACCCATTTCATCCAACAGCGGGTATCCACGAGGCATTATTGCAAAAACTGCTATACGAGCTTAGCTGACACACCCTGAAACAGTAACTGTAGCGAGCTGCTGACACTACTGTGCGTGTCAGCTAGTAGACCCTTTCCTACTCGAAATAACGCCTTTTTCTAATTTTCACGTACTCGGTCGAATTCTAATGGTGAAATGAGACTGTATTCGGTTTTGCTTTGTTGTAAGCTGTACGGGAACAATGCATGCAATGCTAAATACGTAAATAAACATGTTTCTTCCACAAATAACCACACGGCTTTACACTAATTTCCACATTGTTGAAGGGCACCTCCATGTGACGCTGAAATAGTCCCTAGAAGAATTAGTCACTAGAAGCGGGCCTGTCAGAATAAAGAAGGCCGAAGTATTGTGTGGTCAGGAAAGAAGCAGTGACAACAAAAATGATTGGTCAGTACAGCTCAGTGATTTTGAACGTGGAATAGATACTAGATATTACGTAAGTAACAGTTCCATCTGAAAAATTTCAATGCTTATAATGTTGCCCATATAGGCTGTTGATGACGTGATTATGAGGTGTAACGCGGTGGGACCACAAGATTTAAATCAACACCAGGCAGATCTCGTGTACTGATTTGCAGCGTCGTTGTACAAAAACGCGCAATTCATCGAAAGGAATATCTCGTGTGTTGAGAAGTGCCCCAGAAGTCCAGCTAGCACAATGAATGTGCTTAGCGAGTTAGAAAGAAAGGAGTACGATTGTCGAGCAGCTTCTCGTAAACCACATATCTAAGTAATTAATACAAAGCGACGTATGATATCGTGTAAAGAGCTAGACAGTGGATGATTTTCAAAGACTGATTTGGAGTGACGTATGGCGCTATATCCTTTAACATTCGGATGGATACGTTTGGGTTTGGTGAATGCAAGGAGAAAATTAGATATCATCACGTGTAGTGCTAGTAGAGAAGTAGAGTGGAAGTGGTATTAAGGATGGGTGGAATGTGGTACTATTATTGCAGTTAAGAATACGCTAAATGGGGAAGAATATGATCACATTTACAGCAGTGTCTACTACGCATAGTAGAGGAACGCGGTGACCATTAGCACGTCATGACGTAACATCTCTGAGGCAGTGGTCTGTAGACGACAGCATTTCTGAAACGGACTGACCAGTCTACACCTTTGGTGTAAGTCAGAGCGTCGACGTCACTCTAGACCTCACACCCCAGCATCACTACTTTCTATGGTTTCGGTGCTTGAGAGACAACGGCGTGCACTTCCTCTCAGATATTCACACACCTCATTGGAAGCTGTTCCACCAGAGTTCCAGCCGTCAGAAATACATAGAGTGAATCAACACCGTGTTAATGTCCACTAATTGACCCAGTATTTTAGATCAGATACGTATAAAATTTTGAAAAATGGTTGAAATTGTTCTGAGCACTATGGGACTTAACTTCTGACGCAAACAGTCCACTATAACTTAAAAATACTTAAACCTAACTAACCTAAGGACATTACACACATCCATGCCCGAAGCAGGATTCGAACCTGCGACCGTAGAGCTTGCGCGGTACCAGACTGTAGCGCCTAGAACCGCTCTGCCACCCCAGCCGGCTATGAATTGTTGACATGCGGGTGCGGGTGATTTTTGTACATATTGTAGAGCTCCAAGTTTGTCAACTTTCTGAGTAGCTACTTTTCGTACGCATTTATTCGCTGTCAGGGGAAGAGAACGGTGCGTTTCCGGTTCGTTTCGCCCAGCCTGCAGCCGCAGCACGGACTGCCGCCGGTTGATCGTCGTGATTCCAGCGGAGAGACCAATTAGCGACCCCGGCGGGCGGTCTCGAGGCCGCGGCCAGTTCATTAGCGTAATTGCGAGGCGGCGGCGGCGGCGGCGGACGGCGTCCCGTGACGTGGCGAGGTCCGGTCCAGCGTCGCGTCGCCTACGGTGTAGGCAGCCATCCGAGCGTGGTGCGACCGTCGCCTGGTCGGGCCTTTGATGCGGCCGCGGCGCCGATTGTCCGCTCTTCAGCGGCGCGCCACGCGCTGGATTTCCTGCCTCGCCGACGCTGCCTAATTCCGCTGTCTGCTCCAGCGGGCACTTTGGCGCTCGCTTAGAGCGCACTCTCCGTGACGTCACTCACTGTCGACGGAGCGGTCGCCACTAATGCACACACTTACAAGAGATACCTTTGACCTTTAACGCTCATTACCGCACCAAACTACGCTTACATCAACGCTCGATGGTAGAAAAGTAGTCTCCGTCATTTCCGTGCAAATCGTTGCATTTTACCGCATGTGAAACTTTATTAGAAAGCAACCAAGTAACATAATATCAGTAACATAGGAGAGAAATTGTAAGTAATTCACTGACCTCAGTGTATCATTGCACTTTCAACCAAAAGTGACGAAACGCTACACACCTCATAGCGCTTATATCAGACCTCATGGGGCAGATGCGGTATTTCGATGAAGTGATTAAAACAAAGAGAACAATGTGCACGTCTCCCTAAAGCCATGTTTTTACATTCAGAATCACTTTTGTATTCAAGCAGTCCAATGCCAAAAGCCAAACTAACCACCTCTTCAAATGACAGTATAGCCCGCCAATGTCATAACCTGCCTTTCGCTAACAATATTGGAACATAAGCGTATACTTTGGAGCAGAAAATTCAGTGTAAACTACAGAGTGAAGTCTGATGATGAAATAACAACCATCAGTTTTAGTCTGGCACATTGTAATCTTAGAAAATCAGAAATCCTTCTGATACAGAGCTTATACTGCCGAAAGAAGTAAACATCGAGAGACTGGCAATAATTTTTTGTTTATGGTGGCAATATCTTCAGCATAACATCTTTGTTTAATTAACCTGTATAACTTCATTAGGAATCACATAGCTACATGCTTTTTTCTCTTGTTACAGGTTCGCCAAAGATTATTGTTGGAAAACCTTTCATGTGTTGTCTTGTCTTTTTTCGACTTTTTCTTCCTTCCACGTGAATGTTAGGTGAACGGGTTGGGACCGAAAGTGCCTTGTGCCTCTTCGAAACAGGTGTACGATTTGTTTGCTAGTTTGCCTATAATTGTTAAGGCCACATAAATTGTGTAGCTGTTGCCACAGCTACGGACAGATTCCTTTTTTGTAAACACGTTCACTTAGTCCACAAACTGTAGTTGCCTCCCGGCATACACAATTATCGTCCTCAATATCATTACCTGTGACAAATGTAGTAATATGCCTGACTGAACTGCTATACTTAGCTTTCAGATTCTCGAAAAAAGAAATCGAAGCTTTGAAATTACCCAAGCCAACGATTCTAGACGACTCCGGTGCCCACATTTGCGGATGCTAATATTGAACTGTAGATCCGAATGACGTTGCACTATCAAATTACGATATTACATTCTCCCTTATAGTTTCTAATTGCGATAGTCTGCTTCCTTTGAAATGACCTCCTGCTCCCCTTTTGCTAGACTCATAATTTATAATTAATCTGCAATTCAGTTGCTTTTAAAGTACTTATCAAGCCTCATTAGTTTTGCTGTAGAAATAACAGACTTCATAAATGTTCTCCAGTATGCTGTCATCTATATTTCCTAATATATTAGGCCACGATTATTTGATTGGAGGTAGTTAGTACTCACTTTTACTTGATTGTTCCTGTTGTTCTGTAAATGAGCGTAGTGTACAGCTTGAACAGCCAACTTTAGCGTCTGGTTATTCCTGTCCTTCAGAAGTACATCGGTGTCATTCCTATCGTGCTTCTGAATTATTTTGTTATGTAATATGTCCATGAACTCTCTATCCTCGATCCCGCTTTAATTCCCATATTCAGCATGTCACAACTTTGTTCCTGGTATTTGGAGAACATTCGAAGGATTAAGTCTCTTCAGGATATCACTGTATACATTTTACAAAGAATCCCATACGCGAACACCCCAAGAGATACATTAGTACTGCAGGTATACCAATCACACAACTCAAGCACTTGTTACTACAACTGCCGTCTGATGGCTCTAGCAGACGAGTGCGGAGTTCTGCATGGAAATGAGGCAGGCCACAATTGTGTTATGATCGATTGAAAGTGAAAGCACGGTTTCGTGCGGTTCCAAGCGTTTGAAATCAAAAGAGTCCTCTGTTAGTGAACAAAATAGGAGGTTGCCTAATATGTGCAGGGCCGAATTTACAGACTATTTTGTGCAACGTCAGACACAATTCGCCTCCCCCAACCTCTTCCTTGACCATCTCTCCCAGCGACTATTGGTTTGTTGTCGACCTTTGGCGTCATTAGTTCTCATAATGTTTGTTGCCCTCCGTATTTTATGTGACATATTACAAATCACGTAACTTGTAACGGAATTACTTCAAAGAAACATTTGTATGAATTCCGCAACTAATGGTTGTCGTTCTGTTTGCAGTTACTTTTGCTTTGAAAACGAGTACCTTATCGTATGGTGGGAATGGGCAAACTTGATTTACACTATATCGTGTTTTTATGGTAAGGAACACATAGAAGGGAAACGAGACAGTCATTTACAAATTAACATAGGAATAAACACTTTAAAAAGAGGGGTAAGCCGTTAAAACTAATCGGTCGCGATTGGTATAGCTATTGGCTGCGGATAGTGTCTGTAGGATTTCTCTGAGGATCGCATTGTGTCCTCTCCATGTCAGTTTTGCTATAAAGAGGTCGTCCCCATCGGTGGTGATCCTTTGCTTAACGGAATCTTTTAAGATGCTGTCGAGTCCTCTGATGCAGGCAGATGAAGACACGTTCAGCCCGAATGTTAGACGTTTAAATCGATAACATTTGCTGAATGCAAGGAACGCCCTGTATTTCCTTCAGCCGGGGTGGAGCATAATTTGGCAGAAACTGGAACGCAAGTCAAGACATGAAAAAACCGTAACACCATGGAAATTTTGAAGGAGTTCCTCCAGCTTTTCCGGGCGATGTATTTCTGGCTTAATGATTGTACTGATCTGGCGCGAATCCTCCACCAAACGGATCGAGCCGTCAGTCTTTTCTACTACTGTGAGTGGGTTGTTGTACATGGGGCTTGTTGGTTCAATGATGGCTTCGTCACTCATCCTTTTAATCTCGAGAAAAACCCTCTGTCTGTAGGCATACATGAAATTTCTGATTGCTCCGGTTTTCAGTAGAAAATCGCCAGCCGTTTCCCTTAATATTCCTTCTGGATCTTCTTTTCTTGTCGGGATGTTTACTAAATTTCCTAGCATTTGGTAACTTCATCGTGCACCTCTCGTTGAATTTGCTCAACATCTTGAGTGTTGCGGCTACACTCATGGTGCCACAATTCATTTGTTTACACCCTCTTTTTTCTGCGTAGTTTACATTGAGGCATTCGACAGGGATTTGCGCACGTATTGCGTGGTCTGCAAAGGAAATCTTTACGGCGCCGTCTTTATGTAAAGTGAGGTCTCCTCGCCCTATGTCCAATACAGCCTGTTGTTGATTTAGGAAATCCATGTCAAATATTATCTGAATTGGCAAAAAAGGGACGACTAGAAAGTTCGCTTCTAAGGTGTGCCCTTGGCAGCTGACGTCAACCTGGTTGGTAACTGCACTTCTTTATGCTTCAGTCTCAGAGCGCCGGTGATTTTGGTTTTCTTTAGCGTGAGTGCCGGCCAAGAGTGAATATCTTCTTCTCTTCCCGTCGCAGTTCTCTTGTAACTTCGTACTCTAACACTTTGATATCGGCCGTTTCGATAGTTTCTGTGGCGTTGTTTTCAGCTGAGTCCGTAGCGGCTGTGTAACAATTCCTGTTTGAATTTTCTCTGAGTGACCCTTGCGATGGGTTATGTGGCCTCAGTTCAACATATTCGCTACGTTGGTCATTCCATTGAGCTTGACAGTTGTATGTCCTGCTATTGCTTTGCTGTTGGACCCTAGAATCCTTTTGGCCCTGGTTCGTGTTCTGTTGCTCTCCCCAATATCCGGTTTGTCTGTAGCAGTAGTAGTAGTTGTTGTTGTTATGATTATAATTTCCTCGTCTTCACCTATTTTCCCATGTTGGCTGGTTATTCCCGTTGAAGTTTGGTTTCGACTGGATAGATGTTTTCCCCCATTTCGCCCATCGTCATTCCTCTCTGTCGAACCTGGCCAGTTACGATCATTATTTCTACTTCTTTCCCACGAGTTGTGAATTTCATTTACTTAATCGACTTCGCACAGCGCACTCTTGAAATCTTCGATTGAATCGCTGCAACTACCGATGACCAGTTGGTGGTAACGTAAAGGTAATTTAATGTAGTAGTGCGTTGTTTGCCTCCTTGCAGACTTGAAAATTCTGAACGGCCAGGAAAACTTTGTGGTCGAAAGGTTCGACGTATCCGCCGTACGAATTTTCCCTCTCGTCTGCGGCGTGTGATTCCATGTATCCGTGCCCAAACGATCCTCTTGGACTGTTATGGTATCCCCTCGTGTTGTCAGATTCACATAATAACGTTTATGACTTCCGTAGACGTGTACAGTGGTTTTCCGGCTCGGTCTCTGAGATTCTACGTGTTACCGACAGAGCGTGTTCTATTACACATTTCGCCACGGCAGGAGTATATTCCCGTGGTATTCGCTCACGTGCAGGGGGGGTGTGTCCTCGTATAGGGTTCGGAGAGTCGCAAAACATTTTCTCCACTTCTGTGATGCTCGCGATGGCGCTCTACCGGACGACATTGTGTTGAATTGCGCGACCCGCTCATGTGCCTGCCGAACGTCCTTAGCCAACTCGTTTTGTTGCGCGGCGACTCGGGTCTTCTGATCTCTAACTTCAGAGATTACGACCTGTTTGATTTTTATCTGTTCAATTCGGTTCGCAGCCTCACTCAATATCTCTATCATTTCTTGTACTATTATTTTGCCTTGGTTTTTGAAAGTTGCAAATGCCTTTTTTGTGTTAGAGTCCTCAGTTCGTGCCAGTTTAACTTGTTCTTTGACCACTGACGCGTCCATCGTGTTACTTGCGATACCGCTCGCTCTGTTTTGGCATCGCGCTTCGCCTAGTTCGAGACATCACGCTTTTCTGCTGTCGTTTTCTTGACACTCTCTACCCCTTCTCAGATTCCTGCAATCTCTTTCTTGACTCCATCTATACTGTCTGTGACCGTTCTTATGACTAATTTGTGTCTTTCCTCCTCTTCCTACCATCTCTTTATCTCTGCCTCATGTCTCTTCTTTTCTGCCTCTTGCTTCTTTCTTTCTGCCTCTTGCATACATTGCACGAGATCCTCAAACTGAGATCCACCGCTAACACGTCCAGGACTAGATAAACGAGATTCCATCTTTCAGTGACCTTTCGTTCGAGATTCTGCTCTGCCCGTCTTACTGATGGTGCGTCTCGTACCAGCAGCGCCTACATTTCGTTCTGCTGTGGTCTCCCGTTCACTTTCATGACCTGATTGGTACATGTCCTCATACTCTGCAGGTTCTACGTTCGACATTTCTACCCGTTCTGCAACTGCATTTACCTGAGAATCCTGTGTAATACATGCTTGGTCACCACTAATAATCTGACGTGGATCCATGGTTAACAAAGCACAATTACTTCCGCTACTCTGTGACAAACGTGCCATGCTTCTTGTAATCGTGCACCCAAATTCTGACCCAAGTGAATTTAAATACTACACTATGCCTCACAGATTCTGCTCTAAGTTACGCTCCCGTCAGCTAGTGATCCCTAGTTCCTGAAAACGAATTCTAATAACATCATGCATGTTTATGCTCACAAACGAAAATCTCAATCCATCATAACTAAACAGCAGAACGCCGTTCGCCGTCAGAAACAAACAATCAAGGGACACAGAGGTCACAAACACAGCATGAAGATACACACATACAGTAATTAATTATTGATACTATTTCTAGGCACCAGCAACGCCAATATACTGTACCCAGTACGCCACATTAAATATGGGGAATAGAAATTTCACAAGGCAACACAATATACGAACTGACGGTAACAGAAGGTGCCATCTATTCAAAATTATGTGTAATGGAAGTCAAATAGAATGAGTAGGCTACGCAACGCGATCTAATAATCACATAAGGTGCCATCAATCCGAGATCATGGAATGGGCGCCACAAAGAAAGATAACTCTGGTGGAACTCTTTAAATGATCGAAAATGTAGATAAAATTAAGTGTACTAACAATGTTTATTTTCCCAAAACAGACAGATATTATGCTAAACTAGTTATTGATTGAATGCTGTAAACAACTAACAGATGATTTAAGACTACACTGGACAAGGATACTGGGTGGTGGAGACAGTTTAACTAGGTGATCAGTGAGTCACGTACTCTGGCCTTAAAAATGTGGATAACGCAAACTAAATTGATCTGAAGCTGAGCAGACTTTCAGTGATCAAATCTACTGAAGTTTCTCTACATAGGTGCTGTTGTGTCACCGCCAGACACCACACTTGCTAGGTGGTAGCCTTTAAATCGGCCGCGGTCCGTTAGTATACCACTATCAGTGATTGCAGACCGAGCGCCGCCACATGGCAGGTCTAGAGAGACTTCCTAGCACTCGCCCCAGTTGTACAACCGACTTTGCTACCAATGGTTCACTGACAAAATACGCACTTATTTGCCGAGACGATAGTTAGCATAACCTTCAGCTACGTCATTTGCTACGACCTAGCAAGGCGCCAGTACCAGTTACTATTGATACTGTAATAATGTACCGTCAAGACCGACGTTCACCATTTATGGATTAAAGTTAAGTATTCCACCAGCTACGTCCGTTTCTTCTAAAGTCTAATTTCCTTGTCCTGTTGCAGACCTCACGCCAGCCTGCGTGAGCTATAACGCGTGCCTTTCGGCTTCCTCTAGTAACCCGGTGTTGGCTCTCCTGCCAACCCACAACAGGTGTAGCTAAGAGCAAGTGGCGATTGAGATCTGTACTTTCTGACAATACCGGAGCGGCAGTAAGTTACCCTGTTTACTTCGTGCGGCGATGTAACTTGCAGCTGTCAAGATATGTGGGGCGGAGGTGAGACACGGGTGCGGCACTTGCGAATCTCTCGCTGCCGCGAAAGAAATGCAAAAATCTCAAGGTCTAGCGATCAGGCAGACGGAACGCAGTTTACTCTCTTCCATAGTCCTGAAATCACAGTAGATTTGAGTGTGTGGCACACCCAAACGCTGGTTGTACCAAGAACCAATTGGGCTGACTTACATGAGAAAGCGCACAAGGATAACAAACCTCAAGACTGGTAAAACAATAACGAATCAGTGTGGCCTCGGCTGACGAGTAGCCCAAGACGTTTGAAGTCACACTGTCATTACAACAGTAACTTCCCCACAGGCACCCTAAACTACTCGCAAGTGAAATCAGTCTCAGGACAGGTCCCATATACTAACCACACATGCCAGAGCCTCGACCAGAAGTGCTTATCGGACCAAAGTCCTGCACCCAAAATGTCGCTAAATCTCGCCTACCACACGTCAGCGCAACCTCATGTCAAACCTGGGCAAGAGTTAATAATTCTCTGTCTCTGAAAAACAAAGGAACAGCCAGTTAGTTACTGGTTTTTTAAGTTTTCGCAGAGGGGGAAGAGATGTTTCTCTCTGAAGTCATGTTTCTTCCCGTGGCAACAAGCAAAGAGATACAATCTCAAAAGTCTTTACCTAAACCTCCTGTTCTTTAATGCTTGTTAGTCCTAGTTATGAGGTGTAATAAAGATTCTATCTCCAAACGTTCTCTTCCGCCAGATTTTCTTTTTTTTTTATACAACTGAGGCCGCCAGGGGAAGTGGTTCACTGGCCTATTTGCACTATCAGCGAACACAAGAACATGTGAATTTTTATTATGTGTGGCTCTGCACACAATGCCCATTTTTCGACTCTGCTGTGTATACGTGTTCCTTTAGACCAATGCCGCAGCCCAGGCTACTGCTGGTGCTGCAGCAGGTAGCACAGCATTGTTCTGCTGGAGACCTGTCTTGGCGAAGGGCTGCACTGTCGGCCCTGTATGGCTATGGACCTGTCCGGCAAGATTTACTAAGGAATGGGCTCGCTGTCAATTGCTTCCAAATTCTAACATGCCATTTCTATGAACTAAGAATCATATAAATACCTCAAGCTTTTAGCGCCCTACCAGGCTCCATCGATGTCTGCACAGGCCCTTTAGAGTTTTTCTCAAAGTGCGTCAGGTTGTAACAATACCTTTAATAATTTTCCATATGCGAAAAAATAGTTGAGAGAGTAATTTATCCTCTCTCACAGTAACGAAGAGAATTATGTGTGCCATGGCCTAGTACAGATAGCCGGCTAACTGGGATAGAGATTAAGTGGTTCGTTCATAAGATTGTAGTTGGAGATTGCTAATTACTTCCTTACAAAGTTTATTAACTTAAAAAAGGATCACTTATCATTTAATAAACAAAAAGGAATAAAATAGACTGGTTCCCACTGTTGATGATCAACCAGTTTACCAAGCTCATAAGAACACAGCACTTTTTTTTACATGCATGTTCATTGTAAGTAACATATGCAGTGTCACAAAATGCTAATTTTGTTTTATTTGCAGGTGATATAAGTATTGGGCCGGCCGGGTGCCATTTGAACAAGTATTGGTTTAAAAAACAGAACTCGTGGCCTCACTGAACAATCAGCCAATGAAATATTTGTGTCAGAGGGTCGTTCACAGCAAACGGATTGTCACTGAATTTCGACAAGACCCAGTAGGCACAGTTTAGTATCTCACAAAGAATACCTGACTCTGTAGGTATAAAGTGTTCAAACAATGAAATTAAAGCTGTAGAAAGTGTAAAATTTTTATAGCTACAAACTGACCACAACATAAATTGGAAAATTCACTCTAGACTTAATGAAACTCGTTAGTTCAGCTACATTTGCAGTACACATGATAGCAGAACTAGGTGATTTAAAAATGAAGAAGTTAGTTTATTTGGCCTACCTCCATTCAGTAATGAGTTATGGAATCATCCTTTGCAGAAATTCCACTTACAAAGACAACATTTTCAAAATTTGGATGTCGCACAATGGGTTGCGCCACAGATACAAACTGTGTCCGCTACAAAGATACACAATGATTCATGAAGATACAGGATCAACACGAGAACCCCATAGTTAAGCGAACTATACCGCGTCCACCAGTAACAGACAGACTTTGACGGTACAGCTATGTTCATTTAGTGACTTCACAGAGGCCTACAGAGTGTGGTCGGTCACGAGTGAACAACGAAGAATTAAGTTCACTTCCCGTAGCTTGAAAGAGAAACACATTATCCGCATAATCGGATGATAAATGGGCTTATGAAGTTGTTTCATTAAAGGTATCACAGGGTCCTTCGGAGTATCAGAAGGGCACGCGGTTGTTCGCGAGTGGACAACAACAAACAGAAGACACAATATTTCGACACAAACTGCATAAGAACTTGATCATCTCACTACATGAAAGAATTCAACCACTCATTAATAATTTAAACTCACTCCGTATGACACCTAAAGCAGCAAACTTGGACATGAGATCAACAGAAAACAGAAATTCCTGGATTGCTAACGTAGGAAATTTCTATAATTTTGATGTTGCATTAAGGGCATTTACTTTCCATGACATAATTCTGAAAGCTCATAATTAATGTACTTCGATACAATTTATACATAAGAGAGGTTCCTTTGTGTAATCTAAAGCACACAGAGCACTTCCGCCAAAATTTCCAGAACTGGTTGAGCAGTGGCGACTGGCGGTAGGGTGTTCTATTTGCATCGCTGATATCTATATTCGGCTGTCTTGATATCTTTGACTGCTATCCCCGGCGGTTTTCTGGGTGAACGTGTGACGAGAGTCTCCATCGGCGTTCAACGAGACACCTTGTGTTGAAAGCAAGCCAGCGTCCCTAACCGTGGTGTGTCGCCATGTTCGCCCCATTGTCTGTTGTCGCACCGGATGTTCTGTGCCGGTCATTGGGCGCCTTGACGTGCAAAATTGGGGTGGGTCGCGTCTCAAGTTGAACAGCTTACCGGTTCGTAATTTGCAAACTCCAAGTTACGTATGGTTTTTATTTAGTGTTTAACTAAGAAGATTTTTGAAACTTATCGTGGCATGGATAGCTACCGCAGATGGTTCTGAACTTGGTTCCACAGTGGCTATTTCGAGGAGGCAGATGTACCACATTTCGTTTCTCATCATCCGTGGAGTGTGTGTTTCAAGTGGTTTTCATGCAAGCTTTAACTTGTTTTAGAACGTATTGACTGCTTGGGAATTGGTTGCCGTTGTGTATGCGCCCAGCAGCCATAGAGTTAATGGTTTAATAATTTGTGACGGCTGGATTTTGTATGTTTACTTAATGTTGAAAGTGCCTTCAAGTAAGTGGAAGTGATTTCTAAGTTTCACGCTAATTTATGGGGAGACGGTTAATGTTAAAGGATTGCCCCATAAGAATTTGGGGGCGTGCTTATTATATATTCCAGTGTGGCTGTGATGTGACCATGTTTTCAATTTATTTGAGCTGCAGGCCATTTGAATCTGCTCGTTTCCTGGGGTCGGTGCGGTTATGGATTCTTGTCAGGGCTGCTCATTGTGAGGCCGGTCGGACTATATAGAAATAAATACCGCCTGATAGTGAGAATGTCCACAAGCCCTGTGGAGTGAAGGCTCGTATTGCCTGTCGGCCGTAGCTGTTCTCTAAAGTTAAGTGCAATCTGGGAATCATTCTGAGTCATTATGTCCGTTAGTTAAGTGAGGCCACTTTCTTAATGTTAGCGTTTCTGTAAGTCATTTTACTGGTTGAGTGATTACTAGCTATTCGTATTTAACACTTACGTTTATTATTTGTGCATCTTTAGTGAATGTGCAACTTGGTTGGCCCACTTTGCATTCTTACAATAAGCATGTTTCACTGTGAACCTTTATGTAGGCAGTTCAGTTTTATTAAGCTTTAAGATCTTTGTTTTTTAAAGAAGTTGTGGCACTATGTGGCTGTGTAACCTTGCGTTGGAAGTGTATAGATTTAGTAATCTTTTGAGATATAGTTAAACAAGAACGATTGTTTATGATTGATTATTCACTGTGCCGGCCGGAGTGGCCGTGCGATTCTGGCCGCTACAGTCTGGAACCGAGCGACCGCTACGGTTGCAGGTTCGAATCCTGCCTCGGGCATGGATGTGTGTGATGTCCTTAGGTTAGTTAGGTTCAACTAGTTCTAAGTTCTAGGAGACTGATGACCTCATAAGTTAAGTCGCATAGTGCTCAGAGACATTTTTGATTATTCACCGTGCCTACTATCTATAATTTTGTTTTCGGACGCAAAATATGACTCTTATTCGTGTTTATGTAGTTCAGTTAAAGTGAAGATTTATATATTGCATCAGTAAAAGGGCAAATGTCCGAATTGAAGTATATAATAAAGTCAAAATTGTAAAACAGTCACAAGCTTGAAACTTCCTGGCAGATTAAAACAGTGTGCCCGACCGAGACTCGAACTCAGGACCTTTGCCTTTCGCGGGCAAGTGCTCTACCAACTGAGCTACCGAAGCACGACTCACGCCCGGTACTCACAGCTTTACTTCTGCCGGTACCTCATCTCCTACCTTCCAAACTTTACAGAAGCTCTCCTGCTTCGGTAGCTCAGTTGGTAGAGCACTTGCCCGCGAAAGGCAAAGGTCCCGAGTTCGAGTCTCGGTCGGGCACACAGTTTTAATCTGCCAAGAAGTTTCATATCAGCGCACACTCCGCTGCAGAATGAAAATCTTATTCTGGAGTCACAAGCTTGTACATCACCAGTGTTCTCAGGCTTCCTATTTCCTTTAAACAACTGTGGTGAGATTGTAATTTTTGATTATCTGAGGAATTTAGTAGTACCACGGTTCACTTGTTTCATTTCAAAATTTCAGGAATTTCATCAGTTACCACTTCAACATACTAAAACTGTAAGATCGATGGATACTCCAGAGTATAATCATACGTAACGGTTATTTTAATACCTCTATTGTATCCAAAGGTCTGTCGTCACGTCACCCACCCACCGAAAGCCATGGAGGGGGAAACGACTGCTCCAGAGAGGCTCTCCGCACCCTCGCTAACATAGCGGGGCAGATCTTGGCCTCTTCACCTGATGTGACGCTACAGCTAAACTTTCAGTCCGTACCCTAGTATCTCCAAGATTACCATGACTGAGTTATCAAACTACGTTGCCTATCAACGAAAAGGAAATACGTTGAGCTCATTCTATCTTTTATTTAGATTTACGCAGAGGATTGCGGAATACAGGAATACTGCTGATACTCATTAGACAGATGTAAAATACACCAACAGCGACTCTTTTCCTTCCTCAAGGTCATCTACTTTTTTTCAGACAAGTAGCGAGAGGTTGCACGAAAGCAAGATTAATTATGAAAGCAATATAATGGATCCCTTTCAATGTTGTTTATTTTTCCGTTAATTATTAGGATGCAGTCCCACGCTTCCTGTGACTGCCATCATCATAATCGCCAGGGGCTAAGAAGTGTCAGCAGTCGAAATAGGACTGTGATAACACTAACAGTAAGACTCCGTCAGTGATCATAGTAGTGTATGGGAATTTACAATTCATACAGAAAAAGCACAGAGGAATATTGCGTATAGCTTTCAGCCGGATATGAGTGGTTTTGAGGCAAGCTACAACCCCTCATGCCTTCCGCCTTCCACTGTGAGTAGAGATTATGTCGTAAACATGTAACGATTGAATTGTTAATTCGCTGGGTAACTCCGATATGAGGTAACGGTTCAAATGGCTCTGAGCACTATGCGACTTCTGAGGTCATCAGTCGCCTAGAACTTAGAACTAATTGAACCTAACTAACCCAAGGACTTCACACACATCCATGCCCGAGGCAGGATTGTGAGATAACGTGAATTCGCAGATAAGGATCAAACGCACTATCTTACTCAAAAATATCCGAATAATGGAACTATATATCATCCGATGCGTATGCAGCCTCCATAACTAAACTGTCTTTCACTTCCTCTAGTCTAGTTTCGGCACAGTCATTTGACTGTACAAAATGGTTACCACAAGTAACGACTAAAAAACACTGCTCGGTATGGCAATAACTTCAGTCGTCAATTAACACTGCGGTGCTATAAATGTCATGAAACACAGGAGGCAGTCCTTAACGCTTGTAAACTCAAATTTTACACAATTTCTAAATTGGTACCTCTCTCATTAATAACTGACACAAATAAGGCCAGTAACTCCAACACAGTCATTCCGTGCTCCTCACTCATATCCAGATCCGTTTGCGAATAAGAGATTTTTCAAGAGTCTAGGGCTTCCAGTTTTCTACAACCCGAAGTATTCTTGCTCTCTAAAAGATTTTCCAACCACCTACTATAGTCTTTCACTGAACGAAGGCTTTTGCATACGAGATCGAAATAGTTACAAGAACCATGACTGACAGAGCCATGTGCTCTAATGAAACCTTGCCGTCAAGAAAGTATCTCTAGTAATTTCAGTGTATTCACTATGGCACGTATATGTACGTGCAGTTTGAAAACGTACTATAGCACTTGTTATCTAACACAAAGTTCCATTAAAAGTGAAAGTTATCAACAGTGGTCTATATGTTTTAACTTTAAATGACACGACGAACTGTTTTGTTCCGGGTATGGTCTGTGTGGTGTGCGTACTGTAAGACCTTCGGTACACACACCATCAGATTATTTGACTTGTCGCTGTAACGAAGTACGCGAGTGTCAGCAATATGTCTCGTAGTCTAATCGTGGCGTGTTTATCTTCTGCCGTTGGGTCAGACGATAGAAATGCCACTTGCACGCTTATAGTAGCAGATTGATGGTGACCAACATTAAACGGAACTTGATTAATTTTCACACACATTTATTAAAGTAATAACAAGTATAAAAATAACTTAACTTGGTTCTGGATGCTATTTACAATTGACAATCTGAAGTTCCTTTGGTCTTGGTACGTTAATCTTATTCTCACATATTTCTGATACTTGATAAAGTGTCTATTCATTTATCTTCATGGCTATGTACAGGAATATGGTAATCTTATTAAGCGCTGACTGAAACTTGACTATAGACTGGTACAGACTAATGTAGACTAATGCCAACTAATGCAGGCTGACTAATCGGAGATCTGTACACTCGTTATAATACCTCGCGCGTTCATGTATCACTGCGCGAGTGTGATCCGCGAGGAGAGAAGGTTCTACGTTAGCAGCAATCTGATTGGCTGCGTTACACATTAATACACGGATAGGCGGAAGCAGAATTTGGTCCGTCTTTATGGCAGCGCCATCTCGTAGAGCGGAGACGGACGAGCGCTGCGCCTGCGCTGTTGTGCTTAGCGGGGCGCGCTCTAGTGGGAAAGTTGTGTACGCACTGACTACGAGGAACTATGTACACAACAGACTGGAACCCAACACTAACTAAGCAAGATATTTGTGCCTAAAGGACACTCGACCACAGTAATGATCATGTCTGCTAACCAGTCATAAACAGACATATCATATTTTTGGACAGTATCAGTTGCATAATGTTATTTTGAAATTACAGTGCAATAAGTTTTGTGCTAGACTAACCAACACCTATAGCACCTGTTCAATAAGGGCGAATGTTGTTAAATACTGTATCATTCCCAAGTCAAACTTGAAACGACGTACCTCATATGTTGGACAGTGATTCCAACACAGAACCCAATCTGGTTGTTACATAAGCACAATCAAATGTCAGATATAGAATTTATTCAGTAGTAGCGAGATGTCTGAAGTTCCAATGACGAGATAACAGAATGCTTTCCGCTTTCTAGTTATTCGCACCTGTTACCAGCCGCCGTGGTTTTCGAGCCATGACTGGACATTACGTACGTTTCTTTCACCAGCACCGAGATAAGCACGTGTCCGAATTAGAAATCACTTCACGAAGAATACAGAGATAACGGGAAATCGATCACTGCACGTTTCGCTGTTGACAATACACGAAAATACATGATCAGAAAATAGGCTAAACACTACCACATAGAAAAATACAAACAATCTATTTCTACATAGATAATCCACAAAGCAACGTACTGTGCATGGTGGAGGGTGCTCGCTAATAGAGCATGGGAAAATGATTGCCTAGGTGCCTCCGTACGAAGCCTAATTCTACGTATCTTATATTCGTTGCTCTTACGCGCAATGTATGTCGGAGGCAGTAGAATCGCGCGGCAGTCAGCTTCGGATGCAGGTTGTCTAAATTATCTCAATATTGTTTCTCGAAAAGAACGTCGCCTTCTCTCCAGGGATTCCCGATAGAGTTCCCGAAACATCTCCGTACAACTAATGTGTTGTTGGGACCCACCGGTAAAAAATCTAGCAGCCCGCAACACTAAAGACGTAATTAGGAACAGGTCACACCTGCTTCCTGACTGCGGTCTCCATTACGTGTGGACCACTCTCACCTAAAATTCGCTCAAGAACCCGATGTCGACCATTCGCCTTCCCTACCACAGTTCTCACATGCTCGTTCCATTTCAGATCGCTTTGCAACGTTCCACCCAGGTATTTAAATCAATTGACTGTGTCAAGCAGGACGCTAGTAATACTGTATCTGAACATTACAGGTTTGTTCATCGTACTAACTTGCATTAACTTATCTTTCTCTACATTTAGAAGCACCTGCCATTCATCACATCGACTAGAAATTTCGTCTAAGACGTCCTGTATCTTCCTACAGCCACTGAATTTCGACGCCTCACCGTACAACACAGCATCATAAGCAAAGAACTGTAAATTGCTTCCCACTCTGTCCGCCAAACGGTTTATGTGTGCAGAAAACAACCTCCGTCGTGGACAAAATACGGGATTCTGTTATTTTAGATGTCTTCGAGCCACTCACATACTTGTGAACTTATTCCAATGCTCACATCTTCGTCAACAGACCGCTTTGTGGCACCGTACCAAACGCTTTCCGGAAATCTATAGATAGGGAATCTGTCTGTTGCTCTTCGTCCACAGTTCGCAGTATCATGTGGGTAAAGAAAAAGCGGAGTTCACACGAGCGATACTTTCTAAAACCAAAATATTGCTCCAGATGTTTTACCATTACGGAATATGGGGAGTAGTTCAGAACTGCTTCACCTCTCACTTTAGCAACAGACAGCAAAAGGTCATTATTCACAATGTTGAAAATGGCTGTAACGTGGCGTCTGAGTGGTGTATGGTCAAGTGGGGGACGCCCCAGTGATCAGTGTTGCGGCTACTGCTGTTCCTTATTTATATAAATTATATGTCCTTTAATATCACGAGTAACTCTAAAATGTTCTGGCTTCGTAGTAAAGGAAGTTCTGCTTAACACCGGCACGGTTTCAAATAGTGCAGTTGACAACCTATGTTCATGGCTTGTAGAAAATAAAATGACGCTAATCACCGTAAGACTAACAAGGGGAGGCCGCCAATTGTGAAATTCAGATTCGATTCATACTGCGCATAATAAAAGCTCATGGCCAGAGCTGTAATGTGGCAAAGCATCAAGATGCTCTTCTCAGCCGTTGTCGAGAAAATCGACAGTTAAAGAAACCGTTGCGGTGAAATACTCTCTACGATTAATAGTTTTCTACAGCGTCGCGGCGCAGCGGTAAGCTCTCGGGTTCGTAATCCGAAGGTCGCCGGATCGAATCTCGAGCCGTACAACATTTCTTTATTATTAGTTTTTTGTAATTCAAATATATATATATATATATATATATATATATATATATATATATATATATATATATAAACTATTAATGAATTGCTTATGCATGTTGGTGAAGGCGGATCGCTCGCCAATTGTACCGCCTCCATTTTTCCGTTTGTTTAACAGGGTGTACCAAAGCTCTCACGTCCGCACTGATTTTCGACGATGTTATAAGTTGCGCTAGGGACCGCATCTACCTTCTTTCGAAGTTAGCAGGCAACTACGCTGTTATGCGGCGGCTCGTTTCGGCCCATTCAACATCTGTCCTCTAAGTGTAACGAGCGAGTAACGGAGTTTATATTTTATACCTGCCACAGCAAATTTGTGTTCTTGGGGTTTCTATTCTAATTCGAACGTTTGACTTACGCTATACGTATTCGTTTCGGAATATCGTTTCTACGTCTTCCGTTAACTATACGTGGTTAACATTATGAAGACAATTAATAACATTTGTGAAATACAACTTTGTTTGCGGAAAACATAATATGATGTTCGAAGTCGCCAGTTTTTCCACGACAAACGACTTTCAACAACTTATTATATGCATAATTGTTGCAACTGATATAGATATATATATATAAAGATATATATGTGTGTGTGTGTGTGTTTGTGTGTGTGTGTGTATACACACTTTTGAATTGCAAGAAACAAATACTAAAAAAAAAAAGGGTTGCATGGTGCTAGCTTCGATCCGGCGACCTTCGGATTACGAACCCGAGCGCTTACCGCTGCGCCACGACGCTGTAGAAAATTTTAAATCGTAGAGAGTATTTCACCGCAACGATTTATTTTAACTGTCGATTTTCTCGACAACGGCTGAGAAGTGCATCTTGGTGCTTCGCCACATTACACCTCTGGCCATGAGCTTTTATTATGCGCAGTATGAATTGAATCTGAATTTCACAATTGGCGGCCTCCCCTTGTCAGTTTTTACAGTTTCCAACACACAATTCAGCAAAACCTGACATTTCAGTTTTACAGAATGGGCATATGTTTAGTGCAACTGAACAGTTAAAATTTTAAGTGTTCAGATAGACAGTAAACTGACATGGAAAGCACAGTAAACTGACATGGAAAGCCCACGTTCAGGATCTTGTCCAAAGATTTAATGCTGCCACTTTTACTATTCGAACGGTATCTGAATCGAGTAATCGTTCGTCAAGAAAGTTAGTTTGCTTTGTTTATTTTCATTCGCTTATGTCGTATGGTATTATATTTTGGGGTAAATCATCGCATTCTAAAAGGATATTTTGGGCTCAGTAACTGGCGGTTCGGGAAATAAGTGGTGTACGTTCACGAACCTCTTGTCGACTCCTGTTTACGTGTCTGAGTATTTTGACATTGGCTTTTTAATATATATATCCCTTACTGTCATTTCATGTTAACAATATTAGCTTATTCACAAGAATAATCAGGTTTCACTCTGTTAATAGTAGGCAGAAATCAAACCTGCATTAGGATCTGACTTCCTTAACTTTTGTGCAGAAACGTGGGCAGTATTCTGGTGTATCCATTTTCAATACGCTACTACTCGAACTGAAAAATCTTAGGAGTTATACGCGAGATTTCCAATCGAAACGGAAGAGTTTCCTCATGGGTCACTCTTTCTATTCTGTCGAGGAGTTCCTTGAAAAAATTTAGCTGATTCCTGTTGTACTGTTGATTCCATTTACTTAATCTTACGAAATGACTTTTTTCGGGTTCATAAAAATTTTATTTTTATCTCATTTTACTTTTATGTTGTAATTTCATATACTAACACGTTCCATGAGGTTGGAGATTTGCTCCTCAATTTGGTCCTACGGAACTTGACGTATAAATGAATAAATAAATAAATATAATTTTAACATAGCTACAAGTCTGAGCTCACTTGCCAATTATCAGGCCTTGTGAATATGAGAAACAGCAATTTGTAAAAGGTATTAGAATTCAAAAAAATATTGAAATGGCAATAACTCAAAAACGTGAATTAATTATGATGGAAAACATTCGACAATTTGATGTTATGATAGCCTGAAAGATCCACATGGCAATTAGCATATTTTCTAGGTATGGCGTTCACATCGCGCGCGTGTCTCAATTCCGTGCTCGAGAGCTCAAGTGACAACAACAGGCAGGAGGGCGTACGTACACCAATAGCAGCTTCTAGAACACACAAGCCCAATATTAATATACAGTCCACTAAAATACTAAAACCAACAGCCAATCACTGGGTAGCGCCAAATGCAAGAAGAGATGTTAGACGTTATAGTGTGGCAACCGCAGTTACTATTAAAGCAATAGTTCATTAAACAGTCACCAATGACGTTAAATTTCACTTGATAAATTTATAAACAAGAACTAGTACAAGGTGAGCGTGACCAGACAATTCGCTCACAACCTAAAGCACCGTTTGACGGCGCAGAATTGTAACTGTTACGCAAATCGAAAGGAATTTTGCAATTCCAGTTTAAAATGGCGGCTGAAGTTTTATACAGAGAATAAACTGTGATTAATAAAATTGAGCACCTAACATATTAATAACAATAATAAAAAAAGGAATCTATGGATATCGGCCACACTTTTAATGCAACAGAACAAGGCACAGCGCAGGTACAAGGAATTGCAATAACAAGTATCCCGGAACCACGTCCTAGTGGTTTAAGTTATGACTACCGAAAATCAAAGTGGCTACACAGAGCAATGACATCCAAAAGTTCCACCACAAAATGGCTCACCATTTCAAGCTACTCCAGCAGGTCGCAGTTAACAAGCACATCATGGTAAACTCTCGCGCTCTTAAACACAGCCTATGTTGACCGGTGACTGCTTCCGCACTGCAGTTCCGCTCGCCACCAGACCCAGGTGCCGGAAAGTCAACACAATGAGTCCTCTCAGGACACCATGAGCCGACTGACTACTCGGGATGCTCCATGCGATGTCTGCCCTCTGTCGATGTAGCCAACCAAGTCTCCGTCACTGCCCCGACTGAGTCTCCCCCTCCTCGTGAGCCGCGGCCGTCCTAAATAGAGGGCGCTAGCCAACCAGGACACCTCAAAGCGAGTAGAAACTAAACTGCCAAGATTATCGCAAGAAGTCAAGGCTCATATTCGAACTGAGAATATGTTCGAGGACCCATTGTATATGCCCACCTGGCTAGCCGTGCTGTCTAACGCACTGCTTTTCGGGTGGGAAGTCGTGCCGGTCCCCGGCATGCATTCGCCCAGCGGATTAGTGTCGACGTCCGATGTAACGGTCAGTCTGTGGATGGTTTTTAAGGCGCTTTTCCATCTGCTTCGGCGAGTGCGGACTGGTTCCCCTCATTCCGCCTAAGTCACACTATGTCGGCGATTGCTGCGCAAACACTTTCTCCACGTATGCGTAGCCAGTAATTAATCTACCACGTAAACATTGTGGTTACACTCGTCTGGTATGCGACGTTCACTGGAGGGGAGTCCACTGGCGGCCGAACTGCACAATAACATTGGCTGAGAGGACTGCTGTAGCCTATTGTGGGTTGTGTACCACTGAGGGCTACGGCGGGGTCGAAGCCTCTCCGTTGTTTCTACGTCCCCAGTTCTATACAATACAATACAATACCCTTTTTATATACTGGATTCACCTGCCCCTCTTTCCACTCACTTGGGATGTTGTGCTGGACGAGAGATACACGATAAATACAGGCTAGGTAAGAGGCGAATGCCCCAAATTACTCTTAGTAAACACGAAACGGGATTCCATTCTGACCTGGTGATTTATTTCCCTTAAATCTCTCAGTTGTTTCCCTACGCCAGTAATGCTTATTACTATGTCGTCCATACGGGAGTCTAAATGATAGTCAAATGATGGTATGTTTCTACGTTTCTCCGTGTGAACATTTCCCAAGCTTGTAGCAGACATTGTTTAATGTTCGTTCATAATAAAGTTTACAGAGCACTTAGACTCTCAAGATAACTTGTATTTAAATAGTGATTTCACCTTCTGTTCAAACTTCAGTATGGAGTGGCTGGTGCGTCAACCTACTTACTAACGTTTCGCCCTTTTCAGCAGGATACATCTTCAGAGAAAAAAATAGGTATCTCTGAAGAATATGCACTGTCCGCACGACATACTTGGAACTTAGTAGTTGATTGTATTTGCTCTACGTATGTCCCTGTACCCATGCTGGGACACTGGAGGACATTTGCCCGCAAGGGACGTGCGAGTATCGGCCACTGGAGATACAGGGGCATGCTAAGCAGTTGTTGAATATGAAATTTAAAACGTCTGCCTTCCTTTTGCTATCTTCAAGTGCCACACCAGACTGGTCAACAATTGACTGAATGGAAGCCTTAGACCCGCTTAGCAATTTTACATAGGGTCAGAATTTTCTCGGGTTATCCGTCAGATCTTTGGCTAAGGTGTGACAGAGGTATCTGTTGTATGTTTCGCGCATCGATCTTTTCACAGACGCACCAGTCTCTACAAAACTTCGTTTGTCATCATTTGTGCGTTCTTTTTTGAACCGAGAGTGCAACAGCCTCTGCTTCCTCAGCATCTTCCGCATTTTGTTATTAATCTATGGTGGATCTTTTCCATCCTTTACCCACTTACTACGCACATAAGTATATAGACCACGATTTGCAATCGGCTTGAAGTTTGCCCATAATTCCTCTACGTCCATCTTATTGGCACTAAGTGATGTCAATTCACTGTCCAAGTGAGCTGCTATAAACTGCTTGTCTGCTCTGTCTATCAGAAGCAATCTCCTAGCCTAATTGACTGATTTATTAACTTCCTTAAACGTAGTTGCTATAATGACATCATGATCGCTAATCCCTGTTTCTGTACTGACATTGTTGATAAGGTCCGGCCTGTTGGTAGCTACAGGTTCGAAGATATTTCCATTGCGTTTGAGCTGCAAGCTAACTGCTCAAGTCAGATTTCAGGAAACGTGTTCGAAAGCATTTCGCATGACTGTCTATCTGTACTCCCCGCAATGAATCCATAGACTTCCCAGTATATTCTCGGTACGTTAAATTCGCCTCCAACTAGTATTGCTTGATCTAGATATTTATGCTCTGCTGATCGTAGACTTTCTCTAAATGACTCTAGAATTGTCACAGCGCAATCGGGTGGTCGGTAGAAACATCTAACAAATAATTTGATTTATCATACATCTGCTATACGCAAATAAATAACTTCACTGTCGCACTCAACTTCGACCTCAATATAGATAATATTTTTGTCACCTGCAGTGAACACTCCCCCTCCCATGGCCTCTAATCAGTCTTTCCGATGTATGTTCCATGGCAAGTTAAATATCTCAGAGCTTTCCACCTCGGATTTCGCTCTCAACAGAAAATTCGAGGAACAACCGTAAAGACCCGCTAGACCCGAATTGGACCATATCAGTTGAGAACAAAATTGCTGCAAGTAACAAAAAACGCCTCGCCATATGTTCCACAACATGAGAACGAAAAAGTTCCTCAAAAACTCTCACTTCTACCAAAAGTCGTGTAAGTAACAGTTAAACGCCAAACGGTTTGATAGCGCCAATAATACCCCCACATGCCTGGCCGCCATCTTCCACCCATGTTCGGCCTAATAGAGTGCTCACACGTCCTGGGTAATCCCGGACCTGCAACGGTCCATACTATTCCCAGCAAGTCACATTCCTTGGTTGCACACCATGGCCCTGCATCTCCAGTGGCCACTACTCTCACGCCCCTTGCGGGCAAGTGTCCTCCGGTGTCCCAGCAATGGGACAGAGACATATATAGAGCAGATACAATCGACTACTGAGCTCCAAGGATTGCGCGCGCACACTGCAAAACCTTCAGAGATGCCAATTTTATCTCTGAAGAGGTCTTCTGGAGAAAAAGACGAAACGTTAGTAAGTAGGTTGGTACACCAGCCACTCCATACTGAAGTTTCAACATAAGCTGATCACTATTTAAATACGAGTTATCTTGAAGGTCTAAGTGCTCTCTAAACTTGTTTGTGGACCAACCTTACTCAGTTTGTGCTAAAAGCTTGGGATATTTCTCTCATTTATCGAGGCACATCCCAGCTGCTATTCGGAGTAAACAGCCTTTGGCTACATAGAGCTCGTCTATCAGAAGCAGAACGTGAAATGGGAGGTCATTGTATAGTGAGGTGACAAAGGTTATGGGACAGCGATTCGCATGTATACAGATGGCAGTAGCATCGCATCCACAAGGTTTAAAATGGTAGTGTAGTGGTGAAGCTGTCATCTGCAGTCAGGCGATACATGTAAAAAGGTTTCCGAGATGATTATCCATCCCCCGCTGCACGACGAGAATTAACAGGCTTTCATTGTTCGATGGTAGTTGGAGCTAGACGCATAGGACGTTCCATTTCGGAAATCATTAGGTAGTTCAGTAATACGAGATGTACAATGTCTAGAATGTGCTGAGAGTACAAAATATCAGGAATTACGTCTCACTACAGACAACGCAGTGGACGACGTTCACTTAAGGACCGAGAGTAGCGAAGTTTGCGTGGTGTTGTCAGTTCTAACAGACAACACTACGTGAAATAGCGTCAGAAGACTGTATCCTTTAAGACATTGCAGCGAAATTTGGCGTAAGTGGGCAGTGGCAGCAGTCTACCGACGCGAGTTCCTTTGCTAACAGCACGACATCGCCTACAGAGCCTCTCCTGGCCTCGCGACAATATGGGTTGGACTCTAGACTACTGGAAAACCGTGACTTGGTCAGATAAGTCCAGATTTCAGTTGGTAAGAGCTAATGGTAGTGTTAGAATGTGGCGCAGACCCCACGAAGCGCTGGTCCCAAGTTGACAACTAGGCACTGTGCAAACTGGTGGTGGCTGCATAATAGTAAGGGCTGTTTTCACTGCAAATGGCTGAGTACTTATACGATGAAGACTACGTTCATCTATGGTTTATGGCACACATTGTGAACACCTCCCAAGTCTCAAGTGAAGAAGACCTTACACCCTTCTGCTAGCGTACTGCAGTGTTGGCTGTTGCTATATCGAGCCGAGCCGGCTCTGTTTCGCAACAACTGTCGGCTGAGTTTTGCTTAGCAACACATAACTCTATCCTGCCTGCAGCCGGCTCTGTTGCAACTCACATTCTGATGTTAAAACGGTCGATACGCTGCATTTCCCTCCTTTTTCTCAATACCCAGTCCCTCGGGTCGACCAAACTACATTATACTTTACACTACTGTTCTTGGCGACTGGTCCTTCTGGCCCTGTTTTCCATATGACCCCTTGCCCTGCTCCTTAACTCAGACTCCATGGAACTTATTTCATTACTAGGCTTCTCGCACAATGACTTCTAACTCTCTCTTCCAAACTTACACGCTAAAATAAGTCTCTTATCCTTAATACTACCCCATCCCTTTTGCATTCATCATCTTTCTGCTGCTTTTACGCTCGGGATATCAAATCCATTACACTGGAGTGGTTTGTTATTAAATCGAACAGCTTGTGAGATAATGAGTCCCGCGTCCCGCCTGCGAGCTGCGTTTTGAGGGATAACTCATCTGACCATTTCACAACCCCGTTTGTAGTGGCACTGGGAGTATACCCGTGGTCTAGGGGTAGCGCCTTTGATTCATAATTGAAATGTCTTCGGTCCCGGGTTTGATCCCCGCCACTGCTGAAATTTTGATAAATAATCAGCTTTGGCGGCCGAAGATTTCGGCATAAGAAGTAAGCCTCATTCTACCAACGCCCTTGTCAAAGAGGGCGGAGGACCGGATAGAGGTTCAGGGCACTCTCTTGTCCTAGGGGTGGGAAATTGCCCCTAAAGGTGGAAGAACCAGCAATGATCAACGACATGAGGATGCAGAAGGCAATGGAAACCACTGCATTAAAGACACGTAACGTGTATCCACAGGACATGTGGCCTGTAATTGAAGAAGTGTCATGATGATCTCTCCATTGGCAAAAGATTCCGGAATAGTCCCCCATTCGGATCTCCGGGAGGGGACTGCCAAGGGGGAGGTTACCATGAGAAAAAGATTGAATAATCAACGAAAGGATAACGTTTTACGAGTCGGGGCGTGGAATGTCAGAAGCTTGAACGTGGTAGGGAAACTAGAAAATCTGAAAAGGGATATGCAAAGGCTCAATCTAGATATAGTAGGGGTCAGTGAAGTGAAGTGGAAGGAAGACAAGGACTTCTGGTCAGATGAGTATCGGGTAATATCAACAGCAGCAGACAATGGTATAACAGGTGTAGGATTCGTTATGAATAGGGAGGTAGGGCAGAGGGTGTGTTACTGTGAACAGTTCAGTGATCGGGATGTTCTAATCAGAATCGACAGCAGACCAACACCGACAACGATAGTTCAGGTATACATGCCGACTTCGCAAGCTAAAGATGAACTGATAGAGAAAGTGTATGTGGATATTGGAAGGGTAATGCAGTATGTTAAGAGGGACGAAAGTCTAATAGTCATGGGCGACTGGAATGCAGTTGTAGGGGAAGGAGTAGAAGAAATGGTTACAGGAGAATATGGGCTTTGGACAAGGAATGAAAGAGGAGCAAGACTAATTGAGATCTGTAACAAGTTCCAGCTAGTAATAGCGAATACCCTGTTCATGAATCACAAGAGGAGGAGGTATACTTGGAAAAGGCCGGGAGATACGGGAAGATTTCAATTAGATTACATCATGGTCAGACAGAGATTTCGAAATCAGGGACTGGATTGTAAGGCGGACCCAGGAGCAGATATAGACTCAGATCACAATATAGTAGTGATGAAGAGTAGGCTGAAGTTCAAGACATTAGTCAGGAAGAATCAATACGCAAAGAAGTGGGATACGGAAGTACTAAGGAATGACGAGATACGTATGAAGTTCTCTAACGCTATAGATACAGCAATAAAGAATAGCGCAGTAGGCAGTACAGTTGAAGAGGAGTGGACGTCTCCAAAAAGGGCCATCATAGAAATTGGGAAGGAAAACATAGGTACAAAGAAGGTAGCTGCGAAGAAACCATGGGTAACAGAAGAAATACTTCAGTTGATTGATGAAAGGAGGCAGTACAAACATGTTCCGGGAAAATCAGGAATACAGAAATACAAGTCGCTGAGGAATGAAATAAATAGGAAGTGCAGGGAAGCTAAGACGAAATGGCTGCAGAAAAAATGTGAAGACATCGAAAAAGATATGATTGTCGGAAGGACAGACTCAGCATACAGGAAAGTCAAAACAATCTTTGGTGACATTAAAAGCAACGGTGGTAACATTAAGAGTGCAACAGGAATTCCACTGTTAAATGCAGAGGAGGGAGCAGATAGGTGGAAAGAATACATTGAAAGCCTCTATGAGCGTGAGGATTTGTCTGATGTGATAGAAGAAGATACAGGAGTCGATTTAGAAGAGATAGGGGATCCAGTATTAGAATCGGAATTTAAAAGACCCTTGGATGACTTACGGTCAAATAAGGCGGAACGGATATAAAGCATTCCATCAGAATTTCTAAAATCATTGGGGGAAGTGGCAACAAAACGACTATTCACGTTGGTGTGTAGAATATATGAGTCTGGCGACATACAATCTGACTTTCGGAAAAGCATCATCCACGCAATTCCGAAGACAGCAAGAGCTGACAAGAGCGACAATTATCGCACAATCAGCTTAACAGCTCATGCATCGAAGCTGCTTACAAGAGTAATATACAGAAGAATGGAGAAGAAAATTGAGAATGCGTTAGGTGACGATCAGTTTGGCTTTAGTAAAAGTAAAGGGACGAGAGAGGCAACTCTGACGTTACGGCTAATAATGGAAGCAAGGCTAAAGAAAAATCAAGACACTTTCATAGGATTTGTCAGCCTGGAAAAAGCGTTCGACAATATAAAATGGTGCAAGCTGTTCGAGATTCTGAAAAAAGTAGGGGTAAGCTATAGGGAGAGACGGGTCATATACAGTATGTACAACAACCAAGAGGAAATAATAAGAGTGTACGATCATGAACGAAGTGCTCGTATTAAGAAGGGTGTAAGACAAGGCTGTAGCCTTTCGCCCCTACTCTTTAATCTGTACATCGAGGAAGCAATGACGGAAATAAAAGAAAGGTTCAGGAATGGAATTAAAATACAAGGTGAAAGGATATCAATGATAAGATTCGCTGATGACATTGCTATCCTGAGTGAAAGTGAAGAAGAATTAAATGATCTGCTGAACGGAATGAACAGTCTAATGAGTACACAATATGGTTTGAGAGTAAATCGGAGAAAGACGAAGGTAATGAGAAGTAGTAGAAATGAGAACAGCGAGAAACTTAACATCAGGATTGATGATCACGAAGTCAATGAAGTTAAAGAATTCAGCTACCTAGGCAGTAAAATAACCAATGACGGACGCTATGGCAAAACAGGCATTTCTGGCCAAGAGAAGTCTACTAATATCAAATACCGGCCTTAATTTGAGGAAGATATTTCTGAGGATGTACGTCTGGAGTACAGCATTGTATGGTAGTGAAACATGGACTGTAGGAAAACCGGAACAGTTGAGAATCGAAGCAATTGAGATGTGGTGCTATAGACGAATGTTGAAAATTAGGTGGACTGATAAGGTAAGGAATGAGGAGGTTCTACGCAGAATCGGAGAGGAAAGGAATATGTGGAAAACACTGATAAGGAGAAGGGACAGGATGATAGGACATCTGCTAAGACATGAGGGAAGGAGTTCGATGGTACTAGAGGGAGCTGTAGAGGGCAAAAACTGTAGAGGAAGACAGAGATCGGAATACGTCATGCAAATAATTGAGGACGTAAATTGCAAATGCTACTCTGAGATGAAGAGGTTAGCACAGGAAAGGAATTCGTGGCGGACCGCATCAAACCAGTCAGTAGACTGATGACCAAAAAACAAAATGGGAGCCCATGGCTATGTCTGAGTTCAGACTTGTGCTTCACCTTCTACATACCAAAACAAGGAAAAGCGCCGCCTTAGTAGTTTTACATGCTACAATAAGTTTTCCAGGGGGACGTCCCTCCTGCTAGTTCAGAAGCGTGTTTATACACAGCATTAATTCCGGCACTAGGATTTCATCTAAGCACGTTAGATCTGCGATAGGTAGCCCTTCCATGGGCTTCCCTGGCCAATACAAACGAGGCTGCGAAATGTTCAGGTCAGTTAACCTTGGAAACGCAGCACGCAGGTGGAACGTGGGCCCCGTTATCTCAAAAGTTGTTCAATTTAATAACAAACCACTCTAGTCTAATTGTAGCTTCTTTGCTGAGGTAATCTTCCACTGCCAGCAACTAATAACCACTACTACCACCGCATCAAAGGTAAAGTACAACCAATGTCCTGTGACCTGCTAAAACTAAAACCCCTGCTCGATCACTTCTTTATCGCATTTTCTTACCTCCTTTTCTCTCATTAGCAATTCCGCTGCTAGGAATGCTGCCCCTCTCTAATTATCATATTCGGACGGACTGTGCTTTTCCCTTCAGCAGCATTTTTGATACTTCGCTTTCTACGTTTCTACATATCTTCCCAAGCCTTTTGCAGTTAATAATAGTCGCTGTATTCTTAATCATATAAATTTCCTCAATATCCCCTACTTAACAAGATAAGCATGAATTATGTAGTTCTCATAACGTACTTGTTTACGTGCTATTGATACAGAAATGCTAACTAAAACTATCGCTGCCTCAGTTTTCACACTGACTGTGGCTACTTGAAATAAAGAGGTAAGTTTTTGTGTTCGGACTCTAAGACCATCCCCAAATCCGGTGGTTCTTCCTTTCGTTAATTCCGTAGACACTCTTAATATTGGTCTGCCGACATCAGGTTTTCATCTAGCTCACATCTTGCAGCGTGCTGCATAGCCTCCTGTAGTTCTTTTACTTTCCCTCGTGCTTCTCCGGACTGCTACAATTTTGTCAATACTACTTCTCTGTGTCGCACTTCTACTTCGGTTTGTAGTTCCTGGTATTCTGATTAACTATCTCTTCTGTGCCTCCAGCATTTCACATTCCATTTTCAGTCAGTTGTCGTAGTAGTCGCGTGGCATTCACACGTTCTTCTCTAAACCTGCAGTCTGTGTAGTGTGTCAGTCATTCACGGGCTTTGCTCCCTTTTGCACAATGCGTAAACTATTTTACGATGTCGTTCTTTCTTATTAGCAGTCCCAAATATTGTTTTCATAAACCGATCCATCCCCTTTTCCTTTACGTATGTGTAATAACTGCCGGTCCCTGGGTCATCTGACTGCTCTGTTTCTCGTGTGCTTCAGGTTCTCTCTCACATTTCTTTTGAATATCCCGAGCCTTTCCTTTCCATGAGGAAATATGTCGAATGCGTCTTCCAATCTTCTCACCTCGTTACGCATCTACCATGTGCTAAGTACCGCCAGCCTCACCTAGCGATTACTAAGTCCTCCTGCTTGGTGAACAGCTCTCCCCGTTCTAGGTGCTGAGTCCGTAACGCTACCACCCCGATGAAGACCAGTAGTCTCCCTATGAACCGCATCATATTCTCTTCTCTGCACGTCACCTATGGGCTGATATTACTATCATTTACCTCACTATGGGCTGATATACCTATCATATTCCTCACCCCTAAAGTTATTGCTGCTCCGCAGTTGCTTATATTAACTGCATTAAATCCATACCAAACCTAAAACAAGCTAAACAACTATCTCCTACGCCTTAACCCACACGGCTTCCTCGTAACAGTTTCAGTCCCAACCTCTTGTTTATCTCCAGATACCTTTCTCCTCAATCTCCCTTTTCAGTCTGCACCTCCTATCCCTGAAATAACTTCCGGACGCCCTTGAAAATCTTTCTGCCTCTCTATGTACACAATTGTCGTTCTCGTGGGCAACAGGATCTTGACATTTAATGGCAGCATAATCTCTACCACGTATTATCCAGGCATCTTCCCGATTGTCCTTTGCAGTCCTTCAGTTCTTCCATTGGCTTGTGGATGAAGAAGACTCATCCTTAACTTCTTCACATTCAATAACTTACACAAGTCCTTGAACAGATATGACATGATGATCTTTCCCTGGTCTGTTACTATTGTTTCAGGCACTCCAAACTTCAGTATTCAAATATTCACAAGTGCTTGTGCCACTGTCGCTGACTGCTGGTTCGGAACCGCGACCGTTTCTACTTTTCTTGATAAATTATCTGTGACTGTGAGTGCCTACTGATTCCCTGCAGAGTTTTATTGAATGGACCTGAGACATTAATGCTCATAAATATGAATTTTGCTAAGCTTCAGGTAATGTCTAAAATGGTGCTCTTGTGCAACACAAATCTGCCCTGGGAGCTGATTGTATGTAATTCCGCACATACTGGTTTACGTTTGTCTGTCTATTCTTCCACAAATATTTTTCCACTGGTAGATCTACAACCTCCATCGCCTCCTAACATACGATCATGAGCTTCTTGCAGCACTCTATTCCTTAGTTTCGATTGTACCACTACCCGGGAACCCAACTTGGTTGCTCTGCATAGCCACCTATACCGTATAAAAAAAAGTGTGACTGCTTAAAATGCTACTTACATTCGTTATCTGCTCGCTATTCAGTTTGCCATTCCTTATGCTCAGAACCCCCAGTACGTAATACTCAAATTTTTCCACTTAACCGCCGCCCGAGGTGGCCGTGCGGTTCTAGGCGCTGCAGTCTGGAACCGCGAGACCGCTACGGTCGCAGGTTCGAATCCTGCCTCGGGCATGGATGTGTGTGATGTCCTTAGGTTAGTTAGATTTAACTAGTTTTAAGTTCTAGGGGACTAATGACCTCAGAAGTTGAGTCCCATAGTGCTCAGAGCCATTTGAACCATTTCCACTTAACCGATCCGCTTTTCAGTGCTTCTTCCTTGGTTTACGTCTGACTTCGAAATCGAATTCACTTAGTCTTTCTGCCCACCGCATCAACCTGCTAGAAGGAACCTTTAACCCCAGGAACTATTTTAATGCCGCATGAGGTGTTATTAATCTAAACTCTTTACCGCACAGAACATTTTAAATATGTGATCCCTCAAGTAAGGCTTAGCATATCTTTTCTCCTTTATGTAATAACATTATTCTGCTCAATTTAGTTGTCCTAATGCGTAACTCAAAATCAAGAGCATCGTTTGTCACGCGATGAAACAAACTCTATATTAAAATCCGGAAATACCACTGTCGTACTCGAAGTTAAAGCTTCTTTTACCTCCCCTAAAGCATGTTTGCACTCTTTTGACCACAATAATTTAATATTCTTTCTTAAAAACTCTTCAACGGTCTGACAATATCCGCAAATCCTTTTACGAACCGGCAGCCATAGTTCACGACTCCTAAAGACAACAGCAGCTCCTTTGCAGATGCTGATACAAGAACTTAGAGTACTGCTCCAATTAATGTAGGGTTTGTCCTAACCACAACTTTACTTACGTTATGACCTACGTATGCTACCTCTTTCATCAGAAAATTACGCTATTCTTTACTCAGTGCTAACTTCGTTGCTTTTAACCTTAACAATACTTCCCTTAAGCGCTTTATATGCCGTTTCATATCGCTACCAAAGAGGATTATGTCATCGAGGTGCACTAAACTGTGCCGTGGTTTTAACCGTCTGAGTACTACGTCCAACAATGTCTGAAACTTTGCATATGCATTTTTCTCAGAATGGCATTCTTCTGAATTGTTAGTGTCTACAGGGTGCCAAAAACGCTGTTTTGTGTCGATCCTGCGGTGCAGCCTGTATCTGGTGACAACCACTCTTCAAATCCATTGCTGAAAAATATTTGCGTTGCCCTAAATGATCGAAGTTTACTGTGATATTAAATTTTGCAAAGAGTAGGCAACCGTTATGGGTTTCACGTTTAGATGTGTTATCACAACAGAATCTATATTTTCGTGTCCCATCCATTAAAGTTTTGGCACAACAACTATTCCTGCTGGGCTGGTGCGTTGCTGGCGCCAGTTTCCATCGATTGTCTTTCCACGGTTGAGTCGACTTCGATGCTTATTTGTCTTCTTCACATCTTTGGCGGCGGGATATTTCAACTGCAGGGCGCGCGCTCTGCTGGTTGCTGGTGTGCGGGCATCCGCGGTGTGAGGTGAAGTGACGTGGGATTGTGGTTGTGTGCAGCACGGTCAGAGGCCGAGTCGGCACGATGAAGGAGCGTGGCCAGCCGCTATTGCGAGTTTAACCCTCCCGTTACCAAGCTTTTTCATACCTCTGTTTTACCAAGCGGTGTATTTGGACTACCCAAAAAGTTTGTATTTTATTGTAATATTTGTTCTCAGATCTCGTTATTTCCATTGAATGAGCTTATTTAGTATTGGAAAACAGCTTTTCAGGTTTATACAAGTATTTAATCAGATCACAGATTCAAAGCACAATTTTTTTTTATATCTTTCACTAAATTCAGTACGCAACGAACAGAAAATTAATAATCTATTTACCTCAACACTCACTGCAGTAAAACAGGTTTTCAGCAAAGTAAATTTTTGCACTGCATGCACTTCACAGTAACAGTTCGTTCTCTGTGTACATCACAAAGAGGTTTCTTGCACGTTACACAACACAATCTAGTTTTCCGATCTTCGTTTCTCATGCAATCTTGACATTGTTGTGGCGTTGGTAACTTGGAGCACTGGGTCTGGATCACTGCTGTAGGAACTGCAATACCACAAGCTTTCAGTGCATCTTGTACACCTTTATGAAGGCCTTTGAAACTTTTAGCTCTTTGTTCCATGTTGCCTTTGCTGAGTCCAAATGCCATTTCAGTCGTGAAGAGTTTACGTCGGCTTCTGTTATTCTTCTACCATTCAGGAAATCTTTGAGTGTACAGAATATATGCATTCAGTGCTGCAATATCTATCATTTCCATGAAGATTCTTAGTGGCCACCGTCTCGTTCCTCTAATACAACTGTATTCTCTTGTCATTTTGTCCCCATTGTCTATAGCACCTTTGGTTTTGTTGTAGTGCAGTTCATCAGTTCAGGTTTGTGTTCACTTTCTTCACCACTCACTTGTCTCTCATTGTGCTGAGTGGAGAGTAGTATTACTGCCTTTCCCTTCTTTTGAACATAGGCAACTAGGATCAAGTCATTTATTAAACCAAACATTGAAGAGTGAACTTCTCTCTTTCTGTTTGGCAGGAATTCCTTCGGAATCTGTTTCTTATTGGAACGCAAGGTACCAACCAATGTCGTGTTTCGTTTTAGTAGTTCAGCAGGCAATGGAAAACTGGTGAAAAAATTATCAGTTGTTACACCATGGCCGTTATTCACAAATGGTTCCATCAGATCCAAAACACCTCTCTGTCCTTGATTCACTTCCCGAGTATTGTCGACCATTCCTGTGTAAATTTGGATCCGTCATATGTAAGATGTCTTCACATCAGCACAAACCCAAATTTTAATGCCATACTTGCCAGGCTTGCTTTTCATATAAACCCTAAAAGGGCTGTTTCCTCGGTACGTTGCTAATCGTACATCAATAGTCACGTATTAATAATGATTGAAGTTCTTGCACAAGTTAGATTGAAATTTGTTGGACACTACCTTGATGGCTTGTAGCTTGTCCTTGCTTTCTTCAATTCACTATGCTCTTGTGTCTCTGTTGTCAAATCGCAAGGATTTCAGTATAGACAAAAACCGTTTTCTTGATATGGCAGCAGAAAAGAATGGTTGCCGAAAGAATGAGTTCGACCAGCTTTTATCAGAATTCCTAATACAGCGTACACTTCAGTTGCATTTATATCTCTCCATGCCTTTTTGTTCGAAGAATGAGCTGCATTCCACAAAGAAATTACTCGCTTTCCCTGTTTCTTTCTACTACAGTGATGCACACGACTTCCGGTGAGATAAGTAATAAAAATGACTCTGTTAGTGTTTTGATTGTTTTTACATCATTCACTGGGCCAGGTGTTACGTTCAAAATGTTGCGACGTCAACGCCGTCCATCTTTTGGTGGTTCACTAGAAAATTGTAGTCCACTTCTAGAAACAAACAAATCTCCAGTGTCTTCGTCTTCTTCTTCTTCTTCTTCTTCTTCTTCTACTTCTTCACGTGAATGTGTAGTGTCTTCTGATATTTCATCGTCAGCTTCATCTGATGCTATAATATGGTCTTTGTCAAAAGGTTCCATATCTTCATTCACTTCATTATCAATGTCTCATTCATTTTCATCGTCACTGACATCGGAATTGTAAAGAATTTCCATGATCTCTTTGCTAGAAAGTCCTTTGGACATCCTTACTTGCAAATGAAATACTGACCCGTGTAATGTCAGCTGAACAGTGAAGGTCAAATTCAACTCAACAATAGTAACCAGCAACAATAACAAACATTGGATCTATTGCAAAACTCCACAAATAAGATGAATGACATATATATTTCCCAAAACTTTCTTTTTCTACAAATAAGAAAGTAAGACGTTTCATACCAAGCGAGGTAATCTCACAATCCCACCAATAAATGACTTGAATAACAATGATAAAACCAAAAAAATTAGGCAGTCGTGAGTTTGAATTCAACGTCAATCATTTTAGTACAAAGTCATGAAACCACAGGCATGTGGCCCTTCAGATAACATTATTATACGGAAAAAATCAATTTGGGGTACTCAGAACACCCCGCATGGTAATGCGAGGGTTAACAGTTACAATGCAAATCTTCGGACCATGGTGCTTGGGATTTCCTGGAGGACAAGTACCGTAGAGTTGGTTAGAAGTTAAACAGACCGAATTAATTGGAGTCGTCGAGTTGATTCGGTGGGTGGTGTTCAAGTTTGCTAAATATTTCAGTGAACTAAAAACCATTTGGAATTATTCCAGTTGCTTATCACTGAATTTGGTGTCGTCAGTTGATACCTTGACGGCAGTTAAGGAAGTGTAACGACGCCCACCAAACAGACTCGAAGTATGTCTAAACACGTAGCTACAAGTATAACTAACTAGTGCGCTAGTCTGTGTTTGGCGTTCGAAGTTATGCAGAAATATTTTTCCCATTCTACCTGTTATGTCATTATTTTAGTATGGCCTTTAAATATGCGCCGAAATTATTCTTGCTACTCTAACTTTTATGCCATTATTTTAGTGATGATTTTAAAGGATTGGCTAACCACATTTTAAGAGCCACGACTACCCGATTAAGTCATAGAGGTTAATTCTGTTGGTTTCATTTGTGGAATGGAAAGTGCAGAGTTGAATACCTTTTTATTTTATTTCCTGTCCCACGCATTTCTTGTATCGTTTAAAATCTTTTGGTGTGCTCGTGTCCATCACTAATTCTCATGTAGAGTGGAACCGACCCCTGTTAAGTTTTTCTTGGGAATATCTTCTTCGTTGTAATCACGTAATGAAATCATACGAACCTGGTATATGCAAGTAGTATTGTTCTAATAAATCAGAAGTTGGCCGAGTAAATTTTAAAAACTTTGTGTCTTGTTCAACTCAGAACTTTTATGTGAGTTATTCATGTTAGACATATTTTATGAATCAGGATTTTATGAGCACTGCTTTAGTTAATGAAACGTTGGCCGAGTAAACCTTAAAAATATGGGTGCTTGTTGAACTGAGAACTTTTATATGAGCTGCTTAATCAGTCATATTTTACGAAGGATTCTTTTATGAATATTGTCTTTAAATTATGAAAAGATGGCCAAGGAAGTCTTAAAACGTTACAGTCTGTTGAACTCCGAACTTGCGTATGATGCAAAGATAGATAAAATGGTATCCATGTAAGTGATGAAGTAGGTGTGATTTATTTGTCAGTCATATTGAATTAATTATGGGTCCATTGACATGGTTTAATTTAATGTAAGTGGTGGAAACAAAAGGATACGTGGAAGATATCTTAAAAGATTTTTGTGTTCTATAGGACAAGCTTTGTTGTAGTAATTGTTACTGTGAATGTATTACAAGCAATGTGTTTGTAATAAAGAAGTGTGTGGCAACTACAACTGATTGCGATGGTGATTTCGGTGTGTCCTTAGGGACAACACTTCACCTGCCCCCCATGCGCTATTACTTTTTTCAATTATTCGACCTTTCAGCTGTTCATCGATAATATAGTCCAAAATTGGCTGTAAGTATTTAAGTATTCTGTATGGTTAGCGGCAGACTGGTGATTCATTTCCCATTCTTATGCGGTGCTGTATAACGTGCGTAGTTGGTAACGGTCCGTCTGAAAAAAATAAGTCTTTGAATGCCGAAAGTAAATCATCCATTCGCTCCCTAGGTGCTTCAGTTTTCCTCGTATTGCAATTTTAATGGAGTCCGGCGATTGTCCGTGCCTGACAGCCCTGGGTCCCATTCTTCTTTCTCCAGGATATCCATATTATTTATTACTGTTAATACGCTACGTAGTCAACACTGGCCTTATGCCGTTTGCCTGAAACCAAACTGACAAAAAAGTGTCTGTATTTCATCGTGAATCCTCATGTTTACCCCTAATATGCTGCCCATAGGGCAGTTTTGTGAAACAATTCCTGGCCTTTAATTTATCAAAGAAAATGTAAAACTAAATGGTACATTCTGAACTGTGCTCAACAGACTGTTACAGGAAACCAGTGATCGCTTTCTTGCTCAGTCTTCTTCTCCTGCTTACTTTCCCCGACGGCATTGTTATTTGTCTTCACATGTGGCTGTGTTGTTGAAATTTGGTTATCCGATGCCCTTCCTAAGGCCACTGCTCCCCAGATGAGATCTTTGTATCCCATTCGTCTTCGTCTGGTGTAGATATCACGTTCTTGTGTGATAACGATTTCTAAGTGATTATGTGGTGTGTATCTGACGAACTACGTGGGCGTCGCTTTAGAGATCGGAAAACCGACCGGTTAAAACTGATACCGTTATTTTAGTTGTGAATATCCGGTATTCTTCAGTATTCTTTTGGTCTTTGTCATAACCGGTGTTTCGCATTCTTTATTAATAAGAGGGTAAATAAACCGTGCTGAAACTTTTGGTTATTAAGATAACTCTTTTATTTTAAGTGATCAGTATCTTTCATTCGTAAAATTTCCAATGTTTTGAAATACTGTTTTATTGTAGAAAATGAGAAAACCGACCAGTGCTATCTTAACAAAAGTGCAGATGGAAACATATAACAAATACATGTACAATATTGTTAAGGCATTCATGGTCGACGTTTGTTAGATGATTTTGTTGACGTTCCGTCAGTACGAATGGGTGTCATTGTCAAAGTTTCATCTTCCATTGCTGGTGATGGACTGAAGGCGAGCTCGCGACCGGAGATTGTACGTGCATAGCGAGAAAACGTCCAAGGTCTTTTCCGTGATCATTTCCGGCACGGTTCCCCTCTCGCTACTTGCAACGGTTGTTCACTGCAGCAAGGGAGTCCAGGATAAGTTGACCTTGAAACTTTCTCCTTTCTTGTTGTAACCATTCTCATGTTTGTGTATTTATATACCTTCTATGAACGAACGGGTGTGATAGCTCTCCGCTACAGCCAGAACTTCCGTGACTTCGAATTTTATAACATGGTCGGACTCACACAGCGCATGCTTTGCCACGACCGATTTTTCCTCCTGCCACAACCTGCGATGTTGCTTATGTTCTGTGATACTGATGTTAATTCATCGCCCAACCATTCCATCATAGCCTTTTCTCCTTGTACGTGGTATGTGGTGTATTTCCAACACTGCAAGTGGGTCCCTTTCCTCCTTTGCTGATCTGTGACACTCTTTGACTTTCTTTTTCGGTTTATGAATAGTCTCTTGGCCTTGTTTGCGGAATATACGGCCAATTCTGTCCGTCACTCTGGGAATGTACGGCAGAAAGGTCGTACCCGACTTTTGTTTTCCCGATGTTTCACTTCGTCGAGTGTTTGACTCTGTTACACCTCTTTTATAACTGGTGGAGTAACCACTGCACCTCAGAATGTTTTCCAGGAATTAAATTTCGCACCTGACGTGCTGCGGGTCACATATTCGTCTTGCTCGCGTTAAGAGCTTATTAATCATACCTCCTTCATGGCTCTGGTGGTGATTTGACAGACTGTGCAGGTATCGGTCCGTGTGTGTCACGTTTAGAAACAAGCTGCGTGCCAGGTTTTTACCATGTCTTGTGACCAGCACATTTAGAATGGATACCTTGTCCTTTTCTACTTCCATGGAAAATTTTATTTTGGCACCTTGTAAATGTAATATGTGCTACTGATACGTCATGATAACTTCGTTGCTGGGAACCATGATGAGGAACAGCTAGGAGACTTACTAAGACACCTGAACAAGCTCCACCCAAACTTTTCATTATATCTGACGTGTATTAGAACTAATTTTATCGTATATATTTATTTTGAGATAGAATACCAAAATTCTTAGTATCTTTATCACTGAAAGTTTCTGGATACAATCATAAGCTTTGTAGAAGTCTGCAACGATTATGACCTGTTACTCTCTTTCTTTTGTAGTAAGCCATTTATAATTTCAGAGTGATTGTCTGTTCTGGGGAACTTCTCCAGGGCCTAATCCCTGGATGGTATCTGCTAATTCCTGTTTGTTCAAGATGATCTTTACACGATTGTACAGAATTCGTGAGATGAATTTATATGTAGGTCCTAAAAGAAAACTGGTACGTAGATGTATGGATTTGGTTTGTCTCCCATTTTGTGTAATGGACAGATTATAATTCTAATCGAATATTGTTTTAGTTCTTCATTGTTCCAGTTTTTCACTGAACATTGGCGTAATGATATCTTCACTGGTTCTGTTGCATACGTCGATTGTTCCACAATTCTTTGATCTTCTCCACTTGCTTTCTAGTTTTCGAGCTCTTAAAAGCTTTGTAGACTTTATGGAATCTGAGTGGGTTTGTATTTTCTCTTGGTGTTTTGATATGGGTATCTGTGTCTATTTGAAGTATGTCTTGGGGATCTGCGCAGTTTATTAATTTTTTAAGCGTTCCTGCTAAAATTTCTGTATACTTTCTGTTATGTCGGCCATCTCATTAATTTATCCTTGAACATTAATGTCGCAGGATCATATCTTTGCAGCTGAGTGCAAAAGATTTTGTAGTAATCCCTTGATTTTGTTTCCTCGCTATTTGTTTGTACCATTACAAGTACATCTTTTTCGTACTGGTATTTAGCCCTTATTATTTTTTGGGCTTTCTTTCTTTGTTTTGCAAGTTACAAGTGCGATTCCTCTGCTTTACGATTCTGATACCTCAACTGGGTTTAGTATCTGTCTACCATTGTTTTCTCACACTCATCTTCAAATCGTTGGTGTTTATTCCTTGTATTTATTGCCGGCCGAAGTGGCCGTGCGGTTAAAAAGGCGCTGCAGTCTAGAACCGCAAGACCGCTACGGTCGCAGGTTCGAATCCTGCCTCGGGCATGGATGTTTGTGATGTCCTTAGGTTAGTTAGGTTTAACTAGTTCTAAGTTCTAGGGGACCAATGACCTCAGAAGTTGAGTCCCATAGTGCTCAGAGCCATTTCACTTGTATTTATTGGTGCCACATGTTCAGCTATTTGTTTCAGTTGGGAAACCCATAATCTGTTGTTTTCATGTTCCTTGTTTCTTCTTGTATTACTTGTTATTTATAAACTTATGAGAGTCGTGGGTTCTCTTCACTTTTGGGTAGGATTTTTTCTTTGTCAATGGGGGAACTTAATTTTTATTTTTAAAATGTAATGATTTGATCCAGTATATTTCTGTCTCTAAGTTTTCACAACGGAGATTCACCTGGGGCGATTTTTGTCGGTACGGAGATGATCAAGTTGTCATTCTCCTTTTCTCAAGTCTGTATGTATACGGATTTTGAGCGTATTTCGTCTTCTCTTGAAGTATGTACACGTTGTCATCATATCAGGACTTCTTCATAATCCGACAATTTTCATGCCATTCCTGTTTATTGTTCTTTGTGTTATGTTTGTATATCTCTTTCCCCTCCCTAATTGGTCATTAAAATCTCCAACCAAACATTTGGTGTGATTTTTATTTATATTAGTGTCGCATGATTTAAAAGCTCCCAAATCCATCCAGATCATCTCTGTGTCATTTCTTATTATTTTCATCATTAGTTTGTGTGTGAGCATTTATTATTCCGTGTATTTTATTTGCAGTTTTCATAGCGATGATAGACTGAAAGAGTGTGATTTAAGTTCTGTTATAGTTTCAATTATTTGAGGCCGACCCAGAATCTTGTTCGGAATTGTGGACGTTCCTTTATCACCATTTTTCCTGATATATCCTTGTAAATTGTATAGCCTTGTGATTCAGTCGGTTCCTGATCAATATCTCTCATTTCTTGAGGTCCAGTTATTGGAATACATTTAGCGATTCATTTCGTCTGTCAGATGTTTGGTTTCTCTGGTTGTATGACGGAATTTACGTTTTGTGTAGCCATGTGGTTTATCTGCTATATCTCGAGTCTAAATTTTCAACATCTGTCAGTCTTGGGTATTTCCGACAGTTCATCCCATCTAAGTTATCTTTGCAGTGTCTGCCCATCGTATCCGAGTGCAATATTCCTTGCCAATTGACAGGCAGTGGATTTTCCTTAAAATATTTCCTTCCATTTTTAATTCTCAAAGGTATTTACCCTTGTTGAAACCAGTTCTGTACGACTGTTAACAGTGGAGTTTGTTGCCTCTACGTTTATTATAGGTAAGAACAGGAATAACAAATAGAAAACCTTTTATTTCAGTAACCGTTTATTTTCACTGCTTTTAACAGTCGGGTTAAGCTGACGTTGAAGAAAACCCATACAAACGTAAAACGATTGTTTCAGTGATAAACGCAATCTTCGTGTGGGAGACCTCCAGGGTTGACAATTCGCTAGTTGTTGTAGTTAAACAACGAAGTGGATATGATACAGGGCTTATTCGCCTCCTGTCTCCCGGAAGGGGCGCGTTAGTGGTCCCCACTATCCGTGTGGGTCTGTTCCTTGCGTAGAGGTCAGGGTGTGCGACCACTTCAGTGGCAGGTGAACTAGCAGTTGAGCTCCCAGCCCGAGGCTGCAGTGGGGCCTCGGCAGGTGCTGGACAATGACCCGTCATAGAAACATTTGTCGTTGAACAAGACGTTTGTTCCTTATCAGTTACATTGGTGGTGTCGCAGCTGGAGAGGCAGTCAACGGCCTCCGTGAGCTTGGCACCCACAGTCAGCAGAGCTTGCAGGCAGGAAACCAGGCCACCAGGAGGACGGCACTGGCATTGACGCCTGCCGACAAGGCGCTGCTCTCAGCACGGCAGCAGAAGCGCTGACTCAAGGCAAGAGCTGCTGTCAGCTACTGCAGCTGGGCAGGAATCACGCTGGAGTGGGCGGGTTCAAACTGTGGTCTCTAGTGTAGCAGGTGGAGTATTGGTATGTCCGCACTGGATGACTGTCAGTAAGAGCTTACAACCGTTCAGTGTGACGAACAGCGGCAGTGTTCCTACTCGGGCACTTGGCCGGTGGTGACTGAGCAGCTGGAACGTCTATCCTCAGACCCACGGCCCACCAGGAAGCCCGACGGCGCGAAGGCGCAAACTCGACAGTGTCATTACCAACTCAGACAATGGCCGGCAACTAAGGGTGGCAAGGTGTGGCGGGGACTGCTTGCAGATTCACCTCGGACTAAGAGCGGATGTGGGCGTCTTTTCGTGACTAGCAGTGGACGTGTGTTGGGTAATTCAGCATACTGAATACAACTTAGAGGAACTGAAACTGATAGTCTAATTTATGTGGGATATGTTCTACCCTCTTGCTGCAACATGATGAAACACAGTTCTACATCTGAACTGTGTATCACAGTGGCTAAACAAAATACACTTTTGAGAGAAAATATCTTCACAACCTGGTAACTGAAAACTGTCTATCCTGGACTATATCTTGAGAAGGAGGGAAGGAAGGGCGGCACTGTCTTACAAGACGAGGAACTAGCGGACAGTAACTAGTAACCATGGCGAAGCGGCGACTCGAGAGCGGATGTTGGAAGCGCAGTGGCGAATGTGACTCACGATGAGACAGCACCTCTATGTGGCGGGTGACGGGAGCGGCAGCGACCACGGTAGGAGGGGTTCATCGTGGAGACTTGAAACGGTTCTTGAGCTGTCGGTGTCTGGGACATGTGTGACCTTCTGTGGGCGCAAATCGGACCTATGTAACCGCTTACGGAAGAATACGGCGCGGTACAAAGTGAGCAGGTGACCACGTGGACGTAAAATGGTCCCCACGAATCGCAGCGCTGCGTCCCCGGACGCTGTAACAACTGCTAGCTGTACAGCCATATACGGTGGCGTGCATTTTCTATATAATAACAGCTTCGTAGGTGCAGCATGGATCATAATTGCATCGTCAACCAAACACGAAAGTGTGCTGGTCGAAACGTACAGGGGGCATCCCTGCTTACACCACAGTACATAAACGAGACGGGCTCTCACATTTTTCTCAAACAGCAACAGTCTTGGCCCCTAAGTCGTAACAGCCCAGAGCTGCTGGATGTAATTGTTGAAAAATCGTATCTTGCCCTTACTATCCCGTCGTGTCACATCCTACAGAAGCCCTGTCTGCAGTGATATGTGTCGCTACGCCGAATTTCAGATTACAAAATCTTCTGCGATGTCAGTGCGTCCAGTATGTCTTCTTGTGTGCTGGACACAAGTTTCTTGTGCCGTGGCACATAGTTACCGAACCCACTTTCCATACTCTCTGCTGCACAGCCAAGTGGTCGCCAGGCTGAAGCACGAAGCAATACTTGCTTTGAGGTATTTTCAAAATCTAGAGTCCCTGCTTCTGCCACAAGTGATACACAAACTCATACAGGCACTCAACGACTATTCTCCAGAAGTCAGATAACTTCAAGTGCATTGCGATGACAAATAATTACATTATTCTCGTTTAGTATTGATACGCAGCCGGTAGTCCGTAATACTCCAGTAATATTTTCTAATTAATATTTCACCCTTTTCCAAGGAACTCGATGAGATGACGCTGTATAACATCCACGTAATTTATAAAGCTACTACTCCTGAGGAGGTAAGTAATTCTCAAGTAATCTCGTCTGAGGGTAAATGCATAGTACGACAACAAACTTTGATAACAGTGACTGAATAGCACAGATACCTTCTTATATTTTCCTCGCATTCCACAATATGTGGCGATTGTTCAACCTACGAATGTAACTAGATGTTCGCTTTAAATTTACTGAAATTCATTACGCATTTCGTAGTGTGGGAGCTTTTGTTGGAGATATTACTGCTGTATAAAATCGAATAGTCGTTTCTGCAGATAATTGTACGTATATGTTTCTTTTCTTGTTCCGGTTTCGGGTCTCCCCTCTCTTTGATATTTTATTGTTGTCTGGCTGAAGCAGTGCCTCATCCGTACCTCCCCTAGCAATATCAACTTGCCGCAGAAGTTTATATTTCTCTCAAACTTTCATACTTTCCACGTTTTATGAGTGTGGTGTTCCATATAAGTTGCTCGATATTTTTGTAGCATTCTGTAGAAGAGTGAGGGATTCGCTGATGCTGTGGAGTCTCTCTTATCCGTGTTTGCATCACGCTGTTCAGATGCTTTGTGTATCATCTGCTGGTGTCATATATAGTTCGGCCTCATTTTTTTTTCCTTGCAACTGATGAGTACGCTAAATTCAAGACTGCAGGAGGGTCGGAAAGAAGGAAGGGGAGGCAAACCTATTTCACGAAAACATAAAATCATGAACATTTTTAAATATTGGGGGGGGTGGGGAGGTATGTATGAAGGGTGGGCGAAAAGGTGGGAGGTGGGAGTGGGGTGGGGCTGTGAGTGTGGATCCATGCTTACAGATTGTCCCACTGTCGCTCCATTTCATCTACCGGTTCTTCTGTCGTAGCGGGTATACCCTTGAGGTGGACTTACTTTTCTCACAGCATATTCAAAGGAATTGCATTGGGAAATGAATTGAATTCCAATGGCTCAATCTCAAAATTACTTCCACAGAAGTGGCATAACTTGTCAGTTTCATGGGTTTTATAACTAGTGTTAACAATTCTGCCCACAAACAATGAAGACACAGTGGTCAACAATGACTCTCTTCCGGTTACACTCCGAAACGACGTCATTTTAGACAGTGAATATATCAAAATGAATGCTTCATCATTGTAGTCAATCACTCTTGGAAGGTAAGCCAGTTTTGTTTCTGACGATTTTATCACGTACGACTTGGATATGTACAGCAACGACGACAGTATGGATAAAATTATGGAATCACCACGGACACAACACAGAGAAATGCCATACTTAATAAGGTGCAGCAAAACAGTTGGAATTTGATACAGCTTTCAGTAGTCTCAGAATGGATGAACAGAGATCCTGCATGCTTTACAAGGGAATCTTACTCCACTGCTCCTGCAAAACAGTGGCCAGTTAAGGTAACAATGATTGATGTAGAAAGCTACCACATACCCTTGTCTAAAAAGTAGACTACAGATGCTCAAAACACTGAGATATGTTAAGCGTTGTGACGAGAGAGATGCGAGAACTCAAACTCATCCTCATACAAACAGGTCTGGACGATGCAACCTGTGTGAACTGGCGTTTGGGATCAACCAATGCACTATAGGAGGGACATAATTTGCTAAAACGGTCACAAAATCCTTGATAGTTATGAGACCTCACACATCACTATATGGCTGCCGAAATTAATCTTGGACGTTAATTAAGCCAGATGTGGAAACACTGAGAAACAAGATTCTAGAAGAAATTTCTATCTTCCGTTGCACCGTAGTCCAGGTTTTATGGCTTCGGACCACGTTGTCCTCTTACAGACATTTGCATCACTGTTGAGTGGTTTTGGAATTCCAACCTCTCTGCAGTTCGCAGTTTGTAGAGCCCCCTTCGTGTTCTTTTGAAGCTGACGTGACCACGAGTGCTGTATTAAGATCTACTGTGACTTTCTTAGCTTTCGTCATCTTAGTTTTCATCACAGTCGTCTGCAGTGATCGTCTGTCACGACCACTCAACACACTCTTCTGACCACGTTGTGACTTAGCACATGATGTTTTATCGCTTTCCCTGCGTGCGATGTAAATCTTTCGTATGGTGCCTCTTGAAACAACAATCAACTCGACTACGATGTTTACGGAAGCACTTTGGGACTTAACATCTGAGGTCATCAGTCCCCTAGAACTACTTAAACCTAACTAATGACATTATACACATCCATACCCTAGGCAGGATTCGAACCTGCGACCATGGCAGTCGCGCAGTTCTAGACTGAAATTCCTAGAACCGCTCTGCCACACCGACCGGCTACTCACCGTAGAAACACCAACAATATTCACATGTCCGACCTCACTTAGCTCCGAAATAATGCAGTCACAACTACACAGAACTCTCTTCTGACCACGACTGATACTTGCAATGTATTCAGGACACTGCAAAGTGCCGTTGATTGTCAAATACAAAATCATAACCTGCACGCAACCGTACTCTGTTCAAGCATGCACTTCTCACAGTGTTTCCATATTTTTGTCGCACGCCTGTAGGTGTAAGGCTCAAGTACTTCTCAATTACAAATTAAAGCACTCGGTTCCTCTGCTTATCAATGCCAGTTAGTTCTCGCCAACGAGTGTTAGTGTACATGAATGCAGCGCAGCTGCGACTTACTTATGTGTAGCGTGGTAAGTAAGAATCTCAGTGTGGCTAAGCAGAGATGCTTGGACAACGTGGGTGGGTGATGCTGTAACGTTGGCGAGCTACGACTGGGAGGGGAACTGTCGATGAGACTTGCGGTTATACTGTACGGGCTCTGGCTCACAAGAAGCCACGAGAGTAAGGTCGCACCCGCCTTCGTTTAGCATATAAGTAGTTTTTGTTGTGTTTATTTCCTCAGCATATAACAAGGAATATACGAATAAAGAAGGTATGTTTAAAACCCCCACATAGTATGACATTCCCCCTTTCAAGTGGTAAGTGAATGTAAGAGTGGTTAACTATTTCAACATAGACTGACGTTTCTGAATTTCTTAACAGTTAACCAGTGGACATTATGGGTTAAATTAAAAACATACCCGTCCTCCCCTTGGGATAGAAAATAGCAATTAGAAGCAAACGTCAATGACATATCGATGCAGAAGGCAACAAAAACCGCCGCACTGGCGACACATAACGTGTATCTACAGGACATGTGGCCGGCACTTCAAAAGATGTGTGATGATGATCCCGCCATTGGCAAAAGACTTCCGATTATTACACCATTGTGATCTTGGTGAGAGGACTCTCAAGGGGAAGGTGAAAGTGACAAAATACTGAATAGACAACGAAAACGTAACGTTTCACGAGCCCAATTATGGGATGTCGGACGTCTGAATGTGTTGGGCAAGCTAAAAATCAGAAAGCTGAAATACAGAGACACAATCTAGGTATACTGGACGGATCCGTGGACTGGAATCGGAAGATAATAATGGTTTCTGATCAGACATGTATATGGTCATATCAGCATAATATCGGGAGGCGTACTCTTCACGAATAGGAAGGTGGGCAAGGAGTGGGTTACTGTGTTCAGTTCAGTGACCGAATTAATCTCGCCACAATGGACAGCAAACCAAAGACAACAACAATAGTTCAATATAGACACTGACATTACAATCACTAAATGAATACATTGACAAGGTAAACGAAGACATTGGACACCTAACACAGTATGTAACACGAGATGAAAATGGGGAACTGGAAAGTGGAAGAAGAGTCATGCGAGTAAATGGGCTCGGTGGTGCCAATGAGGGAGACGGAACACCAACTGACTTCTGCAATAAAGCAAAAACTATGTTCAAAAATCACTATGAGGTACGCTAGTAAAAGGCCTAGCGACACGCGGAGATTCAAGTTTTTGTACATCGTGGTGACACAGCGACCCCCAACTCATACAGTGGACCGTAAGGCGTACTCAATAGCAGCTATAAACACGGACCACAATTTAGTTGTGCTGAAGAGTCAATGTGGAGGGAAGTGGGAAACTAAACCACTGATGGATGATGATGTACAGTCATGCTCAAAAGTATCCGAGCGACCTGAATTACATTTCGCCTGATTCGCATGCAGCCTGCATAACGCAGCTGTCTAGCAGGTCCTCTAATCGCTCCTCGGTATAGTCGTTTGACTATTGTAAATGGTTCCAACAAGTCACCACTAGAAAACACTTCTCTGTATCGCAATAACTCAAGATGTAAAGTTATACCACGATACTACAAATATCAGGGAACACCTTTTCACAGATAAGACTGTCCTTCAGGCTTGTAAGCTCACATTTATTAAAATAAATGACATACCTGAAATGTTACCACTCTCATTATTACGTCAGATAGGTAATGCACGTTGTAAGTTCGTCGTATTCATGATTTCCTCTTCAAAGTTACATACCGTATGTGGTGTCACCGCCACACACCACACTTGCTAGGTGTGCCTTTAAATCGGCCACGGTCCATTAGTATACGCCGGACCCACGTGTCGCCACTTTCAGTAATTGCAGACCGAGCGCCACCACACGGCAGGTCTAGAGAGACGTCCTGGCACTCGCCCCAGTTGTACAGCCGACTTTGCATGGAAAGGTTCACTGACAACTACGCTCTCATTTGCCGAGACGATAGTTAGCATAGCCTTCAGCTACGTCATTTGCTACGACCTAGCAAGGCGCCGTATTCAATTGATAATTATTATGTTAAGCATGTATCATCAAGAGAGATGTTCTACAATTGTGGATTAAAGTTAAGTATTACATCATCTACGTACTTTATTTGCAATTCTCAAGATATTGTCCTGTTCCAGACCTCACGCCAGTCAGCGTGTAATTAAACGCGAGCATTTCGGCCTCCTCTAGAAACACAGTGTTGGCTCTTCTGCCAACACTGCACCGTACTTATTATTTAATACAAAATGACATTAAAAATTTAAGTTATTCACGAGCAGCTAGTTCAGAATATGTATGAACTTCAAATGACACGACGAACCGTCCCGTTCTGCATATAGATTCAAACCCAGGTCATGCAGACTAGGCAAAGATTTCGTGACTGACAGAAACTAACAGTAATTCCTGACTATGCATACAGAGATTGATATAACTCGATTTTAGACAGTTTCAGTTGGCAAATATCAACTTTAAATTACATAACGTACACATTTTTAACGGATAGGAACTGACAACTTCACTGTTCGTTTTACCTGTTTTTGTAATCATTTAAATAAAACAACATGACCTTCCAGTGGGAGACATTTCGTCCCCCCTTTCCTTCTGTACAATTTGTCAGTAAGCTTCTTTGCCTTTCAACCAGCGAAATTCGGCAGAGTACGGCAGGTAAACGATTCACAAATCACGATTTAGTGCAGCTAAGAAAATTTCTTTAAGCATTGACGTAGCTGATGGAATTTACTTTCTTCTTAAATCGTATTATGAAGCAACATTCACAGATATCTCAAATAGGAAAAGCTCTCTATCCAGGTACGAAGGTTGTAAAACAAACTTCCCACAGTTTGTGTCACGTTGATCTTTTCGTCTGATAGACGGCCACGGTGGCCGAGCGGCATAAGGCGCAACAATCTAGAACCGCGCGGCCTCTACGGTCGCAGGTTCGAGTCCTGCCTTGGGCATGGATGTATGTGATGTCCTTAGATTAGTTAGGTTTAAGTAGTTCTAAGTTCTGGAGGACTGATGACTTCAAAAGTTATGTCCCATAGTGCTCAGAGCCATTTCAACCATTTTCGTCTGATAGCACTGCGTAAATATTTTGTCTAAGAGACTTCACGAGTAATGCTCCTGTAGATGTGGGTATGATTGGTTTTAAACGAATTTAACTCCAATGGGTATAGTACTGATAAATATTCAAAATGATTATCAACCTAAGTCTGATTTCATCCACAAACTTAGGCATATCTATATTATTGAAGCTTGACTGTGTATCCTTGTCTTCCTAGAGTGGGCATTGGAGGGCGTTTACACACACGTATATAACACTATGAATACTTCGAACGCTATAGTTAACGTTGCTGTCATAAACTAATTTTGTTTTTTCTGATTCTTCTGGGTCTTTGGCGTGCAATATGTGTTGTAAATACACTCTTACACAAAAAAATTTACCGCAGAATCGTTCACATGGAGTGGACAATAGAGTCGTGCTCCCCTCACAATTCTATGTCGAGTAATATGCTCGATCTGGCAACTTTGTAGACTGCAGCATTTCCCGGAGGAAGTCTTGACTGCAGTCTGAGTACATCACTCTTGATTAGGATTGTAGTCTTAAGATTGCCGGCACGGTAGCTCAGCGTCTTCGGCAGAGGGTTTTACACCGTCCAGAGTGAGGAGTGGAGCACACGTTGTCGACAGAAGGCGAGGCAGTGCAGTGCCTCATCCCCTGCCGGTAGGCAGCGAATGGGTCCCAGAGAACTCTGATGCATGCAGTGTTCAGAGGCAGGTGGTCGGCCAAGATATCTCTCGCTAAAATATTGTTGAACCAAACAGTTATTAGCAATGTGACAGAAAGCAAAATATATTGTAGATTGGCGCGAATTACACTCACAGCTTCAGCACCGAGAGGAAAGGGGCGATAAAAATTTTGTCGACGTGTGCTTTTGGTCGCCAAACATCGTATTATCTAGTCTCGCGTTTTACCTCAAAACTACAATCGTAGTCAAGAGTGATGTACTCAGGCTACAATGAAGACTTCCTCCAGGAAATGCTGCAGTCTACAAAGTTGACACATCGAGCACATTGCCGGACATAGAATTCAGAGTGGAGCACGACTGTATTGTCCACTTCATGTGAACGACTCGGTAGTCAATTTTTTGTCTAAGACTGTATCTACAACACATACTGCACACTGAAGACCCAGAAGAATTAAAAAAACAAGTATTGTATACGTGTGTGTAAACGCCCTCCAATGTCCACTCAAGGAAGACAAGGACACAAAGTCTAGCTTCAATAATATAAATATGCCTCAGTTTATGGATAAACTCAGACTTGGGTTGATAGTCATTTTGAATATTTATCAGTACTGTACCCATTGGTGTTAAACTCGTTTTCCACCAATGATTCCCACATCTACAGGATCACTACTTGTGATATCTCTTATACAAAATACTTACGCAGTGCTATCAGATGGAAAGATCAACCTCACACAAAATGTGGGAGGTTTGTTATACAACCTTTGTACCTGGATAAAGAGCTTTCCTATTTGAGATATCTGTGAATGTTGCTGCATAAGACGATTTAAAACGAAACTAAATTCCTTCAGCTACGTCAATGTTTAAAGAAATTGTCTTAACAGTACTAAATCGTGATTTGTGAATCGTTTACCGCCCGTACTCTGCCGAATGTCGCTGGTTGAAAGGCAAAGAAGCTTACTGACAAATAGCACAGAAGGAAAATGGGGACGAAATGTCTCCCACTGGAAAGTCATGTTTTATTTAAATGATTACAAAATCTGGTAAAACGAACAGTGAGGTTGTCAGTATAAGCACATGATTCTTGTCAGAATGATGTGGCACTGCCCAGGGCCTGTAATCATAAAGGGCCCGTTTAGGTCAGGCATATTATATACATAAGTGGAAGAGAGAGCACCACTAAAATCTACAATCCGTATGCATTACATACACACAGAAATTACTGTTGTAGTGTACTCATGGAGCCCAAAGAGTGATGTTCGTATTTTCCGGTGAGAAAGAGCACTGGCAGACAGTCTTCGATACATTAGGTTACTTAAACAGGTGTCATCAAATGGTTCAAATGGCTCTGAGCACTATGGGACTTAACATCTATGGTCATCAGTCCCCTAGAACTTAGAACTGCTTAAACCTAACTAACCTAAGGACAGCACACAACACCCAGCCATCACGAGGCAGAGAAAATCCCTGACCCCGCCGGGAATCGAACCCGGGAACCCGGGCGTGGGAAGCGAGAACGCTACCGCACGACCACGAGATGCGGGCAGGTGTCATCCTGAGCCAGAACTTATGATCAGCGACTAAGTGTAAGGTCAATGAGTCTGATGATGCGAGTTTTGCAGCTGTGAAATACTTTCCTACATTACAGAAGCGAATATTAAATTTGAACTAATATTGCGAAAGTTTTGACTTGGGTAGCTTAGAATGAAAATCTTTCGGTTTATTACAAAGGAAACAATTGATTTTCTAAAACATTCTCTGTCATACACAACTTGAAACAGATCATTTCGACCTAATCATATGGAAGAACTGACAGCGACGTATATCGAAAGGCAGTAAGATCCCTTGGCTTTTGGTTTGGCAGTATTCGACAGCCATTTCTAGTCTCAAGTAAGTGAAGAAGGGCAGCACGTTTTTGTTATCAAATAACGTCTTCATCGATTACTTTACTCTTAATGTAATCTACGGGTAAAAGCGGTGGCTCATTTTATTTTACAGGTTACTATCCTTCTGTGTAGGGGCTGCAATTTTTGATATTCTTTTTTTTTAAACCAGCAAGGTAAAACAGAGGCCACTACTTCCACCACATCAAGTGGATTTAGTGCTCACGTACTCACACTGAGGCGTGAACACTTCGCAGTTTATCAATGGGGGATAGTTGAAAATTATTATTACTATTATCGCTGCCATGCGTGCAATGGTCGTGCCAGGCGCGCGATATTGAATCTTGATCCTATCATTAATGGCGCGAGACCTTCACGACGTTGTAGCAACCGTTACAGTTCTTCATTATTCTACTGTGACACTAAGGATGGTTTCACGCAGGATGGTTTCACGCAATGAAAGGGAGAATGTACAGATTAAAGGATTCATTTATTTAACCTTTGAATACTGAACAATTATACAATCAAATGGGGGTGGGGGAAGAAAGAATTGAGTCTAGCAGCTTGCCCCAACGCTCGTTCATAATAAGGCACGATAGCAGGAGACAAGGAATTTTAAGGAAGATCGCCGTATTATCAAATGGGGTCCAATTTAGTAAAGGAACGGGTTGCCGGCATGCAACGACCACCACCATGAATCAGCCAAAGACTAAGAAAGATGCCACTGTGGGTGAATCGCTAGTTAGCCTCCTGCACTAAGGGAACACAACCAGCAAGATGCGAAACTATTCATATAACTTTTGCTCGCGGTCTGACTACGTTAACGAAACAAGAAGGGGCGCCAGACACTCACCATGTGGCGTAGGACAATGTGCACAAGTTTTCAAGCTAGGAACACATAAATTCTGAGTCGAATTTTACACAGGAGAACAGGAGAACTGAAAGAGCTACCGTCGGACGAAATGGAAAAGTCATCATAAATGTATGCACTTTAGTGCCGTACTGCAGGCTTCTGTGACTAACCAACACGTCTCGCACATTATGCCCTACTGTATAAGGAAAACCCTACAGTCTGATAACACGGAAAACATTGCATAAACCGTAATTCAAGGTGCGCAAATCGGAACAATGACCAATAAGGTTCCCTCTGGGCCACAGGGCGCGAATCTACAGTGCACGTCGGCGCTCATGCTTACCGAACTTCATCTCCTGGAAGCGACACCTCCGGTCTCCGGCACGCTCACACTAGAACTGACTACTGCCCCTTTGTCCACTATCCATCCGCGGAGGGCAGTCGGCGCCCGCCCGCGAAAAACGGGCGCGCTCCTGAACTGGCCAATCATCGGGCCGGAAATTCACAGGGAGGCGACCTCGCGACGTTAAAGTTGAGAATAAATATCAGTTACAAGGTTGATGAGGCAGGTTGGGAAACTGAGAGCAGGAGAAAATTTGGCCACTACTGAACTTTCAAACGCCACCACGCGCTACCCTGGGGATCGGAAAAAGGAAAGGAAACGGGGAGCTATCATGGCTGCTAGGAAGACTGCTGCCCTCGCCCATAAATAAAGAAAATTCCTGACGCCGAGCTCCTCTCACAGGTTAGTGTGAGACAAGCTGTAAAAATCGTCAAATAAATCAGGCAGCCCATTGAAATTATTAATATTACCTGAATTATTAGTTTACTGAATACCAGAATGCGTGGATTAGAAATATGAAATGTGAGCACTGATTGGTGAATGAAGTGCACGTCTTTCACTGTTCTTGGGCAACTGCTTCTATAATGACCAAAAGGCTATAAATGATCTTCAAGCACATGTGTTCCAGCAGCGGTATGAAGAAAATGATAGTAATAATGACGGTCCTAATCGAATTATCCGGTAACTTCACACTTCACAGTGGATTTTCTTGAACTTAGAAATTTGCGGAATTAGTGAAAATTTAAAATGGCTTCACATCGAGGCTATGATAACTAGAAGAGTATTTCCGTCCTGCTGACATGAGAATAGCATAATCTCCACGTCAGAAGTTTGCTTCTACTTAACCATTTAATAGACTCGTATTTTTTCCACCGTGACTAATATCATAAGCTAAGCTCATCATCCGTTACAGCACTCTCCTGTGGCTGGGATATGTGGCCACAATCGTCTGGTGGAACGAATATCACATGTGCAGTGCGTGGGTTGAGAAATCTACTTTTAAAACGCTCAAACGTATTTATTTTACCTCTGGGAACCTCGAGAAGAAGACGTATTAATCCAGAATCCGTATTAAACATCATGTTCCTTCATTACCAACTGGGCATTGCCGGTTTACGTAGGGAAATGATATACGGTGAAGTCATGGTAAAGAGAAATACTATCGCCAATAATCTTAGCTACATTAGAAAATTTTATTTTATCTGATGAACTGATAGCCATATAAAGGCAGAGAGCTCTTATTTTACTTGTACTTGATTGAACTAGAAAGGAAAAATTTGGTGTTGGACTATGATTACAAATCGTATCTCTTCTTTCAAGGATCTCAATCTCTTGGAACAGTATACTTCAATCGTTTCGTTCCTTTTCCCAAGACTGCAATCTTCTCCAAGTGTTCTCCAAAGGTAAGCATATGGGTCCGAATCCTGATCCAGTACAAAAATACTCATAATTTCATTTCAAGCCGTACCACGTGCGCACCTGCGTGCTAGTGAGAATAAACGTGCATTAAAAATGTCTATTCATGTGTTTCCCAAAATCGCAATAGATGCCGCTATTTCTGGTCAAATACGCACAGACTTTACTGTTGGTGAGTAAGCACTTGATACTTAAGCTATATTTGTGCATGATAAAGAGGGCCGGTAGGTGTGCGGTTCGATTGTCACTCAGGCACAAATATTTGTATCCTTATTTTAGATTCAAACACCTAGCAGCTGGTAAGAAAAACCAGTAATTAACATTTGATTTTACTTAGTTAACAATCCGATTACGTGTTGGGTTCGTGTCTCTGTCACAGAACTTCACATTGAGCACTTCATCTTTAAATGCATGCACACCTTGTTACTTCTGAATGGAGGTATATCAGACATCTTTCGTGGTTAGTTAACAGGGACGAAAGGGTCTTGATAGGAGTCATGGTTTATTACAAAAACTGTCGTCTTTTATTTTCAAGTTTAGAGTCGGTTACTGATATTGGCGAAAATTTCTGTAATTCATAACTCTTCGTGGCTAGTTAGCAATATGATATGATTAGATTAGATTAGATTAATACTTGTTACATAGATCATGACTACGACAATTTGTAATGATGTGGAATGAGTCATTTTTATGAAATATTTCCTTACATATCATGATTCAGTCTCTTGACAACAGTTTTTTACTCTCTCTCTCTCTTATTCTTTCTTTTATTTTTATCTGTCTCTGTCTCTCTCTCTCTCTCTCTCTCTCTCTCTCTCTCTCTCACACACACACACACACACACACACACACACACACACACACACACACACGCACACACACAAATACACATTTTTTTATTTGTTTGTTGTGCTCGACTATTGGCGAGGCACGAAAACGTCTGTGAATAAGTTGCTTAGTTTTGAGTACACTTATGAACGAAATATAAAAACAACTATGAGAGTTATTGATTTATGATGCTTAGTTTGCAGTCAGTTCTGAGTATTATTAGTAACTACGCTCCAGTCCTTAAACCGAGTTACAGAAATGAGAATCAGACGCATTACGTATTCCAGGCCGTAGCAGCTGCGTATTTGAGACGCCAGCTATGGTCACTTCCCAGCCAACTGTAGGCTTACGTCGGTTCGTCTTCTTCCTGCTGGCACTGTAACTGAGATTTGGCAGCACGGCAAGGTGTGTTTGGCAACTCCGTGATCGACGAGTTACTTCCTGGTGTGCACGGAATTAAGCCTTAAAGTTCACTTGATTTTTCCTGTCACTTCCATTGAATAATCTGAGTTATTATCGCTTGGAGTGTAATAAATGATTCTAAATATACGTTTTTCCACCCAGGAAAGTGGTTGCACGTGGAAATCGCAAATAATCTCGTCCTTTAAAAGCTGTTTACGAGTTCTAGACACTGTTGGTCTCGTAAGACGATGCCAAACGACATGCCTCTGCACTGGATGTTTGGTTCCGTATTAACCTGCAAAGAAGCGTCTGTTATGGTTCGCGGTTCCAGCCCCGCTGACAGTGACGTTTTTATCCCTTCTGTGAGGGCGCTACAAGCAGTCAGATCAACATCGATAAGGATATCGCAAGAAAATACTATCGGCTCATAATGCAGTGGTGAAAAACTTACAATGCTGCATTGCAAGTAACGCCTCTTTGCGCTGCTGACAAGCAAATCTTGGATTTCTTGGAATACATAACTTTATTTAAGAAGTGCCACATTTGCATACCTCTTGAGTATGATACAGCATACCAATTAAGCGCAGACTCAATCGAAATCTAAGTGAGTAGAGTTTTACTAATTCGTGCCAATAGAGGCACACTTGTGTACAGATACTCAGTTTTATTAAAACAGACTTTCGTCGTAAGGCAATCATGGGTAGTTTTATTTCATTTCTTATAATACAGTGCACAGTTTTCGTAAGGTTTCTTTTAGTGTTGTTAAAAGAATAGTAAACATGGGAGAGAAATTAATCATCAATGATATATGCGAATTCTCTGATGTCCTTTATAACAGTCTGACAATTTACATGCAGTTTATCGATTACATGCATGTAGAAAACTTGTTCAGAGCTAAAGCTGTCAAACAAGGTTTGAAGAAGGAAAAAAGTGACACTACCACACGACAGCTAATGTAGAAAATACTTTTCTTGCGTATTTTGGCACGATGCGCTCTCCCCATACATAATACAAAAGATTCGAGATGCATCTGCTGCCTGGCCGTCTATTAAACCTGACAAGAACTAAATGTCACACAAGTTAGTCCTTTTTCCACATGCGACTATTCTGGTTGCGAAGTGAAGGGAATTATGTTCAAAGGTCCTTTAGATCGACAACTTCAGCAGATAGCAGAATTGCGTTTAAAAAAATGTACCAGTGAATGTACTCGAACTCGCGACATCTTACATAGGGTGCACAACGCTTACCATTACACTACTAGCTAACACATAGGTATACCATCTCCCAAAGTCAATAACAAGCCCTCCAGAATTTCCGCATTCTACAGTGCTATGAGATAATGCATATGACCGGATCTAGACTTCTGAGAGACAGACAGTTACAGCTTTTCTTTTGCACTGCACGACGTTTTCAACAAACAGATAGCGCAATAGAGTAGCTCAAGTGGAAAGTAACACTTCCTATTTAAATTCCTGCATCCTACAGTGTTGGCAGCTCTGTGTAGGTGGCGGTTATGTGATTTTATTTCGGTAATTAACAAATAGAGTCGAATGTATGCACCGGGTAACTGAGGCAGCTAGTCCATGACGATTCGGTCAACCAAGTAAATGAATGTACTGAACATGCTGCAAACCACTACAGGGAGCCTGTGTGTCGGAATTCTGTTCCAGGGTGGCGCAATGGCGTTTCGAGCAGAGGATTCGGTGGTCTGTTGGATTGAAGATATGTTCGTATACTTATGGTCTTGGTTCGATTCCAACTTCCTCCTATGTTTTTGATAGGGAGAGACAGATTCTATTCTCTTCTGGCTACACCAAATGAAGAAGGTGTAATGGCATTGCAGTCTGAAATTCACATTTATCATGATATTCCTTCTCTACCAAGTAGACCAAGTTGAACCACAATAAAGTCAGGTGTGGCGACATGTAGAAAATCTATCACCAGTAACCTTTATTATACAAGTAATTTATTTCTAGTGACGGAACAAACGCTATAGAGTGTACAGGACGCTTATTCCATCTTTCATTTCAGCTTCTGTATGTCGATAAAATTGATTCTGAACTGGGAATGCAACTCAGACCGCCCTTAACACGGTACGTGATCCCTTCGTGACAATACAGCTCGACTACAATTTATTGTTTGTTCAAAACTGCAGATTCTTCAACATCTCTACATATTGGGAGTGAATGGGTTAGAATCGTGGCCCAGCACTAAATTTTTCATTATGTATTATCAAGTTATAGCATGAGAATAGCTATCTGCTGGTGGATAATAATTCTGATTTTTAATGTATTTTCATTCGTTGTCAACACTAACGATATCTGACGTTTTTGACTCCCAGTGAGACACAGAACTATTTTCGAGATCACTGTAGGTTCAAGGATGCTGGTGGAGAAAAATTCGGTAGCTGACGTCTCTTTGTGTGTAGTCAACAACGATATGTGTGGGTTTCGATTCCCAGTCAACACTGAACTCTTCGTCATATTATTTCTAGTTCAAAGATGTTCACAAGTCGCTGCTGGTGTAACAAACCCATATTTAACGTTCGTTGTCTCTAGAATACAACAGCGATAGGTGTTGGATTGTATTCCTGGGAAGGAAGAAAATAATGTTTCGTCTCGTCATTTCAGTTAAAACAACTAGCTACTGTCGAGAAAATCCGATATGCACAGTTGATTGTGCTTCGATAACAATCTGATTAGGTTCTGGGTTCGAATCCCCGTCCAACACAAAGCCTTACCTCACGGCGTTTCAAGTAAGTTGTTTGCGAAGAAGCAATATTTAACATCTCTCGTAGTTCGTTAACAGGGACAATAGATGCTGGGTAGGAATTCCTATCCTTTAAAAATGTGTACGTTATGTAATTTAAAGTTGATATTTGCCAATTGAAACTGTCTAAAATCGAGGTATATCAATCTCTGTATGCATAGTAAGGAATTACTATTAGTTTCTGTCAGTCACGAAATCTTTGCTTAGTCTGCATGACCTGGGTTTGAATCCATATACAGAACGGGACGGTTCGTCGTGTCATTTGATGTTCATACATATTCTGAACTACCTGCTCGTGAATAACTTAAATTTTTAATGTCGTTTTGTGTTAAATAGTAAGTACGGTATGTAACTATGAAGAGGAAATCATGCATACAACGAACTTACTACGTGCATTACCTATCTGACGTAATAATGAGAGTGGTAACACTTCAGGTATGTCATTTATTTTAATATATGTGAGCTTACAAGCCTGAAGGACAGACTTATCTGTGATAAGGTGTTCCCTTATATTTTTAGTATCGTGGTACAACTTCACATATTGAGTTATAGCGATACAGAGCAGTTTTTTCTAGTGGTGACTTGTTAGAACCATTTACGATAGTCAAACGACTCTACCAAGGAGCGATTAGAGGACCTGCTAGACAGCTGCGTTATGCAGGTTGCATGCGAATCAGGCGAAATGCAATTCAGGTCGTTCGGATACTTTTGAGCACGACTGTACGTGTGAACTTCTCTAAGGCTGTAGGCACTACAGAAATGATTATCCCGGTAGGAGGTTAAGTTGTTGAGAAGTGAACATATATGGAAATGTTAATCGCAAAATTTGATTAGAGAGACATAGCTACAAGAATCACGATCAACTCAAGATTAACAGAAGTAATACTTCAATTGACCATGAAAAGAAGAATTGTTCATGTAAAGACCAGAATGCAGCAATACAAGTCATTTGGAGATCAAATGAAATAGAAAATGCAGGGAATCTGAAGCCAAATGATAACAGGAAAAATTGGATGAAGAAATAAAAAAAATGGTCTTAGGAGGCACAGACTCAGCACGAACAAAAGAAAAAGGCGTTTTGATGAAATTAAACACTAAAGGGTCAGCACTGAGAGTGCAAGAAGAAAGCCACTTTCGAACGCCGAACAAAGTTGGGATAGGTGGTACGAGTAAACTAACGGCCTCTCTGTCTGTGAGAGGTAAAGGATGATGGCGTGATAAGAAATGAGAGTCGGTATGAGTTAAATAAGAAATCCAATGTTGGACGTAGACTTTAACTGAGGGTTGGAAGAACTGATATAAAAAAAGTGGAGAGCATCGACAAACATTCCATCGGAATTTTAAAATAACTGGAAGATGTTTCAACCAAACATTTTTAAAAATAGTGTATAGAATCTAAGACACTGGAGATATACCAAGACACTTTAGGAAAAATATCAGCCACACCATCCCGAAAGCAGCAAACTCAATTAAGTGTAAAAACTATGGTATAATTAGCTTAACATCTAATGCATATAAGTCACTGATAAAAATAAATACATACTAATGGAAGAAAAAATGGAGGATATGTACGTTGAAACTCAGCTTATCTTTAGGAAAGGCAAACGCACTAGAGACGCAGTTCTGACGTTACGTTTGATAATGGGAACATTACTTAAGACAAATAAATACTTCAGTGGATCTTTCCAAGTAGAAAAAGCGTTCGACAATGTGCAATAGTGCAAGATGTTAGCATTTATGTGGAACAGGAGTTGTCTATGTGGATAACAAGTAACATACAGGGTGTTCTAGGAGGAATGTACTCTAAAATGCGTACCTTAAGACCTATGAGCACTTGTTTAGTAAAGAGGGCGCATATTTCTTGAGCCCGTACCACCACCATTCTAAACACGGAAAGCCAAGAGCTTGTGGTAGAAGAAATGTGGTGTAGAATATCGAAGACGAACAAGTGATCATAGCCCCGAAGGTATGAATTTTAGATCCCAGCAGATACTAGTCCTCTTTCCTTGGAATGATAATTCTTGTCATATCTCATTTCCCTTGGGATACCATGTTGAATGATGTAAGAACATAGAATGGACGATAACAATGTAACATCAAAAACCAAGAGCTCCGATTAAGAAGTATGTAAGACAACTATGCAGTCCTTCACCCTATTTTTCAAGTTACACATTGAAGAAGCAATAACGGAAATAAATGAAACTCAAGGAGACTGTATATTAATGTTAAGACTCGAGGATAGCATTGTTGCCTTCAGCTAATGTGAAAAAGAATTACAGCAAGTGTTGAATTGAATGACAGCTTGTCACTACTGATTAACATGTGAGTTCATAAGAGTCTATAACCCCGGACTTTGTGGCCTGAAACGTAATCCCTTTGTATGGAATCTCCTCCACACATACCCTCATTTTAGCTGAAGTCCCTAACGCACGACTGTGCTATAGCGCTCGATCAGGATGTACTTCGGTTCGAATCCTTCTGGTGGATGGAATTTTCACTGCCTGTATTTGGCCGGCAAAGGGGAGGAGACGTGGTTGCCTGATGTTTCTGACAATCGGTCTTTGCGCCAGTGCCCTGGTTTAAATCCTAAACTTCTCGACTGTGTCTCATGTAGTGAAGGCATGTTGATGGAGAAGCGTACGTCGGAAGGGGACTCTTTAGCTCGACAGCGCCCTAAGTCCCACCTAGCCTAGTGGAGTAGACTAAGTGCCGGCTATGAGTTCCACCCTGTCTTCTCTCAACATCGCTGCATGCAACACAGACGTTTCAGCACTCTGTATTGGTCGACCACAATAGTACTGCACTAGGGAGCGAGGGCGTTTAGGTCGGGTTTTCATGAGTCAGTGCTAATCGAGTTTCCGGAGGGAAGGAAGGACGGTAAAACTACAGTTTTGCAATGAAAATTGCCATAACCCTGGTGATTAGTGTTGTGAAGTGATTGGTCCAAGATATAAGGAGTAAGCACTAGGTTCTTCAACCGCTCTATCTGTTCCATGCCAGTTCCTGCCAGTTTCATCTGCTGTGTCAGTTTCTATATCACTATTGTCGGCATGTGCTGCATGCTGATCTTTACTCTCTAGACCAATACTGATTATTGTTTTTTTCTGTTGCTTCTTTCATTAAGCCATCTCGGCACTAGTATTCATTTTCATTTCCTTTAACAAGATGACATACTTTTAGCCAATCAAGTTTGGTCTTTTTAGGTAAAGTCTCTTTCGTTGATTTGATGTGGGGTAGTTAAAGTAATGGAAGAAACATTTGTTTCATTCCGTTCTAGTTCAAATCACAATGGTGTAGTGGGAGACTCAGAACAGAATTTTCCTTACAATTTAAACTGCATACATCTTAAAAACAGGCTTTGGGTTATTGTAGCCCCCAGATTCTAAAATTGGATTTTATGTGAATCTCGGTTTAACACTAACTTTCTTCTGAATGTGCCAGTCACTCATATACTTTCTAAGAGTTACAGTAGATAAGGGTTTATTCGTCAAAGTAATATTATTCGGTGCGTTATCAAGATCAACAACACTACCTGCTCAGATGTTTAGAATCGGTTTCTCTTCTGACCACTTGTGATGTGCGTGTGGCTATGGCCTTCCGTCAACTTGACCCTATCGCCTGGTCCTAGTCCCTTCAGTTGACGCCACTTCGGCGACTTAGGTGTCGATGATGATGAGATGATTATGAAAATGACACAACAACCAGTCTCCGACCTAGCCGGGAATCAAACCAGGGTACATCACACGGCTCTTAGCCGTGCTGACCGCTCAATTACGATGGCGGACACCATTTGTGATAATTATCTCCATTGATGTCAAAAAAATGGTTCAAATGGCTCTGAGCACTATGCGACTTAGCTTCTGAGGTCATCAGTCGCCTAGAACTTAGAACTAATTAAACCTAACTAACCTAAGGACATCACGCACATCCATGCCCGAAGCAGGATTAGAACCTGCGACCGGAGCGGTCGCTCGGTTCCAGACTGTAGCGCCTAGAACCGCACGGCCACTCCGGCCGGCTCCATTGATGTCATTGTAATAACTCTGGGATTTAGGTTCAAATCAGTCGTTCGTACAGTGTGGATAACAATAGCACTTTGGCCTGCACTACTATTATTCATTAGACGTCGAAAATTTTCACGCTGTCAACAACTTTTTGAGATATAATTGGTATGCATTCACGTTCTGTCCGTGAATACCTTTGTTCATTAAGGCCCTTATCACAATTTCTGATTGCTCTAACTACCTGCTCGCTTCGAGACTGAAGACTCGCCGTTTAGTCATACAATCCTTCTCAATCAGTCAATCACTTCCGCACGCTTTGCAACAACAACGAATAGTTCTCTTAGAATGCTTCTCCTATTTTACTTTCTTTTTGTAACGAAGTCCATCCTCTCACAAAATTTTCGGAAATATTAGCAATGCCACTAAAATTTATTTCAGTTTCTGAAAATATCAGAAACTTTCTCAGGTTAAGGATACCCTTCTTCTGCTCATAGTGCCCCATTTTTATTTATTTATTTATTTTTTTTTTTTTTGCAAATAGGTACTTTTCCAGAAAGCGTTTGTTTTCTAGGAATTTTAACTTGTTCCAAGTTTCTTCCACTTACTTAAAGTCTTTCAATATGTATTTTACTATTCCTTCTGACTTCCCTATCATATTCCTTGACCGTAAGGTGTCTTTCTGCATAGATATCATGGCCTGATGCTGTATTTTTTCTTCCTGGCAAAATAGTACAGCTCGTTTTCGTCCGAGGGTGTGCACTTTAATGACATATTCCACTGTTTTCCACTTTCAGGGGTACTCACGATTGTCGGTAACACCACACTGATTGCATTATTGATAATATTTGACGAGGACACCCTTTACCACTTCATAGTATATGCACAACTATCCTGAAGCGTTGACAGTGCGTTGCCTTTTCCGTAGTCACTTGTTTACAACTATGTGAGCGCGAGTTTCCGACAAAAAGGCCACGGCAGGTCAGTTGCTATATTGTGGTTAGTTGGTACACAGTTTCATTTATCTCAACCACCCTTCCCAATTGGTTTTATGTGCACATACGGCACAAACCCCACGTATCCGTATGGAAAGGGTCAATTGACGAGGAAGAATACCCTTAATACGGCATCTACATTCACATTTTTTGACATTTATACCTGTATGAACAAGCGAATTCTGTTTTTTGTTCTTTAGCGGCAAGAACATTCATAAAGGGCAAGGGATTATATTAAGAGAGGCTTAACAAGAGTTTACCAAGACAAATTTGAAACTGAATCCTTACCATGGGTCACCTGCAGCTACTAACTATACGGATGTAAGAACTGCATCATACAGATAAAATTCGTATCTTACAAATGTAATTGATATCTGTATCCTACAAAAAGTAATAATCTGAAACAATCTTAACCTAGTGTGGTATGAGAAATAATTTCGACGTCTCTGTATTCTCTGGCTCGTGTATAGAAGTGCACTGGCACCGTAAACTTCCCTGTAAAGCTGAAAACATTATTTAGTGAAATTCGGAGATCTGTTTAAAGCAGATTACTCCCCGTGAGCTTTAAACGCAATTAAAATGAATGTAGGAAAGTGGGAACGCAGGTCGTGAGTGAACACGTTCGGAGGTGTGGAACACGTGGAAGATTTATTTGAGCACATGCTAGGCGGAGTGAAAATCTCATAAAAATCGCTAATTGTGCTCACTCTTAACACTCACAGTACCAGAGGGGAGGGAGTGGGGGGTTCTTTACGCCCACGTTTTGAAATTATTGTAATCTGATTATCTACTTCATATTTTAAGGTTCTAATAAATATAGTTACTGTGTTTAATGATTTATTATAACAGATCCCGTGCATGTTTCGAACTTTTCAGTAAAACGTGATAAAAAAATTTAGGTCTGAGTAGTAAGTGTGACTTTTCGGAATTTATATATATATATATATATATATATATATATATATATATATATATATATATATATATATAGATGATAATCAACGAAATTTGCGCTGTTTTAAATTATTTGTGGCAGTCATAAAGTAGGCTACCTCTCCGCTCTGCGTACACATTACGAAAAATGCGTTGATACTGCTAAAATTCCACTGATAAATATCATCAGGATCTGGACTCTACTTACACACCAGTACCTATTTAAAAAGGCTGTTATTAACTTAACAACTAACGATTTAGTTTTTTTAGTTTTTTATCGTGTGGTGTGTATACTGTACACACACACACACACACACACACACATACACAAACACCACTGGTAGCCCGCGTTGAGGAAGATACGTTGGTATTAACGCTTAGCTAACTGATGTATAGTAACAGCAACAGAAGTATCAGCAGTCGCCGAACGCATAACGTATAATTTGCAAGGTTTGTCATTGTTGATTCACACACGAATATTGCCGAGAGATTTATTTGTATTAAAACAAGATTCAGCAGCTACACTGATTTTGGAATTTAAAAAATGCATATCGGGTTATTTACACAAAACACTTATTAATAAAATAAATGTGTGAAGACAGTTTGCTAAAGTAAAAATACAGTTTGGAAACTCGCAACAGAAGCAGCTTTAGATGTGCTTCTTAATATCTTGGTTCCATATACGTTCTAAGTAATGATATTCAAAATTTCTGTCAAATTCAGTGTTAATGATACGTTATCTACCCAAGCATAAGCTCAGTGTAAAGAAAATACGTAACTGAAGGTAAGTAATATTGTAGCAAAGCTCACAGTTAAAACTGAAAGATATCAATTTTATCCTGTTTGCTTGTACAGAAGACTCATTTTGCTATGTCGTAGGGAGAGCATATATTGCAATTCACACTGAAAAGTAAAGTACGTTTACTCATATTACATTTGGAGTCCCCCATTCGACTAAAGGTGCTCCGTGGGGTGTCAGGATGTGAAGCGAATTGTTTGTGATTGGGGATCTAACTTCTGAAGCAAATGTAATTCAGTATATTAATAGATACCTCGTACAAAACAAGCGACGACCAAAGAACTCAACATTAAGAGTAATAAAGTTATTAAGGAGTATAAACAATCCAAGGCACATGCAGAATATGCAACCAAAGAACTCAGAATTCAGAGAAAGGAAATAGGAATTAAGAACTATTACAGATAAAGCACTTTTAGTTAACTTGGCCCAGCAGAATCAGTCAACGTTACGATCATGAGCGCCAATGAATATACACTCCTGGAAATTGAAATAAGAACACCGTGAATTCATTGTCCCAGGAAGGGGAAACTTTATTGACACATTCCTGGGGTCAGATACATCACATGATCACACTGACAGAACCACAGGCACATAGACACAGGCAACAGAGCATGCACAATGTCGGCACTAGTACAGTGTATATCCACCTTTTGCAGCAATGCAGGCTGCTATTCTCCCATGGAGACGATCGTAGAGATGCTGGATGTAGTCCTGTGGAACGGCTTGCCATGCCATTTCCACCTGGCGCCTCAGTTGGACCAGCGTTCGTGCTGGACGTGCAGACCGCGTGAGACGACGCTTCATCCAGTCCCAAACATGCTCAATGGGGGACAGATCCGGAGATCTTGCTGGCCAGGGTAGTTGACTTACACCTTCTAGAGCACGTTGGGTGGCACAGGATACATGCGGACGTGCATTGTCCTGTTGGAACAGCTAGTTCCCTTGCCGGTCTAGGAATGGTAGAACGATGGGTTCGATGACGGTTTGGATGTACCGTGCACTATTCAGTGTCCCCTCGACGATCACCAGTGGTGTACGGCCAGTGTAGGAGATCGCTCCCCACACCATGATCCCGGGTGTTGGCCCTGTGTGCCTCGGTCGTATGAAGTCCTGATTGTGGCGCTCACCTGCACGGCGACAAACACGCGTACGACCATCAATGGCACCAAGGCAGAAGCGACTCTCATCGCTGAAGACGACACGTTTCCATTCGTCCCTCCATTCACGCCTGTCCCGACACCACTGGAGGCGGGCTGCACGATGTTGGGGCGTGAGCGGAAGACGGCCTAACGGTGTGCGGGACCGTAGCCCAGCTTCATGGAGACGGTTGCGAATGGTCCTCGCCGATACCCCAGGAGCAACAGTGTCCCTAATTTGCTGGGAAGTGGCGGTGCGGTCCCCTACGGCACTGCGTAGGATCCTACGGTCTTGGCGTGCATCCGTGCGTCGCTGCGGTCCGGTCCCAGGTCGACGGGGACGTGCACCTTCCGCCGACCACTGGCGACAACATCGATGTACTGTGGAGACCTCACGCACCACGTGTTGAGCAATTCGGCGGTACGTCTACCCGGCCTCCCGCATGCCCACTATACGCCCTCGCTCAAAGTCCGTCAACTGTACATACGGTTCACGTCCACGCTGTCGCGGCATGCTACCAGTGTTAAGGACTGCGATGGAGCTCCGTATGCCACGGCAAACTGGCTGACACTGACGGCGGCGGTGCACAAATGCTGCGCAGCTAGCGCCATTCGACGGCCAACACCGCGGTTCCTGGTGTGTCCGCTGTGCCGTGCGTGTGATCATTGCTTGTACAGCCCTCTCGCAGTGTCCGGAGCAAGTATGGTGGGTCTGACACACCGGTGTCAATGTGTTCTTTTTTCCATTTCCAGGAGTTTATTATTTTACAACAGGGTAGTACCTAACACAGAAGAGACAATTTGTGAATAAATCAGAAACTCGGAGTTCATTCTGCCAGCACAAAGGGCCACGAATCAAGACACACAAATAAGAATGTCAATAACACATCACACCCCATAACCATATTCCCAAAATACTCAACAAAGTCAACACCTTAGTTAATAATAAACAGACAAAACAAGGAAGACAAAATTCACAGTACTATTAAATGTCCATACACATCGCTACACGTTGAATATGAGAGCAGTAAAACATTGAGGTCCAGCAAAAACATCAATTAAATTCTTGAAACATCCTAGCAGATTAAAACAGTGTGCCGCACTGAGACTCGAATTCTCGACGTTTGCCTTTTGCGGGCAACCACTCTACTAACTCTGCTACCCAAACACGACTCACGCCCGGCTCTCACAGCTTTACATCCGGCAGTATCTCGTCTCCCACTTTCCAAACTCTACAGAAGCTCTCCTGCGAACCTTGCAGAACTAACTCCTGAAAAAAATTACGGAGACATGGTTTAGCCACAGCGTGGGGGATGTTTCTAGAGTGAGATTTTCACTCTGCTGCCGAGTGTACGCTGATATGAAACTTCCTGGCACATTAAAACTGTGTACCTGACCGAGACGCGAAATCGGGACCTTTGCCTTTCGCGGGCAAGTGCTCTACCAACTGAGCTACCCAAACACGATTCACGCCCCGTCCTCACAGCTTTACTTCCGCCAGTACCTCGTCTCCTACTTTCCAAACTTTACAGAAGCTCTCCTGCGAACCTGTGGAGCAGTTACACGCGAAAGGCAGAGGTCCCGAGTTCCAGTCTCAGTCCGGCACACAGTTTTAATCTGCCAGGAAGTTTCATATCAGCGCACACTCCGCTGCAGAATGAAAATCTCATTCTGTAATTAAATTCTTACTAGACACACTTCCCTCAGCTAGTGAGATTTCAGTTGAATTTACCGTATATCAAACGCAGCCTCCTTGTGTGTTTCATCGCGATGGACTGTGCGGCTGGTCCCGGCGGAGGTTCGAGTCCTGTCTCGAGCATGGGTGTGCGTGTGTTTGTCCTTAGGATAATTTAGGTTAAGTAGTGTGTAAGCTTAGGGACTGATGACCTTAGCAGTTAAATCCCATATGATTTCACACACATTTGAACATTTTTTGTTTTGTTTCATCGCGTAATTAATCGGCAACTGAAGAAAATAAGACCTGACTAACTTGCATGCAGAGCAGTCAGCACTTATCACAGCAAACAAACTTACTCCTCTGACCGTGATGCCCGAAAACACACCGCGGCCACTAGCTCTTCACTCCCATCTGTGCTGCAATTCTTGGATTCGTGAAGCCCAGGCACCGTCCGCTGCTACAGCCGGAAGGATGGCCTTCGTCCACAGCAGACACCTATGAACCGCCCGTTTGCCTGGCTGTCTTGGTACTTCGTCACACGTTTCCTTCTGGGACCAACGACATACACTGGTAAGTAAATTCGTTATGACCACCGCCCACAGCGATGCTGAACGTGACGCGGTAACAAAGGTATGTAAGTGGAACAGGCGTGGGTGGGGTTTCTCCCTATGGTTGCATATGGGGAAAACCACTGACACAAGCGACTTTGACAAACGGCTGATTATTATTTCGCAGAGGCTGTGAACGAGTGTCTCGAAACGGCTGAGCTGGTCGAATGTTCATGTACTACTCTCGAGGGCGTCTATGGAAAGAGGTAAAAGGACAGTGGAACCGCCACTAGGCTCTAAATGGTTGGACGTCCACGACTCTTCACAGATGGTAGGGTTCGGAGGCTCGTGTGCTCTGTAAAGCAGGGCAGATGATGATGTGTGGCGTATCTGCCGAAAGTGCACAATGCTGGGGCAAGCACAAGTGTCTGAGAGAACGCTGTTCATCGTATATTGTTGAACGTGGAGTTCCACGGCAGATCACTCTTATGTATTCAGATGTTGGTGCAACGACAGCGTCAGTTACAATTGCGTTGGGCACAGGACGATCGGGATTTGACCGTCGATCAACTGAAACGTGTTGACTCATCGGATAAATAACATTTTGGCTACGCTCCACATACGCCATCATCGAGGTGAACGGCGGCCCGAAACGTGCAACGTGCCACGGATGTAGGCTGGTGAGAGTAGTATTATGTAATGGAAGGCATTCTCTTCCGCTTGCATGAGATTTGTGATAGTAGTCGAAGACACACTTACAGCCGCGAACCACCTGCATCCCTTCATGCTTTATGTCTCCCCCGATGGAGATGTCATCTCTCAGCAGCATAGTTCTCCGTGTCTCGGAGCGAGAACAATGCTAACGGAGTTTGACGAGCATTGCAGTGAAGCAAACGATCAAATTCGCTTGATGTAAATGCTATGGAACCAATCTGGGTCGCTATCGGGCGCCATCACCTACCCATAACAACGGCCCACTACTTATTACGTGACCTGTTCGTAGACGGCTAATGCCACAAACCTTCACAAACCTACCAACAAATTTTACGATCCCTGATACGCAGAATCAGTGACAAAGTCGGATAAACAACCTATTAAGTAGGTGGTCATATTGTTTTGGCTCACCAGGCCATGCTGCATGCGTCACTGCACGTGACGCTACAGGTATACAAATGACATGGACTGTCTCCAGCGGCGAGGGAGTAACTATTTCAGACCTCTTTAATAATTCCTAAGTGCACATTTAATTACATGCAAGCTCTTGATTGCACACAATGGTACTGAGGTCTTTAGTAGGTACCTGTTCTTTGGCGCATTGATTTGCTGAAGGACTTGCACGTGTCAAAGGGTTCGCGATGTATGGCGGGCAAGCTGAGTAGTGTGACTTCACAAACTCGTCACGGGGCTTGTATATCTCGTGAATCCTGTTTCCTGCTTCGGCTCTCCAGGAGGCTGTCCTCGCATTCCAGTCTACTAACGTAGTCCGTTCGTTGGCCGATTCCAATGTATACGCGTACGCTTCTGCCGGTAACCGACTGGCGGTGGGACTCCCAGCACTTACCGCGCTCTACTTACCACCACCAAATCAACTTAAACACGCACCGCCAGTGGCAGAATAGACGAATGTGCTGCAGTGAATTAATAGGTACAAACAATGCAGAGCCCATTCAGAATATGCGACGACTGAAGAATAGCACAGTAAAATGAAATTAGAAACAAGTATGAACAATCCAGAGCACAGGCAGATCCCACAGTACACACAGTACATTTTATCCAGCCTTTGAAATTAATCTCTCTGCTGGGGCAGATATCACAGTATTCTTCTATCACGGCCTTGACAACACTTAGAATGTCAGGTACACATGCTTTGTGTTATCTTATTTTCTTGTATGTACTCGAGGTGAGTGGTGAGGATTTGGACTATACAGCTAACAGATGATTTCGCAGCAGTGTCAGATGGCTCTAAGCACTATGGGACAACATCTGAAGCCATCAGTCCCCTAGACTTAGAACTACTTAAACCTAACTAACCTAAGGACACACACACATCCATGCCCGAGGGGGGATTCGAACCAGCGATCGCAGCAGCAGCGCGGTTCCGGACTGAAGCGCCTAGAACTGCTCGGCCACAGCGACCTGAAGATTTGTCCTATATGTTGATACATATGTTGCAATTAGTATTAATTAAAGGAATTTTTTATTGTGTATATATATCAATTTGGGATTTGAGTAAGAAACGCGAATTAAAAGAACTAGAAAAAAAGAAAAATACTATTAAAAATTCTAGGTCCAGAGAAAAACAATGAAAATAGGTGGATTAAAAGAAAAATGAAGATTTATACAAAAATTCAGAAAAGAACACAGACAGCTAATATTTTAAGGACATTTAAAAACAATGGAAGAAACACAGATTACAAAGAAAATTCTTAGTTGAGTTCTGAAAAAAACTGTAGGGTGGATAGAAGCAGTAAAGAAAGATGCCAACAAAATAGTTGTTACAAAGGAAATAATACGTCACAGGTATCACTTCAGGGTGATGGTAGAAAACGGAAACTATTAAGAAGATTAGACAAAACCTCGACCCAAGAGAGTGTGAACAGATGATCTGCAACGAGCAGTTGGAGAGAAAATGAAGAAGTACTGGGAAGAAAGGAAGGAAAAGAATCCCCATAAGTCTTGAGTTTTATGCGGTCCATAGCTGCCAAATACATAAATAAAAAAAATCAGTTTGCGAGCTACGCTTATGTACTAACGAACTAACTTACAGAACACATTAAAAAATTGGAACCACAGATACAATATGCGGTTGTGGCAGCTGATTGACAACAATTCGTATACATGCCTCTTAGGTGTCACTGAAGAACCGAACTGAGTATACAGGGACACCTGAGTGGCTCAAACAAGCAGGTAGTCGCCTTCTTGGGGGTTCAGGCAGAAAGTGAATTTATTAACAGGACAACTTCAAATACAGCGGGAATTAACCGAATTGTTGAATTTTCATCTACAGACCATTGGGGACGCATGTGAAAAACCTAGATGACATGGAAGTCAGAATAATTTCATTAATAAACTCCGTTTAAGTGAAGGGAGGTGATATACATCAGACTGATATTAGAAATACTTCAATACTTTCTGTTCCGTTGAGGTTGTTGGGTAATGAGACCATCTAGAGAACAGCATTACAAGATTTCCTATCAATGTATTGGGCAAATGTACAGTGTTGTCACTGTATCGAAAATACAGAGTCGATGTATCAGTACTGATATTATTTCTACATAATATTAATCAGTCAAATAAATCGATATATGATTATTATGTATACCCCTAGTATCTTTATTATTTTGTGGCAGTGTATGTGGGAGATTGTTGACATGTAAGAATGACTCTGGACTACGTGGTTAAATTTCAACCAAACATAGTCCGGATACTTATGACCACATAGCGTCGAGTGAACGCAGAAGGATGCGACAAGGCAGCCGACTATTTTTAGTGTCGAACCCTTAGTCTTCTGCGTTGTTAGATCCATTTAAGACATTTCAAATTCAGCTCTACGACTCAGGTCGAGATGGGACCGGAGACGAGAAGATGGTGACGTGAAAGATATCGAAAGTGGTCGAAAATAATGGCGAATTCATAGGATTTTGGTTTGATAGATTCAAAGATACACTCATGTTGACGGTTGACCCATAAGAGTAAGTATGCGCTAGAGTGTGTATGTGTGTGTGTTGGGAGTGGTGTACGATGATGTGCGAAGTGCGAGTGTGGAGTTTGTCGCTCAGTTTCGACCAAAGTTAGTATACTCACATATAACCTTTACTATCTGAAAAAAGCACTGACTATAAAACTATTCTAGTATCGTCGATAATACGATGAGATACAAATTAATCGAAAATGGCAGATATTAATAGCATATATGTAGGTGTCTGAGATCTGACTGGTGGCTATCCTGATCGTATACCACCTCTACTGACGAGGTAGGTATCGCGATGTAGAAATCCTCACACTTGCTCTTAAATGGCAGCCACCAACATTCTATCGCTGTGCTATCTGACTGTCACGCTCCAAACGTCGTCACCCAGTCAGTCTGCATACTTGTTTTATTGAAAATAATTCCTGACTGAAGGTGTGTGACGTGGCTGTACGAAAGTGCACAAATGAGAGGAAGTTGTGTGTCCTGTCGGCCGCTAGTCACACGGATCTGCATATATTGCATGTGCCGTTAATTATGGCTCATCAATTCCAAAATCACATGACAGTCCTGGAGTCTCAATAAACAAGAACAGGAATATCATGGTGCAATAAATTGCAGTCTAATGTTGCCATCGAGTTCAGACAAGTAATGGTGGAATTTCTCCTTATGACATCGGACATAACACTATTTTCTCAATCACGACGCATTTTCAAACGTGATATCGTGCGATTGAACATCTCCATAGTATCTCTATATACATATAAGGAGTTAATCCTATTAACATTGCGAAATTTCTATGAAATACACCATATGCATATTGAAACACATAGTACAAATCTTGACAATTTGGTCCTTGTTGCACGCCTTCATCACGGTGTTGTATTATCAATGGCCAGCTGTGTACCTGGGTAGATGCTTACGAAAGAATAAATATAAATAAATATAAATAAATAAGTATTAGGGTTCAACAAAGATATGGAAACGTGAGAAATGCTTGTTTTAACGTAACTGTAGATGTAATTCAAGATGTAAGCCAAGCCTGCAGATCGCGCTGTTATATTTCACTACGAGCGGCATCTAAACAATTTACTCAATACGTAGCGAGAGTCTTTCGTATTCAGATGAAGGTTCTGAGAAATTTCTACTGCGTTAAATCGGAGTTTATGGAATTGAAACGCTGAAAAATTGTTGCCACTCCTATGGTAGATGAATCTGTAACCTACTTCGCCTAAGTATTTGGGGTTTTAAGATACACCATATCGAAGAATTATACCGCATACAGGGAAAGCAAAACATTATCCTGAAAGTCAGAAAGCGGACGAAATGTGTGTTGAGTGATCATAACAGAAAGTCATTGAAGAAGAATGTGGCGAAAAAAAGATGACGACAGCTGCTGAAGTCACTACAGAACAGAATATGATACTTCCGAGCGTCGTCAGCACCAAAACAACTAGAACGGAGCTCCACAAGAAGGAAATTTCAGGACGAACTGCAATTCGAAAACCACTCATCAGCGAAGCAAAAGCCTGTAACCGAAAATCGTGGTGCTGAATCCATAAAACCTGGCTATGGAGGAATGTAAGAAAGTGACTGGATTTATTCAGATGAATCGTGTTCCACATTGTTTCCAACTTCAGGCCGAGTTAACGTCCCAAAAGTGAAACCTGGAAGGGGTACGAGGAAGATTTTGGGCAGCCATAACGTGGTATTCCGTGCGCCCATGGGTCCTACGTCTACATTCTACATTCTACATTTATACTCCGCAAGCCACCCAACGGCATGTGGCGGAGGGCACTTTACGTGCCACTGTCATTACCCCCCTTTCCTGTTCCAGCCGCGTGTGGTTCGCGGGAAGAACGACTGTCTGAAAGTCTCTGTGCGCGCTCGAATCTCTCTAATTTTACATTCGTGATCTCCTCGGGAGGTATAAGTAGGAGGAAGCAATATATTCGATACCTCATCCACAAACGCACCCTCTCGAAACCTGGCGAGCAAGCTACACCGCGATGCAGAACGCCTCTCTTGCAGAGTCTGCCACTTAAGTTTGTTCAACATCTCCGTAACGCTATCGTGGTTACCAAATAACCCTGTGACGAAACGCGCCGCTCTTCTTTGGATCTTCTCTATCTCCTCCGTCAACCCGATCTGGTACGGATCCCACACTGATGAGCAATACTCAAGTATAGGTCGAACGAGTGTTTTGTAAGCCACCTCCTTTGTTGATGGACTACATTTTCTAAGGACTCTCCCAATGAATCTCAATCTGGCACGCACCTTACTAACAATTAATTTTATATGATCATTCCACTTCAAATCGTTCCGCACGCATACTCCCAGATATTTTACAGAAGTAACTGCTACCAGTGTTTGTTCCGCTATCATATAATCATACAGTAAAGGATCCTTCTTTCTATGTATTCGCAATACATTACATTTGTCTATGTTAAGGGTCAGTTGCCACTCCCTGCACCAAGTGCCTATCCGCTGCAGATCTTCCTGCATTTCGCTACAATTTTCTAATGCTGCAACTTCTCTGTATACTACAGCATCATCCGCGAAGAGCCGCATGGAACTTCCGACGCTATCTACTATGTCATTTATACATATTTTGAAAAGCAAAGGTCCCATAACACTCCCCTGTGGCACGCCAGAGGTTTCTTTTACGTCTGTAGACGTCTCTCCCTTGATAACAACCTGCTGTGTTCTGTTTGCTAAAAAACACACAGCTGGACTGATATTCCGTAGGCTCTTACTTTGTTTATCAGGCGACAGTGCGGAACTGTATCGAACGCCTTCCGGTAGTTAAGAAAAATTACATCTACCTGGGAGCCTGTATCTAATATTTTCTGGGTCTCATGAACAAATAAAGCGAGCTAGGTCTCACACGATCGCTGTTTCCGGAATCCATGTTGATTCCTACATAGTAGATTCTTGGTTTCCAAAAAGACATGATACTCGAGCAAAAAACATGTTCTAAAATTCTACAACAGATCGACGTCAGAGATATAGGTCTATAATTTTGCGCATCAGCTCGACGACCCTTCTTGAAGACTGGGACTAGCTGTGCTCTTTTCCAATCATTTGGAACCTTCCGTTCCTCTAGAGACTTGCGGTACACGGCTGTTAGAAGGGGGGCAAGTTCTTTCGCGTACTCTGTGTAGAATCGAATTGGTATCCCGTCAGGTCCAGTGGATTTTCTCTGTTGAGTGATTCCAGTTGCTTATCTATTCCTTGGACACTTATTTCTATGTCAGCCATTTTTTCGTTTGTGCGAGGATTTAGAGTTGGAACTGCAGTGCGGTCTTCCTCTGTGAAACAGCTTTGGAAAAAGGTGTTTAGTATTTCAGCTTTACGCATGTCATCCTCTGTTTCGATGCCATCATCATCCCGGAGTGTCTGGATATGTTGTTTCGAGCCACTTACTGATTTCACGTAAGACCAGAACTTCCTAGGATTTTCTGTCAAGTCGATACATAGAATTTTACTTCCGAATTCACTGAACGCTTCACGCATAGCCCTCCTTACGCTAACTTTGACATCGTTTAGCTTCTGTGTGTCTGAGAGGTTTTGGCTGCGTTTATACTTGGAGTGAAGCTCTCTTTGCTTTCGCAGTAGTTTCCTAACTTTGTTGTTGTACCACGGTGGGTTTTTCCCGTCCCTCACAGTTTTACTCGGCACGTACCTGTCTAAAACGCATTTTACGATTGCCTTGAACTTTTTCCATAAACACTCAACATTGTCAGTGGCGGAACTGAAATTTTCGTTTTGATCTGTTAGGTAGTCTGAAATCTGCCTTCTATTACTCTTGCTAAACAGATAAACCTTCCTCCCTTTTTTTATATTCCTATTAACTTCCATATTCAGGGATGCTGCAACGGCCTTATGATCACTGATTCCCTGTTCTGCACATACAGAGTCGAAAAGTTCGGGTCTGTTTGTTATCAGTAGGTCCAAGATGTTATCTCCACGAGTCGGTTCTCTGTTTAATTGCTCGAGATAATTTTCGGATAGTGCACTCAGTATAATGTCACTCGATGCTCTGCATCGTTGCTTTACTGCCAAGGATTATGAGGGCAGTGAGCCGTGTCTGGCTCGTGTTCATTCCGTTTATTGTTTGTCAACTTCTCTTACTGTACTGCCACCTCGTTTTCTTCTTCCATTTACTGGCATCACTAACTTTCGGCCTTACCTGCCCGTGAGTGGCAACAGCAGCGGTTATCGATAAGTGTTCTGTCGTACTGTCTCTTGAGCGACCAATTGTATTTCCAGTTCGTCGTGTGTCTGGAAGTCAGTCGGGCATGGTGCAGCAGTAGAGCACGAAGCAGCGGTCGGGGGCGAAGGAGCGACGGGCACAGAGTGCCAGTGAGGTGTGGACACCCAGTGCTTGCCGACCGCTGGCGACACAAATGGACTGTCCGACTGAAGAAAAAAAATGGTTCAAATGGCTCTGAGCACTATGGGACTCAACTGCTGAGGTCATTAGTCCCCTAGAACTTAGAACTAGTTAAACCTAACTAACCTAAGGACATCACAAACATCCATGCCCGAGGCAGGATTCGAACCTGCGACCGTAGCGGTCTTGCGGTTCCAGACTGCAGAGCCTTTAACCGCACGGCCACTTCGGCCGGCCGACTGAAGAAGACTGGAGCGGGAACGACAGGTTGGTCGGTTACGGCGGAGCAGCGAGGAAGTCTCTGAGGCGTGTAATCAGGCTGGGGCAGCTAGCAGCGTCCACACGCGGTCGTTGTTGTGTGGCACTAGCTGCGAGAACTGCTAAGTTCGTCACCCACCGCACCTGCGTACTGGATTTGAGTAATCAGTGAACTTGCCGTGAAAGCTCAACCGTTGTCACATCTCTTTGATAATTGCTGGTTGTTGCATCCTGGGCTGTCTCCGCAAACAGCAACATGATGGTGTGTTGGAGTCGGCAAAATGTTGCATTAGTCTCCTTGTATGGTTTTTAACCCTCCAAATTATTATAATTTATTAGTTAACTGAACCAGCGGTATCTTCTGCCTTGTGGCCGTTAACATTCTGGTTACCTGCCCAGGTTGTTAGCATAGTTTTGCGGCAGTGTGTTTTCCTCGCCGTGTTGATGCTGTCCTGCACACCGTGTAGTTCGACAGCTTGGTGTTGTTCTCTTTTTCTCTTTGAGTGTTTATTGTGCCTTGACTGTGTTTATACGCCAGTTATTAAGACATAATCCTGCTGCGATCCTCGTCTTCGCTGATACCTTTGGTTGTCGTGGTGTTGGTCGGGTGGAAGGGAATTGATTAGGTCGTTGGTTGGTTCATCAGCCGTCCGTAGGTCGGGCTGCAACCCGATTGTTTAGTGTTATGCTCCCCAAGTCGACCCTTCGAACACTTCTGAGCACCACTGTTTGTTGTTTGTGATTGTCATTTTATTTGGTCGTAGCTACTGTGCTCGGTTTTGAGCCATGAATTAATACTGTCTGTTTTATGTTTAGTATATTTCCTTCAGCCGAACTTCATAACAACTTCATGTTTAGTCCTTCAGCCGTGTTCCATATAAAATTCTTGTTGCTCTGTATTAAGGCCTTCAGTCGCGTTTGTTTCAGAATCTGTGGCTTTCATATGTAATTCCTTGCCTATAAGGTTTCTCTTTAATTATCTCGAATTCTTGAAACGGCCTTCAGTTCTGTAAATGTTTATCCTAAGGTTGTCTTTCATGACTCGTGAGTAATTATTTGTGCCTTCAGCTGACAAGATACTTCAAGTTTTCTTAAGACGTTTTTCTGCTGTACTGTGTAAAAGCTTATCATTAAAGCATCTCTTTTATTATGTAAAGAAAAATTTTTTTTATTGGGCTTTCAGCCGAAGAATTAACTTCACTTTTCCTAAATATGGCCTTTAGCCAGAATTTGTAAATGCTTCTAAAGAGTTTCCTTAGCTGACCTGAAATATTATTTCGGCGTTTAGCCGAGAAGATATTGTAATTTTGCTTAAGTAAGGCCTTCAGGCGTTACTCTAAATCCTGGTGTTTTAATAGCAATAATTTGAATTTATCCTGGAGAAGTTACTTGGGCCCTCAGCCGTGAATTGATCTTTGTTGTTTTAAAGAGAAAACTGTGCATCAGTTTGAGGAATTAAGTTTCGTGTGCTCTTGTATAACTAACATTAATTGGCCTAGGACCCCTTTGCACAACAAAATCTACTCTTACCTGCGAAACTATATTTCTGGCAGTTTGGCTTATCGGGTACATCTCATGGTACTTTGTTTGTTCTCTAATGGTGATGCTTTGATCCAAGACGATAGGATCTATTCATACACTGGTTTTGTGAGCATGAAGATGAGTTGTTACACCTCGGCAGACATCACACTCACCAGAAATCAATGTCATTGTGCACTTGTGGTCTACTTTGGACAGAAGGGTGTGTGGCCGCTATCCGTCATCGTTACTTGAACTCGTCAGCATTTTGGAGGAAGATTGGGAACAGATTCACTTAAAAATCGTACGGGAGCTTTCAGAGACGATTGGAAGCTGCTTTAAATGCCAACTGCTCTCGTACTCCCTTTCGTGAAGTGTCATCTGTTGCATCATTCCTATTTCCACATTTTTCCCCAACACCTGCACAGCAGCTAAGGTTAATAACGACTAATATGTGATAAGTAACATACAGAGATCATCAGTTGAGTCTTGTGCAACAAAAATTGGACTCTTACAAGCCAGACAAAGAACGAAAATCGACATTTATCTTACTAAATTAAGTACGTTTCGTTCGAAATACCGCAGATTTGAAAAGACATTGCAATAATGTCGAGGAAGTTGAATGGATCGTTCATGTGAAGTCCATTTATACTAATAACGATATGTCAATGCCGGTACTCATTTCTAAACAGTGATATGATGAGATTGGACTTGGAGAAACGTACTGTGATAATTCATCTGCTCTTTATTTCGCATTATCTGTGGCAGAAGAATTACATGATCTGCTGAATGGAATGAACAGTCTAATGAGTACAGAGAATGTATTGTGGGTAAATCGAAGAAAGGCGAAGGTAATGAGAGGTAGCAGAAATGAGAACAGTGGGAAACTTAACTTCAGGATTGATGGTCAAGAAAGTGCATGAAGTTAAGGAATTCTGCTACCTAGGCAATAAGATAACCAATGACGGACGGAGCAAGGAAGACATCAAAATCTGACTGGCAATGGCAAGAAGGGCATTCCTAGCCAAGAGAAGTCTACTAATATCAAATTACGGCCTTACTTTGAGGCAAGAATTTCTGAGAATGTACGTCTTGAGTACAGCACTGTGTAATAGTGAAACATGGACTGTTGGAAAACCGGTAAAGAAGAGAATTGAAGCATTTTAGAGGTGGTGTTACAGACGAATGTTGAAAACTTGGTGGACTGATAAGGTAATCATTGAGGAGGTTCAGCGCAGAATCGGAGAGGAAAGGGCCATGTGGAAAACACAGATAAGGAGAAGGGACAGGATGATAGGACATGTGTTGAGAAATCTGGGAATGACTTCCATGGTACTAGAGGGAACTGTAGAGGGAAGAAACTGTAGAGGAAGACAGAGATTGGAATAATTGAGGACGAACGTTCCAAGCGTTACTCTAAGATGATGAGGTTAGCGGAGGAGAGGAATTCGTGGTGGGCTGCATGAAACCACTCAGTACACTGATAACACACACAAATAAAACACTGGCTTGTTTGCATTACGGGCTGGAATAAGAAAAAAGCCAGTGTATAGGTGGGTCTTATGGATGAACTTCTTCTGCATAAAAATTAGACCATCAGTTTGTTAATGTCGGCCCCATACTGCACTGTGTATTGAGGAGTATTACTTCTGAGAAAACCATATCATGTACTATTTGACGAATTAGAGCTGACTCCAAAATCTCGCAAGTGTCTTGCTAGAAGATCATTCGAAATTAGTCGCTTAAGCGAAAAGATTGCCGAGAGTATTGAGAGAGGACGAATTACTCTTCATATTCAAGCGTACATTTTAAAGTTCATTTTTCGTCCAAGGCATCGTGTTTTTGAGATGAGAGGATGTTATTAGCGGGAGTAGGGATTCATAGAAGCATGTATGTTGTTAACGCATCACCACGCTGCTGCTACAGTCGCAGGTTCGAATCCGGCCTCGGGAACGGCTGTGTGTGATATCCTTAGGTTAGTTCGGTTTAAGTAGTTCTAAGTCTAGGGGACTGATGACCTCAGACGTTAAGTCCGATAGTGTTTTGAGCCATTTTTGTCAACGCATCCTTCGAATGGTATTTTTCTGGAGTTGAGAGCTGGCATTTAACAGTAAATCTTGCGGATGACATCTGGGATTTGAAATCCACTTTCAGCTAGTAGTGAAAGAAACATCTCATACTGGGGACAGAATGCTGGGCCCAAGAATTTCTCACACCGGTGTGTAGACAACGAGATCAGTGGAAGACGTGAAAAAACGGCCTAGCTGGACGTTCCTGTTAGGTGCCTCTTGCCACAGCAGCGGCAGTGGTGTGAGAGAAATTTAGGGCACCTATCCAGCGCAATACGGCAGTATCGCTCATTCCCTTTGTAAACAGGGATGGCGGCCATAAAAATTCGCATGTTCCCATGTTCACTGTGGCCCAGACTTCATTGAGGGAGCTATCAGCCGTCAGCTGGTGTCATCCCTTGGCCTGCAGAAGGTTTTGGGAAGCCTCATACCCTCAGAACAATTTCAGAAGGAACACAACATTTATGGAGACTCTGAAGAGATCTATGTTGGGACACAAAAGCATTTTTCTTTGGTTAGCTGTTGTCCCTGGATGGACACGAAGTACTGATCTCCATGATAAATATGTTGTTCACTTAAGAGCTATGCTATCTGAAGTGGCTGTGGGAAATGAGAGGGTTAGGAGTACAACGTCTCCTCCTCTGCGTGCAGGAATTACGGAGTCATGAATTGGGCACCCCTCCTGAAAAGAGAAGAATGTTCCTAACTTCGATTAGTATTGGCCTATGAGCAGAGCAGATGAGTGGGGGTTAGACGTGGAGCCTTGGAGCCTAGTCTTGTGACTAGGACGAAACCCATGTGGGGATTGTTATGGGAGTGCTTTTGGGGAATTTACTGAGATTTGATGGAAAGTGAGGAGAGAAGAAACTTGGTCTTCTGATTCAGACTCCGGTCTGGAGTGGGTTCTCCGATTCAGACTCTGGTATGGAGAGGGTTCCGGTCTTGAATTTTGTTATGAGTGGGGAGCACTTGGGACACTTGTCCTGATCATGGCTTTGCACTAGCACTGGTCTTGACTGGGGAGCCTGTTGTGAGGAGCTAACTGCACAAACGGTTTGGACCTCTGCCATTTCGGACAACTCGCTGTGAAAAGGGCAGTCTTATTCGTGAAAGGTTTGCGCTTTGACGTTTGGTTTTCTTGTGTGTACTGCCGTATAAGTGAGTCAAACTGTTCCATGGTACGACCGGCGGACGGGAGTTTCGCACACTGGAGTCTGCCGAGGTTTCAGGGCTCCATTATAGAGTAAATTCAATCCATCCAACGGATCGCCAGCTGCGACTTCGTGTATTTCGTGCCCGCAATAGGGAATTACAGGCGACGCATAACCCTGTCCTGCAGACGTTTTGAAATGACCAACACCTGAGACAGCCCCACATATCGATAAAAGGGGTACTGTACTGCTGGTCCGGGTTGTTCAGGAAAACAGGATCACAATTTCGACACTTGTTCTCAGCAGCACAGTTCAAAGCCTTTTGAGTGTTACATTATTTCAGATATCGTTATCCATGTTTTGAGCCAGAGTAAATAGTTCAATCACACAAACCACAATTTTCTCCAGTCAGCTGCCACCGAAGGGGTTGTTATCTGTTCAATGCATATTTGTGCTGCCATGAGGTCATATTTTATTTTTGTCATCTCGCTTAACATGCATCATTTTGATCAATTTTATAATCAATGAAATAGTGCAATAACTTTAATAACAGATCAATCCCGTTCTGATATACTAATCACCTACCAACAATTGACTTAAATAATGACGGGGCCACCATCTCAATAATATTATTACAGCATTTAAGTTCATTTGGATTCTTATAAATGTGGTAACCTCTGAGGCAAAATATCAACAACAGATACCGTCAAAAGCGCAAAAATCAATTTAGCAGACGCTTGTGGCAGGCTGCAGAAATGCATATTTTCACGGCGTTAAGACTGTTCCATAAAATTTCGCGCATGCAGCCGCATAAATTCCGCTTCTTCTTCTAATATATCGGCTGAATACCATCCAGCCATCTTCAGAGTGAGCCGAGGTCACTAATGCTCCAGCACTTGCTATGTCCTTTTAAACTCGAGGACCGAACCACTGCGAATGCGGCCAAAGATACACAGGGCGCCAGAGACGTTGATAGTTAATGAAATTCTTTTAATGTCTCATTACGACTATCATGAAAACATGAACAGTTTACTGAATGACGGCACATAACGGAAGATTAGTAAATACTGTACCAACCAGGTGGACAGAAAGACTACTTCGTTTCTGAACGCCACCCCCATTCCACCAGAAGTTATGCGAAGATTGACACGAAGTGGAGCCGTTCCTTCCAGGCATTATGAGCTTCCAAAGCTCCAAAGAATGGGGTTCCTCCACGTCCGATAGTGAGTGACATAGGCTCTCCGACCTATGATTGTGCCAAACACTTAGCGTCATTATTAAGGCCTCTGGTGGGAAAATGTGATCATCATATATGTAACTCGGTGGAGTTCATTGACAAACCGAAATCACTCAAACTGAACAATTCTGACATCTTAGTCAGTTTAGATGTAGTGTCGTTGTTCACAAAGGTTTCTCTTTCGGAATCATTGTCTCTCATTCGAAGGACTTTCGACAAAATGATTTCAGCTACATTTGAACATGTTTTGACCTCAACTTATCTTTTATTCGGTAACGAAATTTATGGACAGACTGATGGTGTCGCCATGGGCGGTGTCACCCTTGGTGGTCAACTTTTTTATGGAGGACTTTGAGGAGAAAGCACTGGAATCTGCTAGCTTGAAACGCACAGTGCTTCGTAGCTACGTTGACGACACGTTCGTAGTGTGGCCCCATGGTGAAGACAAGGCGAAAGTATTTTTAAATCATCTGAATTCTATCCACGGACAAATTCAGGTCACGACGGAAATCGAAAAAGATACATAGCTTCCATTTTTGGGTATGTTAGTACGGTGCAAAGATGATGGACTTTGGGACATGAAGTGTATCGAAAACCGACCCATACGGACTTATATTTACGTGCAAATAGCTGCCACCATCCTTATCAGACGATGAGTGTACTCAGAACTCTAGTACATAGGGCGCACTTCATTGCTGACGAGAACAACCTCGAGGGCGAGCTTCTACACTAGAGAGGAGTTTTTGAAGCAACGGGTAGTCTCCACAGCAGATTCGTGAGGCACTACAAATGAAATCAACAGTGGGCACACGGAAAGCGAAAGAAGACACTGAAAATTTTAAATCCGTGCCTTTCCTGCCATACGTGGGGAGCCTTTCGTCAAGAGTAGATCGGATCCTCAGGAAACACAAAGTGTAAGTGATTTTTCGCCCTCCACCAAAGACTGCAGCACTCCTTGATTCCGTTAAGGACGATTTTGTGCTTCTGAAGCCTGGGGTTCATAAGATCCCCTGTAAGTGAGGCAGTTCATACATCGGACAGACGACACGTACAGTCTAGGAGAGATGCACGCAGCACAGCTGGTACACCCGGCTCTTACAACTTAATAAATCTGCGAAGCACTATATTGACACTGGGCACTCTATGGTGTACGATAGTGTCGAAACGTTAGCCTCGACTTCGTCTTCCTGGAAAGATGCAGTTAAAATTAGGTTGGCGACGGATCTAGTTTCAGCTTGGACAAATTATGGAGTCTGGCAATTTCTGTAATTAAACCACAAAGACGTCGCGACGGTGCAGTACTCCGTGACACATCGAGGTCACCTTGTGGATGGACTGTGGAGCCATAGATTTTATTTCCATGCATATGTTACATCTCTTTGCCGACCATCAACGTCTCTGCCCCCATGTATATCTTTGGCCGCATACGCAGTGGTTCGGTCCTCGAGTTTTTTTAAAAAAACAAAAAAAACGGAGCAAGTGCTGGAGCGTCAGTCACCTCAAATCACCCTGAATATGACAGGACGGTATTCAGCCGAAATGTTAGAAGAAGAAGCTGAATTTATGCGGTTGCGAACCCGAAATTTTATGGAACAGTCAAGCAGAAGTTTTACTAGCTGAAGTGGTTGCTGCCAGGGCGGTAATTCAGAGTGCCGCCTGTCGCCTTCCAAAACATACAGCAAGTCCAGTGTAGTCTTACAATATATTTTCCACTTTTCTGTCTGCACTTTAACGTTACAATGTTCCAGCACGGTGTTTTGCGACCACATGTAGCGCGGAGCGCTCTAAATGTTGTGAAATTACTGTTGATTACGCATTTATTATTATCTGTGTCTTTCAGCAGGCACTACGTGGGTGAATGTGGGTAAGACTCACACTTTAAATGTACCTTCATCAGAGTGGTTACACAGTAGCGACTGTATTTGAACTGTGGATAGCGCGGAATACACGGAATGTAATGTCCGTCTGCTAGCAACACTTCCAATGACCCCTTGATTCCATATTGAGTCAGGTACGCGGACTTTAATGTAGTTCTTAGTACCTTGCTTGCCAGGTTTAGCCAGCTTCAATCTGTACACATAAATCAATATACAATATATTCACTTAACAGAAAAGTCTCCAGTTTATGTATGTTCATAAGGGACAGTAAGATCAGTGTCACAAAGTTAATTATAAATACAGACGTCAGCTGCGCAACGTGATGATGATTACGTGCGTTTCAGACATGGGGTAGGCGTAAATGTAGTCTCTCTAGCCCTAAAAAAATAATAGATAAACCTACGTCATCGATCAGTTATTCGCTGGAAATGTCATAGCTGGGCATCTGGCACGGACGAGAGATGAGACGAATGTAGTGTTTAATACCCTGACGAATATTGCTGGAGGTGTTCTCTGTCAGAATAATAAATATGCGAACAGCGACCTAGTAATCTTAACTCGCTATTTTAGTCCATTACATTCAGAACGAGGTAGTAGTCAACACAGCTCATATGAGTTCTGCGTTCCTGCCTTCCTTCCTTGCCGAAGACGATCAACATAGTTCCTTTGAGCCGTGGAAAAAAATTGCTGTTTTGAAGAGCGCGCAGCAGCGCGTTGGGTGATGCAGTCGCCCTCCGTTTCTGGCGGTGGCGCCGCTGTGGGAATCGCAGCTTTCATGTCTCCCTCTGGTTGAAAAGGAGAAAGGTTGCCTGTTCCCGTGCATTTAAGGAACACTATAAGCTCGCCACTGGCAGCTGGTCAGTAGGAATGAGTCTGGGTCAGTCACTCGTCACCAGTTGCTGGTTTGTCTCTCGTTCGCATTTGTGCGGCAGTTAGTGTCTGTCGGTCGTTGGGAGTGGTGGTATGTCTGTCCTTCGGATCAAACTTTAAAGCCAGGAAATTGAGAGTCTTGTCACTACGCCAGTAACAGAATTCAGCTAGTGGTCGCCCGGTCGGGGCTGAGTCTCTGCATCTGAGTCTGCGCGTTAGGCCGCCAGTCTGTTGGAGTTGCTCGGGCAACGGTCATTGGCGGTTGGATCGATTGGTTGGTCGGTCGCGCACTGAGACACAAGATGACTGGTCGGCCTTCAGCGTCGGCGCATGTGAGGTCGCCACGTGAGTGCAGTGGGCCGCGCCGTATAGCGAGGGGTAGTGGCTTTGCACCCCATCGCGAGAGCAACAGGAGCCAGCCCACGACATCGGCATGGCCGGTGCGAGCTGCGACATCGTCAGACGGGAGATCGGCGCTTTTTCCTGCGTCCGTTGAAGCGGCTGGAGCGGGCGGTTCGGGAGAACGTTAGGGATGCTGCGCCAGGTCTTCGACAGAAATAGCAGTTCATTAGACGTTAAGTCATTGGAAATATGTCGTTCCATTTACTTGTTAAATTCTACTTGTTTTCTTGGTGAGGTCACCAGCCGCTTTGTTTTGGGGTCGTCCCACCATTCTTCTCCGTCTGCCCACCCGCGGGATAGTGGTTATTTATGAATTGGGTGGTCCGTTTTTCCCTTGTGGAGTAGGGGCGGGTTAGAGCAACCTGCGGTTCGGGTTGTTTAGTAATCTCCCTGTCAATCTACCATACGTTAATAGCTACCTCTGTCATCTTTGTCGGATTCGGTGTTAACGAAGTTATTGCTTGAAGTGTAACGGCCGAATTCCTGAAATATGTTTTTATCTTGCCTATCATCTTGAGAGGCGCTATATGTGTAATGGGCTAACCTAGTATATTTATGTAAGACTGTATTTCATGAGTTATAATTAAAATGGACTTTTTAGTATATAAAGTTGCCACCCTTCCACGGTAAGAGTTTTTTTTTTCTTTTCTTTTTTTTTCTAAGTCAAGTTGCACCTTCGGTGGCAACTCGCTATTTTAGTCCATTACATTCAGAAGGAGAGGGATCAGTTTCCTAGTTCCTGGGATATCGGTCTAGTATTTGGAGTGGATTACAGACATTCTAACAAAAGGCACTCAGCACATCATGGTTAAAAGGGAAAAAAATCATCATGTATGATAGGAGCATCGGGCGCAACCCAAGCCAGTGTCAGAAGGCCGTTAACGCACATATAAATATGAAATATGAATGATACTGTCATTTTATTAAAGTCCCAACAACTGAAAATTGTAACGAAATGTTGGAAGACAAGCAGAGAACTTACAACTGATGGAGTAAGTGGTGACTTCCTCGCCTCATAAGCTAATCTATCGTATTTCGAATAAATAATCAAGAGGTCATATTAGCTTCGGAATACATGTGTTTGGTGATCAATCACAAGAAACTGCCACAACCCTTACATATGCACGTATATGCATCCGAAGATACAATGATAGATCAGAATAAAACCAGTAGTAAGATTCGAGACAAATTTAAATAGCCTGCGAATATGATAGCCTACAGAAACTTTCTTTGACCGATTCCGACGAAATGGTTGTTAGTCCTGAAGTGTTGTCAGGTAAGATTAAATTAAAACACATTAATGATCTGAAGGATAGAGGCTTGTTTTGTAAGAGGCTCATTCGGGAATGGCGAGCACTTCACTGAAATTATCATCCAACTCGAGGCAGATATCGGTATAGCACATATGTGTTACCTAGAGGTGTACTATTAAGGCTTCTAGAACATGTTTTTCAAGAAGGAGAAGCCTTCACTAGAATTCAGGCCACAAATTCTTAGTGATATGGTTGTGACGGTAAAATCTGAATTATTTTTCTTCATACAGACCGTTATTGATAGTGATGTACCCGCTTCCTGTATGGTACGGGGAATGATAAAATACATGGTGAGAAAAACAAAACGTGATGTAAAATATATCGTGAGGGAAAATCTGGTCAGGCGAACATCCGTAACCGAGGAACATCTTAATGCACACATAAAAAAAGTTTTGTATCACTTCAGCTCCGAGTGTTCCGGAACCTGTACAGAAAATTGGGATAGAGATCAACATGGATATCATTTACGCTCTTTTTATTGCTCATGAAAACCACACACTGCATGACATCTTGGGTTGTCGGATGTTCTGCCGGATATCAGCGTCGTACTTGCACGATATTTCGTTCACGTAGCTCGTAACCTTCATCAGGTGCGACCTGAGACTGCTCCTCGAGTGGACCTGGTCCAGTATTTTATGCCTATGGCCTTCCCCCTCCACCAACGACTGCAGGGGCTTCCTCTGTGGTCCGCGCCCATTCCCTGCGACCTGCTGGAGCGTTGCTGCTCCGTTTTCCATCCGCTGCGGTTCTAGGTGTTCCCTGTGCGGTCCGCGCCCACCAAACCCGCTCCTGGGGGTTTCATCTACGGTCTGGGGTACCAAGCGTTCCCCCTGCGGTCCGCGCCCGCTCACCACGACCTGTTGGAGCGTTGCTGCTCCGTTTTTCGTCCGCTGCGGCTCTGGATGTTCCCTCTGCGGTCCGCGCCCACCAGTCCCACTTCTGTGTGTTCCATCTTCGGTCTGGTGCGCCTGGCAGTCCGTCAGGGGCTCTTTTTCCATCTCCATGTCTCTGGTTCTTCTGTTTGTGTAGTGTTGCAGCTGGCCCCGTTGCTCCTTTAACAATTCCAGAGCCGGATCCCAAGCTCTGCTTAGCTGGTACCCTGTGTCACGGTTCATAAGATCGTCAGCCATTTTAATTTCTATCGATTCTCTTATAACACTATCCCAAAATCTGGGTGTTTGTGCTAGAATCTTGGTATCCTCATACTTCATGGTATGATCTAGTTCTCGACAGTGTTCAGCAATGGCTGACTTAGTCACCTGTCTTAATCTAGTGTGCCTCTGATGTTATTTGCATCTGATCTCCACAGTTCTTGTCGTCTGGCCAATGTTGGACATGCCACATTGACAAGGTATATTGTAAATCCCTGGTTTCCGTAACCCCAGGTCGTCTTTGACACTCCCCAGCAGTCCCCTGATCTTGTTTGATGGACAGAAAGCAGACTTGATATTGTGATTACGGAGGATCCTACTGATTCTGGCAGAAATAGAGCCAGCATAGGGCAGATATGCCACCTTCTTTGCTTCATCTTGGTCTTATTCAGGAACCTGTGGTATAGTGGCTAGTTGGAGTGCCCTCTCAATTTGTCTGTCCATATATCCATTCTTGGAGAAAACTGTTTTGAGACGTTCTATCTCTATAGGTAGATTCTCTGGGTCTGACAGGGCCCGTGCTCTGTGGACCAAAGTCTTCAGAACCCCATTCTTCTGTGCAGGGTGGTGACAGCTGCTGGCCTCCAGATATAAATCAGTGTGTGTTGGTTTTCGGTACACACTGTGGCCAATTGATCCAACTGCTCTCCTCTGGTACTAGATAATGCCATGAAGTATGAGGATACCAAGATTATAGCACAAACACCCAGATTTTGGGACAGTGTTATAAGAGAATCGATGGAAATTAAAATGACTGACGATCTTATGAACCGTGACACAGGGTACCATCTAAGCAGAGCTTGGGATCCGGCTCTGGAATTGTTAAAGGAGCAACGGGGCCAGCTGAAACACTACACAAACAGAAGAACCAGAGACATGGAGATGGAAAAAGAGCCCCTGACGGACTGCCAGGCGCAACAGACCGAAGATGGAACACCCAGAAGTGGGACTGGTGGGCGCGGACCGCAGAGGGAACATCCAGAGCCGCAGCGGACGAAAAACGGAGCGGCAACGCTCCAACAGGTCGTGGTGAGCGGGCGCGGACCGCAGGGGGAACGCTTGGTACCCCAGACCGCAGATGAAACCCCCAGGAGTGGGTCTGGTGGTCACGGACCGCAGAGGGATCACCTAGAACCGCAGCGGCCGGAAAACGGAGCAGCAACGCTCCAGTAGGTTGCAGGGAATGGGCGCGGACCACAGAGGAAGCGCCTGCAGCCGTTGGTGGAGGGGGAAGGCCACAGGCATAAATAGTGGACCTGGTCCACTCGAGGAGCAGTCTCAGGTCGCATCTGATGAAGGTTACGAGTTATGTGACCGAAATATCGTGCAAGTACGACGCTGATATCCGGCAGAACACCCAACAACCCAAGATGTCATTAGATCGCCGGGAAAGCCTGAAGAGTTACACACACTGCATGTTGTACGACCATACAGCAAGACCTTCGGAGGTGGTGGTCCAGACTGATGTACACACTGGTACCTCTGATAACAAGTAGCACGTCCTCTTGCATTGATGAATTCCTGTATTCGTTCTAGCATAGTATCCACAAGATCATCAAGCCGTGTTGGTCCAGAATCTCCCACTCCACAATGGTGATTAGGTGTGTATCCCTTAGAGTGGTTGGTGGGTCATATCGTCCATTCAATCTATTCCAGGCATTTTTGATAGGGATCATGTCTGGAGAATATGCTGGTGTCTCTAGAACAGCGATGTCGTCAATCTAAAATTCATTCACAAGCTGTGCGCGATGGGGGCGAGAATTGACGTCCATGCAGACGAATGCTTCGGCAATATGCTGCCAATATGGTTGCACTATCGGTCGGAGGGTGGCATTCACGTATCGTACAGCTGTTACGGCGCCTTCCATGAACACCAGCAGCGTTCAGCCCCAAATAACGTCCTGCCAAAACATCAGAAAACCTCCACCTTGCTGCACACGCTGGAAAGTGTGTTTAAGGCGTTCAGTCTGACCGGGTTACCTCCAAACACGTCTCCGACGAATGTCTGAAGGCATAAGCGACACACATCGGTGAAGAGAACGTGATGCCAATCCTGAGCGGGCTATTCGTCATGTTGTTGGACCCATCTGTACCGCGCTGTATGGTGACATGGTAGCATAGATGGACCTCGCCATGGACGTCTCGAGGAGCCTATCATGCAGCCTAATGCGCATAGTATGAGTCGTAACTCGACGTCCTGTGGCTGCACGAAAAGCATTGTTCAACATAGTGGTGCTGCTGTCAGGGTTCCTCCGAGCCATAATCCGTTTGTAGTGGTCATTCACTGCAGTAGTAGCGCTTGGACGGCCTGCGCAGGGCATGTCATCGACAGTTCCTGTACCTCAGCATCTCCTCCACGCCGGAACAACATTGCTTTCGTTCACTCAGAGATCCCTCCCTTGTTGAGAGCCTTTCCTGGCACAAAGTAACAATTCGGACGCGATCGAACCGGTGTATTGACCGTTCAGGCATGGTTGAACTACAGACAACAGTAGCCATATATCTCATTCCTGATAGAATGCCTGGAACTGATCGGCAATAGGACCCCTTCTGTCTAATAGGCGCTGCTAATGCTTGGTTGTTTACGTCTTTGTACTGGTTTAGTGACATGCCTGAACAGTAAAAGGGACTGCGTCTGTGATACAATATCCACAGCCAACGTTTGTCTTCAGGAGTTATGGGAAACTGCGTGATGAAAAACTTTTTTTGATGTGTGTAGGATGAGAAATACTTTTCAGTTGGCTATAATTGCCTATTTATTGCCACCGGATAGTTATGTAAAACTAAATGTGTGGCGGTCAGGCCGTTTAGTAATGAGGGAAGGGGGCAGGGTCACATGCACTTCAAAGAAATGCGTGGGAGCGTAGAACCAGCTGCAGTGGCGCCCACCTACGCCCGCCTAGAGAGCACCACAATGAAGTGTTGGCTGCTGCCCTCTTTGTTTATCATGACAATAGAACGCTCAGGAAAATTCTACATAGTAAAGTTACGTGTTACCCGACTTTTCCTAAATATATGCCTATCTATTTAGTTAACATTTTAGTGAGTTCCGTCACAGTGATGCCACGTGTGACCTGAGATTATCGATTCTACGTTACTTCAATTTGTACCTTTATCTGGCAGCGAATTGCGTACATCCACTTGAGGATTCTCAGGTGTAAATCTCTTCAGTACTGATACTTAGCGACCAACTGGCAATATATGTTGGTGCTCTCGTATATTAACATCATTTAAATCTATCAAATATTACCGAGAGTTTTCTACTGATCTTCGTAAGAGACAATTGCGCTCATTTGGTCACTGCGCGCAAAAACCGACGTTTCACTGGCCATCGGCGCGTTCATAATATGCGACCTAGGCTGTGAATGAGATTTCATCTTTTTCCCTCATTCTAGCTTTCCGTAAACTTTGAAGTTGATAGCGTGATTAAATCCGCCAATCCAACAGACGTTTATTCCAGGTAAAGGAAAAGAGACGTTTGTGACTCGTTTTATTGAACCATTTTAAATAAATGTTATAACTATTTTTGATGGCCGCCAAGAAGGGAGCTAGTTTATTCTATTAATTCTCAATGCTACTGTAAATTAACAGCCAATTTCATTAATGTAATTAGTACTTACTATTCATGAATGAAGTAAGAAGTATTCTTTTTTATGCCACTCTTTGGTATCCATATTTAATACTTTCACTTTAGTAACTACTGTAATTTATTAAGTAGATTATGAGCCTTTATTCAGCAGAATATTCCTCAGTAAATGGAAATTCCGTTCTTTGTAAATGAACGGTACATCAGCTTCATCATACTCTGACTTTGCAAAATTTGAAGATTACATAAACAACATTCCTGATATAATAATGTTAACACACGTTATTAATTGTAATTCGGATCGCAAATTGTCTGTATCTTAAATGACATTCGAGGGAAGTTTATTAATGAACTATCATGTTCAATCACTGTCAAGTTTAACATTTGCACTATTAGAGCTGTTACTCCATTACATTCTTATTTCTACTAAACACTATAAAAGTTTTGCCTTGACCTGGTTGTGTAGTCGAGTAAGTGGTGGCCTACGACGTTACATAGCTTGTTGATGTCTCTGACAAAATACTTAAACGTCTACCAACATGAATCTTTCCGGAGAAATTATTCCAACGGCAGCCATGGCTCAAAATTCCTTATCGTGTCAAAAGTTCTGCAGTTTTTGCATCCGCGACTCAGAAATTTAAAGGTGTCTTAATGCCATGCAGAGAAACACCACACCACTTCAGTAATATCTTGATGCCCAGTCAACCGCAATGTAAATATTTACGTATGCAGCCAATGACTACGCATCCGGCACACTTGAAACCGTCGCTAGTTTCTTCTTCTCACTACTGTTGTGCGTCCCACCACCAAGGGCGCCAAAATCAATTGTCCAATCAAATTCATTGCTTCTCTAGGCAACATATTTATTTTTGAACTATTCTTTGTTTAGAGCCATGGGTAGTCAGTCATTTAGAACCATATAAAAAACTTCTTCCATCTCAATCCGTTCTCAAAGTAATAGATTATACAGGGTGATTCAAAAAGAATACCACAACTTTAAAAATGTGTATTTAATGAAAGAAACATAATATAACCTTCTGTTTTACATCATTACAAAGAGTATTTAAAAAGGTTTGTTTTCACTCAAAACAAGTTCAGAGATGTTCAATATGGGCCCCTCCAGACACTCGAGCAATATGAACCCGATACTCCAACTCGTTCCACACTCTCTGTAGCATATCAGGCGTAACAGTTTGGATACCTGCTGTTATTTCTCGTTTCAAATCATCAATGGTGGCTGGGAGAGGTGGCCGAAACACCATATCCTTAACATACCCCCATAAGAAAAAATCGCAGGGGGTAAGATCAGGGCTTGTTGGAGGCCAGTGATTTAGTGCTCTGTCACCGGCTGCCTGGCGGCCGATCCATCGCCTCGGGTAGTTGACGTTCAGGTAGTTACGGACAGATAAGTGCCAATGTGGTGGCGCTCCATCCTGCTGAAATATGAATTGTTGTGCTTCTTGTTGGAGCTGAGGGAACAGCCAATTCTCTAACATCTCCAGATACTGTAGTCCAGTTACAGTAGCACCTTCGAAGGAATAGGGACCAAAAACTTTATTGGCTGAAATGGCACAGAAAACGTTCACCTTAGGCGAGTCACGTTCATACTGAGTTGTTTCCTGCGGATTCTCCGTGCCCCATATACAGACATTGTGACGGTTGACTTTCCCGTTAGTGTGGAAAGTTGCTTCATCACTAAACACAATCTTTGAAACGAAAGATTCATCTGTTTCCATTTGAGCAAGGATGAAATCACAGAAATCGATTCTTTTAATCTTATCAGCTGCAGACAGTGCTTGAACCAATTTCAGACGATAAGGTTTCATAACTAACCTTTTTCGTAGGACTCTCCATACAGTTGATTGTGGAATTTGCAGCTCTCTGCTAGCTCTGCGAGTCGATTTTCCTGGGCTGCGAACAAATGCTTGCTGGATGCGTGCTACATTTTCATCACTCGTTCTCGGCCGTCCAGAACTTTTACCTTTGCACAAACACCCATTCTCTGTAAACTGTTTATACCAACGTTTAATACACCACCTATCAGGAGGTTTAACACCATACATCGTTCGAAATGCACGCGAAACAACTGCCGTCGATTCACTTCTGCCGTACTCAATAACACAAAAAGCTTTCTGTTGAGCGGTCGCCATCTTAGCATCAACTGACGCTAACGCCTAGTCAACAGCGCCTCAAGCGAACAAATTTACAACTAAATGAAACTTTATAGCTCCGTTAATTCGCCGACAGATAGTGCTTAGCTCTGCCTTTTGTCGTTGCAGAGTTTTAAATTCCTAAAGTTGTGGTATTCTTTTTCAATCACCCTGTACTACTGTTTACAGGGAATGAAACGCGCACAAGCCATGTTTTGCAACACCCACGATAAGGGGACGTGCTGCACAGCGTAACGTCAATAAGCTAGCACACTGGACTCGCATTTGGGAGGACGACGGTTCAATCCCTCGTCCGGCCATCCTGATTTAGGTTTTCCGTGATTTCCCTAAATCGCTCCCGGCAAATCCCGGGATGGTTCCTTTGAAAGAACACGGCCGACTTCCTTCCCCGTTCTTCCCTAATCCGATGAGACCGATGACCTCACTGTTTGGTCTCCTCGCTAAACAACCCAACCCCCACTCAACAAGCGACTCAGATGACAGAGATGTGGCGTGTACGGAGGCCCAATAGCGCCATCTCTTGTGTGCGGCAGGTCAGTGTTACAAAATGTTTTGTCAGTTCAGAGTAGATATGCGAAGCGGAAACGTGCAACCAAGGACCACTATACCTCACCCTCATGACAGGGTGAAATATCGGCAAGTGAGTGCGTTCGAATAAGGCAAAATGATTGGCCTCCGAGAAGAGGGCTGCACGCAGCGCCTACAGGATACTGGACGACTCAGTGTGACCACAGCGAGACACAACGGCCATCTTGTCTGCTTGGCCTGATCGAACGGTACAGCTTCCTCCACGTTGACTGAGCACTGCTACGGATGTGGGCAAGTCTGCGCCGAAGGTTCGATGTGGTCTTCTGTACCCTCAACTGGTGTCACGCGTGCCATTGCGTCGGCTTCTGCTGAACAGAACCCACCAACACAGCGGACTGGAATGGACACGTGAACGCCGACAGCGACGTGCTGAGTTGCGAACTGTAGTGTTTTCGAATGAGTCCATCTTTAACTTGTGCTACAGTGAATTCTGAATTCGCGCTCAGCGCTGCTGTGGTAAACGCAATCGGGCAAACTACATTGTTGGGCGGCATAGCGGACAATCGCCAAGTGTAATAATTTGGAGCACCATTGCTTGTAAAACGCGATCTTCCCTCCCATGTCTTCAGGGTGACCTAAACAGCTACCGCTCCATCAGAGAGGTTTTACCGCCTCTGCTGTAGGTCGTTCCACACGCCATATTTCAGCAAGACAACGACCGCCCGCATGTGGCTAGATATGTGCAAACCTTCTTCAAAGAACGACAGGTATCACTGCTTTCCTGGCCGGCTCGTTCACTTGACATGACACCCATCGAACATGTCTAGGATATGGTCTGTCGACCATTTTTTCGTTCAGATCCTCCTGCGGCCACAGCTGATGCCTTGAGGACGTGCCTACAAATCGCATGGAGGAATATTCTCAAGCTGTATATTCAAGAAATCTGTGAGTCCTTGTTAAGATTCTAATGGCTTGATTGCAGCATGTGGTGGCGCACTCCGTACTGTATTTCCACAGACACAGTGCACGTACAGTTTAGTAAGGCTAGCAGTTTATGCCTATAATTATAATCATTTGCGTCGTGGCATGTCCCTAAAGGTGGAATAACTTTTATTGTTGTCACTTCCCTCGGTCTTGGAGTGTCACTTTTTCCAAACAATAGTGTACAAAATTTTTCCTTTCGTCAGTTATAAAAACATCTACATTTCAAACACACACATATCAAAATGAATTGATATACAACTACATCCATTTTTAAAAAAATTCATAACTTAATGCGTTTAGGAAGTTAATTTATGTCCCATGATTTGTTAAGTTACCTCCAAAAGGACAACAGAGAAAATTCGATCCTCTCAACAGCTATACTTTTGTGTGTTAGTATAACAACTGTTATGTACCAGACAACTTAAAGAGAAGAATGTTCAGTAAATTTTTACAATCTGCACGTTATCCAACAAACTTTCTGTTAGCAATTTTCATCCCAACATTTAAACTACCATAAGCATTTTCCATACAAGTATCCACAGAATTTACGTATCATAAGGCACTACATATTTGTTTCAGTCATTCTACGTGCTCCACTTTGTACTTGGCTGTTATTTCTATCATTTACAATTTAAATTTCCTTCATACATTTTTGTTATTCATCTTTATTTACCGTCGACATACATGAGTACATCAATTAATCAATTTCTATTATCACTATTAATTCAAAATTTATGATATATCAATATTTTTCACTATGACAATGTGCACTAGTGTCCCATGCTCCAAATAATTCACTTTTTCAAACGATTTGTTACGTATCGAATCCCTTAATCGAAATGTTGAAACATTTCATTTGGTATTCAACTGTAAAGCAACTTTTGGCACAAATACATTTTCTTCCTTATATGCATATTTCATCTTAATATTTCACGCTTGGTTTTTTAATATAGGCCCTTTTCATTGGTTTAACATACATTTATGAATTTCTTTGTATAAAAAATACTCTTTTTGCCTCCTCCTCCCCCTCTCTCTCTCTCTCTTTCTTTATTTTATTCATTGTACTTGTCAAATATAACAGTTTTGTACATACATTGAAATAATTCATAAGGAAATTTTAATATCTTAGAATAATTTTACATGAATATGACAAGTTATTCATTTATCACTAAGACTTTCCTTTTGAGTCTAGTTGCTACCATTTACTATCCTTTGTTCATACTTTTGCAGATGTATGATACTCTGTTCTCCTAACAGTTTTCGAGATATAGAAACCTAGGTAGTATGCGTTGTTATTGGGACTGTTTACAATTTTAAACTGATAGTTGTACAGGAATTGGAACTTATTTATTTTGTGGTTAATCTCACTTGAATTCTCACAGGTCCTAGCCAGAACCAAGTCACCAATGGTAAATTATGGCAGTGTGTCCGCTGGTCTAGCTTCATATTACTTACTCACCCCATCATTTAAAATCTTTTTCTTTTCACCAATGGTAATCCCTTGTCGTGGAGGAAGTGTTATCAATTCTTCTACTTTTATATTTCTTTGGCTGCTGCTCAGCGCGAAAGGTAGATTTCTACAAATTTCAAGCATCTGATTTTATTGTTTCATTATTTTTCTACAACAAATCCTTTAGTACTTTGAGGTCTTTCTGTGAAGTGTGTCATATATTTACAGTATTTTCCCCATCCAGAATTATCTTCCTCCGAAATCTCTCACAGCGCATTCTCTTTGTTAAGTACTACCACCTTGAAGATCTTCAACTTAGTGAACTTTAACTTGTGTTAGTACTGGGTCCTTATGACTCACGGTGTAATTCTGTAAACTCATCTTCTTGTAAGCACATTTCCTCTCCGATTTCACTAGGCATCTCCTTCAATTCACTAAACTTCGATTCCTTATTCATATTTCTACATGATGATATGATACCTTCCATGAATCTGTATGCATTGTGTCACAAAGATGTGAGAATTGCATACATCATTTTCATTTTGCATCCACATGGCTACAGGTTCCATCTGCATTACATCAATTTTAATATAAATCTTCAGGGAAAAGTTATTCCTCTATCATCGGATACCTTTTCTTCACTTCCACAATCATCACTTTTGTTGCTGCTGCACATTTCTTCATCAATGTTTTGTACAGGCAATACAAAATCGTCGTTATTACTGCTAATTCGGTCATATTAATTAATTTAATTTCCTGCTTCCACTTCATATTTAACGAACTCAGACGATTTTCCTATAACCTCATGTTTGGGGTGTGTTTGTCACCCCCGAAAGCTATTGTTTCAAGTACATGGTGTTCTTGCATATGTTGTGTTGGCAGAAGGGACAACACCGTTTTACTAGTGGAGGCCGAAATACACGCGTTTTTAGCTCACAAAGGCTGGCGTGAAGAGAAAAGAACTATATTGACGTGAGGTCTGGAACATGACAAGGAATGAGAATTCAGAAAGCGTACATAATTAGTCTCATACTTAACTTTAATCCATTAATGATGAATGTCGCTCTTGATGGTACATGATTCACAACATTATCTGTTCAGGATACATTATAGTAACTCAATATGGCGCCTTGCTAGGTCGTAGCAAATGACGTAGTTGAAGGCTATGCTAAACTGTCGTCTCTGCAAATGAGAGCGTTTGTAGATAGTGAACCATCGCTAGCAAAGTCGGCTGTACAACTGGGGCGAGTGCTAGGGAGTGTCTCTAGACTAGACCTGCCGTGTGGCGGCGCTCGGTCTGCAATCACTGATAGTGGCAACACGCGGGTCCGACGTATACTAACAGACCGCGGCCGATTTAAAGGCTACCACCTAGCAAGTGTGGTGCCTGGCGGTGACACCACAGTATATATTCTGAGAATTTAATAACTTCACTTGCATCATCATCTGTATACATATTTTTACTATGACCCTTTTCTTTCTTATTTCCGTTTAACGTCGGTAGCGCTTCCCTTAGGTCAGTACCTTTTTCCATTTTCCCGTTCTGGAAACGTGGCACACATCTGACTGATTTTCTATACTAATACCTCATTCACTTATAACTCGTCAATTTGATCGTAACAATTGTCATACGTAACGCCTACATGTCTTCCTACTTCGAAAAATCTTCCATCCTGAAACTCTGCAAATTCCTGCACCTAACCCCATCTTCAATATACACATGTTTCCTGCCTTATCTGGGCCTACTACTATTACGCTGAACCAGCAGCCCTCGACCTGCGTGCCAACTGGTTTTCTCGACAGTCTGTAACCTGTTATTATGAAAGTTACCTCGCACACAATTAGCAAAATTGCCTCTGTCACGTCTCCTCATCATGTCAGTTTGCAGCCCGTTCCAGCCACGTATTTCAGGCACATTCACTTGTTTGAAGTTTCGTTATTTGCGAGTTTCGCGCCAACTATCTACATTCCCTACTTTTTCCTAGAATCATATAAACGTTTTATGATTACCTCTGTCATGTCTTCTGTTGTGGCGTAACAAGCTAGTTATGCCACACTGAGAAGGGAGCCGAAAGAAAGGCACGCGTACACACACGCCGACTGGCGTGAAGTCTGGAACAGGATAACTATTGAATGGTAACAAGAAAAGTACGTAGCTGCTTTATACTTAACTTTTAATCATTGTTGTATACATCGTTCTTCTTGAGACATTTATACGATAACTCTCAAACTATGTAAAGCTAATGGCGCCTTGCTAGGTCGTAGCCATGGACTGAGCTGAAGGCTATTCTAACTGTCTCTCGGCAATTGAGAGCAAAGGCTTCGTCCGTATAGTCGCTAGCAATGTCGTCGTACAACTGGGGCGAGTGCTCGTCCGTATCTCGAGACCTGCCTTGTGGTGGCGCTCGGTCTGCGATCACACAGTGCCGACACGCGGGTCCGACATGTACTAAATGGACCGCGGCCGATTTAAGCTACCACCTAGCAAGTGTGGTGTCTGGCGGTGACACCACATTCCTCCCCCGCAAATCGGCGAACGGACGTGTGATAAGGCTTCCGCCCGCCGTGGGGAGGACCCCATGTTGACGTATGCAGTGAGGTGGGGAGCCTAACAACAGGCGAGGCTGTGCCACCCGCACCCGGCCATTCGGTCCGAGGGGATCTAGGAAACGCCTGAAAACCTAGTCCAGAGTGCACGTGAACATGCAGTGTATGCGCCCGTAATGAGACAGGAGGGGCCGAAGGGTCGACCTCCGGGGTACCCGACGCGCGATGACGACATCTGGTCCGGAGCGGGCAAGAGTTCCATGGCGGAGGACTGATGGTCACGGGAAGCGATCGGCAGCGCGTAACCAAGGGAGGCGCGTGGTGGCTGCAGCGAAGCGTCGATTGCGTGCGGCGCCGGCGGGAGAACAGGCGGCGGCGGCGGCGGCGGCGCGTCGCCAAGGGGCAAAATGGAAGGCATCGTCGGTAACACCTGGGGATGAGGCGAGCCAGTAGATGGGTCCCCAGGGCGCTGACCGGACGGCACCGTCGCTGAAAGCAGACGGGGAGCGGCAGAACCCGTGTGACGATAGAGGCGCAGCTGATTGAGATGCCGACGCACCTCACCAGAGGCCCCCAAAACCAAATACATCGCGCGGCCGAGGCAGCGAATAATGCGCCCTGTGAACCAACGCCGTGAACCTCGATAGTTGCGAAAGAATACAACGTTGCCTGGAGCAAAAGCAGGAGTCTGCCGCTGCTCAGGAACCTGATGTGGCGGATGCAGCAAAGACATCAAGGTTCGATGAGGACGACCGTGGAGCAACTCAGCCGGCGAGCGACCATCTCGGGGCTGAGAGCGATACGAAGACAAAGAGAGCAACAATGCGTCCTCCCGAGAATGCGACTCTTTCAACTTCAACATCTGTGACTTGAAAGTCCGGACCAATCGTTCAGCGGCACCGTTTGACTGAGGCGAAAACGGCGCGGATGTCAGATGTTGAATACCATTGGCCTGGTAGAATGACTGAAATTCTGCGGACATGAATTGTGGGCAATTGTCGGAAACAATAGTCTGCGGAAGACCTGCAATGCAAAAGATAGCAGACAACGCTTGGATGGTGGCGGAGGACGTCGTGGAAGACATCCGGACAACAAAAGGAAAATTACTGAAGGAATCTATCAGAACCAACCATCTAGCATTCCAGAATGGACCAGCAAAATCAATTTGCAAGCGTTGCCAAGGGAAGTGGCTTTTGGCAATGCAAAGACTTTCCGCGGCGGTGCGGATTGTTGTTCGGCACACACCATGCAAGAAGAACACATATTCGTAATCGCAGCATCGATTCCGAACCAAGTACAGTGCTAACGAGCAAGTTGTTTCGTTCGCACTATACCCCAATGTCCTTGGTGAAGAATACGTAAGACAGAGGACTGTAACGAACGTGGGACCACGACTCTGGACTGATCATTATCAGAACGCAACAACAAAACACCACGTCGAACAAAAAGTCTCTCCTTGTGAGCAAAAAATCGGCGAACCAACGGATCCTCGATCCGAGACTTTGACAAACGCCATTGCGTAGCAACAAAACGCAAAACGGTAGCAAGGACAGGGTCAGCAGCTGTGGCTGTAGCTACACGGCGAAAATAAATTGGAAACGATTCGACCACTTCATCGGTTTCCGAATCAATGAACATGCAAGCAAGTTCGGAAGAATCGAATGCTTTATCTTCAGCAACAGGCAAACGGGACAACGCATCGTCGTTTCCGTGCTTAGCAGTGGACCGATACAATATATCGTAGTGGTACTGCGAGAGGAAAATAGACCAGCGAATGAATTTCTGCGCTGTACGCGGAGGTACAGGCTTGTTCGGATGAAAAAGTTACGTCAAAGGTTTGTGGTCTGTGATGATAGTAAAGTGACGACCATACAAGAAATCATGGAACTTAGTAACACCAAACACGAGAGCCAAAGCTTCTTTCTCTATCTGTGAATAATTTCTTTGCGCAGACGAGAGCAATTTCGACGCAAAGGCAATAGGGCGATCATGCGAGCCAACTTTGTGCGCAAGCACAGCACCGATCCCGAAATCCGATGCATCTACCATCAACTGAAGGGGTTTCTGGGGATCGAATGGCGTAAGGCAAGTATTTGAAAGCAACGCCGATTTCAACTGGCGAAAGGCGCGTTCGCATTCCGTCGTCCAGAGAAACGGAACACCTGTACGGCGTAAGCGATGAAGCGGAGCTGAAAGGGAAGAGGCATTGCGCACAGTCACTCACACCTTGTGATTCCAAATCGTTTAATGTTCATGCGACCTCATGACGCAATGCGTGAGGAACATTGCGCACTCTGAAAAATTTCGGTTGCGCGTTTACTTTCAGTTCCAAATGTGCTTCATAGTTTTTAGCTCAACCTAAGCCCGGTGCAAAAATGTCTGCAAATTCGTCACATAAGCGAGAAACACTGTCTGAAGGCACAGTCTGATTCACTGATAGGACCTGATTTACAATAGACATGTTAAACAACTGAAATAAATCTAAACCAAACAAGTTCACTGCAGTAGAAGAAAGAAGAACGTAAAATGACACAAGTTTTGATTGTCCCTTGTATGTTGCAAGAAGAGTGCACTGTCCTAACACAGGTATAGTCTGTCCTGAATAACTATGTAACTTAACATTTGCGGCACGCAACGGAGGTGCGCCCAGTTGTTTGTACGTGTCGTGATTGAGCAATGAAACTGCAGCTCCGGTATCGAGCTGGAATGGTATAACCTTGCCATTAAAGTCCAAATCTACAAAAAGTTTATTGTCCTGCTGACGACAAGAGCGACTGTTTTGTGCAATTTGAACTGATACAGGTACAGCATCACTTGCTAATTGACGTGATTTCCGGCGACGTCGACGCACACCTATTGTGGGACGAACACAGTCACTGTTAGAGAAAGTGGCACTGGACGAAGCGGAATTAACTACATGAATGTCCATGGGCGAAGGTCCACGAGCCTGAGTGTCCTTGGTTCGATTCCGGCGCGAAGCAAAGGGCCTGGAACGGTTGTGATTGTCTGATCGGAGTTTTTTCTGGCAAACACTTTGAACATGTCCTTTCCTATTGCAGAAAAAGCAAATATCTTTGCGTGACGGGCAATGTTCACGCGAATGTCTAGTAGCACACCGCGGGCATGATTTCACTGCATTTGTGTGCTGGCGCAGCACACCTGGTTTAGAGCGCGGCGGCAGCTGCGTCGAAGTGCGCGAGGGCTGGTTACCGGGCCGCGCAGCGCGTCCAGCGGGCCGGTTAATGTTACACATGGCTGGCGAAGTTTCAAAAGATTCCTGAGCACAGTCAAGTGTGTCTTGTCTATCCAATATGTCTATCACTTGTTGAAGGGAGGGATTAACTAGTTTCAAAATTTGCTCCCGTATGCGAACATCAGAAACGTTCTGTGCAATTGCATCACGCACCATTGTATCTGAATAAGAAAGGCCACAGTCACAGTCAAAGGCACAGTCCCTAGTAAGTACTTGCAATGTTGCTACCCACTCCCTATTAGTTTGACCGGCCGTACGTTTTGTACGAAAGAAAGTATACCTTTTTGCAACTACATTAACTGTTTCTTTGAAATAGGCATCTAAAGCAGACAAAATTTCTTCGTAGGACAGAGTTGCTACGTTGCGTCGGGAAAACAATTTCACTATCACACGGTAGGTAGACACACCGACACAAGAAAGCAAAAACGGCTGCCGCTCATTACCTTGAATTCTGTAGGCGGCTAGATGAAAGCCAAACTGTCAGGACCATTCAGTCCAGGACTCGTGGTTTTGGTTAAACTGGCGAAACGGCGGTGCAACTGCATGTTGTGGCTGCGGTGGCGGTGAAGCGGCGGCTGCCGCATCGGTTTGAATGGCACGTTGACCCTGGACGAGCTGTCCGAGGGCATCCAATAACGCCTGCGTCTGCTGATTCTGCAAGCGATAAAATTCGGACAGTACATCTCGAGATTGTGGCGAAGCCATGACACAAATAAATCAGAGCAAAGCAAGTAGAAAGAACACGATCCTGTAATCCTCTTTGAATCCTCGTCGTCAATCTGTTGTGGTGTAACAAGCTAGTTACGCCACACTGAGAAGGGAGCCGAAAGAAAGGCACGCGTACACACACGCCGACTGGCGTGAAGTCTGGAACAGGATAACTATTGAATGGTAACAAGAAAAGTACGTAGCTGCTTTATACTTAACTTTTAATCATTGTTGTATACATCGTTCTTCTTGAGACATTGATACGATAACTCTCAAACTATGTAAAGCTAATGGCGCCTTGCTTGGTCGTAGCCATGGACTGAGCTGAAGGCTATTCTTACTGTCTCTCGGCAAATGAGAGCAAAGGCTTCGTCCGTATAGTCGCTAGCAATGTCGTCGTACAACAGGGCGAGTGCTCGTCCGTATCTCGAGACCTGCCTTGTGGTGGCGCTCGGTCTGCGATCACACAGTGGCGACACGCGGGTCCGACATGTACTAAATGGACCGCGGCCGATTGAAGCTACCACCTAGCAAGTGTGGTGTCTGGCAGTGACACCACATCTTCGAAATATTGGAAATTCTTTTCAGAGCTTCCACACTAACTCATTCATACCTTCTCCGCCTATCAGCAATTCGAGTTTTCTAAACCATAGCTCACAACAGTCTTTTATGGGATTCCTTTCTTTATTGTGTATCATTCGTGAGACGCCAAAGTTGCTTCACAAATTGTTTTATTATTTGGATAGATCAGAATCAATCCAGAAACGTATTCTTAATTACATCTACATTCAAATCGAGTCTTTTTGCATTATCTGCTAAGGCAGCAACCACTGTAGTCGTTTTTTTCATGTCTCTCGCCTTAGTCGGCAGTACTCACTCACAATTCTTTATGAAAGTGAAAGGACACCAACAACTCAGTTTGTTTAACAGGTCATATATTTCATCTTTACTCAACGGGCCAGATTTCTGTAAAACTGGTGGAAAATTGCTCATTCTGTTCTGTATATGTTGAAGCAGTTATTAAACATCGTTATTTTGAGTTATTTTACATGGCTTTGCCCAATTTCAGTTTCGAGACTCTCTTTCCTGTCTTATTCCTTTGCCACGTCTCTATGGCTGCCTCCCTATTTACCTATTACGGCGAAAGAACAGTCAGGAAAATGCTGTCACAGTGACGATACGTGTGATCACCTTCCTCTAGAAATATGCCTCTCTATGCAGTTAACATTTTTTTGACTCCTGTCCCGTCCCGGTAAGGCTAAGTGCGACGGAACACTCTGGATTCCACATTTTTACTTTGAATCGGTAGTCAATAGATCATTTTTTAACGACAATCCATTTAGAGCAGAGAATGTTCAAAGTTTCGATTGTACTTTACCTGGCGACAAATTTCGTACAACCACATCAAATTTCTTTCTTATTAGTCACTAAAATACTGATATTTAGCGACCAATTGTTGTTATGTTCTGTTTGTGTTGCATATTAATATCGTTTAAATACACCAAATACAACGAAAACTTTTGCAGTGAGCTACATGTGGCACTGTTCTGAGTCTTCGGTCGCCGGGTGCTAAAACCGATGCTTCACCAGCCGTTTGCGCGCTCGTATCGCGTGTCCTAGGCTGTCAAACGGATCGTAACTTTTACTTTCGCAATAGCCTTCATCTAACTTGAGAGCTCTATGACTCAGTGAATTTGGAAAAAGACAACATTTTGTCAATGGAGCGAGTGATTGATTATTTTGTAAAAATTTTTTGTTTATTTATAGACGCAATCATATTCTTAAGCGTTGAAAACGCTTGAACCTGTGTTCAGTGTATGCCACCTTTAGAATCTGAAGATGGTAATTATAAGACTGAAACCGGTTATGACTGTGTCATAATAATGTGAGTACATCTATAAATTAAAAAAAAAATTGTTACTTATTGAATTAGCTGTACTGTTATTACGTTGACAAATAAATATAATAACATCACTGTCGAATTTGTACTCCCTAAATGGATTGTCGCTAGAAAAAAGTCTGTCGACCATTGCTTACAAAGTAACTGGTGGATACAGGTGGCAGATGGTACATTTCACTCTCTGTCACAACTGCAATACCTAAGAATAAAACACTAACTACCTTCAGTTTCCTTTTGACCCCATGATTAAATTCTGTAGTCCCACAGTCTGTCTTTAGAACAGGTAAAGGGCGGTTTGTGACTCAACTTATTTAACCTCTCTGAAATGACTGACATAACTATGGTTTACGGTCACCAAGATCTCAGAAAGCTAATCTTCTTAATGAATTCTGAAATTTCCTGCGGCGTAATAGGAGTTTTATAAACGTAATTTGTACTTAAAATTCATGTTTGAATGAAGCACTAACGTTCTGATGACACGGTTAGGCAGCCATATTTAAAGATTTCACATTAGCAATTACTGTAATTTATTAATTAGGTTTGAACTTTCATACAGAAAAATTTATGCCGGGAAATGGAAAAAAAGGTGACGAACGCTCAAAATTTATGTTTGTCCTGTTTACATGAACGGTAAATAAACTTCATCATACTGCGAATCTACGAAGTTTTCAGATGACGTAAATACAGTTTCTGACATCGTAGTTTTAAGACAAGTTATTAATTACAATGTATGACACCGGAATTAGCATAATGACTCGTATGTATGTAAAATGAAATCCGGATTAACTTGAACAATGAACTATAATTTTCAAATTATGTCCGCATTAACGCCTGCACAAAAATACTAAGTACTTCATTGTTTTCTCTACTAATCTTGCCTTCCAGTAGGTGGGTCGTCAAGAAAGTTGTGACCAAAAATCTGCGTCGACATGTAAATTGATGCTCTGCAGATTACATTTAAGGGCCTGATAGAGGGTTCATCGAACCACCTTCACAGCAATTCTCTATTGTTCCAATCACGTACAGCACGCGGTAAGCACGAACACCAGTATCTTTTCGTGCGAGCTGTGATTTTCCTTATTATGATTATTATTTCGCCCTATGTAGGTAGGCGTCAACAAAATGTTCTCTCATTCAGAGGAGAGAATTGTTGATAGAGATTTCGAGAGAAATACGCCTTTGTTTTAATGATATCCACCCCAAATCTTGTATCATTGCAGTGACGCTCTCCCTCCTATTTCGCAATAATACAAAAAGTTATGTCCTTCTTTGAACTTTCTCGATATACTCTGTCAATCCTATTTGGTAAGGATCTCACACCGCGCAGATGTGTTCTAAAACAGAACGGACAAGCTTAGTGTGGGCAGTCTCTTTAGTAGATCTGTTACATTTTCTAAGTGTCCAATAAAACGCAGTCCTTGGTTAGCTTTCAGTAAAATATTTTCTGTGATTTCCTCAGAATTTAAGCTGTTAGTAATTGCAATTCCTAGTTATTTAGTTGAATTTACGGCCTTTAGATTTGGCTGACTTATCGCGTAACCGAAGTTTAACAAATTCCTTTTAGCACTCATGTGGATGTCCTCACACGTTTCGTTATTTAGGGTCAGTTGCCAAATATTGCACCATACAGATATCTTTTCTAAATTGTTTTGCAATTCTTTTGATCTTCTGATGACTTTACCAGTCCATAAACGACAGCTTCATCTGCAAAAATCCTGAGAAGGCGGCTCAGATTATCCTAAATTGTTTATATAGATAAGGAACAGCGAAGGGCTCATAACACTGCCTTGGGTAACGCCAGAAATCACATGTTTTACTCGATAACAATGCATCAGTTACCACGAACTGTGACCTGTCCGACAGAAAATCACGAATGCAGTCACGTAACTGAGACGATATGCCATAAGCAAGGAATTTCTCTACAAGCTTCTAGTGTGGTACAGCGTCAAAAGCCTTCTTACACAGATTCTTTACGTCTGTCACTAAATATTTATACGTCGATCAACATGACGTTTTCCGGAGCCATAGTCCAAAGGCAGCCATCGATCAAAGACTTCCTGTATCCGTGACCTCTAAAAGCCAGAGACTACATAACAGCTTGCAAATAAATGTCACACCATCTTAGTAAAGGTCTGACGGACAGTTCGCTGCAATTTTTTTTTCTGCAACATTCGAGACTTCAAGCCCTCGCTACCGCCTTCCTCTCACTACTACTGCACACACCGTCACCGAGTGCCCTAAGGCCAATCGCCCAATCAAAATCCTTCATTGTCCTGCCAACGTATTTAATTATGGATTACCGATTATTTAAATTTTTAGACCCTTAGAGTAATGCAATCATTTACAAATATAAAAACACTTATAGAATATTACATATAAAATTATCCATTTCATACGTTGTAAACCATTACATTTCAGACATAGACATGTCGATAGTAATTGATTACAGTTGCACCAGAAATAGTGTTTAGATTTTATTACGTAGATTGTGTATTGTAGCCGTTCCGTCAAAATGTGCTTACTACTGTGGCGATGAAGATAAGTCTGACCTTTTGCACTTCATTAGAACAGTTTAATTTACGTTACCTACTTTGCTAAACGTATAGCGCGACAGCCAAGAAAAGCATGAACAGGGGTCATGTTCGTTAAGTAAGGCAGGTAAGTGGTATCACGTCGTAAGCAGTAGTTGTTTTCAAAAATCCTGGTCCAGATGCTCTCTCTAAGAAAAACTAATGTGAAGTTCTAACATTCTGCGTGGTGTCTGTTTGTTCTAAGTCGCGTTTCCCTACCACTTTCGCGCAACGACGCTCTGAGCGCGTTTTTTAGGGAATTGACCAGCTTCAACCTGGGACCTGTTGCTGGTAAGGAGACGCCAGACCACAAATGACATGTAGAGTTCAGAAGCGTTCAGTGAGACTAGCGATGATATAACCAAATACTTAATGATTTCAGCGTCAGCTCCAATGCACTCCCTGTAAAAGAATCTTAATACTATCTAAAATTGGTGGAAGGGGTTCAAGCCTTTCCTATTTTTAGTTAGCTGGTAAAATAACGTCGAAAAATCAGTTAAGTTTACCATTGGAAATTTTATTCTACTCACAAAACATTGTTTATAAATTGCACTATTGATAAAAGAAAATATTTTAATACAGGATGATAAAAACCAACTGTGTTCAACAAAAATGTGAACGAATATTCCCTGAGTGGGTTTTCAAGTTCTACAATGGATCGAAGGATGACCTAGACCTATGCCATATCACATCTATAATCTAGGTTTAAATTAAGTTTCACAAAAGAAAAAACTATCAAAATGGTCTACAGTGACCCTCAATTATCTTTAAATACTTATCTATCTTGTTGTAAATTACAGTGGCTGATGTGGCTTCTCAATAATTATATAACAGAAAAATCATCGCGTTTCAGATTTTAAATTAGGTAGTAAATGTGAATACCATGAGCTTCAATTGACGATCGACACAAGTAATATGTAAAAAGGGGATGTAACAGATGATACTTCTGCAGTTCTGAGTGAAGCCTTATGCGCTCAAAAATGCGGCATCGCGTGCGTTCATTACTTTCTCGGTGTTCGTCAGGGGGCGGTGGGCGGCACAGCTCCACGCACCTCGCCGTCTCGGAAGCAACTCTCTCCTAACTTCTCCTTACTACAATTTACCGAAGTTGGTTTAAAAAAAACTATCTGGCTGTGTTTTCATCTGACCAGTCAGGGTCTTAATTTTAACCTTAAGCTCCGCCTACAAAAATTCCGTCTACCCAACGAGAAACATTATACTTCTTGTGGTGGGGCAATGTTTTGAACGTTTGGAACGTAAGAGAGACGCGAAAAAGTCTCACGCTAAAACTTGCAGCTGGTGTGGCCCTTTTAGTGTTATCGTAAGATCTATACTGTTCTTCTGGAGGGCCCTATCTTTTAACATGGGCTGGGGGGGGGGGGGGTCCTGGTGGTTGGCTGGTGACGTGGGTGTCCGTCCCTTATCGTAGGGCCTTCTAGTTTAATACAGTTCTGCTCTCGTCTTCTGTTCTCGTTTCTTCCCTCGGAACTGCGTCTGTTTCACGGTGGGAAGGTATGACATACATTTAGGCGTTCTTGTGTTAGTCTGTGGTATTCCATTTGCTCACTCGTTGATCGTATTACTTTGGTTAATTTAACGTCAGGATTTATTCGCAGCTATGTGACATACAGCCGGATTTGCTCATCATGTCAGGGTTTTCATGGAAGGTGTTGGATTTGCCTGACACCTTACAAAGTCTTCATTTTCGCGTATGTGACTGTAAGTAGCATGGTCTGGCAGTTCAACTGAGTAATAGAGGCAAACTTTGTAGAGTAGGGAAGAGATAATTCCCCATATCAATCTTTATAGTTTGCGTCTGCAGCTTTTCATGTGCCAGTTTCTAAGTACTTTGCCTGAAATAATTCTCACTTCATGGGTAGGTTCTCTTGTTACTTCTGCTTAGGAATATCAACCCAGGAGACTGTTCCTGTGTCAATCTATGAGGGACTGATGCAGACGTACAATAGCATCCGTTGCGTCCTAAATATAATTTCCACAAATGAGTGTGACATAGCTACGGTCGAGATGACATGACTGAATCATGGATTTATTTTCCAGTTACTAAAATACTACTAGTGACGTAATAGACACAGCAGTCATCAAGGAAAGTCCTCAAAACTGTGGGGAGACGTCAACTAAATCCGTAGTTGCGGAGCTGATGCAAGATATTATCCTCACACGTATATTTCCTTGCCCTCTCACTAGGTTAAGAAGAGTATAAGGAGCATCTACAAAAAGTCTCAGTAGCGCACACTATTCTATGAAGAAATGAATTTATAAAAAATAAAAGATCACACAGTCCACAGTTTTCCACAACGTATCTAATATCACACGTTATGCCGCGATACTGCAATTATGATACGCGATGTGTAAATTTGTCTCCGTCTATGGCATTGTCATATCTTGTAAAAGTTTCGTTGTCGAAATTCCGCGCATTAAATAGCAGGTGGTGGCTACATTAATGTTACCATCATCTATGTTTGAAGTGATCGTGTAGTAACAACTGACAGACGGCAAGTGGCAGCACTAACAATGCAGGATGTATAAGGCATGTCTATGGGGAGCATTCGTCGTCGTAAAGCTGAAGCGAAGCGACCCGGCCGGAGTGGCACAGAGGTTCTAGGCGCTACATTCTGGAACCGCGCGGCCGCTACAGTCGCAGGTTCGAATCCTGCCTCGGGCATTGATGTGTGTGATGTCCTTAGGTTAGTTAGGTTTAAGTAAATCTAAGTTCTAGGGGCCTGATGACCACAGCAGTAAAGTCCCATAGTGCTCAGAGCCATTTGAACCATTTTTGAATCGAAGCGTTTTATCTGACTTCTGGAATGACGTGATCGTTGACTGTTGGGCCCAGGGTGGAAGCTTTTCTGAAAGGGCGAAGTCCGTAAACTGTTCGCGTGCCACCGTTGTTAAAGTACATAGTGTACTGCAAGATGGCGCTATTCAAAACCGGCGCCGAGGCAAATGTTGTGCACCATACGTCGTAGAAGACATGGGTGAACGACTACTGTGGAGACATGTACGGGAGAATCGACGTGCAACTACTGAGCAACCGACCGCCCTGCTGAGTCAAGGGGCTACCAGCAGTGTCTCCCATACGACAGTTCAGCGAACGTTGCTGCAAGTGGGACACCGCAGTATGCACCTGTGTCATACACTCCGGAGTCGAATAATCAGCTGTCATGGCTGCACTAGTGTCTTTTAACTGATTTTTAGCACAGTGTATGAACGTATCTGAAATATAATGTTCTTATTACACAAAGAGGAGTGCTTCACCGCCCATCTCTTTTTTATCAATTTACGAATCCCCTGCCCTCCGGAAATCTTGGCAGAGCTTACACTTAGATGTAGCTCGCTATGCTTAGAGCATTTTGATGTGGTCACTTCTATTCACAGGTTTTCCTCTCCTGTTACCGTTGACTACGTTTCAGTAGTTGAGTGCCGCTCGCAGTTAAACAAATAGGGCTAAGGAAAGGTCCATGTGTCTGAAAAACGTGTGCTATAGATAACCTGTCACAACTCAGTAGCAGATCAAATGGCCTCTACATAAGCGAGAGCCTGTCAACTATTTACGAATTTAAAAAAGTAGGTGTACTCCACAGAAGAAGTTTGAAGAAACTGTTAAGGCTAATAGAACATAAGAGATAAAAACTATAAAACAAAGAAGAGTTACCCTTTCGTACATTTTTTACCGAACGAATGACCACAGGATAAGGAAAGAGATCTTTAAGTACATATGTGTCGAGATATTCAAAATAAAGGTACATTTATAAATGCAGGATATAAGAAGAGAAGCACTGCAAAGAAATATTTGCATATAGAAAGTATTGAACATAGGATAATGACGAGATAGAAGTCGTGGGAGAATTGAATGAAAACTTTAATGAAAGAAAAGATAATGCCAGAATGTGGCAAGAAAAGAATAGCAATGGGAGGGAACTTTAATAAACACGTGATGCGTATGTCGTCATAACAAAAAGAAAAGAAGACATGTTAAATGTGGTGTCACCGCCAGACACCACACTTGCTAGGTGGTAGCCTTTAAATCGGCCGCGGTCCGTTAGTATACGTCGGACCCGCGTGTCGCCACTATCAGTGATTGCAGACCGAGCGCCGCCACAAGACAGGTCTAGTCTCGAGAGACTCCCTAGAAATCTCCCCAGTTGTACAGCCGACTTTGCTAGTGATGGTTCACTGTCTACATACGCTCTCATTTGCAGAGACGACAGTTTAGCATAGCCTTCAGCTACGTCATTTGCTACGACCTAGCAAGGCACCATATTCAGTTGAATTACTTCAAGAATGTATTCTGAACTGATAATATTGTGAATCATGTACCGTCAAGAGCAACGTTCATCATTAATGGATTCAAGTTAACTATCAAACTAATTATGTACGCTTTCTGAATGCCAATTCCTTCTCATGTTCCATACCTCAATTCAGTATAGTTCTTCCCTCCTCACGCCAGCCTGCGTGAGCTAAAACGCGTGCATTTCTGCCCCCACTCGTAACACGGTGTTGGCTCTTCTGCCAACACAACATTAACGCAGTGCAACGTTGGTGCTGAGAGGCTGCCCCAGCATAGACCCAACTGGAACGCAGACACCGTCAGAATTTCCCCACAAGCGGCCACTTAAAGCATAAATGCCACGACCTCCAGTGCTTTGAAACTCCCTGCGTCTAGTGCCACAAAACCACTCGGTGATGAGTTTCTCACAAACCCTCCAAAATTAATTGTGGACAGGACACCTCTTTAAGAACTAACCTCTAAATGTTTATGTGCAAAGGTAAACCGATGACGCGAAAGCTATGGACCTAAACACCACTCTTAAAGTGGGGAATTTGAAAAGAAGTATCTCACTCTGACTAATGCAATCTAACTGGATAGTGATAATTTTGAGAGGAGTGTCAGGTTCCGTAGGACAAACTCAGGAGCAAATCTCCAAGGTCATGGAACGTGTCAGTACATGAGATTACAACATAAAAGTAATAACAGATAAAAATAAAATGTTTATGAACCCGAAAATAGCCAGTCCAAAAGTTTATGGGAAGGCAATCAACAATACAAAAAGAATAAGTTTAATTTTGCAAGGAATTCCTCGACAGAATAGAAGGAGTGACCCAAGAGGGGACACTTCAGTTTCGATTTGAAAGCGCGTGGATTATTTCTAAGATTTTTGAATTCTAGTGGTAGCTTATTGAAAATTGATGCAGCAGTATACGCAGACTTTTCTGCATTAGGTTTAAGAAAGTCCGATCCAAATGAAGGTTTCATTTCTACCGAGTATTAACTGAGTGAAAGCTGTTTATTCTTGGGAATAAGCTAATATTGTTAACAAGCAAAGACAGTAAGGAATGTATGTATTGAGAGGCCAACGTCATAATATCCAGAGTCGTGAACAGGGGTCAACATGAGGTTCGTGAACTTACACCACTTATTTTCCGAAACACCCATTCCTGAGCGAAAAATATCCTTTTATAATGGGAAGAGTTATCCCAAAATATAATACCATACGACATAAGCCAATGAAAATAAGCAAAGTAGACTAACATTCGTGTCGAACTATCACTCACTCGACATACCGTTCGATTAGTACAAATGGCAGCATTAAGTCTTGGAACAAGAGCCTGAACGGGGGCTTTCCACAACAGTTTACTATCGATCCGAGCACCTAGAAATTTGAACTGTTCAGTTTCGCTAATAATATGCCCATTCCGTGAAATTAAAACGTAAGGATTTGTTGAATTGTTTGTCAGAAACTGCAAAAACTGAGTCTTACTGTGATTGAGCGTTAGTTTATTTTCTACAAGCCGTGAACTTAGTCATGAACTGCACTATTTGAAACTAGCCCAATGTTGAACACAACATCCTTTGCCACCAAGCTAGTGTCGTCAGCAAACAGAAATATTTTAGAGTTACCCGTAATACTACGGGGCATATTATTTATATAAATAAGGAACAGGAGTGGCTGCAACTCTGATCCCTGGGGCACCCCTCACTATTCTGTGCCCCACCCAGACCCCAAATCACAGCCATTCTCAACATTGTGAATAATGACCGTTTTCTGTCTGTGGCTAAATTTAAAAGTAAATTGTGAATTGTGAGCGACTCCCCGTGTTCCGTAGTGGTCCGATTTCTGGAGCAATATTTTGTGATCAACGCAGTCAAACGCTTTATTTAAAACAAAAAGTATACCTAGTGTTTGTAACCTTTTGTTTAACCCATTCAGTACCTCACAGACAAGTGAGAATATAGCATTTTGAGTTGTTAAACGACTTCTAAAACCGAACTCTACATTTGATACTAAATTGTGCGATATAAAATAATCAATTACCCTTAAATACACTGCCTTATCAGTAACATGAACAGTCACTGATGGCATAGAAAAAGTCTAAAATTGTCTACATCATCCTTTTCTCCCGTTTTATAAAGCGGGTTTACCACTGAGTACTTTAATCGTTCAGGAAACTGAGCATTCCTACAGGAAAAATTACAAATATTATTAAATACAGGGCTAACATGTACAGCACAATAATATTCTGCTAGGCACTCTATCATATCTATGAGAGTCCTTAATCTTCAACGATTTAATTAATGACTCAATATCCCCCTTGACTGTATCACAGAGGAGTATTTCAGACTTCAGTCTTGGAAAGGTATTTGCCAAGAAAGTTATATGATTCCCTGTAGAAACCAAATTTTTATTTAATTCACCAGGAGTGCTCAGAAAATGATTTTTAAATACTGTACATATATCTGATTTATCAGTAACAGAAATATTTTTACTTCAAACTGTCTGTATATAGTCGACCTTGTGCTGCTGATCAGACACTTCCTTCACAACTGTCCATATGGTTTAATTTTCTCCTCTGAATTCGCAATTCTATTTGCATTTCACATAATCTTTGCCTTCCTAATAACATTCTTCATTACTTTACGATACTGTTTGTAATGGGCTACTATAGCTTGATTCTGACTACTTCTAACGTTTTGATATAATTCCCACTTTGTTCTACATGATATCATTATCCCACTAGTCAACAATGCAGGCTGCCTATTACTGCTAGTACCCCATTTATAACGTTCTAAAGGTAGGCAGCTCTCGAAGAACATGGGAAATCAGTTAAGTAAAGCATTATATTTATGATATGTGTTATCTCCACTATATACATCCTGCCATTCTTGTTTCTTGACAAGGTTTGAAAAACTATCGACTGCTGTTGGATTAATTTTCCTACATAGTTGGTAGACATATGTGACATTTGTTGGAGTACAAAAGCCTTTTAGAGTTAAAATGTTAAAATTTTAGATATATGGTCTGAAAAGCCATTAACCCTTTTGCTAACTGAATGCCCATCTAGTAATGAAGAATGAAAGAGATAAGGTCTTTTGGCCGTGTTACCGTTCCCCTGCACCCTAATTGGAAAAAAAACACAGTCTGTTTCATATCATATGAATTTAGTAGATCTACCAACATCCTTTTTCTTGCACCATCATATACAAAGTTTATACTGAAGTCACCACGTATCACTAATTTCTGGTACTTCCTACAAAGTGAATCAAGTACCCTCTCTAGCTTGAGCAGAAATGCTCTGAAGTCAGAGTTAGGGGACCTATAAACAAAAATTCGAGGTCTATTTTCACTAAATTCGACTGCCCCTGTAATACATTGAAATACCTGTTCAGTGCATTGCCGTGATACGTCCATGGATCAAACGGAATACAATTTTTTATGTATGTCTCCACTCCACCAAACCGCAAGGAAGTCCTCGAAAAACAGCCAGCTAATCTCTATCCTGGTAAAGGAAGCCTCAGTATTATCAAATTATTTAAGTGGTGCTCCGATATACTAATAATTTCAGAGTCTTCATCTATAAGCAGTTCACTAACTTTATTTCTAATACCTCTTATATTTTGATGAAATATGCTAATTCCTTCTCTAGTTGGAAACATGACGTCCTCTTAAGGTGAGCCCTTAGAGGAATTTCTTTGAGCAGGTGTACCTATTATCTGACTTCAGTCTAAAAGAGGTGCAACTATAACTCCAATACTACAGGACTTTTTTTCATGAGTGTTCCCACCATCACCCACTACACTGTCTCCTATAAGCTTTGCCAGCCTCCCCTTCCCATACCCTCTGAGGCGCAAGCCATGCCTAGTGAAACCCAATCTACTGATTGATCCAACTGGCACAACTGAAATGTGACACATGCCCTTGTCATCAGCGCCCTCTTAAAACGCCTAATAGAAGCATTAAGATGAGGCCGATCATGACGCTTAAACAGTTGCACGAAATGCACGTTAGTGCCACCAGTTTGAGTAGCTATCTTCACCAGGTCCTTACCTACATTATATTCCCTGTCGCTATCAAGACTAATCCCTGTTCCACCCATATCACTACCCCACACCGTAACTCACTACTCACAAACTTACGACACAGCAGCACACACTTCCCGCTCACGGTAAAATCTTACAGTTACTGAAAAAACTACGTCTCTATGTTAGCTAAGTTCAGTTACACCAGTACAACTATTTATAGAACTAACAATAGTGGTCTCGATATTCTGTGTCTACTAAGAAAGCAACTACTTGTATTAATCCTACTTCACCACAGCTACTATCAGTACCAACAAAACTTCACAAAATTATCAGCCAGAACCAAAAATTCTAGAGCGTACTGGAACACTCAACGAACTTAAAACACTGAATGAAAATGTTACTGAAATACACTCCTGGAAATGGAAAAAAGGACACATTGACGCCGGTGTGTCAGACCCACCATACTTGCTCCGGACACTGCGAGAGGGCTGTACAAGCAATGATCACACGCACGGCACAGCGGACACACCAGGAACCGCGGTGTTGGCCGTCGAATGGCGCTAGCTGCGCAGCATTTGTGCACCGCCGCCGTCAGTGTCAGCCAGTTTGCCGTGGCATACGGAGCTCCATCGCAGTCTGTAACACTGGTAGCATGCCGCGACAGCGTGGACGTGAACCGTATGTGCTGTTGACGGACTTTGAGCGAGGGCGTATAGTGGGCATACGGGAGGCCGGGTGGACGTACCGCCGAATTGCTCAACACGTGGGGCGTGAGGTCTCCACAGTACATCGATGTTGTCGCCAGTGGTCGGCGGAAGGTGCACGTGCCCGTCGACCTGGGACCGGACCGCAGCGACGCACGGATGCACGCCAAGACCGTAGGATCCTACGCAGTGCCGTAGGGGACCGCACCGCCACTTCCCAGCAAATTAGGGACACTGTTGCTCGTGGGGTATCGGCGAGGACCATTCGCAACCGTCTCCATGAAGCTGGGCTACGGTCCCGCACACCGTTAGGCCGTCTTCCGCTCACTATACTACTGGCCACCGTAAATGCAACACCCTGAAGGAAGCATCCGAATCAAGTGAAATTTACACCATGAGTTTGCAGCGATGAGATATGCAACTGATTAGAATTTCAGCGCAGACGCACATCACGCGCGCCTGTGGCGACACCTCATTGCGCCATTTACGGCTTGGCGATTTCGACGAGTGTACGTTCGGCACGTGTGTTTACCTTGTGCTTGTTTCACAAGACGATCAGTTATGCCTCGTAGACAACAGCGAACATCTTTTGATCAAGTATCCGAGTTCGACAGAGGAAGGATAGTGGCTTACCGACATTGTGGATTATCATACAGAGAAATCGCTAGTCGTGTTGTACGGAACCAAACAACTGTAGTGCGGATATGTGACCGTTGGATGCAGGAGGGTACGACGGACCGACGTGGTCGATCGCTTTCACCTCGGTGTACCACTGCACGTGCTGATAGACAAATTATGTGCATGGCAGTGACGGATCGCTCAGTGACATCCCGAACCATAGCACAGCAGATTGCGTCTGTAACGCATCATCCAGTGTCTGCGCATACCATTCGACGCCGTTTACAGCAGAGTGGTCTGTCCGCAAGACGTCCATTGCTTCGTCTACCATTGACGCAGAACCACAGACGTCTCCGTCGCCAATGGTGTGATGACAGACGGATGTGGATGGCAGAATGGAATGACGTTGTCTTTACTGACGAGGCACGCTTCTGTCTGCAGCACCACGATGGTCGGATTCGAGTGTGGAGACACCGTGGAGAGAGGATGCTGGACAGCTGCATTATGCACCGCCACACTGGTCTTGCACCGGGTATTATGGTATGGGGCGGTATTGGATATTACTCTCTCACGCCTCTAGTACGCATTGCCGGTACTTTAAATAGCCGGCGCCACATATCCGAGGTGCTGGAGCCAGTTGTCCTTCCTTACCTTCAGGGCTCGGCCACAGTCATATTTCAACAGGATAATGCGCGACCACACGTCGCACGCATTGTCCGAAGGTTCTTCGTCAATAACCAGATTGAATTGCTTCCCTGGCCGGCTCGCTCTCCGGATCTTTCGCCGATAGATATCATGTGGTCCGTGGTTGCTCAACGAGTGACCCAGATTACATCCCCAGCTGCCACACCAGATGATCTTTGGCAACGTGTGGAAGCTGCTTGGGCCGCTGTACCCAAGGAACACATCCAACGTCTCTTTGACTCAATGCCGAGACGTGTGGCAGCGGTGATCTCCAACAATGGCGGCTACTCTGACCACTGATTCTGGCAGGAACCACATGTCACAGACGTCTGTAAACGTAATCATTTGTTACTTGGTCAACATGTTATCTACAAAATAAATTTTGTTGTGCTACCTCTTTTCTTTCTTGTTTCTTGGTGTTGCATTACGGTGGCCAGCAGTATATATATATATATATATATATACTCCTGGAAATGGAAAAAAGAACACATTGACACCGGTGTGTCAGACCCACCATACTTGCTCTGGACACTGCGAGAGGGCTGTACAAGCAATGATCACACGCACGGCACAGCGGACACACCAGGAACCGCGGTGTTGGCCGTCGAATGGCGCTAGCTGCGCAGCATTTGTGCACCGCCGCCGTCAGTGTCAGCCAGTTTGCCGTGGCATACGGAGCTCCATCGCAGTCTGTAACACTGGTAGCATGCCGCGACAGCGTGGACGTGAACCGTATGTGCAGTTGACGGACTTTGAGCGAGGGCGTATAGTGGGCATGCGGGAGGCCGGGTGGACGTACCGCCGAATTGCTCAACACGTGGGGCGTGAGGTCTCCACAGTACATCGATGTTGTCGCCAGTGGTCGGCGGAAGGTGCACGTGCCCGTCGACGTGGGACCGGACCGCAGCGACGCACGGATGCACGCCAAGACCGTAGGATCCTACGCAGTGCCGTAGGGGACCGCACCCCCACTTCCCAGCAAATTAGGGACACTGTTGCTCCTGGGGTATCGGCGAGGACCATTCGCAACCGTTTCCATGAAGCTGGGCTACGGTCCCGCACACCGTTAGGCCGTCTTCCGCTCACGCCCCAACATCGTGCAACCCGTCTCCAGTGGTGTCACGACAGGCGTGAATGGAGGGACGAATGGAGACGTGTCGTCTTCAGCGATGAGAGTCGCTTCTGCTTTGGTGCCAATGGTGGTCGTATGCGTGTTTGGCGCCGCGCAGGTGAGCGCCACAATTAGGACTGCATACGACCGAGGCACACAGGGCCATCACCCGGCATCATGGTGTGGGGAGCGATCTCCTACACAGGCCGTACACCACTGGTGATCGTCGAGGGGACACTGAATCGTGCACGGTACATCCAAACCGTCATCGAACCCATCGTTCTACCATTCCTAGACCGGCAAGGGAACGTGCTGTTCCAACAGGACAATGCACGTCCGCATGTATCCCGTGCCACCCAACGTGCTCTAGAAGGTATAAGTCAACTACCCTGCCAGCAAGTTCTCCGGATCTGTCCCCCATTGAGCATGTTTGGGACTGGATGAAGCGTCGTCTCACGCGGTCTGCACGTCCAGCACGAACGCTGGTCCAACTGAGGCGCCTGGTGGAAATGGCATGGCAAGCCGTTCCACAGGACTACATCCAGCATCTCTACGATCGTCTCCATGGGAGAATAGTAGCCTGCATTGCTACGAAAGGTGGATATACACTGTACCAGTGCCGACATTGTGCGTGCTCTGTTGCCTGTGTCTATGTGCCTGTGGTTCTGTCAGTGTGATCATGTGATGTATCTGACCCCAGGAATGTGTCAATAAAGTTTCCCCTTCCTGGGACAATGAATTCACGGTGTTCTTATATCAATTTCCAGGAGTATATATATATATATATATATATATATATATATATATATATATATATATATATATATTAAATGGAAGACAGTGACACCTCCATATCAGTTATTCAGTTATTACTTCTTGCCCTCCTAAGAATTTAGTCTCTACCGATGTTCAATGAGAACTTACAGCTATTGAATTCTTGTTCGAAACAGTGACTGGAAGTTGGTGACTAAAATCCAGGAGACCACACATTCATTACCAGCGCAAAGGAGGTGAAACAGGCAATCGTCCTGGATTCCGCAAGTGTGATATCAGTTTAAATGCTCTACCAGCGCTGCCAATTAAGTAAGACTGATGCGCGAATGCGTGCGGAGCAGACGTGCAGGCCCCTTCGGGAAAATGGAATTGTCAGCACCTGAGCAGAACTACAAGATGCGCACTGCCTGCCTAGTTGTTACCACAAGTCGATCCGGACATGTTTGAGTCCTACCCACAAGTGCGGCCTAGACGCCCATGCCTAGTACCCGTAAGTGATTCTGCGATTCGGACACCTTTGCTTATTTCCGGCAAGTTCTTCTCATGTGGCACTGACTCACGCCCTGCGTATCCCTTACCATCAAACCGCGTCCGGTCACCAGTGACTAAATTACGAACCACTGCGGTCCAACCACGAGGACTCCTTCCAGCAGAGAATCCCGCCAAAAATAGCTCGTATTTTCCAGCCTCCAATGTAAACATGATCCTCTCCCACACTACCGAAAGATATTTGTTTCAACGCTGCAGCCTGATGTCACATTTCTTTTCACAAATCGCACGATTTTTCGCCATTGTCCATATCTTCCTAACCGGATTCGAGAATTTCAGAAAGGACAGCTACGAGGTAGAGTTTGTTTCCGGTAGCCTGCCCTTTCTACGAGTAGGAAGTAGTAATCTTTGAAAGAAGTAAAAAAAAAAAGAAAAAATCATGAAATGTCGCACCCAGCTCTTCCAAGTGACGCCGTGTGGCCCGAAACCGGATCAACAGTCGTTGTGGGAGGACAATGGTTAGCGCCAAATGAAGGTTCGGGCCTGGTCACATTTCCCAGGATCTTACGCCACCCAGACTTTAGTCCCATACACCGGTGACACACTTGCTCGGTCGAAGCGTTTCCTGTCCCTCTGTCGTCCTCTGCACTTTGACACGCAGGTAGGCATTCATAATCAATTAAAAACGGTCTCCGGCTTAGTAGGAAGAGACATGCAAATTACACACGGCAACGTATTTGATGGTACCGGTAAGATATTTCTTACCAAATTTCCCTTTGATTATCCTCAGGATGATAAATATATCCTAGCTGTTAATGGAATCAACACGCAAAATGGTTGGCTGGTTTGAAGTGCACATTATGCTTATACAGCTATGTAACTTCCGCAGGACCATCTGAAGATGAGCCTGAAAACTTCCAAAAACGGTTTATGAAATGAATAAATTATTTCAAAAATGTGACTGGTTGTCAATTTACGTATTTACAGCTGTATCTCTGGTACAATAGCTTACTGTATCTATACGGTCGCAATGGACGATGGTCACCCCACACAGAACGTTAGCCTGCGCCAGTTGCGAGTCACAGTCCACGAGAAGCAGCAGATGGCCAGGTGATCCCCATTTGCAGTTATTGACAAACATCAGAAATTATTGCCTCTGCAGTCACCTCCTCCACATGATCTGCTGTCGCATCCTGCTCAGGATCGATGGCTGTACTTTCCGCTAGTATAGTCCATGTACTTGGACTCATCGTCACCTAGTAGACAATGCTGCATAAAGTGACTGGGTTGATACTGTCTTGGTACGTTTGGAAAGTTCCCGAAATGAAGGCTAACACAGTAACTACAAAATATGTCTTTTATGTTACGTATTAGCATCTCTATTCGTTGTAAAACAAGTCTCAGAAATATATGGCACGTGGAAACACGGATAAAACTTTCTGTGTCTCATAAACCGTTTTTCATTTCGTTCCCTTACTTTGGCTTTCATGTTGGTCAAAGATATGACGTTATCTGCGACATAGTAACGCAAATGACTGCCAAATGTAGCAGAATATGTGACTAAAGTAAAGTGTTTTATCTTGGCCACTCTCGTAAAGAATTTAGAGGAAGTAGAAAACTTTCTAGAGTCGGACCAGAATGCTGCTGCCGGAGTACCTGTGTGACATGTTATTTTTGCCATACTGAACTTGCGCAAGAGAGTGGGGTTACCTCTTCACTGCTTTGACAATTATACATCGCTTCTCAATTTTAGATCTGAGTCGTATTATTACGCAAATTGATCCAGGTAACCGATGATTAAAATATTTGCTTGACGGGTGCTTCTTCCAAGCTGAGGTAGCCCTCAGCCAGTTTGTCATTTATTACTTTATCTTTTCACCGTTACATAAATGCTGTGCTTGCACTGTTTTATTATGTTGCGTTTTTGTACGTGTAATGTGTCCCGAAGTAGCGTGTGAAAACACTTATTGGACATTATTGTCACGTTCCTCATGGGGAATTCACATGCTCTTACTGTGGTCGCATTTCGGCCTTGCGTTTCGTTACTGTTTGGCAATTCCTTACACGGAGATATGCTCTGTTCGTAACAACTTGGACAGTATATTCTCGTCAATTGGATATTTTGCTTACCACGTGGTTTCTGGTAACCATCAAGTCTTTTATTTTACCAGTTAGTGATAGATAAGGCCCGAATCAAAGCTCCCTGCTTGGGTAGATTGCTCCCTGCTTGCGTATGAAATTTCTGATTGTTGGAGTCAATCCGAAGTTGTTTTTAGTCAGTTAATTGTGTGAAATCGCAGTCTTTGTTAACATTATGTGTGTAGTATATGACAGAGTGTATCAAGGGATGCCTTATAATATTATATCTGCATGTTATGTATTACGATGCTTTTTCTATCACTGTATTGTATTTTATGAACATTCAATCCTAGTGCAAAATAGATTACGTGAGTTTGGTTACAGAATGGTATTTTCTTTGTTCCAGAATGGTTTCTTCTGGGTTGAACAATATGCCAGGCGTGATGAAAGAGTGTGCATTTAGCTGAACGTAATTCCAGTACAGATTTATTGGATATGAATAGTGGTTTCCTATACGCATCGAAAAAGCTTTTGCATCACCTCGGTTCCGAGAGTTTCGGAACTTGTACAGAAAATTGGAATAGAGCTCAACATAAACACCATATCCGACCTTTTTATTGCTCATGAAAATCACACATTGCATGTTGTACAACCATACAGCGAGAGCTTTAGAGTTGGTGGTTAAGATTGCTGTACACACGGATACATCTAATACCAAGTAGCACGTGCTCTTGCGTTGATGCATGCCTGTACTCGTCGTGGCATACTATCCAAAAGTTCAACAAGGCACTGTTGGTCCAGATTGTCCCACTCCTCACCCGCGATTCAGCGTAGATCCCTGTAGTCGAGCGAATTTGTTATCCTGAAGGTAGTCAGCCACAGGATGTGCATGATAGGAGCGCGAATTGTCATGCATGAAGACGAATGCCTTGCCAATATGCTGCCAATAAGGTTGCACTATCGGTCGGAGTATGGCATTCGCCGACCGGGGTGACCAAGCGGTTCTAGGCGATACAGTCCGGAACCGCACGACCGCTGCGGTCGCGGGTTCGAATCCTGCCTCAGGCATGGATGTGTGTGATGTCCTTAGGTTAGTTAGGTTTAAGTAGTTCTAAGTTGTAGGGGACTGATGACCTCAGAAGTTGAGTCCCATAGTGCTCAGAGCCATTTGAACCATTTCAGTATGGCATTCACGTGTCGTACAGCTGTCACGGTGCCTTCCATGACCACCAGCAGCGTAAGTCAGCCCCACATAAAGCCACCCCAAAACAGCATGGAACCCCTACCTTGGTCACTCACTGGACCGAACGTCTAATGCGTACAGTCTGAACGGGTTGCCTCCAAACACGAATCCGACGATTGTCTGGTTGAAGGCATATGCGACACTCATCGGTGAAGAGCACGTGATGCCAATTCTGAGAATCCCATCTGTGCCCATCTGTGACGCACTGTGTGGTGTCGTGGTTGCAAAGATGGACCTCCACATGGACGTCTGACGTGAAGTTGCGCGTCATGCAGCCTACTGCGCACAGTTTGAGTCGTAACATGACGTCCTGTGGCTGCACGACCAGCATTATTCAACATGATGGCGTTGCTGTCAGGTTTCCTCCGAGCCGTACTCCGTAGGTAGCGGTCATCCACTGCACTAGCAGTCCTCGGCTGGCCTGAGCGAGGCATGTCATCGACAGTTCCTGTCTCTCTGTATCTCCTCCATGTCCGAACATCATCGCTTTGGTTCACTCCGGGCCCTGGACACTTCCCTTCTTGAGAGCCCTTACTGACACAAAGTAACAATGTGGATGCGATCGAACCGGTGTATTGACCATTTAGGCATGGTTGAACTACAGGCAACACAAGCCATGTACCTTCTTCCTGGTGGAATGACTGGAACTCATCGGCCGTCGGAACCCCGCAGTCTATTATGCGCTGCTCACGCATGGTAGTTTACATTTTTTGGCGGGTTTAGTGAAATCTCTGAACAGTCAAAGGGACTGTGTCTGTTATAAAATGTCCCCAGTGAACGTCTATTTCCAGGAGTTCAAGGTATTCAATACCACAACACCATTACTGTGAGTGTACTGTCGGAAGAATACACAGTGAAATGTATTGGTGGTTTGGAATGGTGTTGGAGTGTGTGTGTCACGATACAAAGTGCTTACGTGTACAGCGTAAGCCCGGAGTGCACAGAATAATCCGTAAGAAAGATGGCACACGCATGGCGTATTATTTGGAAAATATACTCCTAGTCACCACACCCTTAGTACGACTAGGGACGTTTGTTATTCTGCGCATTTAATTTCGTTTACATACATTTTTGCATTCAACAAAACCAGTTCGTAAATTAACGACTCCACTCATCCTGAAGCAGTTCAGGAATTAGGTTTTAATAATGTTCCACTCCTGCATGTGGTGACGAAAAGTCATTTTACTTTTAGTTTTTGGAACGAAAATAAACTCATAAGGTTCTAGATCAAAGATGTATGGTGGAGGGTGCAGGGCGCTGATCTTAGGGTATGCTGATACTTAGTTGTTAGCGTTGCTGTGTGCCATGAATTGTTGTTGTGATAGGATTTAGTTTTGACGAACGGTGTCGAAGTCCTGCGGTTAACCGACAATTGTGAACCAATAGCACTAACGGTACCATACTTCCTAAAAATACGCATAAGAATACGCCCCATAAAAAAAACCAGCAACCATCTTCTTACTCTCACAAGCACTGCGAACACATCACCTCGTCGGACTTTCGCAGCCTTCTGTTCTGTTGAAAGACCAACTGAACGAGCTGAGTTTCTTATTCGGTTCATAACAATGACGCTAAGATTCATCACTACTAACGATACCCCAAATCAATTCTGCCTTGGATTTTTTCAGATTTTTTCCGTAACAATCAGTGCATTGTTGATTTTGATTCAGTGGCAGTTTATGGCAACTCCGTGGAGAACAAAGTTTTCTCTAGTCTAACTGATGTAATATGGTTTGGATTTGAGCCACACCAATGCCCAGAGTTGACCGAATAAACTCGTAGGATATCCGTCGATATTCATTAAGCAATGGTCAAACAGTAATAATATTTTCATCAGTAACAGTAGTTCTTGGGAATCCTTCACAAAATTCATCACTAAGAAAAAAACCAATAGCATGTAAATTTGCTTTGTCAATTATAAATTGTTGCCTTAGATAGTGCTTCTTCGCCAAATCCACTTGTAAGTAGATCTTTACATCGATTGTACGTTGATGACGATTTAAAACAATAAAAAGTTGTAACCCGGAAAGGTTCTCTTTTCAAGTTCATTTTTCAGTGTACACTAAATCCTTAAATGTTGATACCTAACAACTGTTGGAGGAAATGGAGCAAACTGCACGACAGTCAGTTCACAAAACATTACAAAGTGGCTGTCAAATAAAAACAAATGTCGCTTTTCTTACATCCATGGCATTCTAAAATTTTTTAGTGTGTCCCTCTTGTTATGGGACGTCATTGTACCACATAAAGTGCCAAATGCAGCACCTTAAGGACTGTGTACTGTGGCATCTGGGTCTAGCACGTGTCACGCTTGTCGGCGATCCAGAGGAAAAAAAAAAAAAAAAAGAAGTGTGTGAAATCTTATGGGACTTATCTGCTAAGGTCATCAGTCCCTAAGCTTACACACTATTTAACCTAAATTATCCTAAGGACAAACACACACACCCATGCCCGAGGGAGGACTCGAACCTCCGCCGGGACCAGCCGCACAATCCATGGCTGCAGCACCTTTGACCGCTGGGCTAATCCTGCGCGGCGATTCCGTGGCGCTCAGGAGCCATGTCAGTACACCCCTGGAAGCGATTCTGCAGTCAGTAACTGTGCCAAGTTTAGAGATGAACAGTTTTCGGAGCATACGTCCCACAGTACACCCATGCCTCAGAGAGTAGTACGCTGCTCCCGTTGAGTAGCTCCAGCCATATGTCGAGGTACCGACTGTTGGACCACGGGACGTTGGACCGATAGCTGGACATGTTGAATACAACATATCGATGATGTGTCACTGATTCCATCAGTCGTCTGTGGAACATTCGCACTCCTACAGTCAAGGTTCTGGACGTCCACGTTATACATGTGCACTTCAAGATCGACGCATTATGCGAACAGTGATGGCCCGTCGAACATCACAGGAGGGTGAAATCCGGGCACACGTTGCACCCACTGTGCCATCAGGGGGCAATGGAAACCGTCTACTTGCTGCAAGATTAGGATCATGTGTAGCTCTGGGCATGTTACCACTGACACGATGACACCGCCAAGCACGGCTACTCAGATGCCGTGAAAGACTCGACTGGAAACTGGGATGGCGCCATGTTATCGTCAGTGACGAGAGTCGGTACTGCCTGTATCTAAGTGATGGAAGTACAGGAGTTCGGCGTTGTCTGCTGAGGAGGATATTTCGGATTGCATTCGCCGGGAGACACATGTCCCGTAATTGGCTTCTTGGTGTGGGTTTCCATCATTTACAGCTCGTGGTCATCTGTGGTATTACTGCGGGGTAAAGTAAATCAGTGTCTGGTTCAATGCACAGGCTGTTATCTCCTAGCTACTGCTATTTCTCCGACGGATAATGTGCTCTTTCAGTGGGACAATGCTCATCCACATACAGTTGCTGAGAAGAGACATGCTCTTCGTGGCGTAAAACTGCTGCCCTGGCCAGCCTGATCGCCATATCTCTCTCCAACAGAACACGTGTAGGACACGATGAAGTAGAAAGTAATTACATCTACAGAGTACGGAAGAGCAATTGCTGAACTGCAACGAAAGGAGGGCGAGATTCTTGGGCCCCCCTTTCGGCACCCTTATGTATATTTGTGTGTTAAGATACATGGCTGCGTAGCCGCCATTGGGGTTAAGTAATAGAACCCAATATTTAGTCATCGACGGCGAGTATTCATCACAGACAGTGGCATTGTCGAAAGTGCTCCAGGGAATTGTGACAGAACAGCTGTTTGGAAGGTAGGAGACGAGATACTGGCAGAAGTAAAGCTGTGAGTACCGGGCGTGAGTCGTGCTTCGGTAGCTCAGATGGGAGAGCACTTGCCCGCGAAAGGCAAAGGTCCCGAGTTCGAGTCTCGGTCGGGCACAGTTTTAATCTGCCAGAAAGTTTCAGAACAGCTGTTATTTTCTATTTACTTATATAATGTGGTGTGCATGGTAGATAACAATCTGCGGCTATTGGCTGATGATGCTGTGATGTACGCGAAGATGTCGAATTTGAGTGACTGTACGATGAGTCAAGATGACTCATAGAATTTTGTAGTCGGTGTGGTGAAAAACGGCTGCAGATACAGCACTGGTAGTTTTCTGCTTGACGCAGGCACTCCTTTTAAAAACATGAACCTAAAGTATCATAGCAATGTGAGGATTGTGGTAGGAAAGGCTAATTGTCGACTTCAAGTTATTCGCAGAATCATAGGAAAGTGTAGTTAATCTGTAAAGGAGACTCATATAAGATTATAGTGCGAACTATTCTTGACTATACCCAAGTGTTTCGGATTCGTATCATGTCGGATTAAAGGAAGACATAGATGAAAATCAGAGGCGCGCTGCTATATATTTTACCAGTAGTTTCAAACAACACCCAAGTATTACCGAGATTCTTCAAGGACTGAAATGGAAATCTCTGGAAGGACGACGACAATCTTTTTAAGGAGCTGCCATTCCAAGCTAATTGCAGAACGATTCTATTGCCGACAACATTCATATCGCGGAAGGACTACGAAAGTAAGGTACGAAAGGTCAGAGCACACACGGAGACATATAGACAGCGTTTTTCGCTCCCTCTGTCTGCAAGTGGAGCAGAAAAGGAACGACTATCAGTGTTACGGGGTACAGTCCGCAACGCACCGTTCGGTGGCTTACGGAGTATGTATGTATATCAGTATGCTACAGCGTGTATTGATGGTGTCGTTTGGACACGATTTGCTGCGACATGTGAGTTTCATATGGTCTGAATTTGTGAGCATACACACCTAAAATGATGAACTACCTGCCGCATTAGTTGTCAATAAAATGACCATTCACTTGAAGGAATTGTACCTTTTCCTTCTGGCAGTGTATTAGGAGCATTGCTTCATTCCTCTCGCTTCAGTGTGAACGCAGTTGTAGAGAGAGAGACAAATGAGACTGCGGATAAGACAGAGAAGTAGCAGCAGACTGTGGAGATAAGCAACCGCGGGGGATTCGCCGCATGGCCCTAATGGTGCCGGGGTCGCTGAGGGAATCCCTTCCTCTGCGTGACATGTACGGAAGAGTGGATCGCGATGCGGGCCTTGCCGGAGGTATCGCCGTCAGGTCGGGGCGCACAGCGGCGGCGCCGGCGGCTGCGCTATCAAATATCGATCAGCGTCGGCCGGGCCGGCGATCCTTGTGAGGCAACATCAATCACCCACGCCCGGCCGGACGCAAATCCCCGCGGCGCGTTGCGGCTCCGCTGGGCCCGCCTCAGCCACCGATGAACCCAGCAAGCGGCGCCGCTTACACGGTGCACGCCGGGGCGCCACCTACGCACACGGATCAGGCGCAGACCGGCAGTGCTGGCGAAGAACACTCGCGACGAACGCACACGCACAGCGGTTCTGCACCCAGCACGATAACGAGTGTAAGTGCACATCCTTCTGTAGGTGACTGATGACGCTATACTGAATAATATTACATCTGTATGTACATCATATGCAGACTAGTAGTTGTAGTTATGACAAGTCGTATGTTTTTGTGTGGCAAGTGCAGGCCATTAATTCTTATTTACCCATGGGTAACAGGTCGGGCGCCAATGAATTTGCCACAGTAACTAGACTCCCCAAAGGCCCAGCAGCATAGCGATAGTTTGAAACTCCGGTTCGACGCCATTGTGGTGGTAGGAATGTGCTAGGGTGAAGCGTATTTTTGATTGTAAGGACACACATGGAAAAGTACATACACTGATGATCCCAAACATTATGACCGCCTGCTTGCCCGCAGTTCGTGGTCGTGCGGTAGCGTTCTCGCTTCCCACGCCCGGTTCAAAAAAATGGCTCTGAGCACTATGGGACTCAACTGCTGAGGTCATTAGTCCCCTAGAACTTAGAACTAGTTAAACCTAAGGACATCACAAACATCCATGCCCGAGGCAGGATTCGAACCTGCGACCGTAGCGGTCTTGCGGTTCCAGACTGCAGCGCCTTTAACCGCACGGCCACTTCGGCCGGCTCCCACGCCCGGGTTCCCGGGTTCGATTCCCGGCGGGGTCAGGGATTTTCTCTGCCTCGTGATGGCTGGGTGTTGTGTGATGTCCTTAGGTTAGTTAGGCTTAAGTAGTTCTAAGTTCTAGGGGACTGATGACCATAGATGTTAAGTCCCATAGTGCTCAGAGCCATTTGAACCACCTGCTTAATAGCTTGTTTCTCCGCCTTTAGAACGGAATACATCTCTGATCCTGCGTATCAGGGGCCCGAAAGTTTGTTGGCACATTTTTGTAGGTATGAGGCAGTAGTTGTCTACGCGAAGGATATGTAATTCGGGTAAATAACGCGTTACTGATTTGCGCACGCGGTGATGATGCCGAGAGCGACCCAGAAGGGATCTATAGGATTCACATCAGACGAATTTGGGCCGAAACGTGAACGTGACTTCACTACAATGCTCCTCAAATCACTATAGCGCGGTTGTAGCTCCGAGACACGAACATTTATAATGTTGAATGATGATATCGCAGGGAGGGGGGGGGGGCGAATATCAAGCATGAAGGGATGTAGGTGGCTCGCGGCTGAGAATAGATCTTCGATTGCTACCACAGGTCACATGCAAGCGCAGTAGAATGTCTCCCGTAACATAATACTGCTCCCCCTAACCTGCATCCGAGGTGCGCTGCGCTGTTCGAGCCGCCGTTCACCCCGACGGCGTCGTTTGTCTATACAACCATCGACGTAGTGTAGCACAATGTAACTCACGCGAAGAGCCGACACGTTTCCATTGATCGACGGTTGACTACTATGATTCCGTAATCACTGCAGTCGTAACTGACCACGTCGTTGCGTCAACATGTAATGGCGTGGGAGTGGTCTGCTGCTGATCTCCATGTTTATCTGTGTACGATGAACGATGTTCTCCGAAACATTGTGCGTGCGCCAGTATTGTGCACTTTCGGCAGAGACGCCACAAATCACCACTGTTCTATTTTGCAGAGCAGACAAACCTCCGAAACCCACGTTCTGTTTAGAGTCCTCGACATCCAACCATTTAGCGCCTGGTGTCAATTTCACTGTCCTACCTCTCTGCGTAGATGCTCACGACAGTAGCACGTGTTTAACATTCGACTAGTTTCCCCGTTTTTGAGATACTTGTTCATATGCTGTGCATAATAACAACCTGCCCTTTGTCAAAATCATTTATCTCAATGGATTACCCCATTTGCATCCCATACCTTCGCGAAGGTAATCCCCCATTTGTGTGTGCTCCGCTTGCATACTTTTGCTACTGCGTCACGTGCCCAGAACGCCACCAGGTGGTATCCAGCGTCGCTGTTTGCAGTGGTCATAATATTCTGGCTTACAGTATACTTACTGGAGCATACATACTGTATTTGTTAGTCACAGCTAGACGTCCCAGTGGACATGATGAAAAATGGCGAAGAGCTGTGCAGCACTTAATTGCTCGAATAAATCCGGAAAGGGAACCAATATTACCTTTCACAGGTAAGTGGATATGTTTAAACGTTTTACATTACGTACTTTGAGTCACAGCACTTAGGTTTTCAGAAGGGATACCCCACTAACTTTACGTTCTTTTTTCGACAGAAGCTGCTGTTTTTGATAATACGTGAGGCTCGAATATACACGCAGCACTAAACTACGACATGTTACAACTGGCAATCATGCTAACACATTAATCTCCATTTAGCTGTCAACAAAACTTATACAAATTTCTTATAGTCATACGTAAAATAAACAGATAAATAGTGACTTGTTGATAAAGGAAATAGGTAGTTTGTAGTTACGCTCTCAAGTGAGATTTTACGTTTGTGAGATAACTCAAAGAAGTTTGCGTTATAACGCAATGCGTGTAAGTTTTGTACCTCAAAGGCCAGCGAGGCTCCTTTGAAACTGTCCGCTGTTCAGAGTAGACCATGCTCTTGGCTGTGGGGCCATGTGACGTGTCGAAGTGAGGACCTAAAATGGTAAGCTATATTGGACGTGCAAGGTTAACTCTACAGATACATCGATCACGCAGAAAATATCAGCCGTGAAGTTTGTGACTTGTCTATGAGAAGAATGTTCGACGCATGGAAAAACAAACAACACACTGAAGTGTACACACAACAAAATGTGACATACATTATTATCTGCACTTATTTTCGTTATACCATCTATCAGAAAACGAATGCGTGGAAATTATAAGACAAACAGAAGAAATACACATATCGGTGGATGGAGCAGCTACACGACTAACATTCACCGTGGTGAGGCTGCAGGGTGCAACTCTAAGAGTCGGGAATGTAAGAAACTGTGTGTCGTGTCGAATTAGTTCGGGCCTCCAGACGTCCAATCCAGTAAACATTCAAGTGCTGTAGCTACTGAGGAGCTGAGCGTGGTACGGTGCCTAGTTCCAAACCATAGCATTTGAACCTAAAGATGCAATTTGTTTATTAAAATAAAGGTTCTGTATGTGTTTAAGTACTCGTATTTCTTTAACATAGCCTTAGTAAGTCAGCAGAACTTCAATAAATACAAGCAAAAGCAGAAAACACCATTAGAATTAAAATTTGAAAAGTTTTGTGGGTTGACTCTTACATAGAAGATAATAGCAACCGACCACTTTATGCAGTGCTAGTTATTTATAGCGCCGTTACCGGAATCGAATCGACAGGTACATCTTGAGATAGGTAGTTCACGTTAAATACATTTTATATTAGCTTTCACTTTTTGTTTTCCCAACTGATGAGATTTCCTTGGGGTGGTGGTGCCGATGAAAGATTCACGCCATTACGTTCCAGTGCTGACTTCTTGTGATAATGCAACTGCGAAAACTGAACGATGTAATTTGTTTATGTATATTGCAGCCACATAATCTGAAGCACCAGTAACACACCAAGGAATTTCACCACATGATGAACTGTATGTAGATATTGACGTTTACTGCGTAAAAAAAAAAAAAAAAAAAAAAAAAAAAAAACGGTAATCATATTTAACACCTGCAATTTATGTTAAAATTTGAGATCTGCTTTATCCACAGATATGGGTCTGTTTCCTAAATATCTTGTACTGAACAGTTGTGTACTGATACCCTGTTGATACTGATAAATTAATATGTTTACAACTGCCCCTACTAAAGCTGTTTCATGCAGCCCGCTTTATTTCTGTATACGGATAGGCGACACCAACGTAACACATGTAAGTTCCCTTTCAGAACTTTGGGCCACTGTTCACAAACGTAATCATACTGTAAAAAATACAAGTGCGATCTGGCACTGAGTTACACAGTATTCTTTGACCAATATATACCGTACTTTTGCCGAATTTATAAAAGGGTTTCCAATCTGTCTTCATGTACAAAGTGATCTAGTGGTAAAGATTTTGTGTGTCTCCGTACATTTATTCCCCTTACAGTGCTTAATCTTCCTTACTTGTGGCATACATAGCCAAGCGTCTCTAATATTTATTTGCATAAGTAGGTTCCAGCTCAGCCCTGGTTCACTAGCTCACTCATGTAGTTCCACCGCTTTCGAGCCTAAATTTATCCAGATCCTATATTTTACATTAAATAGAACCATATTTTCAGGTATAACTCACTTTTTCCTCACAAAAGCTGAAAGTAAGAGAACATTAGACTTCTTTAAGGGAGCATAAGAAAATAAATCAAATGATTTCTGGCGAATGTAAGAAATTTTTATATTTTGTAGTGACTGTGAGATAATGTATCAGTTCTATATTATAAAACGTAGCTTTCATCAACATGAGGACTCAATGTTTGCTTGTTTATTTCAACTGTGTATATTTCGTGTTTTTCACTTTGAATCATATTAATTCTTCTGTACAGTTCGCTATTGTTAAACAAAAAATCTTTTTAATCTTCTACACTCATTCTATTTTTGCCATTTCATTTCTTCACTCCATTAAATATTATCTCTGTTTTATCACAAATTTTAGAAACATACAATTTTGCTCTTACACATCTAAATTCATCCATTATTTTTCCATTGTATTCATGTTCCATATGTCTAATACTTCCTTGTTAATGTTTGGAATACTATAAATATTATCTTCAGAATAATCACTAATATCAAATTTAACAAACATCGATCTCATATCTTCATGAAAGTCCTCAGTTTGTAAATTATAGATATAATTCTTCTATCTTGATAACAGAATTGAATATTTTCTCCATATTTCGGTTTCATTACTCTATAGTGAAAGACATGCACCAGTTCTTTAGATAAATCAAGTGCACCCATTTCAAGATAGGTTGGTTTATAAAAATGTGACTTTAGTCTTATTCGTATGAAGAGCACCAAGATTTTAAATGAATATGGTTCTTGATTGAAGTTTGGCTTTGGTATTAATTTATTACATTTTTCTCCACCACTAAATTTATATCAACTCTTTTTCTGATATTTTGCATTGTTTTGACAGAGACTGAATTATTCATCAGTTCACTGAAACCTTTTTCAGAATATTTTTGACTTTACTTCTTATTTCTGTATTTAAATCTACATGCTTTTTCCAATAATCAGATTGTTTGAATTTAAAAACTCTTTGTATTTTTATTAATATCATTCCTAATGAAAATCCTGCTTAAGATTTCTATTATGAACAACATAATTAATTTTGTTTCTAAAAGTAGCTATCATTTGCTTTGTTCAGTTCCACAGAAAATATTATTTTCAAATAGGTAGGAAAACCACTTTCCCTTAGCATGAGCTACCTCAGTTTCAGCTACTTTTTATTTTTTCTATTTCTTAATCTTTTTAAATTCTAGCTCATATTTTACAAATCTAATGTTTATGTGTCTATAAATACATGCTGAAAATAAAATGTGTGAAACACATAAAAAGAAAAATTCTATAATAGAGCTATATGGGAATAAAACAAAACCAGCTAGCAAGAGATTTGGCTTATGCTTACTTACAGAAAATTTAAATAATAATTATATTGTTACAAATGTTGGAGATATTATTCACACAAAAGAAGGAGAAAAATTAGAACAATTTAAACTAATTACAGAACCATTCCATAATAATGTTATGTTAGTTAAAATTACAGATTTATAGACTGTACAAAAGATTTTGGCAAAAAACAATTTTTAGTTAAGAAAGAAATATATGGTTTCTTAATAGTTTATTGTGAGGAATATTTTCCAAATTTTGTTTTGAAAAAAAAGACTCTCAAAGCTAAGTATCCTCTTCTTTATGATTAGAATACAACATCATGTAAAGGAGCTGAACAAGCTATTAATTTTGATATGGATATAACAAGAAGTAAATTTACTAATCTAGTTATTATTCCTTACAAGATAGAATTAGCAGATGCCAAGATAGATACAGTACTAAACGAATTACTACAAATATTGGAAGAACCTAAATCGGAACACTATTACATATTAGATTCAGACATTACACAAGATTTTGCAGGAAGTTTTAACATGGAAGAAATGAGTGTGTACTGAAAAAATTATTTTAATATTCAAGTCCAAGGAGAACATAAGGAAAAATGCAGTGTAAAAATTAATAATAATAGTTCTGCATCTAAGACTGTTTAACATGATTAATTCTAATTGTTGAGTAAAAAGACGCAACAAATTCATTTGTCAATTACAAACACCAGGAGTTAATAAATAACTTAGTTACCATATTAGAGACTTTTTAAATTATCCTGACAAGCAATTAAGGAACCATTTGGTTCAATGTTAGCAAAAGAAAATGGAACTACAAGACTGGAAGCAACAAGTTACAATTATATTAATCCAGGTTTCCATAAAAGGACAAGAATTTATTCATTAGTTTACAGATTATAGTAAATAACAGAAAATATTTCGAAAATCCTCATTTTTATTCAGTTCTACCAACTAAAATGTGGCCAAAATTTAACAGATTCTCTACGAAATAGTTGTTACATTATTTACAAATATCTCTATTAGGTTGACAGAAACACAAAAATTTTAACTGGAATACAAATAAAAAGTAAAACAGATAATAAAAATGAAAGAGAAAAATTATTTAAATGTTTGTTATCTGTGTTTAATTTTAATTGGCAACCCATCAATTGCATAGAAGTTTTCGAAGAGACAGAGAATGTAATTTCTGTAAAACAAACATGCTTTATAAAATATGGAGATACATATTTCTCTAAATCCAATAGCTTATTTTCTACAATAACCAAAGAAATAAATATCAAAGAAGTAGGATGAACAAAAACCAGTAGTACTATTCAATTTGTATCCAGAAAAAATGTATTACCAACAAACTCCATCTGAATAGAATTTAAGAAATCGAACCAATAAATAAGGTATACAGGAATTCTACTAAAAAAAGAGAGCAACAACTAAAAAATTTAAATATATAAAAATGAAAACTAGAAAACTCTAATGGATCTACATCTTTTGAAGATACATAAAAAATAGCTTCGACATGAAACAAAAATAAGAGAAATGGAAGAAGTAGTAAAGAAGTATTATAAACAACATTCGGTACATTTTCCTGTGGTATAGGTGAGACAGTGACTTCACGCCAGCATCCGGGAAATGAACCTTCTGCCCAGATGTGGTTTTATGTGTTAATCAGAAAGTGCTTGCCCACAAGAGAGAGGTCCTGAAACATCTTAATTTATTTGGCGTCTGGGGCGAGGGATCAGGATGAACTGAGAGCATAATCTAGCTCCCTCATACTAAAGGAGGCATTGTAGCGCTCACGATTCGGACAAGAGTAGGATATCGCCCGAGCCACCTCAGCTCGTTTCCGATGGAGGAATGAAGTGTGATAGTGGGATGAGCTCGGCACTTCCGCAAAATGGCGACCCAAAGTGTTGGGGATAGAAATAGGGTCCATGAGGGCTACATCTGCAACTGTCAAGCTGGTAATTGGGGATAGAATCTTGGTCCTAGACAGCTGTCAGAGGTAGGCCCTCAAGACAGAATAAGTGTTGGAACTGTTGAAAGGCGGTGCAGTCATGGACTGTGCGGCTGATCCCGGCGGAGTTTCGAGTCCTCCCTCGGGTATGGGTGTATGTGTTTGTCCTTAGGATAATTTAGGTTAAGTAGCGTGTAAGCGTAGCGACTGATGACCTTAGCAGTTAAGTCCCATAAGATTTCACACACATTTGAACTGTTGAAAAAACTAGTGAATGAAATCCCGTTTAGCTGTCTCGAAGGAATCGACGGCACTTTGCACGCATCTCTTAATAATGAATGCAGTCTGCCATCGTAGGATGATGGGTAAAAACACCGAGAGCAAGAGCCGTGTGCGGCTCTCGCTGACGCCATTCATAGCTTGGCTTCTTGTAACAGGGATAGTGGCGTCTCGTTTTCTTAGTATCTTCACTGGTGCCACTACGTGTGCTCGCCTTGTCCGTCCATGAGTGGCAGCAGGAGCACTTATCGATAGCGCGTACTGTGGCTCCATCTTTGCAACGGCCTTCAGTATTTCCTGGTCTTCGTGTGTCGAGTGAGTGGAATTGGGACGGAGCAGCACTGAGGTCCGGACAAACAAAACTCGCCCAACCGCTAGCGACCCAAATGCACTGTCCGACAGAAGAATGTGGCCGCGAGAGTGCACGACCACTTCAAGGACCGCATTCAGCAAGGTTTAATTGAATGGACCTTGGTGTTCCGACCGCTTCTGGCTTCTTTGTGTTTTGGCAAATTATAATTAGCCAGTGTTGTTTCAGACTGGTTTTAGTATTGTGAGTTGTTGCTGGATTTTGTTTTCCCAGATCTGTGTGTATCTTGTGGTTCTGAATAAGCAGTTGTTTTAATGTTGTATGCTTACTGGATTTGGAGGAGTTGCGAATGGATATCAGGTCGGTTGGGGCGCAGCAGCGAGCAGGTACGTGCAGAGAGAGGGGGAAGCCAGGGCCACTGGCGGCGTGCTGCCATTGCCGGATCGAGGAGTGGTAGCTGAAAGAGCGACGACTACGTTGCACACCGAACCCTGGACGTTCAAGTTGAGTGAAGAGTTAACTGCTGATGCAACCTCGACTATTCTGAGAATTCGCCTTTGGAAGGCGGGTTGTTGCTCCCATTGCCGCTTAGCCTGGCGGCGACGAGCGAAGTGTTTCGATGCTGTGAAATATTGCAGTCGTCTCTCTGTAATGGTTATTCATTATTGAATTTGGTATTATTCGTATTAGTGATGTGCAACAAACGGTATTTTCTGCCTTGTGGCCGCTTACATCCCAGTTACCTGCCCTGGAGGTTAGGGTACTTTTCCGGTTGTGCACTTTTCCACGTCGTGTTGATGCTATCCAACACAGCTTGTACTACAGCCTGGAACCGCGCGACCGCTACAGTCGCAGGTTCGAATCCAGCCTCTGGCATGGAAGTGTGTGATGTCCTTAGGTAAGTTAGGTTTAAGTAGTTCTAAGTTCTAGGGGACTGATGACCTCAGAAGTTAAGTCACATACTGAACAGAGGCATTTGAACTATTTGTTACGTGAGTACAACTCTTGGCTGCCTGTCTTACTTTACCTTATATTTGAGTTATCTTCCCAGCCCAACCCTTGGAACACTTTCTGAGAACCGCTTGTCCTGATTTCTTGGATTGTAATGTTTGTTGTAAGGATATTTGTCATTTTCTAATTATTGTTGGTGTGGCCTTCAGCCGAGCAATAATTACACTTCTTTGGCGATAAGGCCTTCAGACGTGTTACAGTAAGTCTTTTTTATTAAAGCAAAGTTGTTTTAAAAGCAAGTTATTTGTGCTATTTGGAATTGTCTTTCTGACTTCCAATTCAGGCTTTCAGCCGTTTGTTGTTGAGGTTATTGTTGGTGGACTTGGCCCCAAAATTGTGGAATATTTTTCCTGTGATAAGGCCTTCAGCCGTCATACAGTCAATTGTGTTTTATAAGAGATTGTTTTAAAAATTTAATTTCTTTAAATAAAGTTAAGGTATTTGTTGTGCAATCGAGAGTAACTGATTACGGCCCCATCCATAATCGTAACCTTATCCTGCCCTATCATGAGAAACCAGTTCTGAGAGCATGTCCCCGTGCGGGAATCGCGTCATGGCATGCCTCAGTCAACCAAGGGACTGAGACACGACGTAGTAAAGAGGAAGTGCGAAGAATGGAACGTTCTGCAGCAGTAAGGACAACGTTTGTGAGATATTGCACCTGGTAATCGCAACTGGGGAACCCTTTTCTTTGGAGGTGGTCAGAGAGGAGTAAAGTTGCCAGTCATCCTTACTAAGCTGCCATGATGATGATGATGATGATGATGTTTTGTTTATGGTGTGCTCAACTGCGTGGTTATCAGCGCCCGTACGAATTCCAAACCTTTTTCTCAGCCCCATCTCGCCACTTCCATGAATGATGATGAAATGATGAGGACAACTCAAACACCCAGTCATCTCGAGGCAGGTGGAAATCCCTGACCCCGCCAGGAATCGAACCTGGGACCCAATACTAAACTGCCATTTGGGCGTGCTCGCAGATGGGGTAGGAATCAGCGAACGGATAGCACACGGGAAATGGTTGCTCGAGTAGATGTCAGAAAGAGCGGACCACTCAATACCACGAGCAAACTGGATAATGCAGAAGGATAGGTCCAAATGGGAATAGGGGTGCGAGAAGTCAGAAAGGAAAGTGGGTGCTGTAGATTTAAGCCTGAAGAAGTTACGTTGGTTAAGAAGGTCAGCCAAGAGGGCACCACTCTGACAGAATCTGGGAGAACCCCAAAGGGGATGATGCGCATTAAAAGTCACCGAGTAGTAAAAATGGGGGAGGTAGCTGCCAAATAAGCTGAAGCAAGTTGGCCCTGGTGACTTCGAGTAATGGAGGCACATGAATGGTACAGAGGGAAAAGTCATAAAGGGAAGGAATAGGGGAACTGCAACACTTGAAGATCAGTAGTGAGGCAGATAGGTTGACTAGTAACGTCATCCGATATGAGCAGCATGACGCCCCCCATGATGGATTGTCGACCTCAGAGGGAAGGTAAAAACGATTCGGTAGGAAATATGAAAGCTCAAAGCGGTCGTGAGGGCACAGTTTCGTATCCTGAAGGAAGCAGAGTACAAGGGGACGCTGCGTTGCTAAAAGTAGCTGTAAACCCTCTTTGTGGGACCGAAGGCCGCTAAGGTTCCATTGGAGGAGAGTCATGGTGTCACCTCGGCGGCTGAAGAGTGACAACCGATGAAGTAGAAGGCGGTGGACAATCGCCCTCGTGCACATCCCTCCCACAGGTGACACATTTGGCTGGGTGTCGACAAGACGTTCTAGTGTGGCTGAAACGATGACACTAGTAGCAGCACATTTGGTTTGGAGTATATGGTCCGACTGTGATAATATCATAGCCGGCACTGACCTTGGACGGAAGCACACTCTACCAGAGGTGAGATAAAGAGTGTGGATAGGCACTTAAGGAGGAATCTAACCTTTTAATTACATGATGAGTTGCTATGATGCCCTTATCAGAGATGTAAGACTGGATTCCTGCCTCAGTTATACTGTCGGGCAGCCTGGTGTAAATTACACCACAGGAAGAATCCAAAGTTCTATGTTCATCGACACAAATAGGGTAGTCGTGGAGAAGTGAGGCAGAAACCAGTTGTTGTGCTTGAGAATTAGAAGTAGTCTCCAAAAGCAAAGTGCCATTCAGTAAACGGGAGCAGGCAACTGCTCAACACCTTTCTGAATAATTAACGGATTTACCGTGGTGAAGGACTGACTGTCTTCGGTATGTTAGACCATGAGCCACTGTGGTGCAGAGGGAAGCGTCTTTGCATCATTATGTTTACATTTATTTTAGACGTTGGGTGAGAAGATGATTGACTCATTGCGAGAAAATCCCCCAAAATCCCCCACGATTGCCAGCATCTCTGATGGCGCACTCCTTCCAACTGGGGGCCCCCTTCACAAGGGGGTGCCCCTGGTGATTGTTCACACCTCAGGTCACACCTCCCAAACACCTGACTGTGGGAGCAATTGGCAATTTGGGAAGGTTGCAGCTCAGGCAATCACCCTTCCCTGGGAATGGACTGTACCAGGGGGTACAAGCAAACTTCACCTGTTAATCCAGGGCTGTGAATTAGGCGTAACTCAGTCAGCTGTTACACGTCAGATTCGTGGATCGACCTTCAGAAGCGCACAGGGAGGAAGAAAAGAACGAGGAACCTCAAACACCGAATCGGAGGAACGAGAAGATAGGGGAAACAAAGAAAGGAAAAGGGAGCAAAAAACAAACCTTAAAGTGTTCCTACGCCAGTGACAGACAATGCAGAACATTCTCAATAACATCTCAGATTTGTTCCCCAAGTGAGGGGAGCAGGATAGCAAGAGGATAGACATGCAGCACAGAAAGGAAAAGACGCTGCAACGGCTGGATAGTGGGTTTGTGATGATCAGTCACAATGTGTCAGAAATTTTCGGGATGGAGAGCCAATTATATCTCAGAGGATAACATCGTGGCGATGTTGGAGGCAGAAATTCCGAACATTTACTGTAAAATCGACATACGTGAAACCATGAGTTTAAAATCTAATTCTTATTTACTCTTTGATCAGTGTCTACGTTCCGAGTTACTTATCTACTTGTTAGAATAGATGATAATACAAGATCTACGTCATTACCACAGGTTAAAACACATTGGCCTTTTCTCTCATAAGAGAGAACCTAACATCCTTCACTACCTTATTTTCTGCAGTGCTGTTCCTATAGTCTAGAATTAAATATCTTGAAACGGGCGAATTTCAGTTAACAGTTATCGTTTTACTCAGATTAAATTTATGTATAGTTTGGTATTATTTTTGTATATTTTTGGATTGTGAACCTCAGTATCCGTAATTGACAATCGGTCCTTACTACGATTTGAATCATCACTGGTTTCACAAGGTTAACATTGCATTTGGAAACATTCGATGGATTTGCTAGCAGAGGGTCTATTCTGGGTGTAGAAGTGGCTTTCGACCGCACTGGGAGGCGGCGAGCAACTCCTCACACTGTAGGTGTCGGCAGGCTGTCCACCAGTTGTAAAACCCGGAGGAGAAGGAGACATAGACGGCTTTCGAGGAATTTTGACTTCTAGGGCGACTGTGGACAATAGCCCATGCACGGTTTCGCCACAGCTGGCACCTAGCCGACGCCATAGAGGTCGACAGATTTCAAACGGAGGTTCTGGTCGCGAGCCATTACCTCGGCCCCACTTCCTAAATAGCAGCGGTTGTGGCTGTGGGAACGACAGTGTTAGAAGCTTTTGATGTTAACCGACATAGGCTCCGTGACGTCAAGAGCACACGCGTAGTCTCCACCATTTTATATTATTTTTTCCGGTGAAGCTAGTTTTGGGGAGTGTAATTTTCGATTGGATGGACATTTTGTGACGTCACCATCACTGAGCACGTTTTCTAGCTGCTCGAGTGGACAGAAATGCTGTAGGCTACATTTTATTTTAGATATGTCGATAGGAGTTTTCTTCTTGACGCTAAAGCTTGCCACTGGTGTCGCTTTGGCACATTTTCCAGCATTGGATAGTTGTTTGGTTGTGGGATGGGCACTAAAGTGTTGCTGGCTGAGACAGTCTCATTGCACTCTGAGTAGGACATTTGAGAGGCTCCTACCGTAGTGAGAAGTTTTGAGTCAGACAGCGATGGCCATAGGTCGAGGTTCTGGTTTCGTACGGCCCCCGCCGTTTCGGTACTTAGATGCAGGAGGCATCAGCCGTAATGAAAAGTTCGATGAGGAGGGTTCAGCTGAGATCTATTTTGGTGTGCGGCAACCGAGTTTGCTGTTGCAGATTCATCTCACAGCGCTCACGCATTATTTCAGTGAAACTGGGGCTCTGTTAGCTGCCAGCTGCAGACTACAGATTTTGGTAAGATAAAGTGGCGCTTTTGCAGTTAGGAAGTCTAGAGCACTTACTTGCTGGAAGTTTTCTGTAGGATTCCGTTTCATTCATATTGGCCCGTGTAGTGCTATGTTTCGTTCGTCTCACCATACGTGATAGGAGTCACATTTATTTTTCGTGTTATCCTTTTGTAATTTTTGTTGGGGAGGATTAGGCATTTCTTGTTCTTTTTCAAAGGCTTGCCAAAGTCAAGTCTAGTTTGTCTGATATCAATAGTATTGGGGCAAGGCCAGTTCTGGCTCAAAGTACCATTGTCCAAGATGGCGGCGATGACGTCATCCAAGATGGCGGCCATGATGTCTTCAAAGATGCTGGCATTTGGCTGGAAGACTGAATTTTGGGGGGAAGACAGGTAAATTGGGCTACCTCCACTTACCTAACCCCCCTCTCCCCACCAATAGAAAAATTACCAGAATTTCAAATGCCAACAGGATAATGCATCACACATCTACTAACCTACAAAAATCATGGGACGATAGGTCACATGGGCTACTTCCACTAACCTAACTCACCCGACCTCCACCTCTCCCTAAGAAATTCTAGGAAAAGGACTCTACCAGTGCCGGACATAAGTCTTTATTATTTTGCATGCAGCAGTCCTTATTTAAACAATTTGATGCAGTACAGCCATCCAGTGTTGTCGCCAGGGGATCTGTACTCCAGCTGCCGCCAAAGATGCTGGCATCCATGACGTAATCCAAGATTGCAGGGGAAAATGGTGACAGACAGTGTCTCCACCTAGAGATCTGCAGTCCAACTGACCTAGTGGACAGTACTGCCACCAGAGGGCCCTGTCATCTGTGACGTCATCCAAGACGGCGGTGGAAAATGAAGACAGTGTCTCCACCAAGAGATCTAGTGTCCAACTGACCTACTACACAGTACTCCCACCAGAGGAGCTGTCACCTGTTCTGTGTTGTAACTCAAGATTGTGGTCTGGGGTGGGGGGAAATGGTGCAAAATGACAGACTGTGCTGGGCTGCTGGAGAGAGTAAGGAAGGAGTGTACTTTATTTATTTTGGAAAAAATTATTTAGGGATGGAGTATATTTATCACACTGATACAAATCACATGCTTGGGGTCACAACACATAGTCTGCAGACCTGTAAACTACGCGTAAATAACTCTCTGTAGACTCCCGAACAAATCCTAACTTACCAAAATAATTTCAGTACAGACCTGCAAACTGCTTCTAAATAATGCCGCACAGTGATGTGTATGCATGCTCAGAACTTGCAAACTGTCCAAATAGCAAAGCCTAAAGACACACTGGCAAAATAATGCAACAGACATGCTCAGACACGGCTCACCGCCCCGTGTCCATTGGGCTGCACACACTCCCTGATATGGGGATGCACCTACAGCCTCATGAAGTGACTTGGCCATCAGATGCCAAACTACACAAAGGCGCCTGTTGAAGTCCGGCACGCATGAGGTGGCAACATTACTTCCATACTCAGCACCTGGGAAATTGGAACCGAATGAAATGGAATATTTAATTTATTATTTAATTTCGTCTTTGATTCATCGTCAAAACGTCTTCGGTCCCGGGATCGATCCCCGCCACTGCCTAAATTTTGATAAATAATCAGCATTGGCGGCCAAAGACTTCCGGCATAAGACGTCACACTCATTCTGCCAACGGCCTTTTCAAAGAGGGCGGAGGAGCGGACAGAGGTTCAGGGCACTCTCTTGTCCTAGGGGTGGGAAATTGCCCCTAAAGGCGGAAGAATCAGCAGTGATCAACGACATGATGATGCCGAAGGCGATGGAAACCACTGCGTTAAAGACACGTAACGTATATCCACAGGACATGTGGCCTGTACTTGAAGAAGTGTCATGATGATCTCTCCATTGGCAAAAGATTCCGGAATAGTCCCCCATTCGGATCTCCGGGAGGGGACTGCGAAGGGGGAGGTTACCATGAGAAAAAGATTGAATAATCAACGAAAGGATAACGTTCTACGAGTCGGGGCGTGGATTGTCAGAAGCTTGAACGAAGTAGAGAAACTTGAAAATCTGAAAAGGGAAATGCAAAGGCTCAATCTAGATATAGTAGGGGTCAGTGAAGTGAAGTGGAAGGAAGACAAGGATTTCTGGTCAGATGAGTATCGGGTAATATCAACAGCAGCAGAAAATGGTATAACAGGCGTAGGATTCGTTATGAATAGGAGGGTAGGGCAGAGGGTGTGTTACTGTGAACAGTTCAGTGAGCGGGTTGTTCTAGTCGGAATCGACAGCAGAGCAACACCGACAACGATGGTTCAGGTATACATGCCGACGTCGCAAGCTGAAAATGAACGGATAGAGAAAGTGTATGAGGATATTGAAAGGGTAATGCAGTATGTAAAGGGGGACGAAAATCTAATAGTCATGTGCGACTGGAATGCAGTTGTAGGGGAAAGAGTAGAAGAAAAGGGTACACGAGAATATGGGCTTGGGACGAGGAATGAAAGCATCATCCACACAATTCCGAAGACAGCAAGAACTGACAAGTGCGAAAATTATCGCACAATCAGGTTAACAGCTCATGCATCGAAGCTGCTTACAAGAATAATATACAGAAGAATTGAAAAGAAAATTGAGAATGCGCTAGGTGACGATCAGTTTGGCTTTAGGAAAAGTAAAGGGACGAGAGAGGCAATTCTGACGTTACGGCTAATAATTGAAGCAAGGCTAAAGAAAAATCAAGACACTTTCATAGGTTTTTTCGACCTGGAAAAAGCGTTCAACAATATAAAAAGTAGGGTTAAGCTACAGGGAGAGACGGGTCATATACAATATGTACAACAACCAAGAGGGAATAATAAGAGTGGACGATCAAGAACGATGTGCTCGGATTAAGAAGGGTGTAAGATAAGGCTGTAGCCTTTCGCCCCTACTCTTCAATCTGCACATCCAGGAAGCAATGATGGAAATAAAAGAAAGGTTCAGGAGTGGAATTAAAATACAAGGTCAAAGGATATCAGTGATACGATTCGCTGATGACATTGCTATCCTGAGCGAAAGTGAAGAAGAATTAAATGATTTGCTGAACGGAATGAACAGTCTAATGAGTACACAGTATGGTTTGAGAGTAAATCGGAGAAAGACGAAGGTAATGAGAAGTAGTAGAAATGAGAACAGTGAGAAACTTAACATCAGGATTGATGGTCACGAAGTCAATGAAGTTAAGGAATTCTGCTACCTAGGCAGTAAAATAACCAATGACGGACGGAGCAAGGAGGACGTCAAAAGCAGACTCGCTATGACAAAAATGGCATTTCTTGCCAAGAGAAGTCTACTAATATCAAATACCGGCCTTAATTTGAGGAAGAAATTTCTGAGGATGTACGTCTGGAGTACAGCATTGTATGGTAGTGAAACATGGACTGTGGGAAAACCGGAACAGAAGAGAATCGAAGCTTTTGAGATGTGGTGCTACAGGCGAATGTTGAAAATTAGGTGGACTGATAAGGTAAGGAATGAGGAGGTTCTACGCAGAATCGGAGAGGAAAGGAATATGTGGAAAACACTGATACGGAGAAGGGACCGGATGATAGGACATCTGCTAAGACATGAGGGAATGACTTCCATGGTACTAGAGGGAGCTGTAGAGGACAAAAACTGTAGAGGAAGACCGAGATTGGAATACGTCAAGCAAATAATTGCGGACGTAGGTTGCAAGTGCTACTCTGTGATGAAGAGGTTAGCACAGGAAAGGAATTCGTGGCGGGCCGCATCAAACCAGTCAGTAGACTGATGACCGACAAAAATAAAAAAATTAATTTCTTAGACAAAGCGCTAAACCTCTCTGTTAATACTGTTATATACTCGAATGTTTGCGTACAAAAAGAAAAAACTGTCGAGAGTTTTGCTAACCTGCACAATGAGGTAAATGGGAGAACCAGCATAATTTTTGCATAACTGACTCAGTGTATATGCTTATGATGATGCTACTATATCCATAGTTTTATACGGACAGTTATTTCCGTTAAAGTGTTGAGTCTCTAGTAACTTGTTAACTGTAGTAATATCTACGCACTTCCTAACTGTAACCCATAAGTCATACACTGCTACATCGTAGTTTGGCGACAATAACACTAGGTTACATTTACTTTAGTGCACTCACGAACAACGTCCTCAAATAACATGTTTTTATATTGTTCTATATGTAATAATTGTGTGGGGACAAAAACTGAAGTCTAAAGGAATTATGACGAGATGGAACAAAAACCCAAATTACATCGTTAAATTCGAGAATTGCAACACTGTTCGCGGCAATTATTTTCATAGTTTTCACTTATTATGTGACCACCCTCTTCATCACGTTAATATTTGCACATTTTCAAAAGCGACAGTATTGGTCAGATTAACATATTAAAATTATTTTCCGAGCTATTTTCATTCATTGCACTTTGTAGCTATAATCCTTGGTGCTCTTGACACTCCGTCATTCAATGATTTTTATACAGTAGCTACTACTCTGCTGAGAACTTTCTGAGACTAATATATTAGGAGTTGTTGTTTTTCTTTCTTTAATCCTGGAAATTGAACATCAAAAAATATAGGAATAAAAATAGGGAAGGTTTTTTAAAATTGTAAAATTTTCTCAAATATTGATTTAACAATATGACAGCTCTTGAGCATGCAGAAACAAGTACAAAACAAATGTCCATACAGCTTGGTTCAAAATTGTTCAAATGGCTCTGAGCACTATGGGACTTAACATCTGAGGTCATCAGTCCCAAAGAACTTAGAACTACTTAAACCTAACTAACCTAAGGACATCACACACATCCACGCCCGAGGCAGGATTCGAACCTGCGACCGTAGCAGTCTCGCGGTTCCGGACTGAATCGCCTAGAACCGCTCGGCCACCGCGGCCGGCCATACAACTTGGCTCTGGATACTGTTTATGAAGATATCATGAATGTTAACGACTTTAATCAAAATTGATACTGGGTAGACATCGTTCCTGGAAACGGCAAATTTTCGTAAATGTGTAAATTTGCACTCACTATTTTAATTTCTCATCTAGTTTATTTAACATTCTATGCTAATTGGATATTGCAGTTGCTTTTCCTTGGTCTCGTCTCTTTTGTGATTAATGGTAAGATTTGTCGGACGTCTCTTGAGAAGAACACGGTACAGCTCGTTGTTGTGCAGATTTCGGATTATTCTGCGGAATGCTACATCGAATACTTTACGGAATATCAGGAACTCATCCCAAACAATGGACGTGTAATCCTTCATCACTTACCACTATTACTTTGATCTAAAACATTAAGAATGCTGTAAGAGTTGTCAGTATAGACTGCCAGGGAGCGTTCGTGTGTAGAATCAGCAGTTCGTAAAGCACCTACGATGCTGGAGCCAGTGTGCCGTGTGGTGGTCGGGCATCTTTGTGGCTAGCATCCACCGCTAGCTAGCAAAGTTGTCGTTTTCCTAGCGAAAGGGAATTCACTTCATCGACGCTCAGCCAGTTAGCACGAAATATTTGTAAACTCTATACATAAACCGTCCTCGAGAATCACTCTACCCATTAGTAAAAACCAGATAAAAGACCTACAACACTTCCTGAGTTTGTAATGGCAAAATAATATTTTTATGTTATATAATTACAAATTAGCAATTTTCGGAATATTTCCTTTACTTGTAGCCTGGTATGAAACCTTGATTCTTTAAAACTTTCATAATTGTAGGTCAACAGTATGTAACCTACAGGTTTTTATGAGTGAGTGTCCAAGTATAAAAAAATGCCGGCATCTTTTGATTGCGTTGACTTGATTGCTATATCGTTTTACACCACCAAGGGGTCATAGACGTGAACTGAAACTTGATACCTCCACAAGTTCCTGAGAAATAGGGGGCATAGCCTTCAGACAGACAGACGGACGGACGGACAGACAGACAGACGGTTCCGTGTTTCGAGACTCAGTTATGGAACGCTCAAAAGCGACATAAACTAATTAATTGAAAAGAATAAACAATGGATTACTAAGTAGTAAAAATATGACATCACTTTCCAAATGTATGTATATTAGTATAATACTGGACTAGGTCAGCCCGCATCTCGTGGTCGTGCGGTAGCGTTCTCGCTTCCCACGGCTGGGTTCCCGGGTTCGATTCCCGGCGGGGTCAGGGATTTTCTCTGCCTCGTGATGGCTGGGTGTTGTGTGATGTCCTTAGGTTAGTTAGGTTTAAGTAGTTCTAAGTTCTATGGGACTGATGACCATAGATATGAAGTCCCATAGTGCTCAGAGCCATTTGAACCATTTTGACTAGGTCAAAAATTACCTTCATCGTCTACCAATAATGTACGTTAGGTATATCAACTTTCTTCGTCGTTTCCCGTACTTCTCAGTATTACAATCAACACTAAGTAAACTATTCTGTGCATATGTTGCAGACGGATAATAAGAAATTATTGTGACTGATGCTATAATTTCTTTGTGGGTGATAACAGTCTAGAATGGTTGTGCACTGACTCAGCAACTTGCGCCTTTATTCCGTTATTCATTCTAAGATCCCACATTTACATTGTTGTGTTTAGGAGCATTTTTACAGAACGAGGCAGGCCATTGGTTAAGGCACTGGAGTCACATTCGGGAGTGCGGAGTTTAAACCCTGAATGCTGCAATTGGGCTTTATATTGCCGTTCGTATCTCAAAATCACATAAGATAAGCGTTGGAAAGGTTCCTTGACGGCCGATTTCCTTTCAGATTTGTCCAATGTTAGATTGCGCTATGACTCTTAGGATATCCTTGTCGGCTGGAGGTTTAACTCTAGTCCTCCTACTTGTTTTTGAGACATCTGAGTTTGTTTCTGGCGGCCATTTGCTATATCATTTTATATATGCAGTCCGCATAATTTGATAAATTGGATGTTATATCTCGATATATTGCATTAAGGACAAAGTGGCATTTATTTTATTTAGGGAGTCCCTCGTAAGTTACTCAGTGTTTCTGTCATCTACCAGTTTTTCAGTAAATATAATATTGCAATGAAATCCACTAATTAATCGTCTAATAAAGTAACACACAAACAAATGAACAATTTCTTTCGATTCTCACTACCATCATGACTCTGTGTGAAACTAGAACACGTCTACAATCTAAAAGAAAAAGTGATACGGCATTCTCCCACATCACGTTTTTCGTATAAGCGAGGTTATCATCATTAGCACTTATTACACTGGAGCCATCAATCTATGGGTCCTCAGGAAGCAAACAGAAATGTTATATTCAGCAGAATATTATGTATTCATTTTGCCTTACTGTATATTCACATACGGAGTTCAGTTTGTTTCTGGAGTGAGGTACCAACTAACTTCACATTAATTTTGTAACTGGAAATGAAATGTCCATAACTTCATCTCCGATGGTTTTCCATAGCAATAGAAACAATATTTTTTGCTTCAGTCATTTGTCATCAAGTTTCACAGCATTCCTCTTACGAAGAGGCTAGTTGGATTGCCTCACAAAGAAAGAAAAAATGTAAGAAAGGGTGACCGCACTAGCTTTCGTATTTTCTCCTTGAAGGGACTGCCATAATTGCTGGGCAGGCACACTCTCTCACGGTATCGAATCTCCCAGCTCTCAGCCTGCTGTTGAAGCGTCAGGTGTTCGGTTCCCTGCAGCGTGCTGGCCTTGAAACCGCCCTTCCTTCCGACGCAACGCACCTCGTGCTCAGCAATATCTGACAACAGACTCGATGTACGTTCTGTACCTACCGAACCGATGAAAGGAAAACCGCTAATGCAACGGGTGACATCAAAAATGGTATTTGAAGAATATTACTTTTAAAATAAATAAAGGACGGTGTAATTGTTGAGAAAGCTCACTGCAGGAAAATGGCTTTCATTGAGGAAAGAAGTAGGTTGCGATGGAATAGTTGGAGTGGAGCAATGTAAAATTAAGCTTCCAAGCACAGAAAGAAACGAAAGGATCGACTACTAGAGTTTCGTCATTACATCAAAATAGCTTCTCGTAATTTATAATAATACCCTATTATTTCAAACCTTACTTTTAGCATATACAACAGCAAATAGGTTACTTAAGATATACTTTTACCTATCCAATTAATCATCTAAAAACTGTTACAATATGAATAAATTAGTATAGCGTTTCTGTGGTGATAAAACACTTTATTAGTTACTGTTCTAGGAACTCAAAATGTAGTATATTAGATTTCTATGTACTGATATAGTATTGGTAGTAGCGATATTGTACACTCATGGAGAATCTCGCGGCACCAAGAAGAAGTTAAGCGAAGTAAACGAAAGCTGGTAGGCGTGTTTCTACATCTGAAAGATGATTTATATTCCATTTTCAAGCCAGTAGCATAAGAGGGGCTCTAGTAGCGACGAGGATGCAAAGCAGGTGTGCTTTAAATACACGCTCTAACGATCGTGGGCGTCAATTATCTTTAAGATTGGAACTGGTGAGTTGATGTCAGTCAAGAATGCCTTTCAGGCGACAAAGACTCCGTTGTCAACCGTTCACTGGGTTTGAACGAGGTCGTGTAACACGGCTACGAGAAGCTGGATGTTCCTTCTGCCATACTGCGTTACGATTTGGCAGGAATACAGTCACTCCATGACTGCTGGTAGCAGTGGTCACGAGAATGTGTAGTTACAAGAAGACCGCGCTCCGGACGGTCACATGGCACTACCGAGAGGGACGAGTGTTTGGCGTGTGGTTCTGGCACATTGTACTCAATCTGCAGCAGCAATCGGAGCAACAGTTGGCTCCACATTGACACAACGAACTGTCACAAATGGGTGACTTCAGGGACAGCTTCAAACCAGACAACCAGTGGTGTGCATTCCACTGACCTCCAACCACTACTGTTGGAGACGCCAGTGGTGTCAAGCGATAGCTCATTGGAGGGTAGGATGGAAGTCTGTTGTGTTTTGTGATGAAAAGTGGATTTGCCTCGGTGCCAGTTTCGGCCGTTTGTTGATTTGACGGAGGCCAGTAGAGCGCCTGCAACCATTCTGCCTTCGTGCCAGACACACAGAACCTACACTTGGAGTCATGATCAGATGTGCGATTTCGTATGACAGGAAGATCCCCCTCGTGGTTATTCCACGTAACCTGGCTGCAAAATTTTGTCACCAGTCTGGTGACTAACTGCTCTGTCGCCATTCATGAACAGCATTTCAGGAGTGCTTTCCAGTAGGATAACGCTCTCCCACATACTACTGTTGTAACCCAGCATGCCCTACACAGTGTCAACATGTTGCCTTGGCATGTTCGATCATCAGAACAGTTTTCAAATGAACACATATGGGACATCATCGGACAAAAATTCCAGCGTGATCCACAAACAGCATTTACCGTCTTTTTATTGACCGTCCAAGTGGAACAGGCATGGAACTCCATCCACCAAACTGACATCGAGCATCTGTACAACAGAATGCATACACGTTTGCTTGCTTGCATTCAATATTCTTGCTGTTACACCGGTTATTAATCTACTAGCATTCCACATATGCAGTTGCTTACCTCGCGCTTACTCTCACCTGTGACCTAGAATTGTTAATCACTCAAATGTGTTACGTAGAGAAATGTATTCCGAAAATGTCATTACTCTACATCAGATATCTTTGGGTGTTGTGATTTTTTTCCGTCAATGTATGTATTAAAATTTTGTTAGCTATTCTGCAACGAAGTGGTTGAGCTCCAAACCAGGACTGTCATGTGGCGCCAACATAGAAAGTAGTGTAGTAGCGCAAATGTTCTCTGCAGATGATTTAGGGAATATTTTAAAATGAAGAGTGAATGAACATAAGTTTTAATTTTTCTATTAAATAACATGACTTTGATATTATGTAACACGATTTAGGCGCTGGAGGCATGTGCGAAAAATCTCGTCGCACAGTCGTAACCCTCATAACTACAGCTCGACGTAGCGATCACCTGATTACGAATGACGTCCTCATTTACCACCACAAAATTCATGCTGGGAACTCAACATACAACTCGAATCATACAGACGCAATAACAGCGTAAGTGCCCAACCTACCACGAGCATCCCACTCTAGAGTCCAAGAATCCTCTCTCATATCCTAAATAATGCATTGACGCTGCTTTCAAGCCCAGCCACAATGTAACATTTGCAACTTATAACATCCCATTTCTGTTACCTCAATAGTTGTGCATCAAAGTAACTTCTTGCATTACTTGGGTTAATTGCCCTTAACCGATTGCAGCAATTCACTTAACCCAGTCAACGCCCTTATCCCTACGACTCCCCTAGCCCCCACGCCCAACCACATTGTCCAATACGCTGCATCCTTCAACATATCACATGGATTAATAATGCCATTTTCACCTCAATGTTGCTACAAAGCTACACCTAATAGGACGTTCAAACGAAATCAAACACATTTGCCTTCAAAATAGCGTATGTAACGAAGGTGCGTTCCGAACAGGATATTTCATTGACTTTCTTTCGGAGCAAAGCCAGAGCATCGCAGAGCAGTGAAGAATATCTACACACCAGGCAGTGAGTAAAAGCACGGCAAGTCATTGAGCGAGGCATCTGTCATCATCTCAAGAAGGTCGCCCAAACCTCTCCTATTACAGGCTTGTGACTCCTGTAATGTTGGATCGTCCAAACACTCTCATTTGAGATGATCGACGGATCACGGCAAACACCCCGCTCCACAACTGGACGCCTGTGTACCTAGCGCAGACACACTCGTCCACCTGCTGAAGCACTCAATGGTGCGCGACCACTGCGTTCCTCGCCGCCTAACAGTAGAACGTAAAGAACGAACAACCGTCTGTGCGTAATTTCTTGCCAGTTACGAAGCTAATCGTGACAATTTTCTATCGAATATCGTCACAGACGATGACACATGAGGACACCACTTCGAATCAGAAAGAAAACGGCTAAACTACTCTGTTTAATACTCTCCCTCGCGATGCAACGATCAACTGTGAAGTGTATTATGTTTTCCATAGGATACCAAAGAAACGACTTCAGCGTGTTCGTCGCCAAAAAAATGGAAAGAAATTACTATGTCTTCACGACAATGCAAGGCCTCACACAAGTGTGAGCACCCGAGAGGAGATCACGAAGGTGTTCTTCCTCATCCACCCTACAGCTCGGGATCCCACCTTATGGCTTCCATGTGTTTGGTACAAAGAACTATGCACTCCGCGTATTATGCAGAGGTTATATACTGATGGAGCAAGTCATCTTCCGGCGTCGACCGGTAAAGTGGTACCATGCAGGCATACTTGATCCCCACCCCGTACAATAAGATGTTCCCTCCTCCCCACAGTAAGGTGTGGTAAATACTTCGCAGTGAACAGGATTTTGTAACTCCTGAATAAAACCAAACTGCTTTAAGGAAAAAGAGTCATGTATTACTCATTAAAAACCCATAATATATCACTGCTTCCTGATTAGAGAACTTTGCTGAATCTCACTTATACTCGTACCTCACCTTCCACAACATAACAGTAGCTTAAGACACACAAGCACAGCAAGATGCAGTTCCTTTAATCCAACCATCAAATTACGATCAGCAATCCACATCAAACCTCCACTTCCTCAATCCCATTACAATTCAACAGATTACCTGGGGCTCTTACCACGCTTTGGGCAGCCAACATCGTATACTTCCACAGAATTTCTAGAATCAGTGTCTCCTACAGGGTGTGGGCAGACTACCTCCTGTATATCCACAGAACATCTACACTCCTGGAAATGGAAAAAAGAACACATTGACACCGGTGTGTCAGACCCACCATACTTGCTCCGGACTCTGCGAAAGGGCTGTACAAGCAATGATCACACGCACGGCACAGCGGACACACCAGGAACCGCGGTGTTGGCCGTCGGATGGCGCTAGCTGCTCAGCATTTGTGCACCGCCGCCGTCAGTGTCAGCCAGTTTGCCGTGGCATACGGAGCTCCATCGCAGTCTTTAACACTGGTAGCATGCCGCGACAGCGTGGACGTGAACCGTATGTGCAGTTGACGGACTTTGAGCGAGGGCGTATAGTGGGCATGCGGGAGGCCGGGTGGACGTACCGCCGAATTGCTCAACACGTGGGGCGTGAGGTCTCCACAGTACATCGATGTTGTCGCCAGTGGTCGGCGGAAGGTGCACGTGCCCGTCGACCTGGGACCGGACCGCAGCGATGCACGGATGCACGCCAAGACCGTAGGATCCTACGCAGTGCCGTAGGGGACCGCACCGCCACTTCCCAGCAAATTAGGGACACTGTTGCTCCTGGGGTATCGGCGAGGACCATTCGCAACCGTCTCCATGAAGCTCGGCTACGGTCCCACACACCGTTAGGCTGTCTTCCGCTCACGCCCCAACATCGTGCAGCCCGCCTCCAGTGGTGTCGCGACAGGCGTGAATGGAGGGACGAATGGAGACGTGTCGTCTTCAGCGATGAGAGTCGCTTCTGCCTTGGTGCCATTGATGGTCGTATGCGTGTTTGGCGCCCTGCAGGTGAGCGCCACAATCAGGTCTGCATACGACCGAGGCACACAGGGCCAACACCCGGCATCATGGTGTGGGGAGCGATCTCCTACACTGGCCGTACACCACTGGTGATCGTCGAGGGGACACTGAATAGTGCACGGTACATCCAAACCGTCATCGAACCCATCGTTCTACCATTCCTAGACCGGCAAGGGAACTTGCTGTTCCAACAGGACAAAGCACGTCCGCATGTATCCCGTGCCACCCAACGTGCTCTAGAAGGTGTAAGTCAACTACCCTGGCCAGCAAGATCTCCGGATCTGTCCCCCATTGAGCATGTTTGGGACTGGATGAAACGTCGTCTCACGCGGTCTGCACGTCCAGCACGAACGCTGGTCCAACTGAGGCGCCAGGTGGAAATGGCATGGCAAGCCGTTCCACAGGACTACATCCAGCATCTCTACGATCGTCTCCATGGGAGAATAGCAGCCTGCATTGCTGCGAAAGGTGGATATACAATGTACTAGTGCCGACATTGTGCATGCTCTGTTGCCTGTGTCTATGTGCCTGTGGTTCTGTCAGTGTGATCATGTGATGTATCTGACCCCAGGAATGTGTCAATAAAGTTTCCCCTTCCTGGGACAATGAATTCACGGTGTTCTTATTTCAATTTCCAGGAGTGTAGTTTCTGTACTACCTGGAAGAACACAAAATTATCTCAGTCCTCAATGCTATCATTCATGCTCACTTCAGGGTCAACAACAATCATAAGATCAGAGTTTTTACAGTTGTGTCCAGTTTTTCATATTTGAAATCCTTGTTCCCGAAGGGCAGACGTCGGACCACTACCACTCCATCCTGGCAGGTGAATGAGAAATAGAGATAAAAGCATAATTTCAGTCAAAAGACCTTTTTATGTAGATATTGCATTATTGGAGGATAAACAACTTATATTAAAGCTTTCAGAGCAGAAAAGTTGAAATATTGTCTGTATTTCAATGCTATACTACTAAATTTCTGCTGGCCGCAGTGGCCGAGCGGTTCTAAGCACTTCAGTCCGGAACCACGTGGCTGCTACGGTCGCAGGTTCGAATCCTGCCTCGGGCATGGATGTGTGATGTCCTTAGGTTAGTTAGGTTTAAATAGTTGTTAGACTAGGGGACTGATGACCTCAAGATGGTTAGTCCTATAATGCTTAGAGCCAATTTTGTTTACTAAATTGGTAATGTGTGACGTAAGAACAGTTTTTAATAGGAGCTGAAAACTGAGTGTATTCGTGAGTTGGGAATTAAGAATCAATTTCCCCTGGTAAGGAAAGTAAATCGATCATCTACGTCGACATATATTTTTCTTTTTGGCGACTTAGAGTGTGTATGTATATGTAAATTCCCAACTGCTGAGGCCATCGGTCCTTAGACTTATACACCACTGAAACTAACTTAAAGTAACTTATGCTGAGAACAACATAAACATCTATGCCCGAGGGAGGACTGGAAACTCTGGCGGGAGAGGCGATATAGAGACTATTCACTGATCTTTACAACAACAAAAATATGAAAGCGCTAAATTTCTAAAAGTTTTGCCTCTCTCATAATTTTTTCCAAACAGTCTGAGCACCTAGGTGGTGGTAGTATTACCTACAACTGTAATTAACTCAAGACGAAACACATTTTTTTAACAACTTTCAGACAGTTTTACAGTTTTTGCTAAGAAAACTTCTTTATATTTCTGAACGATATAAATTATCTAGTACGAGTTTTGTCGATGAAATTTATCGTCATAGTCCTGTTATTTTAGCACTAATTGTATAATGCATGAAAGTGTAAATGAAATCACTGACTACTGAATGAGATGTGCTTCTTCGGCCATTGTGAAGTGCCGTTAGCAAGTATTGAAAATAGTGTTCGATACTATCTCGCTTAACCTTGTTCCAACCTTATCTGTTACCAGGAAAGTAACAGTGTTCAAAATGGTTCAAATGGCTCTGAGCACTATGGGACTTAACTTCTGTGGTCATCAGTCCCCTAGAACTTAGAACTACTTAAACCTAACTAACCTAAGGACATCACACACATCCATGCCCGAAGCAGGATTCGAACCTGCGACCGTAGCGGTCACGCGGTTCCAGACCGAAGCGCCTTTAACCGCACGGCCACACCGGCCGGCAGTAACAGTGTAAGCCCACATCAACGGTAGTATTAATTTTCGCTACCTGATAACCCTATTAGCAACAATAAGTACGTGATTACAGTGCAGGTTGTATTTGTGTCTCCCTCTGAGGAGCCACCGGCTTTTGCGGTATGAAGCATAACGAAAGACCGGCAACATCTTATCTATGTCGCTTACTTGTCAAACAAGGCGAGGCAGCAGTTTCTGTCCTGGATCATCGTTAATAACTTCATTATAATTCAAACAATTGAAAATCCAGGATGAAATTTTGAGCAGTACGACAGTAATGAATGTGACAGTACGACAGTAATGAGTATGACAGTACGACAGTAATCACAATTTAGAGTCTGGCCTAGGCAGCCAGAGACGGTGGTCACCTGTGTTCTATGTGTGTGTGTGTGTGTGTGTGTGTGTGTGTGTGTGTATGTGTGTGTGTGTGTGTGTGTGTGTTGTCTACTTCAGAAAAAGACCTTTCGGCCTAAAGCTTGATTGTTTCGCTGTCTTTTTGTTATGCCTGTGTGAGTCGATCACAGTCAGCCAAATTGTCTGGAAATTTTTGTACACATATTTGTTTAACTGATATTATGCATAACAAATTAAAGACATAATTTTCTTGGGAACTGTCACCACTACTGACCCACTGAAGATGAACGTTTGAATATGTATACAACGTACTGCGGCAGTAATATACCTGCACTTTATATAACACATAATTAACACGGATCCTACGTAAGTAAAGTTCCCTATTTTCATTCATAATGTCTTTCGGGACTATTAAAGAACTAAACCACTGAAATTGCCCCAATAAATTCTGCAATTAAGAAAACCAAACGATTGTAGTGTCACATTAAAAGATTCATCCATAACTCAATAACATAGCGAAAGCGAGTCTGTCTACTCCTAATGAGTGCTTTCTCAGTGTTCGTTTGGACGAATATGGGCTACAACTGTTGTTTATCGGTAAATAATTCTTACCGGTCTTAGAATCGCGTAGTTATGCCTGGCTGACACGTCGTCGTACCTCAGTGGCTTCATCAGCTCCTGCACCTTTACCGTATTATATAACATACAGGGTGTTACAAAAAGGTACGGCCAAACTCTCAGGAAACATTCCTCACACAAAAGGAAAGAAAATATCTTATCTGGACATGTGTCCGGAAACGCTTACTTTCCATGTTAGAGCTCATCTTATTTCTTCTCTTCAAATCACATTAATCATGGAATGGAAACACACAGCAATAGAACGTACCAGCGTGACTTCACTTTGTTACAGGAAATGTTCAAAATGTCCTCCGTTAGCGAGGAAACATGCATCCACCCTCCGTCGCATGGAATCCCTGATGCGCTGATGCAGCCCTCGAGAATGGCGTATTGTATCACAGCCGTCCACAATACGAGCACGAAGAGTCTCTACATTTGGTACCGGGGTTGCATAGAGAAGAGCTTTCAAATGCCCCTATAAATGAAGGTCAAGAGGGTTGAGGTCTGGAGAGCGTGGAGGCCATGGAATTGGTCCGCCTCTACCAAGCCATCGGTCACCGAATCTGTTGTTGAGAAGCGTACGAACACTTCGACTGAAACGTACAGGAGCTCCATCGTGCATGAACCACATGTTGGGTCGTACTTGTAAAGGCACATGTTCTAGCAGCACAGGTAAAGTATCCCGTATGAAATCATGGCGGTGAATCGAGGAAGTGCAGTACATAACGAACTAAAATGAGCTCTAACATGGAATTTAAGCGTTTCCGGACACATGTCCACATAACATCTTTTCTTTATTTGTGTGTGAGGAATGTTTCCTGAAAGTTTGGCCGTACCTTTTTGTAACACCCTGCATTTTTCATTATACAGGATGTTCAGAAACAGTCTGAAAAGCTTGAAAAGATGTTGCAGGGTAGTTTGTACTGGGAAATAATTGTTAAGAAAAATATTCGATACGTTTCGCCATTTCCGGGTTAATTAGCATTGAAGTTAGCCAATCAGGCCGTTACGCATGCGAATTCTACCAGCTCGCCAGGTACAGTTAGTGCTGTTACTTGTTTTCGAAGCCTAAATTATACCGTACAGGACTGCCCAGCCTTTGACTAGGGCTCGTTCCTTGTTACCTCCATATGTCGAATTTTTGTATCGCTCTCATGTTCGGTTTTAGGAAACCAAACGAAACGCACGTTTGGCGACAGCGTCTCAGGTGGTCCACTTCAGTTGACTAACCTTAGTGCCCAATATAATGAATTTTTTTCGTAGAAATAATTTCTTGGCACCGCCTACCCTGCAATACCATAAGAAGCTTTTCTGAGTGTTTCCGACCACCCTGCACAAAGCGGAGCGCCTCAACAGCTGCATTAGCAAGACGACTACTACAATATTTTACTGTCTCCTTGGCGAATGTCCAAGCATTTTTGTTGATGAGTCAGAGGAAGGGGAACTGCGATGTTGTCCTTGCGTCTGGATGTAACTGCTCATTAGTATGCTTCCGCACAGGAGATAATAGATAGAAAGCGAGAGAGAGGAGCTGGGGGGGGGGGGGGGGGTAATCGGCCAAGTGCGGCGGAGCGCGGTGGCATGAGGCACAAGGCGGCAGATAGAAGACGCAAGGTGCAAGGCTGCCCACGAAACCGTGGAGAAAGACCGCACCGAAGACGTCTGGGCTACCAAGTCGACGTGCAGCGGCAAGAGACTTTACTAACAATGGATTTACTACGTGCGGCAAATTAGGTTGCAATGTTACCTGCTCCATTTAGGATGTCTGCAAGTTTTCCCTGGCTGTACGGCAAATATCGGAGCTGCTCAGAAACCCAAGTCCCGAAGAGAGGTTCAAAGTAATAACTATACGATCCATACACAGTAGTGGAAATCAGTATAAATGTATGAGTATCTGTTAGGAAATTAACATTGTCGGATGGAATATTTGCACACAGTGTATATGCAACTGTATGAGATCCAGTCGAATGGTACCGTATTTGGCCGAGCGGTTCTAGGCGCTTCTGTCACGAACCGCGCTGCTGCTACGGTCGCAGGTTCGAATCCTGCACCGGTCATGGATGTGTGTGTTGTACATCGGTTAGTTAGGTTTAAGTCTAGGGGACTGATGACCTTAGATGTTAAGTCCCATAGTGCTTAGAACCATTTGGACCAATTTGGTACCGCATTTGGTGTCAGTAGACCGGGGAGACTGGATTAATTTTTTTTTAAATTTCATTCGCCTCGGCTCCATTGACATAAAATTCAGCTGTAGTGGTTACCTATTTCAGGCTGAGACAACAATTTTCAAGCACACATCTTGCTATTAACCAAACAGGTTGTGTTAGTAACAACGGATGCATAAACTGAGCTCATTGAGGTTCTTTGTTGCCCACTGTACATTTTGCTGTGCCTTTTGACACCTTTTTGTATGAATAATTAAAACAATTACAGCTGAATTTTACATCAGTGGAACTGAGAAGGATGAAACAAAAAATAAAAAATATCCAATTTCCTCAGTACCGAATAGTTGCTGACCGACCAGGCCGTGGCAACATGTCTCGTATTAGGAAATATAACAAGACGTCAACTATTCAGGTGCTCGACGGTGGACCTCGGTATGAAAACAGTCGGCTGTGTGCAGTATTAGTGTGTGCGTATACGCATTTACTGTGAAACAGACCCATTAGTGACAGCGCGGGTTGTGTTCATAAATTACGATCGTGACAACGCCACACGGAGGACACTTGTGATGTGATGAGAAAGCAAAAATCGGCGTATAACGAAATGATAAACTAATCGTCAAATCACGAAGAACTTGAACCATTCACGCATAGTGGTTGTTAATTTCGTTAGACTAGGCGCACGATATGGACAGAACGGAAAATAAGGGCAACGTCGTAAACCTTCTGAAGCATGCAACGGCTACTCTTGGACAATGAAAGGGCCACAACACGTTATTCTACTCCAGTTTTTGCTGATTTACGGTTGCCAGTACCTGCTAGACATGTATGACAAATTTTGTCTCATGATAAACATCTGGAATTCAAGAAACGACCACAGAGACTGGCTCTAACGTAAACAGGCTAGCCCAGAGTTTGCTGAAAAACGTATGTCGTGGAGTCCAGAGTGGTACAAAGTGATTATAAATGTTGAGAAAAAATTTAATTTAGATGGGATGGATGGCTTTCAATATCAGTGGAATGAACTGAGAACGGAGCAAAAGGTAAGAAGGAGGATAAATTTTGGTGGTAGAAGAGGTACGATTTTGGCAGCCTTCTGCGCTAAAGGTAAACCACGCATTCCTTGGCTGAACGCTATAATGATCTGAAACATGTACACTGGAATGCTACAGACAGAACTGATTAGAATGTTTCAGTAACAAAAGCAAAACGACGATAATGGAATGAAGTCGAATTAAGTCGGGTGATGCCTAGGGAACTAGATTAGGAAATGAGACACTTAAAGTGGTAAAGGAGTTTTGCTATTTGGGGAGCAAAATAACTGATGATGGTCGAAGTAGAGAGGATATAAAATGTAGACTGGCAATGGCATGGAAATCGTTTCTGAAGAAGAGAAATTTGTTAACATCGAGTATAGATTTAAGTGTCAGGAAGTCGTTTCTGAAAGTATTCGTATGGAGTGTAGCCATGTATGGAAGTGAAACATGGACGATAAATAGTTTGGACAATAAGAGAATAGAAGCTTTTGAAATGTGGTGCTACAGAAGAATGCTGAAAATTAGATGGGTAGATCACATAACTAATGAGGAGGTTTTGAACAGAATTGGGGAGAAAAGGAGTTTGTGGCGCAACTTGACAAGAAGAAGGGACCGGTTGGTAGGACATGTTCTGAGGCATGAAGGGATCACAAATTTAGCATTGGAGGGCAGCGTGGAGGGTAAGATTCGTAGAGGGAGACCAAGAAATGAATACACTAAGCAGATTCAAAAGGATGTAGGTTGCAGTAAGTACTGGGAGATGAAGAAACTTGCACAGGATAGAGTAGCATGGAGAGCTGCATTAAACCAGTCTCAGGACTGCAAACAACAACAACAACAACAACAACTAGGGGACAAAAGCATAGTGTTTCAACAATGTTCCATTTGTGCACGTTTCTGCTACAACTAAAGAGTGGTTTGAAGACATATTGCCTTGGTTTTCACGTAGCCTGGATTTGAAATTAAATGCAAAGCCTTTGGGGATTGCCTTGAATGAGTGTTTGTAATAATGGAAGGCAAGTTGAGATGGTAAGTGAACTTAAAAGAGGGATGTGAGATAGGTGGGTGACAGTTGCACAGCAGGAACTACAAACACTAACGAAATAAATGCCGTAGACTATTTATAGGTAATTCGGAAGAACGGAGGTTGGAGAAAGTAGTAACAATACAATAATAAAACAGGACAGTGAGTGCCTTTATACCAATATCCATCCAGGAAACGCGAACGACCTTTTTTTTTTTTTTTTTTTTGTTACTCGTGTTATGAAAGAAACTACTGTACGTAATGCCGTCATGATTGTTTATGTTTTATTTGTATCTACAACTTTTATTATAAATTCGATATATGTTGCTTCAGGCATTACAAATTATTTTCTTTCGAAATCTGCCTTTATACTGATTTCCACAACTGTAGCTTAGCGAGAGTAAGAAACCCAATAAAACACGCACTCACATTTGCAATAATTGTTATCAAGAAAATATGAAACTTGTAATCCTGATGGCAGCAGAATGCATACACTGCGCTGCTCCCCCTCAGGTAAGAGTGAAAAAAAAAAAAGAAATGAAAGGAGTTCAGTAGCTCATAATGAAGTTGGCGAGGTACGTTTACGAAAGGTATTCTGGCACTCAGACACGATCGTCCTCCTTAAAACCAAATTATGATTAGAAGTTACGCGAGTAAATAATTATCTTAAGTGAAAGCGTTAGGCGGCATTCCCTATTTTGTGTCCCAGACAGCGACGTGGAGGTTGCGGTTCATCGCTTAATATCGAGTTGTTGCGCATAAAAGGACGGCTCTGCAGCGTACAGCGAGTGCTGTATTTACTGCTATATCTTTTCGTTACTCCACTTACTGGGCTTTCGCTTGTATTGCTCTCCGGCTCGGCTGTTTAACTGTATATCTGGTGTTGGAATTTGAAGTAAAGACTTGATTTCCTTAGTCTGCTGCTATGCTGCTAGACCAGAGGACTATTTTTCTCTACGTGTTTCATTGTATGTGTTTGTATCTATTTCTGTAATGTGTCTACAGCGTAACTCTTATAAACTGCTGATCTTCTAAAGAAGACCTGATATCAAAGTTTTCGTTGGTACAGTACTGGCCATTAAAATTACAACACCAACAGAGATTAAAAATAATGAAGTTTTACTTAGAGTGTGTATAGGTACAATAATATGAATACAGGATTAAATCTGCAGTTGTCTTGTGGGCCTGGAGTATTCTAATACTAGCTTCTATTAACCCTGAGAGTAGCCACCTCGAAGAGCGCCTAGGCATCTTGTCGGACTTACACTGCATGACCGATCAGGATATGTCATACCCTGCTGCTTCAGTTCCACGCCAATAAAACATTGTGCCAAGCGACTGGAGGCGTTCCAGACTATCAGCAAACCATGATCAGATGTTTTCTGTAGACGACATAACTGCAGAAAGTGACAGCCTAGTTAATAGTACCAAGGAATGTCAGGACAACAGGGACAACGTTTGCTTTTGCGATGTCTCTTCGCAAGATATCGTCACGGACACCTCAAATATATGACACAAACATTCGCTTTCACGTAACGTACGTCTCTCGCCGGCTGTCGGTATTACTGGCTACGCTAAAGAGAGCTGACCATATGGTGAACACAACGCCTCCCTGCAATCTGACAACGTTCAACTGCGTCCACCCTGATGCAACAAGTACTCTGGTGCGCTGTTGTGTTACTGGAAACAGAGCTGTCGGTGCTCCTCTCCCCGCTCCTTCATTAAGGGAAATTGCACACAATCGACGTCGTGATGGCAGCCCAAGGTGTTCCAGACTTTGACGCACTGTCCACGTGGATACACGTCTTGCTCCAAAAAGGAAGTTTCCTGTCTCAAGGTCCATGAGGTGCTTGGCCCTCAATGGGTAGAGAAGTAGTACATCTAGCCACACGGGCATAATTCGCGATGAGTGTTGGACATTCTGTATGGCCTCTCGTAGGGTATTTCGGAATTCACCTACTACATTTTAGCATTATAATCGTGGAAACTGGACCAATGCGAGCAGAAATACCAAGAAACGAGAAAATCCGTTCACGAAATAACACTGCTGTTGAATTCCAACGCGTACTAGTAAACGTTTCTTCCCCTTCTTGCACGCGGCACAACACAATTTTCTCACAAAAAATCTATATTAAAATACAATTTCTGAATAGATGACCAAGAGTGTATTCAAATTCCGATGTGTGTTGGTAAACAGTTGCTCGCCCTCTTGCACGCGGCAAACACAACGTACTCACAAAAATATCTGCATTAAAATACGAACTTTAGATAAGAAACCAAGCCAGTAGTCTTTCCTTATTTACGGAATATAGATGGTGTTAATCCTATGTGCGTTGTACGGTTGTTATGAAACATAATGACTGGCTTATTCAAGCCTATCACCTTCACACCCCTTAATGGTATTTCAACACTCTCACTAATGGCCCAATGCATGACCATGTCCAAAGAATTCAGGCATTTTAGTTGTGTTTAAAAATTTATATCTCGGAAAATATCGAGAGTATAAATACAAAATTGATACTATTTTAAGCCCATTTTGTCGTCTTTCACATGCTGTGTTTAACATGCAATCATGAACAAAATCCTATCTGGTATAACACGGAAAAATTCAATTGTTACAAGTGACATCGTTTTCTAAAATTGAGAAAAATCATACATTCGAATTGGTAGAGTAAATGAGTTCATAAATACATAATGATCAGTGCTGAGTACCGTATTTAAATACAACAGCACTTTCTACATGACTGCATTTTAGTGTGAAATATTTTAAAACAGGGTTCCATACACAACACCACACAGTACTGTTCGCAATGGTAACGTGTCTCCTTGCGAGATGCGTTCCTACTTTCTGTCTTTCATTTTGAAGATCAAACATAACATACACGGGAGGCATATGTTTTGGTTGTGCGTGGTAAATGTTGCAGGAACTGACTGTGTATCTGTTGGCCTTCATGTCTGTTTTAGTTATTTGTAGCTCTTGTAAAATTGGTCATTAAATCAGTTATTATCATATTCTTGGTCTGAATTGACCTGTGTAACCAAAATGCTTTCGATACTCCTAGAAAGAACCACCATTTTACGGGGTCTGTGCCTGAACACGTTGTACTACAATCACCTTCAAAGACACCTGCGTCGTCCAAATTATCTTCACCGTCTAGGGAGTCGACAATCTATCCAAAATTCAGCAAGTCGGTAATTTCTCGTTCGTACAAACCACAATGTGTCACTTCTCTTACACGGAATACCAATAATGTGCCCTACACGCAGGCGAAAACAGTAACTCCTAACGAACAAAATACCTGGAAAATAAGACGTACACTCTCGCCATCTATCGATGCAAATTATAAGTAACAGTATAAACGCCGTATATCGATAGTCAAAGGTGCGAAAAGAAGTCGTAGCGCTTTTCAGTCATCAAAATACGTTGGCCCGTAGAACCTACAGGCTTGGCATATTTGGAATGTAGAGCGATGCGTAGCATTTACGGGCTTGGTGCTGAGAGAGTAATGGCCAACAGCGTGTATACATTGTCTTGTTATTGTCTGGTGGATTAATACTGTATTGAGCGTTGAACAAAAATATGGCTCTGAGCACTATGGGACGTAACATCTTAAGGTCATCAGTCGCATAGAACTTAGAACTACTTAAACCTAAGTAACCTAAGGACATCACACACATCCATGACCGAGGCAGGATTCGAACCTGCGACCGTAGCGGTAACGCGGTTCCAGACTGTAGCGCCTAGAACCGCTCGGCCACACCGGCCGGCAACAAAAATATGAATACAAAATGAGAAATGCATGCTTAACTATAAATGCCGATACAGAACCGGGCTGTCGATTTCGCTGTTGTAATTGGGCTCAAACGACATCTACTCATTGCCCTCAACACGTTGCAATTGAGACATGCTGAGAACGCTGTTCCGTATTGTTGTGAGTTCATAATGTCGAAGCTAGTATGTTAGAATGAGGGCCAGTTGCTGAGGCTCGTACGGTGACAGCTTCCGTCGACCCCAATTCAATAGTCTGGGAATTCCGACATTGCCCTCACAGTATAAATTTTCTTTAATGTCGTTTGTTGTTAGCAGTATTAGCCCATTCCCAAGAGTTAGCGCGTTTCACTCAGTTGATACTAGGCAGAAATCAAATCTGCATGTGGAATGAACTTCCTTGACTCTTCTGCAGAAAGGAGTGCAGTATTTTGCTGCATCCATTTTCAATAAGCTATCATAAGAACTCAAAATTCTTAGCAGTAGCCCAAACTCATTAAACTGGAGAGTTTCCTCATGGCTCACTCCTTCTATTCTGTCGACGAGCCCCTGGAAGAGCTAAAAAATTAAGCAACTTCCAGTGTTACATTGTTGACTTTCTTTATACTTAGGACTTGTAGCCTAAATATTTTTTTTTATATTTCATTTTATCTGTTTCTACTATCGTGTTATAATTTCATGTATTGACTCGGTCCATGACCATGGAGACTTCTCCTTAATTTGGTCCCACGGAACAATAAATAAATAAATAAAATAAAAGTAAATAAGCCAAGGTAGGAGAAATATTATAACTCATACAGTGAAAGTGGAACAACGTGATCCACCAACACGTAAAGCGTACGAAAGTGTGTCTGCAGCGATCTTGATAGACGGTCATTGAGTCTCTGTCTCTCTCTCTCTCTCTCTCTCTCTCTCTCTCTCTCTCTCCCTCTCTCCTCTCTTTGCTGTCGCACTAAAGGAACTGATGTAGGAATGCGTATTCAAATACACATATGTAAACAGGAGAAATATGGCGCAGGGATCGCAACGCCTACACAAAACAAAAAGTGAAAAGAGTACGGCGAAGTAGTTAGATCGGTTACTACTGCTACAATGACAGGTTATCAAGATTTATGTGAGATTGAACGTGGTGTTACAGTCGGCGCACGAACGATGGGACACGGCATATCCGAGGTAGCGATGAAGTGGGGATTTTCCTGTACAAAAATTTCAAGAGTGAACCGGGAATATCAGGAATCCGGTAAAACATCAAATCTCCGACATCCCTGCAGCCAGAAAAAGATCCTGCAAGAACGGGACCAAAGACGACATAAGAGAGTTGTTCGACGTGATAGAAGTGTACCGCTTCCGCAAATTGCTCTAGATTTCAATGCTGGGACATTCAACGAAACATCATAAACATGGGCCTTCGGAGCCGAAAACCCACTCGTGTACCCTTGATGACTGCACGATAACAAAGCTTTACGCTTCGCATGGGCCCGTCAACACCGAAATTGAACTGCTGATGACTGGAAACATGTTGCCTGGTCTCGTTTCAAATTGTATCGAGCGAAGGGACGTGTACGATTACGGGGACAACATCATGAATCCATGGACCCCACATGTCAGCAGGGGACTGCTCAAGCTGATCCTGTCTGATCATCTGCAGCCATTCATGTCCACTGTGCATTCCGTCGGACTTAGGAAATTCCGGCAGGACAACGCGGCATCCCACACGTCCGGAATTGCTACAGAGTGCCTCCAGGAACACTCTACTGAGTTCAAACACTTCCACTAGCCACCTAACTCCTCCGACATGAACATTATTGAGCATATTGAGCCTTGCTGCGTGCTGTTGAGAAGAGATCTCCTCGTACTCTTACGGATTTGTGGACAACCCTGCAGGATTCATGTTGTCACTTCCCTCCAGCACTAACGCAGACATTAATCGAGTCCATGTCACGTCGTGTTGCGGCACTTCTGTGTGCCCGCGGGAGACGTACACGATATTAGGCGGGTGTACCCAATTCTTTTACTCTTCTCTGTATAATAGCTCCGCAAGTCAACGTAGAACTCAATGTCACAGTCAGCGAACCCTGTCCCTGTTACCACCAAAACAGCATGGAAGCAGATCCAGAAGCTGGCCATTGCAGGACGAGCTTAAATTCCAAACCCACCCTTCACTGACTCAGATCCTTCAGTGTATGCTGCAAAACAGGAGATACTTCGTCTCTCTCCAAGACAAGAAAAGTCGATGGAGAGTGCAGAAAAAATGGTCTCCGTCAGGGAAGTGTGCTGTCTCCGCAGTTATTTAATATCTACACAAATTACCAGCCAATTACCTCTTCAACTAAGGCATTCATATACATTGATGATGCAGCACTCGCTGCCCAAGGTGAGACCTTTGAGGAAGTAGAGGTGAAACTGACAACAGCTCTTGAAAATTTGCCCAAGTATTACGATGAAAACCAACTGAAACCGAACCCTGGAAAGACCCAAGTCTGTGCATCCTATCTTAGAAATAGGGAAGCCAAAAGGAAACTGATCATCACTTGGAGAGGAGAACAACTACTCCACTGTGAAACTACTAAATACCTTGGGGTGAAGATGGACCGTTTCCTCACATTCAAAGCCCACTGTGAAGAAATGAGCCTCAAAGTAACACCGCGGAACAACGTCGTCCGCAAACTTACAGGAACCACCTGCGGTGTCCAGCCAAAAGTGCTTGGAACATCTGCCTTTGCACTATGTTTCTCCGCCGCAGAATACGCAGCACCCTTCAGGCAAAGCTCTGCACATGCTAAACATGTAGATAGAGCCCTGAACGAGACCGGAAGCATTGTTACAGGCTGTTTACGACCTACTCCTGTCAAATAAGCTGTACGAAATTATGGGTACAGCACCGCCACGCATTCGAAGGAAAGCTGCAACAGAAGTGGAGAAGAAAAAACGAGAAATCGCCCCCAGAAATGATTTGTTCGGACAGGACCCTCAACAGCTAACACTGAGGTCAAGAAAAAGCTTCCAACAGAAAACTATGGCAATTCGTTCATCTCCTAGAACTCACAGATAGGAGCTTTGGCGAGACCCCCTAGGTGAAAATAAGCACATAACGCTCAAGGAGGAAACAGCCGAAGGTTCACACCTGTCATACGGGGCCTGGTAGACTTCGAACAGACAGTGAGTTGGGGTGTCAAGGTGCAAAGCCAACCTCAGGAAGTGGGGTTTCAGTAATGAGGATGAAACTTGTCAGTGCGGTGACGTACAGGACGAACAACATCTGGTAGTCTGCAGGACCATACCGGCTGCATGCACTATCTGTGATCTTGCTACAGCCAGCGAAAGTGCTGTGATAACCGCCGAATACTGGGCCCGTCAAAAAATATAATTATCTTATGCTTGTTTGTATATATAATTGAATGTGTGTCATAAATACTACAGCACATGTTTAATTTTGCAAATTTGTTAAGTGAAACTATACTTATTAGTTTTTTTAAATTATTTTATGTCCTAGACTCGAAAAATAAAATAAATAAACTGATGCTCATAACAGGAAAACATGGTGCTGAAGCTATAACATCTGTAATTTGCAGCAACGGTAAAAAGTCATTTGGTCGGATGAGCCTTCTTTCACGCTGTTTGCAATTCTTGGACAAGATTCCGTGCCCAAGAGTAAGATATGGCGTGCGTTTGTTGATGATTTGAGAATCATATCATGGTACTCCATGGGCCCCATGGTTTCTCTGCAAGGTCGCACTAATGGCGAGGATTATACGACCAATTTGGCTTATCAGATCCATCTATGGTACAATGTTTGTTCCTTAATGGCGATGTTGTCTTCCAAGACCACAGGGCCCTATTCACACTCTCGCATCGACCACGATTGGTTTTGTAACCACATAGATAAATTGTTGCGTCTTCCCTGGAAACACACATAAGTCACAAGATTCTAATATTATTGAGCCCTTGTGACCTACTTTGGTAAGACGAGTACATGATCGCTGCCCACCTCCACCATCGTTACCTTAACTTGCCACTATTTTACAGGAAGTATGATCTAAGAATCCCTTTAAAACCATACAGAACCTGTATTTGTTCGCTTCAAAACGACTAGAAATTTTTTTGAACGCCAAAGGGCTTCTTCATATACCGTATTAGGGCGGTAATGTATTGTGTTTCTGGTCTGTCCATTTGTTTGTCGAATCCCTGTACCTTCAAGTGAATCTACTGACACAAAGGAGATGTAAATACGAATGGTGAGATGTGGTTACTGCACGTTGTGTCGGATTTGACTCTCTGACACAAACAGCTTATATAAAATTTTATCCGGTTTTCTGTACAGATAAGGCAACAACCCAAACGGTGATGTCCGACATCGTGTGCCGAATCCTTCAAAGTAGGATCCACACCAGGCCCTAACGGCACGAAGGTGACGCCGAGGAGGTCAAGAGATCTTATTGGCCGTATCTCGTTAGGCCTACCGGGCGGATAGTCTCCAATCTTGTTTGTAAGTTTGTTGCTGGGAATCCCCAGTACGAAGCGGCAACAGGACCTGGCGCTGATGGAGCTCCGGGGCTGGAGCCGTGGCGTGGCGTCCATTAGGCGATTGGCTGTTTGAGACGCAGGTCGCAAAGTAAACCCTGCGTTTGTTCATACGGAAACGCCTCGCTCTCAGGTCAATTTCATTTCAAACAGCTGACTTCACCGCCTGTCTTCCTGAGGGCTACGACAAATCATAACGCATATTGCATTTAGGTCTGCACCTCGAACTGTTCGAGGACACAACAAAGTAACGAGACAGCACAGACAGAGTAAAGAGAAAATTCTTTTTGTCTGGCATGTATATCACTCACTCTCTTCCAGACATGTAAACTTTACGCGTTAGCTCTCGCAAGATAGGCAAAATTGGTCGCTTCACACAACCGAATGCCCCATGAAACATGTTGAACACTGAAATACATATATAGTTCAGAAGTGCATGAAGAGTCTTTCTGGCTATAGCATGGGTACTGGTGCCAACTGTACGTAGTGGCAGGGAATCTACAGTCAAATATTCGATAAAATCTTGTCATACACGAGACCGTTTTGGTCCTATTTCTGTTACCGGCATAGGAATCATGGGTCACTAACATTAATCACTGAACACTGCTTCTACAGTTTGTCTAACGCACAACTATATTAACAATAATAGCCAACAAACGTGACCAACGGTGAATGTATAAAGTACTTTGTTTTATTACGGCGACAATGTGTTCTCTTCCATAATATGAAAGAAACGCAACGTTGACATTTAATATTGAAAGAGAAATTTCGATGCGATATTTAGTAAACATTTGGTCTTCTGTACACAACTGCGAAATACATGTAGTAGTAGTCCATTTACATGATATCGTACAATTATATCAGAATATCGAGAAGAACTGCATCTACATTTGCAAGACTGACAAACTGGACATATGGATAACCTAAAATTTTCCAGCCATACAGTAAGAGAGACGTCTTACACCCTAAGCATAAAGACTCGACAAAATACCTAATTGTTCGTAATACTGTTAGGAGTGTTCACTTTGAAAGGATGTCCCGTTACAACACAAGTTATGTAGCAAGTAGAGAAGTACGCTGTAACGGGTAGGTTCTATTGCTTCGTTCTGTCCCATGGTCTTATTGGTGAATGGCTGTTGCCAACATATTTTTTTTTTGCAGTATGCTGTATTGTATGTAGGCCTACCAAATATTGTAGGTGTAGCTGCGAGTACGTAAAATTTTTGTAACGACAATCTGCTATAATAAAAGTCTTTAGTGAAGTGGTATCTTTTAATTAGCATATCATCTACTCTATGATGACGATGTTCTCCAGTGCTGTAACTTGGCATCGTCGTAACTGTGAAAATTTTCCGTCCCAATGTCGTCAAAGAAGAGGTGTAACAGGATCAGCCTAACATGTTTTGCGTCACATACAAATACTTAAGTTTAATTAAATTGCTGCTACCACTTCAGAAATTATATCTTGTAACAACACGGCTACTACAACGCAGCAACATGCACATAAAGAAACTACCTTGCGAAACATACAGGTAATGAACAAATTTTGTTAAGAGTTTATTTATTTCAGTTCATAATATAATTTCGAATGTGCGTCATTGTTCTGTGATTGTATTTACAGCCCAGTAGGATTAGCATTCAAATCGAAAATAATTGCTGCTAACGGTTTTATTGTTGTCATGGCTTCGTTTGTGTCCCAGTATGACTAATCTAGGTTTTCCCCCTTGGCGGAGTTGTGGAAAAGTGCTGGGAGGCAAAAATTTACCCGGGAAAGGGGTGTTTTTTCGGTTTTGTGATTATATCTCGTAAATGACTCACAATATCGAAAACATAGTGGAATAAACAATTGTAGGGCATCACATTCTGCATTGAATGAGACCATTCGCATAGTTTTTGGACTAGCGGTTTCCATACTAGTGCTCCTCAAAATTGGACCAATTTTACCTGTTCATGAAAAATTTTCCTTTTAACCTCTCTTTTTGGGTAATATCGTTGGACCTAAACCACCTATCAATAATTTCGTTCTTAAAAAAGATATGGAGAGATATATTCTGCTTTCGATGAAACCAAAAGTGAATTTATTGGAATACCCATTTGTGTACAGCTCCTCATTAAAGTTCACCATTTCTCATCAACAGTGAAGACAATTTCAAACTTAGTTTTTCAGTAATTCTTATGTACACTCTTTTAAGTTCTGAACTATAGCAACCCATTGTCTTGTATTTATTTAATATAGTAGTAGAATAAAACATTAAAATTTCCAAAAATTTATAAAATAATATTAATAACGTTTTTCATATATCGAGGGTTAAGAACTGAGACCTCGTATCTGACAGATGTTAAAAAAAGTCCTTCTCAGAAAACTTGTAAGTGAAAAAAATTTATGTTATTACAAAATGATGCAAAAAAGACAATGCACAAACGGAGAGTAATAAATGATTATGCTCTAAATAAAATAAAGCAAAGCAATCAAATTTTTTATTAAAAAGTTATGTTTTTTAGCTCCCCTGTAAAATTCGTCTTTTGTCAGATACGTGGTCTCCGTTCTTAACCCTTGATATAATATAGTGATACCCATTCAACTGATATAAAGGAGGGAGGAAGAGAAAGACACTCCTTGAAGATAAGTAGTGGTTATTATAATTCGTAATTACTAAATTTTACATAAATGTATGATATGAAAAGGGTAAAAGTAGGTATGTACACAAATTTCACATACGTCGACGGTTGACTCATTGCACCACTCGGCTCCTCAAAGTCCGAGTCCGACGCCCCGTCACTGGGATCCTCAAAGTCAGTAATCTTCGTCACCTCATATATACACTCCAGTTCTTCGTCAACATTTGGTTCGTCAGTTTCATCAGGTTTAATGGAGTTAGTGCATGAGTTCCCCTTGCAGTTGACACAAATTAATGAGCACTTAATACCAGCCGTTCGATACCCACAACTACCTGACAGCCCTTGTTGCATTTGCAGGAAATTCTTCAGAGAAGAGACTGTGGTGCTGGTTCTTTGGAGATACGTACGGTGCCAAGGCCAAACTCTGAAGCCTGCCTTCCCCAGAGGAGCGGATCCATCTGCTGTCCAATCAACATTTGTACCTACCTATATCAACATTTGTACATATAGGTAGGTACTCGAGCAATGCTGGAGAGCTGCTTCCGACGTTCGTGATAGGGATGCCAGGATGAATCTAAATTTCACAAACGCTCTGGAAAACAGGTCGAATCGCAATTTGTCTTAAATGTCTCCTGCCATATCTCCATAGAGGTTTGTTAAAAATTCGACAGTAGCTTCAACTTGAGTGTCATGCTCTAAGAAAGGTTTGATGTCTTCTAGAAGACATTTATTTTTGACCAGTTGATTGACCACCTTCCTTTTGCCCTGACAGAAGAGTGCTGAAGTTGTGTCACATCCAATTATGGCACGGAGAAGTATGAGTGGCCTTCTGATGCTGTTCGAACCAAATACTTTTGATGAGGTCTTTCCTCTTCCAGGTTTCAAGAAATATATATTAGCTAATGGTGTGGCTAGGGCATTGAGCATGATGAGAAGGCCCGTATCCTCACCAACAACCACAACCTTCTCATGTTCCTGTGATACCTCAAACGCTGTGGCAACAATTAGGTGGTCTGCGTCTTCATTAGCTTGCTTTACTGAGAAGCTATCATTTTCAAGTCTCGAAATAAGCAAGTTAATGAGACATGCTTTATTTCTGTCATTGGAAAGGAATTGCCCCTGAGTCATAGTCACCATCACCACCTTGGTAAAGATGACCTCAAGAGTAGTGTGTCTTTTGCTTCGGCGGAGTCGCTCAGCATATTTGATGCTTTTGGTGGGCAGGTCTTCTGGGTAGCCATCGTACACCACTCTTGTCGCACTCCCGCTGTAGTGTCTTTTTAAATATTCAATGTATTTGGTTAGCATTAACTGGAATGTTTCCATTCTTCCATATAAACTGGTGGAGAAGAAATCGGTCATCGATGACAAATGCAGGTTCTTTATATCATTCAGTGGTGTGAACAAGTCATATAACACTGTATTGGGAGTCTTCCTTATTCTATATGCATCGAACCGAGGGAGAGCATGGGGTGCCACCTCATATCCGAAGATTTCTTTAAGCTCTTCGTAAGATTTCTTGAGAAGTGCCATCCAGTGGAGTATGGTTTCAAGGGTGACTGGTACATCCTCCCCATGAATGGTCACCTTAAATTTAAATCCCTGTACAATCATCACTCTTTTTCTTTCGGACCAACTTGATCTTGTCAAAGGTTTGACCAACTAGGGCGAGCATTGAGGATTTGTCCATTTCAAAGCCTCTGTGACAGTTGATTGAGTCATCTACGACTATTCCTGTGCTGATGGACATAACAAATTTAGTAACAGGAAAATGATCATGGGATTGAAACCACTCAATAAATTTCTGAAAGTCTGCACTGTCACGCTGAACTCTGAAATCCCTCGCATCAACATGTTGCTCTGAGGTAGTGAGTGATACGCCACAAAACTCTTCAACCTGGTAGTAACAGTTGGCATGGTCAGAATCCATCTTCTCAGAGTACTGTATGAAATGCCACGACCGTGACTGAGCCCTCCGGTACTTTTCAACGAGCGCATTAATGTTTGCTCAATCGTCATGTCAGACCATATCCCACTCCAAAACTTATCACACTATCTGATAGTAAACCTGCCTCTGGGTGCAATCTGTGTATAATCTTCTCATATTTTCTTTTCAAGGCTCATCATGACTTGTAAATACAGCTGTGCAGGTTTAGCATACAGAAAATGTCCACTGGCATGAAAATAGGGCAGCAGTTTCCAGACGCCACTCCTCTCAGCCTGAATGAACTGCTTCATCAGAGTAGTCATGTTGAAATAGAGAAGCCATAACTTTAATTTTTTTCAATCTTTACTCATGATAATGTTATTTTTGAGTTCCCTGCAAAAAACTGATCTAGAGACCTAGATTTGTAAATGTCAAGTTCCTTACATGCATAGCAATGAATGCATAAATTTAGCCGTACAAAAACGGGTGGTACATTTCACTTTTGGTCTCATCAAACGCAGAATTTATTCTTCTATATCGTTTGTATGAACCACTTTATTAATAGATGGGTTAGTTTCAACGAAACTACCAAAAAACAGAGGGTAAAAGGAAAATTTTTGATGAACAATTTTGAAGAGCACTAGTATGGAAACGGGTGGTCCTAAAAATATGCGGATGGTCTCATTTAATGCAGAATTTCGTGCCCTACAATTTTTAATTCCACTACTTTGTCGATATTATGAGTCATTTACGACATATAATCACGAAACCGAAAAAATACCCCTTTTTCGGGTACATTTTTGCCTCCCCCAACACTTTTCCACAACTCCTCCGAGGGGGAAACCTAGGATAATCATATTGGGCCACAAATGAAACCATTAAAACAATAAAATATTCTGTAGCAATTATTTCCGATTTGTCTAATTTTTAGGTTTAACCCTACTGGACTAGTAGTGACGCCATCTGTTAGTGGTATAAGGAATTGTTCGCATAAATATTGTCTCATCTGTCTGAGCACTTTAGTATTTGCAGATAATCAACTACGTAAAACGTTACGCTATACTGAAAATAGAATGTGTGAAAGAAACAAAAGTACGTAAATCGTTTATTGCTCTTGTACGAGAAATGCACTAGTTACACAAAGACTTTCTTTAATATAACAATTTAGAGAGTAGTAGCCGCTGGCAGCCGGTTCGGGTTCTGAAACTCAAGGATTAAGGACAGCGTAGACTACTGATTTCCTTTATTTTCACAACCCCCCATTACCAAATATTTTGCAGTCAAGGACAAAGCTTCTTTACGAATATGTTGCCTCCGCCATTCCAGTAAATTATTCAGTTTACTAACTACACTACTTGATCCGTTTGAATAGTGGCTAAATAACACTTTAAAGTTCATGTATGATTGTATGAATTATTACTGTAGTTATTACGTTACTTAAGTCTTATGTGATTCAGTGCTGCAACAGAACTCGCCATTATCGGCTTCATATCAAACACCCATTTGTCAAAGCAATTTTGTTTCATTTATAATTCCAAAATATCAGCACTTGAACACTAGAGAGGAATATTATTACCACACGTACTGAAAGTCACTTGTTACACGGCGTTGGGTGCTCCGATGTCTTCACGCCACATTTTGATAAGATTAACACCGTCCATTGCAAGTCCCAACGGTCGCATTGTAAACGCTTTTGCATCTTGCGCCACAGTCGACTTGGACAAGACGCTTACTCCAATTCTTTGAAGTATAGTTTGAGGCATTCACACTACTGAATCCGAAATCTCCGTTGTACAATAATGGAAGACCTGTCTGACCACCGAGATAAGATAAGGAATCTGTAATATTGCGAGAATATAGTTTGTAATGAAATGCGTTCTTGCTGTTGTGGGTGCTGTTACTTTTCCTTCTTACTTTCGTCAGTCTAACGTTTGCTTGTATTGGATGTGGAACGTTTTTTTACGGCTTCTTTCATTTCCTGTTCTTGAGAGCACGGTTGGTTGTTAGAACGCAATGAAATGAAATGGAGTTAATCAAAGAGCGTGCGTCATCTGCGAGAAAGAAAGACCCGTGCAGGCAAGTTCATAAACAGACATTGTCGTTTCAGAAGTAGTCGTCAGAAACAAGAAATTCTCACGAACTTTGAATTTATGGGTATTTCACGAATTTAGCAAAAATCTCTGGATATTCTGTGTTTTTAACTTAACACTGGAATTAATGTCCGCCCCTGGTAGCTGAGTGATCTGCGCGACGTAATGTCATGCCTAACGTCCCGGATTCGATTCCCGGCTGGGTCGGAGATTTTCTCCGCTCAGGGTCAGGGTACTGTGTTGTCCTTATCATCATCATTTCATCCACATCGACACGCAAGTCGCCGATGTGGTGTCGACTCGAAAGATTTGCCCCAGGCGAATGGGCTCCCTCCTGGAGGCCCTAGCAACACTGCATTTCAATTTTTTTTATAATTATATTTTATTGAGCTTTGTAAGTGACGAATTTTCAAATACTTAATATTTCAAAATGTGTTACTTACTTGAACAGTAGCTCACGTAAATTATAGATGGTTAAAATCTGCACATGAACAACAGTCGAGAGGAAGGAAGAAACTGTGAACTGCTCCGCTCATCACTAATCACCACTAATTTTTCAGTAGCTTCTTCTGGCATCATCTTCCTCACCATACGTATAATTTCAGGTCTTTTTTTTTTTTTCAAGTTTGAGTACCTATTCTGGAAGAGCGCTCATGCATCGAAATGTGAAGTTGAAAACTGTGTACAGTGCCGTATACCAAACATATGAATGTGGTGGAGTGATCCTTCTTCGTTAATTCTGTTTCTGAGAATACCAGATCCCTGGAAGTCATCATACTAATGCTGTGCAACACCAACTATATATTTCATATTGCCTTAAATCGAAAACGGCTGGCGGCTGTGGCTGAGCGGTTCTAGGCGCTTCGGTCCGGAACCGCGCTGCAGCTACGGTCGCAGGTTCGAATCCTGCCTCGGGCATGGATGTGTGTGATGTCCTTAGGTTAGTTAGATTTAATTAGTTCAACGTCTAGGGGACTGGTGACCTCAGATATTAAGTCCCATAGTGCTTAGAGCCATTTGAACCATATCAATTGAGGACGAAGCGGTATGACGTACACATCCGACCTCAGTGATTAGAATCCACAGAGCTATCAGATTGTGCGGAAACTGAACGCTACGTTTTACCTGCTATTGTAGATATTTCACAGTATTGTCAATGGAATTAAGATTCGGTGATTCAGCAGGTCAGTCGAATTGTGGAGGGTATTCAGTATTCTTCAGAACAGGAACGTATGTGGGTAGTCTTGTAAACACACCTGGAAGACGAAAGTGTCTACAGCACACTGATGATACAGGATGTGGTGATCGAGGCTGTTGGAATAAAGATCCTGGTTCACATTAACAGGAAGTCATGGTACGAAAACGTCTTCAAACATTGCTTAATTTCTAAACTTTTAGGTGCTAGAACGCACCTCAAACTATACAGATCCCTCCTACGCCACCCCCTCCCACCCCAAGCATAAAATCATGACGCGATTTTCAAAAAGGTATGATAAAACGTGCAATGAGAAAGTTTCTCTACAAAATAAGGCTGTGCAATTCACACCTTTAAAACATAATTTTACGATTAAGGCAATAACAACACAGGAATTGATGTAAACAGGTGTTACCATTCGTCCCCATAGCAATGCACTTCGCTCTCCTGTTCGAAACATAACTGCGCCATGCTGTTATACCACTGAGGTTGTTGGAAGAGGTACACAAAGGACAGTCGGCAGTTATCGATATATACCGATCACAACCACGAATCTTAGCTCGACTTACGTTCGGTATGTCGTACTCACACACACACACACACACACACACACACACACACACACACACACGGACGCACGCACATGCACATGCACAGACTTTGCCCCATGTCACTGACCATCGCATCTATTCGGGTTCACTCGTGCCGGTGCATTATAACTACGTTGCGGTTTAATACACGTATGCTCTTCAAATTCCGTTGACTACTGGATCCAGTGAGTTAAAAGATCATAGGGAGGTACCGTAAGGATACCATGTCGTGTTCCGACCGAAATTAAGCCCTGCCTCCAAAACAAAGCAGAACCACTTCCGCCCTGAAGGTCATCGTCCACACACTTTACGGTAAGGGTTCCATTGGACAATCGGAGCATTCACCGTCTAGCATCATTTAAAAAGAGGCAAAAACCGCAATTAGTCGGACTACGCTAAATGCAACCTGCCACTTATGTCCAGTGTATATGGTGTTTGGTTAATTGTAGAGGTTCATCTTAATATTCCGTTGTGAGCAGCAGAGTATCACGAGGTACATGACTCTAAATATTCGTGTATTTCCCTTCGCAACGTTTTCACTGAAGGCGACTGAGTCGAAACTGCTATAATTGACGGTAAGAATTTCTGTCTTGTTTGAAATCGATTGTCATAGACGAAGTGTTAACACTCGTCTACGGCACCAGAGGGTTAATATCTTTTCACTATCAACGTTATTACGCAACGTTACATGTTTGTGGGTGGTATCCTATTCTTTGTAGATACGCTGGACAGTCAAAGTTGATAAACGAACTTCATTCACTGTATGGTTATAAGTACGCGCAGATGTTATAGATCCCTTCTACCACTCAATCACGTTTCCATGTCGTCTCAGCTTGGTGCGCTGATTCCACTAAACCGTCTGATGCATGCCTTACGTCCGCGATGAATCGACAGACGCCCGCTTGATACTAGTTCTACTCCACTTCATACAATTCCAAATCACAGCATCCTCTTCATGGACGTCGAGCTATATTTTATCTGGTGGATTCACTTAGGTACATTAGATAATGCCTGGGATTATAGCCAATCATAGTGTGAACAAGAACTCATTGCAAGGATTACTCACACGCACCGCTCTATTGCAGTGAAGGTTTTCCGAAGTTGGGTATTACATAACATTCCTACTCCGAACTAATAGTAAGCACACCAACAGTGTCTCCTAATAACTTCATCAATGAAGTATATGTTAGAGACCATCAACAAATCCTTAACGCTCGTTTTAAACCGTATTTCGTTGCTAGCTTTACCACCGGGAAAAATTTACTACTTTCTGACAAATATAAATGTCTATGAATAATTTTATTACCATTAGCTTTAGATCCGTGAACTGAGCTGTTGCAAGGGAAACACATATATTGCCTGTAACAGGTTTTATTAAAGAAGTATAAAGAGAAGCAACAGTAGAACCAGCCCTTTTAACAAGCTTCTGGAGACGTTCTTGAAATAAAACCACAATTAATTCCTGCCTTAAGCTTTTTCAGCCTGAAAACTTGAGCTAGACTTGACAGGAGATTCGTTCGGTCTTCGAAAAATGAGGCCCTCTCGTTGGCTATTACCGGAAAAAGCTACAGAAATGTGTCTTGATTACAGATATATATCGCGTTCACTCCCACGTATTGGGGAATAAAATCTGATTACTGGTTTGCCTGACTCCCGTTAGGTCCCCGCCGATATCGGCGTTGTCTTAAGAGAGCGTCGTACGATTTAGTGAGCCAAGGGAAACAACGTGGGCCATTTGAAAGAAACAGGTCTGAAAGAGAAGTAATAGGAATAAAAGTAGCAATACTAATAACTAACAGCTATTGTTTCCAATGTTCAGATCTTCTGACTTGCTGTTATCATAATCGTTAAAGCGAAGTATTCGATTTCTGATCGTCATCGTATCCAGACATGTTGCGATTGTTTCAAACAACAAACGTTGTTAGAGTTGTTACCTTCTCTTCGACGTAACATTTGTTTTAGTAATATTCGTTATACGTACGTAACAAAATGGGGTGAACGAGAATAATCACTCAGTTACTACTTCCAAACAGTGCAACGATTTCTTTCCTTGTATGAAAAAGCGCCAAGGTAAGCTATAATTCTACAATTACTTGGGAAGTTCTGAAAAAGCTATGATTCATTATGAATCTACAATGGCTCAGAATTTAGGAAATTGGATGGAAAAACTTCATGAATTTAATTTTGGCTGGGAGTACATAACAGGGCTTTTCCAGTTTGCTTGCACATCTGAACCGTGAAAATTTACTTTCAAAATGTTTTCTTAAAGAATTTACTTAATTTACTAGCGATTCATCAAAAACATTAACACAATATGTGAGCGTGGAAGTAGTTGCCAAGGAGTAACTAATGGAAAGAAATTAAATTTCAACCAATGGAAATTTGATTCATAAAAGCCATTTCAAAAACAGATTTAAAATTTATAAGCAGAAAAGCACCGTCGATATATCAAATTACAATTATTGAGAGAGATTTTTTTTTTTTTTTTTTTTTTTTTTTTTTTTTTTTTTTTTTACAGTAGGAACCTTCGGCTGAGAAGCAAGCTTCCGCTGCCTTTCAACACGGCCGTAGTAACGACAGCTCACAACGACCACTGAAAAACTAGACTGGTGCAAATCTGCAACACACCAGATTACTTTAAACTAAAATTTTTAATAACTCACACAAACACATTAACTATGCACCCCGTAAGAAGATGGAATTGGTAGAAACACTCACACTAAGAACTTTTCCACCAAAAGTGCAATTTGTTTATAAAAGGGGATTTTATGGTGGAAGGGTGGCAACATAATAAAAATGACTATTTAAATAAAATCCATGAAATTCAGACTTACAAAAGCGTACAATATGCTCTACATTATATATATACCGCCTCGCAAGATGATAGGCAAGATAAAAAGATTTCAGGAATTCGGTCCTTACCTTAAATCTATAAATTCGTTAACACCGAATCTGACAGACATGACCGAGGCAGCTATTAACTTATGGTAGATTGACAGGGGGAGGGAGAGGGTGTACTAAACAACCCGAATCCCACACTGCTCTAAACCTCCCCAATTCCACAAGGGAAAAACAGACCACACAATTCACAATAACCACCTTCCCGCGGATGGAAAAATGTTTCAAATGGCTCTGAGCGCTATGCGACTTAACTTCTGGGGTCATCAGTCGCCTTGAACTTAGAAGTAATTAAACCCAACTAACACACATCCATGCCCGAGGCAGGATCCGAACCTGCGACCGTAGCAGCAGCCTGCGGATGGACAAACGGAGAAAAATGGAGGGACGATCCCAAAACGAAGCGGCTGGTGACCTCACCAAGAAGAATTAAACACGTAAGTGAAACAACATATCTCCAATCACTTAACTTCTAATAAACTGCGATTTCTGGCGAAGACCTGGCGCAGCACCCCCAACGCTCTCCCGAACCGTCCGCTGCCAGCCGCTTCAACGGGCGCAGGAAGGCGCGCCGATCTCCCGTCTCACGGCGTCGCAGCCCGCCCCGGCCAGCCCGATGTCGTGGTTCCGCTCCTGTTGCTCTCGTGTGAACCGCGAAGCCACTACCCCTTTCTATACGGCGCTGCCCACTGGTCTCACGTGGGGACCTCACATGCGCCGACTCTCAAGGCGTGTCACAGTGCGCGACCAACCAACCGACTAATCCAACCGCCAATGACCGTAGCCCGAGCAACTCAAGTAGACTGGCGGCCTAACTCGCAGACTCAGATGCAGGAACTAAGCCCCGACCGCGCGACCACTAGCTGAGTTCTATTACTGGCGGGGCCGAGCGGTTCTAGGCGCTACACTCTGGAGCTGCGCGACGGCTACGGTCGCAGGTTCGAATCCTGCCTCGGGCATGGATGTGTCTGATGTCCTTAGGTTAGTTAGGTTTAAGTAGTTCTAGGGGACTGATGACCTCAGTTGTTAAGTCCCATAGCGCTCAGAGCCATTTGAACCATTTATTACTGGCGGAGTAGCAACTTAAAGTTAGATACAAATGACAGGCATACTCGCTCTCCGACGACAGACAGACACAGACTGCCCACACTGAGCTGGCTGACCTATTGACCTCGACTGAGCGACTCTCCTCTACATTTTTTTTCTTTTTTGTTAATTTCACACATTATACAGATAGGGCAGCAACGGCACATTACACCGCTCTTCGGCCACAGATAAAACTAATGAGACAAAAGAAGACAATCGCAGAACAGATAGGGTTGATATACAAACATAGACATACAAAATCAAAACACACGGAGCTGTTCACGGGCACAAAGTCAAAACTAAAAATGTTCAGACACGTGGACACGCACGGAGATCACAGATGGCACACACGAACGTTGGAGCACAAACAAGTAACACTGGAACACTTGAACACGAACACGACGACACACAAACACTAGGCGATGATCTCGGGCGTGCGAAATTTCACTACACGTGTGCAATTCTGGGGACCTGTCAAAAGGGGAAAGAGGGGGGGGGGAGGGAGAGAGGAGTGTGTAGATACCAGTAGCAGAGGAGATAGGAGGGGGAGGAAAGAAGGTAGGGGTGCTGGGGAAACCTGGTGGAGGAGGGAGGGAGGAAGGGAGGAGGGAGAGAAGGGAGAGAGGGTGCCCTCGGCAGAAAAACACAGGGTGCTGTAGAGGAGGATCAATGTTGGTAGGAGGGGTAGATGGAGGGGATGAGGGCATCAACAGGGAGGGGGAGTTGGTAGAAGACACTTGGGCGAGGGTATGGAGATGGAGAGCAGGTGGGATGTGGGAATGCAGGTGCGGAAGCAGACAGGGTGGGAGACCATGAGAGAGAAAAGCGGGTGATGGGGATCAGGTTTGCGGGAGGTGTAGAGGATCTGTATCCATTTGAGGAAAAGAAGGAACAGAATAAGGTCATAGAGGATCCGCATGGGTGAGGGGATGGATGCGATAGGCGAGGCGGAGCACATGGCGTTCTAGGATTTGAAAGGATTTGTAAAAGGTTGGAAGGGTGCAGATCCAGGGGGGATGATCATGACAGAGGATAGGCTGGATAAGTGATTTATAGGTGTGGAGGATGATAGAGGGGTCCAGACCCCAGGTGCGGCCAATACTAGCTTGAGGAGACGGAGTCGGGAGCGTGCCTTGGCTTGGATTGTCTGGAGATGGGGGCTCCAGGAGAGGCGACGGTCAAGTGTGACGCCAAGGTACGTAAGGGTTGGGGGTGAGGGCGATAAGACGGCCATAAATGGTGGGACAGGAGTTGAGGAGTTGGAAGGAAGGGGTGGTTTTGCCTACAATGATCGCCTGGGTCTTGGAAGGATTGACCTTGAGCAACCACTGGTTACACCAAGTAGTGAACCGGTCAAGATGGGATTGGAGAAAGTTTTGGGAGCGTTGCAGGGTGGGGGCGAGGGCAAGGAAGATGGTGTCATCGGCGTACTGGAGGAGGTGGATGTGGGGTGAAGGCGGCGGCATGTCCGCCATATACAAAAGGTACAGAAGAGGGGAGAGGACGGAACCTTGGGGCACACTGGCGGAGTGGTAGAAGGTTTAGGAATCCGTGTTATGGATGGTGACATAAGAAGGACGTTGGGAAAGAAAGGACACAATCAAACAGACGTAGTTGATTGGAAGGGCGAAGGTTTGGAGCTTGAAGAGGAGACCAGAATGCCACACACGGTCATAGGCGCGTTTAAGTTCGAGGGAGATGAAGATGGAGGAGCTGTTCGGATAGGAGATGAGTGAGGTGAAGGTCAACGTTAGAGAAGGACGGCCGAAAGCCACACTGGGTAATGGGTAGGAGGCAGTGCTGGCGGAGATGCTGGTGGATTTGTCGGGTAAGAATGGATTACAGGACCTTGCTGAAGACCGAAGTAAGGCTGATGGGACAGTAGGAGGAGACAGCGGACGGCAGTTTGTCGGGTTTGAGGAACATCAGGCCGGAGTAACAGCCGGTGGACAAGACCACATTATATAGTCCGGCCAGGGTGGAGAGGAATGAGGCGGGAGCTTTACGGAGGTGGCGATAGGTAAAACGATCGTGTCCGGGAGCAGTATTGCCTTTCGTGCGGAGTGTAGTGATGATATCCTAAGTGGTGATGGGGGTATGAGTTCGTTGGGGGTAATGTTGTCCAAGTATTGGAAGCCAGGGTAAAGGGGAGGGACAGAGGATAGGGAGACTCATCTGTAAAGGAGACTACAAATAGGATGCTAGTGTGGTCTGTTCTTGAGTACTGTTCGAGTGTTTAGGATCGGCAACAGGTCAGACTGAAATCAGACATCAAATAATTTAAGGACGAGCTGTTGGATTTGTCACCGATGAGATCGATCACCATACAAGTGTTACGGATACGCTTAGGGAGCTCAAGTGGTAATCCCTGGAGGGAAAATGCCATTCATTTCGACGAACACCACTGAGAAGGTTTAGAGAACCGACATTTGAAGCTGACAGAGGAACGATCCTACTGCCACAGACATAATTTTCGTGTATGGACCACGAAGATAAGATATGCGAAATTAGGGCTCTTACAGAGGCATATAGATAGTCGTTTTTCTACCTGCGAGTGGAACACGAAAGGAAACGACTAGTTGTGGTACAGGGTGCCCTCCACCACGCACCGCACAGCGCTTAAAGGGCATGTGTGTAGAAGTAGATTTAGATTATTCCAAACAAAACGAGATTCAAGGCGCCTTACACGATACTCAATGCAAATATTTGGACGCACCCTATACGTAAGTTGTTTCGTGAGCAATAGTATTTCGGACGGCAAGAGTGCTGGCAGCTACGAGATATCAGTTTCATACAGAAGAGTTTCCTGTTCCGAGTGCGAGAGCAAATACTGTTGTTTCACGGACATGTGTACACTTCGATGCGCTTGTGTAAGTCTGAAACAGATAATTAGCACTAACACTCCCGATGTTTTAATCAAACATGATTACTATTTACAGCGTGTAAGGGAACTGCGCTGCATTTACATTTTCATAGTGTATTATCAGTATGTGGTATACCTAGAGTTGTAAAACTACTGTAGGCTACTATAAGTAAGCGTAGAGTACGGAAGTTTTCCTAGTAGGTTAGGTGACTAAAGGTCGTACCGGCGTCACCTGCACGTTTCTTGGGTGCGTTACATGCCCATTGGGCGTTACCTCATAACGATCTTTTTCTTTACGCACGCGATCAGAGTCTCACTAGAGTCTCCTAAAATCCGGAAGTGACGAACCATCTAGAAACTGAGGGAAGATATCTAAATGGCCGGCAACCTACGGAACATTTTTGTTTCACCGAATTATCCTCCTGCCTGTTACTGAAGACCAAACAAAATTTATATCTAAACTGAAGTTTTCAGCGTTTAATTCTTTATTCGGAAATTATTATTAGTAACATGAAACAGAGAGATGTAGAAAAAGTAAACGGTAAAATACATATACATCATATAACGCTAGAAAATTTAATTTCCTCAAAAAAAGGTAAAAAAAACGCAAAACAAAAATGAATCAAATTTGGCCTCAATGCTTCGCCAAAATTGTATACAAAATATGTTACTGTTATTCATAAATCAATGCATTCCTCGGCAACCATTTTCTCTCTTACACATTCATTTATGTTCTTTTACTGCCAATACTACCACTAATCCAACCATTTGCTACGTCATACATATGGTGTACCAAAACTACTCAACCGTAATTTTTGTACAGCGTAACCGTAGACATAACATATGGATGCATATTTCAGTGAGAGTATAGGGACAGATGATGAATGTAAGATTGTTGTAAAGCTGTATAGTAATTGCCTACTGAATACTTTACTTCAGTCTTATAGACTTACGTATTTAAAACAGCCGTATAACTCTGATCACTTCCTGAGGAAACAATGATTTATTACCTAGAAACTAGGGGCGATCAGCTAACGAAATATGGAAGCCATTAGATTTGTGAAATAACAAACTTCTTTTCATCGTTTCGTTTTTTGGAAAACCTTCTAAACCGGAGAAATATGAAGTATACTGACTTGGACGACAGCATCGGTATAGCGATAGCGTGAACAAGTAGCATTGTCTTTTCCGTTTTTCGAAAAGACTTTTCTTTGGAGCGATGCCGACAGACTGAAGTGGGAGAAGTAACCAGCTAGGAGTTGTTGAATAATGTCATGTACGTAATGGCGCACTCAGATTTTAACGTTTTGTGTTAACATTGGTGAAATATATCGAGGAAGGTGGTAATTATACATGTACATCTACTTCTATCCTCCTCTAGGATACCATTCGCGCGTAAGTCATATCCGCACCCTCCCCCCCACCCCTCTCCTCTGAACGCCTCATTACGATCATGAATTTTGTTGTGTACATAGTTCCGCGTAGTCAGCGCGTACACAACTTTCCCACTAGAGCGCGCCCCGCTAAGCACAACAGCGCAGGCGCAGCGCTCGTCCGTCTCCGCACTACGAGATGGGGCTGCCTCTGAGACGGACCAAATTCTGCTTCTGCCGATCCGCGTATTAATATGTCTCGCAGCCAATGAAATTGCTGCTAACGTGGAACCTTTTCTCCTCGTGGATCAACTCGCGCAGTGATACCTGAACGCTCGAGGTATTATAACGTGTGTACAGACCTCCGATTAGTCAGTCTACATTAGTCTGCATTTTTCTGTACCAGTCTATAGTCAAGTTTCAGTCTGCGCCCAATAAGATTATCATATTCCTGTACATAGCCATGAAGAGAAATGTATAGACACTAGACCACCCATGAACCATGGACCTTGCCGTTGGTGGGGAGGCTTGCGTGCCTCAGCGATATAGATAGCCGTACCGTAGGTGCAACGACAATGGAGGGGTCTCTGTTGAGAGGCCAGACAAACGCGTGGTTCCTGAAGTGGGGTAGCAACCTTTTCAGTAGTTGCAGGGGCAACAGTCTGGATGATTGACTTATCTGGCCTTATAACATTAACCAAAACGGCCTTGCTGTGCTGGTACTGCGAACGGTTGAAAGCAAGGGGAAACTACAGCCGTTATTTTTCCCGAGGGAATGCAGCTTTACTGTATGGTTAAATGGTGATGGCGTCCTCTTGGGTAAAATATTCCGGAGGTAAATAGTGCCCCATTCGGATCTCCGGGCGGGGACTACTCAAGAGGACGTCGATATCAGGAGAAAGAAAACTGGCGTTCTACGGATCGGAGCGTGGAATGTCAGATCCCTTAATCGGGCAGGTAGGATAGAAAACTTAAAATGGGAAATGGATAGGTTAAAGTTAGATGTAGTGGGAATTAGTGAAGGTCGATGGCAGGAGGAACAAGACTTTTGGTCAGGTGAATACAGAGTTATAAATACAAAGTCAAATAGGGGAATGCAGGAGTGGGTTTAAATATTAATAAAAGAATAGGAAAGCGGGTAAGCTACTACAGACAGCATAGTGAACGCATTATTGTGGCCAAGATAGACACGAAGCCCACGCCTTCTACAGTAGTACAAGTTTATAAGCCAACTAGCTCTGCAGATGACGAAGAAATTGAAGAAATGTATGATGAAATAAAAGAAATTATTCAGATAGTGAAGGGAGACGAAAATTTAATAGTCATGGGTGACTGGAATTCGGTAGTAGGAAAAGGGAGAGAAAGAAACGTAGTAGATGAATATGGATTGGGAGTAAGAAATGAAAGAGGAAGCTGCCTGGTAGAATTTTGCATAGAGCACAACTTAATCATAGCTAACACTTCGTTCCAGAAGTGCATGGAAAAAGCCTGGAGATTCTAAAAGGTATCAGATAGAATATTAATTGTAAGACAGAGATTTAGGAACCAGGTTTTAAATTGTAAGACATTTCCAGGGGCAGATGTGGACTCTGACCACAATCTGTTGCTTATGAACTGTAGATTAAAACTGAAGAAACTGCAAAAGGGTGGGAATTTAAGGAGATGGGACCTGGACAAACTGAAAGAACCAGAGGTTGTACAGAGTTTCAGGGAGAGCGTAAGGGAACAAATGGCAGGAATGAGGGAAAGAAATACATTAGAAGAAGAATGGGTAGCTTTGAGGGATGAAATACTGAAGGCAGCAGATGATCAAGTAGGTAAAAAGACGAGGGCTAGTAGAAATCCTTGGGTAACAGAAGAAATATTGAATTTAATTGATGAAAGGAGAAAATATAAAAATGCAGTAAGTGAAGCAGGTGAAAAGGAATACAAACGTCTTAAAAATGAGATCAACAGGCAGTGCAAAATGGCTAAGCAGGGATGGCTAGAGGATAAATGTAAGGATGTAGAGGCGTATCTCATTAGGGGTAAGATAGATACTTCCTACAGGAAAGTTAAAGAGACCTTTGGAGATAAGAGAACCACATGTATGAACATCAAGAGCTCAGATGGAAACCCAGTTCTAAGCAAAGAAGGGAAAGCAGAAAGGTGGAAGGAGTATATAGAGGGTCTATTCAAGGGTGATGTACTTGAAGACAATATAATGGAAATGGAAGAGGATGCAGATGAAGATAAAATGGGAGATATCATACTGCTTGTAGAGTTTGACAGAGCACTGAAAGACCTGAGTCGAAACAAGGCCCCGGGAGTAGACAACACTCCATTAGGACTACTGACGGCCTTGGGAGAGCCAGTCCTGACTAAAACCTACCATCTGGTGAGCAAGGTGTATGAGACAGGCGAAATACCCTCAGACTTCAAGAAGAATATAATAATTCCTATCCCAAAGAAAGCAGGTGTTGACAGATGTGAAAATTACCGAACTATCAGTTTAATAAGTCACGGCTGCAAAATACTAACGCGAATTCTTTACAGACGAATGGAAAAGCTGGTACAAGCCGACCTTGGGGAAGATCAGTTTGGATTCCGTAGAAATATCGGAACACGTGAGGCAATACTGCCCCTACGGTTTATCCTTGAAGCTAGATTAAGGAAAGGCAAACCTACGTTTCTAGCATTTGTAGACTTAGCAAAAGCTTTTGACAATGTTGACTGGAATAATCTCTTTCAAATTTTGAAGGTGGCAGGGGTAAAATATCGGGTGCTAAAGGCTATTTACAATTTGTATAGAAACCAAATGGCAGTTATAAGAGTTGAAGGGCATGAAAGGGAAGCAGTGGTAGGGAAGGGTGTGAGACAGGGTTGTAGCCTCTCCCCAATGATATTTTGGTAACTGTCGTACGGCTCAACAGCTGCTATGTTACCAAATACGAAGCTGACCCAGCTCCGCTAGTCAGCTCATGGGAACCGCATAATCCACTAGACAGTGGTCGTTGCTCTTGTGGACGTGTATTCTGGGCCTGTTGTAGCCAATCAAGTTGCCAGCCAGGCTTACTGAACGTGGAACGTATTCAACACTCCAAATTGCGCCTGACGTGATCTAAAGAATTGACGATTTGTGTAGCTCTGGTGAGAATGCAATAAGCACTTTACAGCAGACTATAAAGCGAATGCATGTGTTACAGGAGGTTCCGTAAATACTCAAAAAGTGTTTTGTATTTTCCGTTGTATGCTCTCTAGTATTGTTGTATCAGCCCGATGTTATTCAATCTGTATATTGAGCATGCAGTGAAGGAAACAAAAGAAAAATTTGGAGTAGGTATTAAAATCCATGGAGAAGAAATAAAAAGTTTGAGGTTCGCAGATGACATTGTAATTCTGTCACAGACAGCAAAGTACTTGGAAGAGCAGTTGAACGGAATGGATAGTGTCTTGAATGTAGAATATAAGATGAATATCAAGAAAAGCAAAACGAGGATAATGGAATGTAGTCGGATTAAGTCGGATAATGCTGAGGGAATTAGATTAGGAAATGAGACACTTACAGTAGTAAAGGAGTTTTGCTATCTGGGGAGCAAATTAACTGATGATGGTCGAAGTAGAGGGGATATAAAATGTAGATTGTCAATGGCAAGGAAAGCGTTTCTGAACAAGAGAAATTTGTTAACAATGCTGAAGAATTGATGGGTAGATCACATAACTAAAGAAGAGGTGTTGAATAGGATTGGGGAGAAGAGAAGATTGTGGCACAACTTGGCTAGAAGAAGGGGTCGGTTCGTAGGACATGTTCTGAGGCATCAAGGGATCACCGATTTAGAATTGGAGGGCAGCGTGGAGGGTAAAATCATAGAGGGAGGCCAAGAGATGAATACACCAAGCAGATTCAGAAGGATGTAGGTTGCAGTAGGTACTGGGAGATGAAGAAGCTTGCACAGTAGCATGGAGAGCTGCATCAAACCAGTCTCAGGACTGAAGACCACAACAACAACAACAACACTTTGTCAAGTATCAGAGATATGTGAGAATAAGATTAACGTACCAAGACCAAAGGAACTTCAGATTGTTAGTTGTAAACAGCATCCAGAATCAATTTACGTAATGTCTATACTTTTTATTATTTTAATAAATGTGTGTGAAAATTAATCAAGTTCTGTTTAAAGTTGGTCACCGTCAATCTGCTACTCTAAGCGTGCATGTGGCATTTCTATCGTCTGACCCTACGGCAGAAGATAAACACGCCACGATAAGACCACGAGACATATTGCTGACACCCGCCTACTTCGTTAGAGCGACAAGTAAAATAATCTGATGGTGTGTGTACCGAAGGTCTTACAGTACGCACACCACATATATGAATGGTGATCATTGTGCTATGTGAAAGTTGGTGGTTATTATATATGCTCTACATCCTCGGTGAAGAGTTTGTTGTTGTTGTTGTTGTTGTTGTTGTTGTGGTCTTTAGTCCTGAGACTGGTTTGATGCAGCTCTCCATGCTACTCTATCCTGTGCAAGCTTCTTCATCTCCCAGTACCTACTGCAATCTACATCCTTCTGAATCTACTTAGTCTATTCATGTCTTGGTCTCCCTCTACGATTTTTACCCTCCACGCTGCCCTCCAATACTAAACTGGTGATCCCTTGATGCCTCAGAACATATCCTACCAAGCGATCCCGTCTTCTGGTCATGTTGTGCCACAAACTTCTCTTCTCCCCAATCCTAATCAATACTTCTTCATTAGTTATGTGATCTACCCATCTAATCTTCAGCATTTTTCTGTAGCACCACATTTCGAATGCTTCTAATCTCTTCTTGTCCAGACTATTTATCGTCCATGTTTCACTTCCATACATGGCTACACTCCTTACAAATACTTTCAGACATGACTTCCTGACACTTAAATCTATACTCGATGTTAACAAATTTCTCTTCTTCAGAAAAGCTTTCCTTGCCATTGCCAGTCTACATTTTATATCCTCTCTACTTCGACCATCATCAGTTATTTTGCTCCCCAAATAGCAGAACTCCTTTACTACTTTAACTGTCTCCTTTCCCAATCTAATTCCCTCAGCATCACCCGACTTAATTCGACTACATTCCATTATCCTCGTTTTGCTTTTGTTAATGTTCATCTTATATCCTCCTTTCAAGACACTGCCCATTCCATTCAACTGCTCTTCCAAGTCCTTTGCTGTCTCTGACAGAATTACAATGTCATCTGCGAACCTCAAATTTTTTATTTCTTCTCCATGGATTTTAATACCTACTCCGAATTTTTCTTTTGTTTCCTTTGCTGCTTGCTCAATATACAGATTGAACAACATCGGGGAGAGGCTACAACCCTGTCTTACTCCCTTCCCAACCACTGCTTCCCTTTCATGTCCCTCGACTCTTATAACTGCCATCTGGTATCTGTACAAATTGTAAATAGCCTTTCGCTCCCTGTATTTTACCCCAGCCACCTTTAGAATTTGAAAGAGAGTATTCCAGTCAACATTGTCAAAAGCAAGACTACAAATGCTAGAACCGTAGGTTTGCCTTTCCTTAATCTTTCTTCTAAGATAAGTCGTAAGGTCAGTATTGCCCCACGTGTTCCAGTGTTTCTACGGAATCCAAACTGATCTTCCCCGAGGTTGGTTTCTACTATTTTCCATTCGTCTGTAAAGAGGTCGAGTTAGTATTTTGCAGCTGTGACTTATTAAACTGATAGTTCGGTAATTTTCATATCTGTCAACACCTGCTTTCTTTGGGATTGGAATTATTATATTCTTCTTGAAGTCTGAGGGTATTTCGCCTGTTTGATACATCTTGCTCACCTGATGGTAGAGTTTTGTCAGGACTGGCTCTCCCAAGGCCGTCAGTAGTTCGAATGGAATGTTGTCTACTCTGGGGGCCTTGTTTCGACTCAGGTCATTCAGTGCTCTGTCAAACTCTTCACGCAGTATCGTATCTCCCATTTCATCTTCATCTACATCGTCTTCCATTTCCATAATATTGTCCTCAAGCACATCGCCCTTGTATAGACTCTCTTTATACTCCTTCCACCTTTCTGCTTTACCTTCTTTGCTTAGAACTGGGTTTCCATCTGAGCTCTTGATATTCATACAAGTCGTTCTCTTATCTCCAAAGGTCTCTTTCATTTTCCTGGAGGCAGTATCTATCTTACCCCTAGTGAGATAAGCCTCTACATCCTTACATTTATCCTCTAGCCATCACTGCTTAGCTATTTTGCCTGCTTCATTTACTGCATTTTCATATTTTCTCCTTTCATCAATTAAATTCAATATTTCTTCTGTTACCCAAGGATTTCTACTAGCCCTCGTCTTTTTACCTACTTGATCATCTGCTGCCTTCACTACTTCATCCCCCAAAGCTACCCATTCTTCTTCTACTCTATTTCTTTCCCCCATTCCTGTCAATTGCTCCCTTATGCTCTCCCTGAAACTCTGTACAACCTCTGATTCTTTCAGTTTAGCCAGGTCCCATCTCCTTAAATTCCCACGTTTTTGCAGTTTCTTCAGTTTTAACCTACGGGTCATAACCAACAGATTGTGGTCAGAGTCCACATCTGCCCCTGGAAATGTCTTACAATTTAAAACCTGGTTCCTAATTCTCTGTCTTACCATAATATAATCTATCTGATACCTTTTAGTATTTCCAGGGTTCTTCCATGTATACAACCTTCTTTCATGATTCTTAAACCAAGTGTTAGCTATGATTATGTTGTGCTCTGTGCAAAATTCTACCAGGCAGCTTCCTCTTTCATTTCTTAGCCCCAATCCATATTCACCGACTATGTTGAGAGCTTTCTCTCTGAAAACAAGTAATTCTATATTGGTTTTGGAATTTAGTGAGCAGCCCCTTCCGTTTAACGCGTCGTCCGTCTCCAAGCCTGTCCCACTTCAAAGTTTCTATGAAATCTGTGACGCTCAAACGATGGATAAATGTACCACTCACGAATCTCGCTGCTCTGCTTTGGACTTTCTCGATCTCTTGAATCGGACCCAACTGGTAAGGGTGCCATACAGACGAACAATATTATAAGACTAGAGGAACTAAAGTATTGTCATTACTGCACTTTCAGTAATAAGTCGTCTCAGATAAATTGTAGAGGTGGAAGCAAGGTATTTACAGGAAAAGTATGGTGCTGTAAGAATCGCACCACCTTATTTCAACAATAATTCCAAGAGGTACACCAATGGACGTGTTTTGTCTATGTAAATACTATGAAACGTGAAGACACTATGGAAGCAATTACACACCATGTTCTCTATTTCACTGGTTCTGAGAAGACAAGCTACAGACAGTTTATTTAGTAATTATTAATATAACCGGAACGCATTACTTTTCTTAACGGAAAATTTTGTGACTACACTCTTCGATCAGTGCAGGAATAATTAATTCGCAAATATATTCCCTTACTATTTCAAATATTTTATATTTACATTGCTTTTATACTGTCTTAAAATGATGCAAAAGTAACGGCATTTAATGCAACGATTGAGTGTTTCATTTATGTCAGGAAGCGGTGACACGTAACTTTTATGGCTCGCATTGTAATAGTACCTCACTAAATCACTTTTTACTTTACAATGATTAAGAAGAGTCTATCTATAACGAATCACGAATTTCATTTTTCTTTGAAAGGTTCGATCAAGCGGCTGTTAAAAAGGCAATCGTTGAAAATTTTGTGAGTTTCGTTCTGGCAGCAGAAGCCAAAATTACATGTATTCGCAGCTAAATTCATCGACTGTTTCTAGTATTTTCAAAAATTGTTCCTTCAGGACTCGTGACCGGTATTACAATATAGAATTACTTGTTTTCAGAGAGAAAGCTCTCAAGGTAAGGTGGTATTGGTTCCAGATTCAGTAGTAAATATCTGAACAGTAATAACAGTTGAGCAGAGTCACGAAGTCATAGAGTTACGACCAGCCACTCGTAAGAAAAGACGATGAAGGTACACTGTAATTTTAATAGAGCAGAGTTATGCAGGCCGCGCTATTCGTAGCACGTAGTAGCGTCCAGGGTCTCTTGAAGTTAACATAAGTTAAAATCTGCACGCCAAATATCAGCTTCCTATACACACCAAATGTACGTATTTGTAGTTTTCTGCCGTTAAGGCAAATGTGGTGCACGTGAACGGGGAAGTGTAGCCGTCTTGCCATCGCCAAAGTGTTCACGATGGAGAAATAGCGCTTTTCCTCTTTCTTAAAATGAAGACAACTAATATTCGTTTATTTCTGGCTCTTTCTCTCAAATTCTGGTCGGTGTCTGCAAACGTAATTCCATTGGCATCCACAAAAGGGTAAAGGAGAGGACACTCGTCCCCAGGTTCCTTGTGGAATCTCATGTAATGAGCTTTTATTCAGTACAGCATTCTAATAAACTTCTACAAGCGGGTGGATTATAATCAGCTCTCTAGGATATAGTAAGTTTTCTGTGACATCTATGAAATTTGGTCCTTTTGGCGCGATACGTCTCGAAATCAGCCGCCTGACTTCTATCAGTTATGCCAGTTTATAGTCTTTTCTCCATCTCTCTCCACAACCCCAGGATAAATTTCTGTGGATGTCCACACAAACTTGTGTCTTCTGAAAAATTTTGAAGTGGGCACACTAAATTCAGCTTCCCCTTGTCCATCTTTATTTCGTTGCTATGGCGACACGATTATGGTCTCCACACAGCGTAGAACTCATGAGCACTTTCTTGAACGAATAAACAGCGTACTCGCGAACATCCGGTTCGCTGTCTATGCGGGGAAAGAAGGAAGGCTGCCATTTTTAGATGTTATGGTACAACGAAAGCAGGATGGCTGTTTTGGCCACTCAGTGTGCTGCCACCTGAAGAAAGTAGTAGGGATATATCGTTTCTATCCCAATTTTAATATCAAATTGATATGCAAATCAATTAAATTGATTAATTAATAGCCCTACCCTCCGCCCAACCCCACCCACGCTGTCCCCCACCACGCCCACCCCCACCCACAGATCTCAAATAAACGTGTGCTCCAGCCCCCTCCTTCCCCCGAACCCCCACCCACAACCAACCCTATTGGTGGGAATTTTCAATTTTGGCAGGGACTTCAAATTTTGGCAGGGATTTCGAATTTTGGTGGGAATTTCGAATTTTGGTGGGAATTTCTTTGTCCCAGGGCTGGTGTGCCCACCCACTCTACCCCCCACCCGGGAATTGGAGGGAAATTAAAATTGTCAGTATCCTTTCCAGGACTCGAACCAAGGTCCCTCTGGGCAGAAAGCCCAAGTGCACCTTTTTAACACAATTAAACCACCAGACGCTCTTGGAATTGGCGGGAAATTAAAAATGGTGGTGCCCTTTCTGGGACTCAAACCATGGTGCTCCAGTATGCAAAGTCCAAGTGCTCCCCCCCCCTCCTCCTCAACACATGGTAATTATCCAGATGCAGGAGAGGAAGGTTAGGTAAGTACTTTATATCGATCGTAATTATGTAATGAATCACAAAGATTTCGACTAATTACACAACTATATGTATAGCGCTACACAAAGACGGCATAAAAGCATAATAGCGCAATGCAGCTGTACAACTGACGATACCATAAAACTGGTGTTATCCTGCTGCAAAAAAAATTTCGCAATACCACTCAAAACCGGCGACAGAAAAACTCAAACTCTACCCTACACTTACAAGCTGGCAGGAAAAAGGCAGGGATATAAGGCACTATCTTTATTGTTTTTTATGGGAAATACGTTCAACTTACGAGATGCTGGTGTTCGACAGAGAGGAGTTTAAAATGTGCATTACCTGTAAGCATACAGTATCTATGATTGTTGGACGTCAGAGTTCGCTACAAACGGCTGCTCAAAAATCACCTGCAGCCCAGGTAACCGATGCCAATACACACTATAACAATTGTCACCAGCTACCTCCAACCACATGTTCTACAGTCGCAGCACATTTGCTCTGTTTTCTGTATGTCTGGGAGGCATCCGCGATACAAGCACATACACGGACATAGAGAAAACAGAGAAAATGTGGAATACGTGGGTGGAGACGGGTGGGTGCAATCCAGTACAGTTCTATACTATGCCGCCCGATCTGAAAAATGGTGCAGTTGTACTATATTTGAAAGCAAATTTAGTACATGGAACGAGAGTTTTTGTCATGATCGCATGGTTAGAAGCAACATTTAAAAATTCGATACAATGGGAAAAATACGTATAAATTGAGGGAAAATATGCCGAAGTGCGAGGAAATTGTGGGAGTACTTGCATGTTTTTTGATTGGAGCAGAAAAATTCTTGTACATGGGAACGAGTATACGACTGAAAGCGAAATGCGGGAAAACGGCGAGATAGAAGCACCGGGAACCAGGGATACAAACTTTCATTTTTCGTCGAGGCAACATTCTACTGTATGCCTATTGAGATAATAGTGACACGCGTGAGTTGACTGCTGTCTTTGATGCTTTCCTGGAAAAAAATAAGAACGTTCTGCCATCAAACTTACTTGCATATGCATTAAAGGATGACAGAGAGTGAGTAGAGTGATAGGTTGACATGGAGCTGTAACAAGGTAGGATTTCATGGTAGATTGATGCATTCTAGAGTGAGAGAGGGACATGTTGCTACAGGTCATTTGACCATTTTTTTCCGTTGCCCTCTCGGGATGCGTCAGTTGAATGACATAACCTACGTTCGACTCGCTTACAACTGTGTGTTCTGTGTGTGATATAGAGCACTGTCTACTTGCGATCGTTAACAGCAAACCTCTCTGTCATCAAAGGGCTTCCATCCTGTTTCGACACATTATTCTAGATGAACGAAGATTTATGAGACGTACTCTATTCCTCTGCCTCATCGTGGGCGTAAAGTCGAGTCTTCAGATTCATAATTATGGTGATTCCAAATTAGCAACAGGTGCTTTTGAGGTACTACGAACTCCATGTATACATCTCCTTGATGGATGTCCTGTTTATGCAGGTAGTAGTGGAATGACGTCTAATTTAGCATGTCAAACACCACTGCTATGCACTGGTCCCTTTCTTTGTAAGAGGCATTCCACGCTAGTAACGATCATTTTATATAAGACTGATGAGAGCATAGTATAATCGGATGTGAATAGTGGGGGCTGTACGCCTCTGGAAAGCTGTATTGTATGTGTATCACAAGGAATCGTTATTTTAAGGAATTAATTTTTCATTTTAGAGTTTACCACCATAGTTTGTCGTAGAGAAACGTGCAAGTAGAAAATATGTGACACGCTGGAAATAGTAACAACGTTGCATTCCATACGACCATTGGGTTGGAAACCGCAACGAACTAACATTATTGCGTATTTTAAATGCAGAACATTGTAACCGCCGGCCGCGGTGGTCGTGTGGTTCTAGCGCTGCAGTTCGGAACCGCGGGACTGCAACGGTCGCAGGTTCGAATCCTGCCTCGGGCATGGATGTGTGTGATGTCGTTAGGTTAGTTAGGTTTAAGTAGTTCTAAGTTCTAGGGGACTGATGACCTAAGATGTTAAGTCCCATAGTGCTCAGAGCCATTTGAACCATTTTTTTGAACATTGTAACCATAGGAATGCATGTGTTTCTCTTTTACCAATGCCGTCTTAGTAATGAGCCCAGAGGGTAGAACAATACTTTACAATTGCTAGCGCAGCTGATTTACGTAAAATGCCGCAAACTCCCTCCGTCTGGAGATCCATCAAGCATAAAAACCACCCGTTTCTTGTTGTTAATCGTCTTGTATATCATCACAACAATTTCATATCTGCTGTGCACCGATAAGGGTGCCAACCTCCTCGACATTCGCGCATCTGGAGAAATCTTGTGCTCTGGGTTGGATACGGGACAGCAGCTACAGCCTCAGTTCACACAGTTCCTACACGAAACCAGGAATGAAGCGGTCTACTTCTGGTCAGCTGAAGCGAGCGTTGGTCAAAGACAATGCGAGGAGATCTTTCGGTCTCTAACTTTATCCTAAGAATGTGACAATGTCCTGTGATTCTCATCCACGTACATAATGATAGCAAGTTATGCACGAAGTTCTAGAGATATAGGTCGGTGTCTGGTATACTTTGGTGTATATGTTCGAGAATTAACAATGAATGAACATACTGTACAGTCATCTGCTTAAATTCGCGGTGGTACTTGCAAAGTAGTGGAGGGGCTGTTTAGCGATGATACAGAAATTGGTAACCATGATGCTGTGTCACTAGTCGGTGTGGAAATTAAGATAAAATTGCTAAAACTGATCGCACTATCAACTATGATGCTTATTATTACAGTACATCGACGGTGTCTTTTCCATCCCAACAGTCCAGGTACGCTGTTGGTTACCATATAATATGATTTACACTGTGCGATGTCTAGTTCCCTGGGGGAGGGTTAGGGGGAAGGGGGGGAGTCGATGTACCAAACGTGTAAATGTCAGTTTAGACACAGACGTCGACATCGTGGCAGAAAAAAGTTGTATGGCAGTGTACAAAGCGTTACAACAGAAAAAGCGGTGTACCAAACAATGAAACAGGGTCCCTCTCCTGTTTCTCATACAGTACAGGCGATGAAACTTTACACCGGTCTGTGCTAGCGACATCGATCACTGGCTATCTGCTCCCATGGATAAATAACTGTATATTTAGCAGGGTAGTCGTATATGCCCAGTGCTGGCATTAACACAGCTTTTATAGTTTGTCATTTTTCTTTGCTGGATGGTGCAGAATAACAATGAGAGAATGTTCGGGTGACAGACGTGAATGTACCCAGATGGTGCGGATCTGCTTCGATGTTGAGTCTTCCTAATTTTCCCAGCAAGAAACACCGCTGTATCTGTTCGTATTCTCATCGTGTTGCAGGAGCCGGCTTTGACGCTGACCTTACACATAGTACACGGGTGTCAGAGCTACGGCAACATGTTCCCACTTCGACACAGTGATCAAACTACGCTCCTACAGCATTAACTCAACTCACTGTTTCTAAACAGGTTGTAGAAAGTCGTGGGCATTGCTCTCTGCGAGTTCTAGGTAAAATTGCTAAAACTGATCTCACTATCAAATGCTGTGAGTATTACAGTACATTGCTCCACATTAATGGCGTCTTTCCAATCCTGAACTTCCACTGGGTATGCTGTTGATTACCGCATAATGATTGACTAACACCACTCTGTTGAGATGGAAAGAAACTTGATGGAACACTGGATATCTGCTACTTGTCACTGTGGAATATGGGATTAAATGTAGAGGTCATCACCTTAATACAGTTGTTTGGAAGTGTTCGTCATCGCTACAGACTCGTCCTATTTCCTTAGGCTGCGATAGGCTACATATGATTTTCTTTATTTTCTTCACCAATAAGATATCAGTGCCTCTTTTTATTTGTGCTACCTCACATGTGTTGTGAACAGCACCTTCTGGCGTTGGTAACACCGGAACAGTAATTATGTGCATGACTGCAAAGTGAAGGAACAATGCTTTTCGAAACGCCCTTTCGATGGGAGGATGAGATTAACTGTACAGGTTATATCCTTCGATTTGTTGCTGGAATTGCTCTAGAATACCGTAAACTCTTCCAGATTCCATATGCTGCGATGGCTTCCACATTTTTGTCAATGGGATACATCGTGTCTGTGTTTTATTTATACCAGTCTGTGGTGTGGTACCTATATAGTTTATGCCATGCAATGTTCAGTTTCTTTTATGAGCCAGAGGATCGAAACTTCTTGATGTCGGTTTAGCAGCAGCTGACACGGGTCTTTAAATGGTTCAAATGCCTCTGAGCACTGTGGGACTTAACTTCTGAGGTCATCAGTACAAAAGAACTTAGAAGTACTTAAGCCTAACTACCCTAAAGACATCACACACATCCATGCCCGAGGCAGGATTCGAACCTGCGCGGTTCCAGACTGAAGCACCTAGATCCGCTCAGCCACACCGGCCGTCCGGGTCTCTATGTCGTGGTAGAATAAATATGTGGATGGCGGTGTACACTGATCGGATGTGTTACAAGCGAAGAAAGCACAGTATTAAACTGTTTATGAAGGAGCAATACAGGAACACTCTCATGTGATAGATTTGGTCATCCTCCAGTAAGGTGATGGAAACTTCACACTGGTCTGTGGGAGCGACTTTGATCACGAACCACCTGCTGCAGTGAACCAATACCTGTATATTTAATAGGATCGCCACAAATGTTTGGGTGCTAGACATGAATGCACCCTGAGACTCACAGATCAATTTCGGAGAGCCTGTATGTAGTTTGGAGATGTGTCACAAAATCTTTGTCCTTCCTCCATGCCATGTATGATGTGTAGTTTTACTAATCCTCCCAACAAGAAACACCATCCTTAACTGCTCGTACTATCTCATCTACTGCACTGTGTGGCATGGGAAAGCTTCGTTTGGCGCTGACCTTACACACTGTACACGGTTCGCTAAGCTATGACACCATGTTCACATTTTCACCAAGTAGTCAAAACACGCTTCTGTCACATTAACTCAGCTCGTCCTGTTTCCCCACAGGATGCGTAATGTCTTAGATATAGTGCTCTCCGACGTCTGAACAGGTCAGACTTAAATTGGAACGATCACATGGGCTAAGCTGCAGGGAGAACGGGGCGGAGACTTAGGAGCAGTTACAAGATACAAAGGGACTGCCTAAAAACAGTGCTGGAGTTCTTTGTGCATGGGATCCTCAGCAGATAGGTTCAAGAAAAAGGTGACTCATTTGAAGATACGAGAGTGGTATGAATATAATTCACCAGTGCCCGTAATCATTAAACGACGTCTTTACAGGATCCAATTCAAATATGTGTTCGAATGGATAGACTTGATTCCAAATTTCAGACACTTTTTCGGACAGCATTTTTACCTGAAAGCATGACACTATCAGCAACCATGTGTTACTGTAGACTAAAGACCTCTTTTTATGCAGGGTGAATCGTAACATAGGCGTTGTGATCGTGTTCTTAACAGTGCAGTCCTGAAGCGAAATATATGTTGTGGGTATTATAATGCCAGTGTTTTCAGCTTCAGATATCATTTCTCAATAGTGTTAGTCCAAAAGAACATCGTGTTCCATCCATGATTTCTCAGTTGTCCTACATGGCGATGGTAAGCCGACTGCTGAAAAAAAGTTACTTGCCATACAAAGTGACTCTCATGATCAATTTAATTAATCCGCCTATCAAATTCATATCAATGACGTGCCGCCTGGCAAGTGGAAGAGGTGGCTAGGACATTACGGAAGGATTCTTAACAAGCGTTTATTTTTCGCTGCGGCAGTACCTTTTAACGAAATTTCAATCTCCCACCTACACAGGATGAGATAGGCTCTCACGACTTCTTTCGTAAACGCTAGTATGATACAGCATCGCATTGGTAAAAGCCGACCTGTCATAATGTACAAAACAGCTACGTTCTCGTGAATTATAGCTTCTTGTATTCAAACGTTAAACGAGTGTGAATTTTTCCGACATGTGTGCCAGTGACGTGAAAGATTGTCTGAAATATCTGCAATACACCCGTGCACGAGAGTTTATTTGGAGATACTGAATGCGAGACACTCTCTCAGGTCGTGTAACTTGTTTAACAGGCTGCCAGAAATTGCTTAAGATAGATTTATTTTCCTTTGGAGTTTTTCTTTTCTCTGGTTATGGTTTCTAAATAATGAGAACATTCTGCGGTGATCAGCAGTTCTCGCATCAAAATAGTCGAAGTATTTTTTCCTGGTTTTATGCACGGTGAGCATGTCTCTGCTGATCATTTGTGAATGGTGGCGGTACACTTCCCTAGACGTCACCAAATAATGAGATGCAACTGCAGTCGAACGTAAAAACTTACCCGAGTTTCATACAGTGTAGGCTTTACCGATTTAGCTCCTAAAACTAAAAGAAAATGTAGTTTACCTACTTTTGTGGAAAGAGGACATTTATTGTGGTCGCAAATGTGTTTTGCTTATTTTGTGGTTGTTTTATTGTAGGAGTCGAGTTGATGTTAAATAGCCCAGTGCAGAATGGCACGCGACTTCCCTACGAGGCCGTGCCTCTCCCTTGGTCCGGTTATCGGTCATTTATGACACTTCTCATTGATGCCAGCGCGCACTTTGTACTGAAGGTGATGTGGGTGCAGCTTTCTGTTTCGCAAACAGCTGACTTTTTATATAGCCATCTGGAGCGTCCTCCGGATGGGTGGGGTTATGCTACATAATTTCCCAAGGCATGACACATATCGCTAGTGCCGCGGTGTACCTGCAGCTGTAGGAGGGTCGTCAGAAAACAGTAAAGGGCGCTGAACACAACCACTGTCTGTCTAGGAGGGGCGGTGCGTGGGGCTCTGTTGCTGTGTTAGACGAACAAGGTGCACTTGAGGCAGCCGTCCTCTTATCTCGCCGGCCGAAGTGGCCGTGCGGTTAAAGGCGCTGCAGTCTGGAACCGCAAGACCGCTACGGTCGCAGGTTCGAATCCTGCCTCGGGCATGGATGTTTGTGATGTCCTTAGGTTAGTTAGGTTTAACTAGTTCTAAGTTCTAGGGGACTAATGACCTCAGCAGTTGAGTCCCATAGTGATCAGAGCCATTTGAACCATTTCCTCTTATGTCTTATTGTTTAGTTGACTGTACATGGTACTGTGGGTTGAAAGTCGAGTTTTGCGAGCCATCTGAACCGTTCTCCAGTTGGGCATGGTCATTCTACTTAATTTCCCTTTTGTGTTGTTTAGGAGTGTCGTCTGAAGGCATGCTGAGGATCGCAAGTGGCGCAAAGGCAGCGGCAGCGGGGGCATGTCTGCAATGTGTGGGGGCCTTAGAGGGTGATAATGGGAGCCCGAGACGCTCGGTGGGGCATCGTAGAGGGGGTGGGGTGGCCTAGCAGGAGGAGTGAGAGGAAAGGAGAAGGCCTTGGTTTTCGGCAGTTTGTTGTTTTAAACCGTGAAGAAGGCACGTTCAACTACCCCTTTCCACCTCGCTGTCCTTTAAGACGACGATTTTCCCCGGTACATGTGCTTCATTATGACCCATTCTTTATGAGTGCAGGCTTTTTCATGCAAATTCGTAATTATATCTGTGACGCATTTTTTTCCACCAGCTGCGGTAGTATGTATTGTCATTGATTAACTGAGCTATAGATGGTTTCTGAACAGCCATGTGTAGCGAACTCTGACGTCAAACGGTGATAGATACTGTATGCTTACAGGTAATGCACTTTTTAAACTCCTCTATGTCTAACGCCAGCATCTCGCCAAAAAAGAATAAAGAAAGCACCTTACACCCCAGCCTTTTTCCACCAGCTTGTAGGTGTAGGGTAGAGTTTGAGTGTGTGTGTCGCTAGTTTCGAGTGGTTTTGCCAAATTTTTTCCAAGCATGATAACACCAGTTGTCTGCCACCGTCGGTTTTTGAGTTATATTGAGATTTATGCTGTCCTTGTGTAGCACTGTGCATATAGTTGTGGAATTAGGCCCATTCTTTGTGATAATTATGATCGACATTTGCGTCAGTTTCCCAACCAAAATAATTAAAGTTCACTAACCTAATCTTCCTCTCCTGCACCTGGACAGTTTCCATGTGTTGCGGGGGGGGGGGGGGGGGGCACTTTGGCTTTCCATTCAGGAGAACTAAACCGTGATTTAGTTTCACAGAATTACTCTTAAGAATTCATTGTATATACTAGCGAAACATCAAGAACATTAACATATTTAAACACACTATGTAAGCGTGGAAGTAGTTGCCAGGGAGTAACTGACGAAATCATAAGCAGATTCCTTTAAGATATGGGAATTTTATTCACTTTAATGGTGCCTAAAGGCAATTTTTATAAGAAACACATTTAAAGTTATAATCAGAAAGCACCCACTGAATATCAAGATACAATTTATTCAGCGCCAGAAAGACACCAGTTTTGACTGTATGACCTTTCGGGCAGAGAACCTTGCCGCTCCCTTTTGACTCGGCCGTAGTCACGACCGCTCACAACAGCCTCTGAAAGACTGCACTGGTGAAAATCTGCAACACACCAGATTATAGTAAACTAAAAGTTTTAACTATTTAGACAAGCACACAAACTAAGCACCCCTGTAGGAGGGATGTAAATGGTACAATATAATAACAATTAAAATATAAATTTTGCCACCGAAGGGGCAACTTGTTTCAACTTCTAAGAAAAGTCTTACGGTGAAAGGGTGGCAACTTTATATACTAGAACGATCATTTATATAAAAGCCCATGAAATGTGATCTTATATAAAATTGTACAAGGTTGGCCAAATAAGTTAAGATGCTCTACAGTACACAGATACCGCCTCTCAATGACAGGCAAAATCAAAATACATTTCAGCTATTAGGCCGTTACAGTCCAAGCAATAAATTCGTTAACAAACCAAATCCAACAGACATGACAGAGGCAGCTTCTAACGTACGGTAAATTGATATGGAGATTACTGAACAACCCGAACAACAAAGGAAAAACGGACCACTCAATTTACGACAACCATATTCCGCGAGTGGGCAAACGGAGAAGAGTGATGGGACGACACCAAAGCAAAACGGCTGGTGACGTCACTAAGAAAACAAGTTGAATTTAACAAGAGTAAATGAAAGAACATATCACCAATCACCGAACTTCTAATAAACTGCTAATGCTCGAGAAGACCTGGCGCAGCACCCCCAAATTGCTGCTAGCCGCTTCAAAGGACGCAGGAAGGCGCGCCGACCTCCCGTCTTTCCTGGTCCGCACCAACCGATCGACTACCCGCTGCTCCGTCCGTGACTGCCTTGCTGGTGCGTCTCCCACACACTTCCAGACACACGACGGCGGAAATACTGGCACGGACCCAACCATGGAGAGGAAACACGCCCACTGGTAAAACGACATACCTGTACCAGGAAAGGACCGAGCCAAGCTCCAAAAGATGCTAACTGAAGGGGCCCAGAAGCGCTCGGAGAATCAGTTACACTATGGCGTCGCAGCTCGCACCGGCCAGACTGATGTCGTGGGTTGACTCCTGTTGCTCTCGTGTCGACCGCAGAGTCACTACCCCTCACTACACGCCGCGGCCCACTGGACTGAAGTGGCGATCTCACATGCGCCGACACTCAAGACCGACAAGTCATCTTGTGTCTCAGTGCGCGACCGACCAACCGGTCGATCCAACCGCCAATGACCATTGCCTGAGCAAAACCGAGCAGATTGGTGGCCTAATGTGCAGACTCAGATGCAGGAACTAAGCCCCGACCGGGCGATCACTCGCTGAATTCACTTACTGGCGGTGGGGAAAGACTCTCATTTTTCTGGCTTTAAAGGTTGATCCGAACGACCGACATACTAGCATTCCGAACGACAGACAGACACTAACTGCCTAACAAATGCGGGCGAGACACAGACGAGCAAGATTGGGACGAGACACTGACAGCAGACTGACTAAGACTGACCGACTGGCGAGCTCACAGCGCCACTTAAATGCACGTGAACAGGCAACTTTTCCCCTTTCCCACCAGAGGGAGACACCAAAGCTGCGACTGCCACAGCGGCGCCACCGCCAGAAACGGAGGGCGACTGCTTCAAACTAAGCGCTACGGAGCGCTCTTCAAAACAGCAATTTTTACCACGGCGCAAGGACCAGGGTTCGCATCCCATAAAGGGCACTGCCATTTTTAATTTCCCGTCAATTCCAAGGGCCTCTGGTGGTTCAATTGTGTTGAAGGGTGCACTTGGGCTCTTAGCCCAGGAGGTCCATGCATCGAGACCTGGAAATAATACCACCAATTTTAATTTCCCGCCAACTCTTGGGTAGCGGTTGGTACAAGATGCGCACATGAACACAGCAATTTTGGACAAAAAAAAATTCCAGCAAAAGTTCGAAATTCCCGCCAAAATTCAAAATCCCCACCATAATTCGAAATTCTCGCCAAAATTTATAGCTCCCCCCAATATGGTAGGTTGTGTTGAGGGGGGAAGGGGGTGGATTAAGGGGGCTAGGATATATGTGCAGCTGAGAAAACATGTGATGTCATATGGGACAGAGGGTGGGCGTGGCTGAGGGGGAGGGGATTGGTGGAGGTTAGGTGGGGGTGGGGCTGATAATTGATCAATTTAAGTAATTTGCATATAATTTTGATATAAAAATTGCACTACAAACGCCATCTTCCTACTATTAACACACACTCATTTGTATCTTAGTGCTCAGAGTCTTCATCATCTTATCCTTAAGAGAGCAGACGGAGGAGGTAATTGTCGAAAGCTCGATGCTTTCTTGAACTGACATGGCAGGAAGTCAGAGTATATATTTCACGAATAATGGCCTCAGTGCATCATTTTATATCATCCTATATCATTGGTCAGAAACTAGCAGCACCCAGACCATGGGCTAAAGTTTCATGCATTGTTTGCCATTAACACTGAAACACAAGCGGCTCCCTTTGAAGTGGTGCCGTGACCTGGAAGTATAGATTGCTAATGAATGGCACCACACACTGTTCAACTATAAGTCGCGTTTCTGCAACATCCCAAAAGCTGTCGTTGGTGAGTATCGAAGTGACCTTTGAAGAGGTCCTATTCTTCCAACGATTTGAAGAGAAACACATTACTCCTGGGGTCTCGGCATAGAAAACGTTGAATATCTTTTCCGATCATGACGGGTAGTGACTGGAAGAATGTTAACGGAACAACGACCCGTCACGAACGTCCTGCGTCCTTACGTGTTACCTCGGATGCGACAGTATTTTTCAGCAGGACAATGCTCATCCACACCTGGCATTTGTCTCTAGGAACTGTGTACCTGATGTTGATGTACTTTCGTGGCCTATAGAACGTCCGCGGGACCAGTACGACGTTACCTTCGCCCCTGTGCCATTATCGACGTTATGAAGCACCAGTTAGCAATGTCATGGGCCTCCTGGCCCAGGATAGAATACAGCGGCTTATGACACGCCTCATATGGAATCAGTGCATGCACCTGTGCTACAATAGGGTGCAATGTCATACTGATAAGTAGGCTCAAAATGACAAGTTCTTTGAAAATGATACTCAGTTTTGTAATGACTGAAATAACTTCACAAAACCTTTAAACCCTTGAAGTTCCGTATAGTTCCCACTCCCTTGTGGGTGGTTGACATTTCGTCAGTCAGAATATATCTGAAAGCTAAAAATCTGTTAGTTCCTTGGATGAATATGCAATGACAGAATTATTCCACTACATATGCTAGATACAAATACATGACGTAACCGGAATCTGGCCATCCTGATTTGGGTTTTCTGTGATTTCCCTAAGGTAGTTAGTGCAAACGCCGGGACGGTCCCTTTGAAAGAGCACTACCGACTACCTTCCACATCCTTCCTTAATCTGATGTAACTGATGAGCTCGCTGTTTGGTTCGCTCCTCAAAATCAACCAACCAGCCATGATGTTATTCTTATTTCTATTATCCACTGTGCCGCTATTTATGTAACTTCGATGCTTCCTAGGAATATTATAACATCTGTGTTACAAAGTTCTTTGATTTACTGTAGTCGAAATGATCTTGCTTGTTTTTGAGAAGTTATGCAACCAGAATTTCGTTATAAGCATTCTTCTTTAAAATTAGCTTCTCACTTTGTGTACATATGTTGTAGTATTGTATGCAAAACTGGTTCATGCGTAAGTACTGTAGGACTGTATGAAGTGCGAAACCTGGAGGGAAGACCAGCCGCAACGAAATGCTCTAGGCGGGAGTGTAAAATGTGGTATGGCGTGAAGTAATGCTAGAAGTGGCTGGTAGATAGTCTGGGGACAGCAACCAACGAGCTAGCATACTGAGCTGTTAATGAGGCAAGAATTGTAGCATAAGCGCAATATTTATGCCACATATGTGCATTTATATTGATTATTAGATCACAGCATTTATTGGTTTGCTCTGAATCGTAATATTCCGACGCCAAGAAGATATTTAGCTGAGAATTTCACATGAAGAGCAATGATCATGCATGACGACTGTATTCTTCTGCCACTGTCAATTACGACAGCTACCTCCTTCAGGACAAGTAATGTTCAGTATTGTATTTACTTTCATGGATCAGTAATTTGCTAAACATTGGAATGACAAGTTCAATAGCACTTATCCACTCTCAGTCATTTAGCTGAATCTGTTCCTCTACCTAATTCTCAACCATTCTTATCGTACTGATTATAATGGACCACAGTAACATAACTGTGCAAAATACTTTTAAGTTTGGTGAAGTAATAATTTTCTTAAGTGGTTATTTAATCCTTTCTGTGAAAAGCTCCACGTGGTTATCAAAGTTCTGAGTTAAAAGTATCTCAAGAATGTAATTGTTAGGGGAAGGCTTCATTGTAATAATTACTTTCAGTTCTTATTTAAAGCTTTCCATAATACTAGAAGTTTCATTATAGAACAGTGGTATTAGAAATCTAGTACATGCCATAATAGTACAAGGACATACACTTATCTTAGTTACATTAAAGTTTTGCAATTGTGTTCTCGTATTTACTTATTTCTGTTTATGTATTCATTATTAAAGTATCATGTTAGAAGTGCTAATCGTAAGTCCGGTCGGTAGAAAGAACCTTTTCTGGCTCTCCGATTTTGTGTTGATGTAGTTGTTTAGCAAATTTCAGACTGAAAATTTTTTTTAAGTTCAGCAATTATTCTAGAAACTTCCGTAAAATTATCACTATAACTCGTAAGAACTTATCAAAACCAATACAGATTCAGCGTACCCATGCTTTTCTTATTTCCAGATAATGAAAAGGCTTATTCTCTACCCCAAATACAGTTGTCACGTTAGTAAAAATAGCAGTTTGATAACTATTATAAAATTACTGTCATCCAGTGGTGATGTATTATTGATACCTCATGTCCAATTTATCTGTGTTCCTCCCTTAGTATGTGGTATCTCCTAATGAGAGTTACCCTTCATACTTTGAAGCAAACAGTGTACGCTAGTGTGAAATTGTTTGTTGCTAATACATTTAATCATTTGTTTGTGTTTCTCGCAGTTAGATGCTTAGTGCATGCTAGGGTGTACTGCTGTTTTCATGTGCTATTTACGAAACACATTCCATTTCCGAGTAAAGTTTAAAACAAGACTTACATTACATTCTGAGAAGTATATTTACTAGTAAACTCTTTCCTAACTACGCTGGGGACCGTTTATTTATTTATTGCATGACTGCAGATTTACTTTCCGACCATAATATCGGTGTATGCATTCCTGCTAAAATAACTGGTGTTCCCTCTCAGCAAGTAATCTTTCAGGTGATGGACTACAGCATTACAGCCCGATTAATTTCCTCTGATACATGATCAAAGTCATATAAATTCCTGTCAAATGAGAAACTTTGCAGCGCACTACCTCCTGCAATTATATCCTTTAGTGTTGTACAGGGTTTGTACAAAAAGTAATAGGACTGAGCTTGTGAATCCAGACATGTTGTAGATATCGCTACAACCACTTAGTACTCTTCAATGTATGACCCTTGAGAGTCAACAACCCGCTGCATAGGAGATTTCCAAGCTTCAAACGCTGCCCCAAACGCTTGAGTCGAGAATGGCCTTCTAAGCCCTCGTCGTGGCTGCTTGGACCTCTTCCAGTGTCCCATGACGGTGTACTTTCAGGGAAGTTTTTAGTTTGGGGAACGAAAGAAAATCTTTCAGAGTCACATCGGGACTGTAAGGGTGCTGGGGAATCGTTGGAATCCCTTTCTTGGCCAGGAAGCTGGCCACCATGAAGCAGGTGTGACTCGCTGCGTTGTCATGATGCAGCTTCCAATCATTGGCGATTGCTGGCCTCACTCGTTGGACTCTGGAATTCAGTCTCTTGAACACTTTGCAGTAAAAGCACCGTTTGAAACTTTGGCAATCGGGCTCAAACTCATGATGAACCACACCCCTGACGTCGGAAAACGCAACCAAGATGGCTTTCACCTTCAATTTGCTCATGCGTGCCGTTTTTGGACATGGGGATGCTGCTCACGGGCACTCACATACATTGTCTCTAGGTCGTACTGAAACAGCTAGGTTTGATCTGCGGTGGCAGAAGAATACAGTCGTCATGTATGATCATTGGTCTTGATGACAAATTCTCTACTAAATATCTTCATAGCATCGGAATATTACCATTTAGAGCGAACCAATAAACGCCATGATCTAATGACCAATACAAATGCACATCTGAGGCGTAATTATTCCACTCTTGCTACAATTGTTGCCTCATTGATTGCTGTGTATGCTAGCTCGTTGGATGCTGGCCACGGACTATTCTACCAGCCACTATTTAAAAATTCCGGATCAGCTTATAGGCTGTGGAGATTGTCTTAGCAGGCGTGCACATGTGCTTGCTTTTGAATGTCTGACAAAACCTTCGGGACCATCTTGGCGCAGTTCTCCCTCATTGACAATTATTTGGTGACGATCTAGCGCATTGTCATTTTATCAAGTCCGAGGTCGTGTGGTATCATCCTGACACTCATACGATGGTCGTTGTTCTATAAAACGCGCACACTGTCGATGTTTACGTCAGTTGTGCGGGTTGACGGGCGTCCGGAGCGGTCCTCGTCCTCAATGCTCTCTCGACCGTCTTCAGAGCTCTTCACCCACCTGAAAACCTACGCTTTTTACAGGCAATCATCACCGTAGACTTGCCGACACATATCCAACGTTTCCGTACCCCATTTTCTTAGTTTCACACAGAACCCGATGGCATAACGTTGCTCGATCGTTTGCTGCATGTTGCGCCATGACCGACTCAACGCACAATGCTGCCGAGACAAGAGCCCGAAGGCGACTGGCAAACCGCGCGTTTATGGCCAGACACCCCCGTCACCAATCCCCTCAGGCGAACGCTCGCTGCGAAGTACGGTCGCGTCAGCAATAAATCAGTGTCATTACTTTTTATATAGACCCGGTAATGAGACACATGAAATATCCTTAGGCTTCAGGTAGAATGTTTATGATACCACTTCCAAATCAAGCGCTGACCGATTTGAATATTACCGAAGAGTAATTTGAGTAAATCGTAGTTACAAGATAGAGGAAATAATGATTTACAGAAGCATTGAAAAAAGTTACCGAAGTCGATCTTGTGGAAATTTTTTTGTGGGGTCTGGAGAATTTTACGATCTATCAAAGCAATGCTCATCATGCGATTTATCATACAAATAGTGTGAAGGAAGGCAAAAGAGCGTATGATGTAAATGCGGATTTAGACAAAACTCACGGCAATGTCGACTTGAATACAAGTACATTCTTCGGAATTCTGGAGGTAGCAGGGAGAGAAGACAGTGGCCTAAAGTAGTCTAGAAATAAGACTGCATCTGTAACACAAGGACGACATGAGACTGAGATAAGGCTATAGTCTACTACCAATTTTATTCAATTTTTACATTTAACGCCCAGCAAAGAAAACTAATGACACAGTTCGGGAAGTGAATTATTGTTCATGGTGATGAGAGAAATGTTTCCTCTTAACAGCAGTTCTGTTACAGCCGGGAAGGTCTTGAAAAATCAACTGCACAGAATTGAAAGTTCCTTGAAAGCGTTTATATGATTGGTATCAACTTACGTAAGAAGTTCTAATGGAATGTAGCCAAGTTAAGTCAAGCAATGTGGAGATGATTAGCTTAGGAAATAAGACTACAAATTAACTTACTATTACATAAGCGACGACACTCGCAGTAGAGAGGATACACAAAATGCAGGCTGACAGCTGCATGAAAAGCGGTTCTTGAGCGGAAGAACGATAAACAGTTCACAGAAAAAGAGAATAAAAGCTTCTGAAATGTTGCACTGTAGCTGTAACAAGTATAGCTTAGTATTTGAACTAAAGAGAACTCATCCCACATTGAATACTCGCTTCAAGACATCCCATGTAATTGTCCAAAACGATAACAAAATATTTTTCGAGAAACAAGTCAAAGTGATTTAAATTGAGCTGATGGAAGCTTTCGATACTGACATTGTAAACCTGGCCGTGGAATTAGTTGTTATAAGAAAGGGTACTCGTGTGGGGTAAGGTCGTAAGGTATAACGCATTGTACTAGAATTCAACAGTACCTGCCAAATTTGACTGAAGTGTCAGTAATTTTGACGATTACAGTATTAGCATAATTATGAATAATTATCGGACTTCATTTGATAGAAACGGATGTAAACAGATGTCAACATGATTCCTTCTATTGTCAATGTATTATAAAAGTGAGTGAAAGTGGAAAAGGTTATGAAAAGAGAAGAGTGCGAATGTAGAACTGTTAAAACTGGAAATTAAAGTTCATACTTATAAAATAGGGCAGTCTACATGAAAGACCCACAATCAGGGAAGCACAAACACAATTTTTAGCTATTGGGTTACTGAATGAATGCATGTTTCTCTATTGGTTTCTGGACATATATTTCATATGACAAGATATGTAAATAATACGAAAGTAACAATGCCTCACTTCAACGAACAAAATTATGATAACCAGTTTTGAGTACCAAAAAAATCCTTTAATGGAAGCACTCCTCATAGTAAGTGATGCTAGTGTCACTGCTTATCATTTTACGAATATACCATTTAAACTAGGTACGTGAAATAGGAATAGCATTATAAAGACACATTTACAATGTTGATAAAGCCACGCAGGAAAAGTCAGAAGAGTCAAGCATATACGTAATGAAACGTAGCACTGTAATAAGTGCCTAAATAATTCGAATGACACTTCAAATTATAAGATTGTGTTAGAAAACGAAATTTACATTTGACGGCTAAAGCAAATCACAGCCTATTTTACACAGAATAATAGAAATCATATAATCATATGTAATGTGCAATATTTTTGGATTTCTTATTCTGGGATTGAACAAAACTGTGAAAGTTGAAACGACAGATTTTATGTCGCAATATTAGCACAAAAATCCACGCTTTTACACAGTTTTCAATGTGACAACAAAAACAGTTGTGAGGATAACGCATCTCGTTAACATCAAAAAGTGAAATAATCATAATTCTGAACACAACAATATTGAATATTAATCCTCAGAAGTTTAAATTATCCTAGACACGAAAATATTGAAGTTGAACTAGAAGTTTCTATATTCCGACAAATGAAATCAAGTTTATGGCTAAGTGGCCAATACTCTGGTAAAACGATGTGAAATTGATTTGGATGTAAGCCGTTCCCAACTTTCTTTGTAATGTTGGAATTTTCTGACTGTCATATGTAATCATTGCCCAATTTTTCTTTCCCACCATGCGGCGTTTGTGTTTTCACAACATTTTCCGTTCCCTTTACCTGTGTTGCGTTTTCTTGTACTCGTCCTACCACATTTGGGTCTTGATATGACATATTTATGTCCAATCTAGCATCGTATCTACGCAGTGGTGTGCAGTTGTACACACCGTACCGTTCCTCGTGTATCGGACTCAAAGATTCGTTTACATTTCCTATCACTAGTTCAGTGTTTCGCTTTCCTATTAGATTCATATTGTCTTGGCATCTGTAACCTGTTGTACTGTGAGTTGTAAATTGCGCAGTTGGTACATGTGTCACTCGCGTACGTTCGGAGGGTCGGCTGCCGCTGTGCTGGAATGCGCGCGTTTACCGTTTCTCGCTCCCTTGTCTACTGTGACAGTACATCACCTGCTTCGCTCAGCTGTGTTAATTGTTCTTTCCCTATTTGCTATTGTTTAGCTTCCATAGTTATGGACGCAACGTCTTGTGGATATACGCGTGGAATTTGAAGATGTTTTTGTGTTTCCGCTACTGCTACGGAAGATTGCACAACTGACGGGTTTATTTATGGATTTCTGTCCATTACTATGTCGGATGATACTACGGATTCCATCACCTCGCTATTGTTATCCATACTATTCTCGATGCACTGTTTCAATTCTGTACGAAAGTCTTCATACTGTTTCTGATTTTTCGAGACTATGTTTTCAATGCGTGTGTCTAATCATTATAATGTGGCTCGCGTAACACGTTTTCTGACATTGAGCTCTTCCACGATTTGTTACGCCTTACTAGACGTTTTGCGTGCTATCTTATACACTCTTTGATTAACGTTAGACACTGCATCCTGCACCTGGTCAACGTCAGAACACATCTTTTTCTGTTCAGCCATTAGCGATTGTATAAGCTCCGGCGAGTCTCCTCCCCTCTCTCCGGGTGTCAGTTTACTAACTGTTCATTAACTTCCGTACATAGTTTGTGCTGATCTTCGCGTACTTTTTCGAAGCAGCGTAAGTTTCAAATTGGAGACTACTTAAGGCGCATTTGTCACCGTTTTTAAATTTTCTAACTGTGCATTTGTTTCTCCTTTGAAATCTGCTAATCATGCATCTGTTGCTGTCTTTAAATTCGGTAACCCTGCATTTGTTTCGATTCTTAAGTCTTCTAACCTTGCATTTGATGTTTCACTCGTTTGTTTTACGACCATAGTGAGTTGCTTCGATAATGTGAACACACTACTGACTCTTCGCCATCGTCACCTATCACAATTTGCTGTAAATTTTGCCTTTCGCGTTTTTCACGTGGCGTTTTACCAACTTCCGTGCACAATGCGGGCGCACTTACACACAATCTTTCTGCTGGAAACGGTCTCGTTTGGTTCAAAATTACCATATTTGGTTCTACATACCGAATTTGCTCGTTCTCTGACTCTATTTCTGACCCACTAAATCCGTCATTCGTATATTTTCATGCATTCCCGGATTGGGATACCAATCGTGAAGCTGCTACCATTCCCTTCTGCATTATCACTACGTTCCGTTGGGTGACTCGCACTCGATATCTTTTGTTCTACATCTATCTCTGCCTAGTCAAGATCTTCAGTTTGACCTATCTGCGACACTCTCCGTTCTTCCGGCATGTCTGAGAGTCTCTCTAACCTCTGTCTTTCTCCAAATGCGCGAGCTAGCGCTCTCGTCAACATCAAGTTATATTACCATACACGTTTCCAAAATATCATAGAAAGTTTCTTCGATCATGTACACGTCATCAACAACATTGTTCACTCTTTGTGGATTTTCAAACCCTACCCAACATCGCTGTGAATAATTTCGCGCGCGCACAGCAAGGTCATGATCAAGCTACATCTAGACAATGACAGGTGCAGTTCTACCTGCTAATACAACTTTTCAACACTTTGGATCACAAATTTACTGTATTCTGTCCACTATACATTTGCATACATTGAGCAACCTCGTCACAAAACGATAAAAAAGTTTTTGTTCATAGTTAAAATCGTTTTTTCTTACTGATTAGATTAATTGTCATCCAGGCAAACCAGCTGCCATCCAGGCAGGGTCGCTATTTGTAAGTTGCAATATTTTTCGTTTACTTAATCTAGAATTGAAGACAACTGTGTAAGTAGAAATGACATGTTCAATGTCGCAATATTAGCGCAAAAATACATGCTTTTACACAGTTTTCAATGTGACAACAAAAACAGTTGTCAGCATAACGCATCTCCTCAAAATCAAGAAGGGAAATAATCCTGAACACAACAATATTAAATATTAACCGTCAGAAGCCTAAATTATACTAAAAAGACAATATTAAAGTTTAACTAGACGTTTCTTTACAAAATTGTTGCTCAATACTACGAAAATCGTCCGATTACGGATAAGGGTTGGGTACTATTTTTAAGATAACGATCAAGTCTATAGTGGATGATTAGTCATGTGACAAATTGAGCAAAAGATTATCCAAGATCGCTCGAGTTTACCGTGGAAACTAGCTGGTGAACCAACAAGTGTACACCTCTGCTGAAATTCCTATAAAACTAATTACACCTTTGCTGAATTTTGCAGCAGAAAATTTCCCTATGCTTCTCGTTATGCGAGAGAACATGTACTCACTCTTGTCTTAGAATGTGGCAATATACACGCTCAAATTTGGAGCACAGTGTATATTATAATGCTCCCTCAGTTCTCGCAAGAACAATTAACTAATTGGCTGGTTCATTTCTCCACAGTTAGAGTAAACGATGCTACAGCTGATTTGTAGCTGAATATCAGCAGCTGTGAACGCAGTGTTCACACAAATTACGCCTCTGTGTCATGCAGAGCGTAATGCGCTCCATTCTGCACTTGATGTCAGTTCAGAGAAGAGGCCACGAAAATTTCCGTGTTGTCTTACTCATAGCCAAACTGACTCCCCACCTGCGTTCTTTCGTTCTTCACGTCATGGCTTTTTTCGAACCAATAGGAACGTTCCTCTTATTTTGTGGAAACTCTCTCTACCAATTGCAAGGTCCCTAACATTAAATAGTGTCGAGACTTTGGCTCTTTTCTCCTACCTAGCGCGTTTCCGCAAATCGGACGTCATGTGCCCGTTCCCGGTGCCTAAATGTGTAAATTGACTCTCTCATGTGTGTAAACCTCGCTGGACACGTGATAGTAAATGCGTCACTGATCTTGTTTCGTACCCATTTGGAATTCCGAAATGCAGTTTTCTAAAAGTTTTCTTTCCTATCCTCCCTCAGATGGGCCGTTATACTCGCTTTCCCCATCTGAGCATCCTGGTCTGTCATTGACTTTCCGCCTGGGACACCCCATTAAGTGGTTTCCGTGGTACGCTCCGTATCGCGGCCTTGCCTCTTCATCGTCCCTCTGATTTCCAAACTAAAACGCCTGCCACCTTACATCTATTATATTCACAAACACTAATCCATCCATTACCAGAGTATTTCGGTACTTCGTCTGAAGAGCTGAGACCATGCACTGAGGTGTAAACAACGACTTACTGCCTCTTTAAGAATGTGACTCTGGAAACATTTATGTCCTCTTCTTATGAAATTTTGGTTTGTGCCCTTAGCCTTCTGACAGGTATAGTGGTGACAGTCACATATTCCTGTCATGTAGCAAACTCTTCATCTCGAAGAAGAATCTGTGACCAGCGTTCTCAATTTGACACCTTTAATTTCCTCTCTTCCGTGTCTCTCACTCTTTCCACTCCTCACTGATTATGCAAAAACCCTACTGTAATGAACCAGTCGAGAGAGAAGTAATGCAAACAACCAATCCCTATCGATGTAACGACAATGGGTCGATTATATTCTTTTGCTTTGAGAGCAAAGAGAGTGTGTGTGTGTGTGTGTGTGTGTGTGTGTGTGTGTGTGTGTGTGTGTGTGCACGCGCGCGCGCAAGTGTGTCCTCTACATTATCTCCATTTCCTTTTATCTCACGTTGTGAATGGTACATCTGGGATTAATGCATTAACGTTATTGCTACTTCTTTCAATAATGTTTCTATTAATTTACATTGTTCAAATGGTTCAAATCGCTCTGAGCACTATGGGACTTACATCTGAGGTCATCAGCCCCCTAGAGCTTACAACTACTTAAACCTAACTAACCTAAGGACATCACACTCATCCACGCCCGAGGTAGGATTCGAACCCCCGACCGTAGTTGTCGCGCGCTTCCAGACTGACCTAGAACCACTCAACCACGCCGGTCGGCAATCTACATTGTATTTATGCCAATAAGATGATAGTAACAACTTTTCTGAAGTACTTTTACTGAGAGTAGTGCATTGACCTGAATGATATATGGAAGACTACTTAGAGATGTTTAATGTGATAAGCGACGCCGAAGTTTCAAAGCTATGGTTGTAATGTGAAGAGTGAGATACGAGCTCATTGTTTTTCTTTCTCTTAAGTAATATGCTGGCCATAAGAAACTGAAAGTAGCTACCCCTTAGTATTCGATTATTTCTTGAAAATGCGTCCAGCCAACTGAACAGTTTACCAAACTTCTTAAAAAAAACTTCTATCACGAACAGGTTTCCATTTTATGGCATTTGTCTTAGGGAACAATTTCTTCAGTTCACTTTAAAAGTCGAACTACTCTGGACCATCCAGCAGCTCAGGTAACGTCTAATGGTATTTAGTCGAAGCCTGATTGCATCACGAGATTCCAAAACCAAGTTGTAGATATTGTTTTTGAATGAAAAGATCTGGGGAAGTAATGGGGAGAACAATAATAGATTTTACGTCCAAATAATTTTCTGTTGCCAGAGTTGTAGCCAGCCAATGGTGCCGTGAGAGATATGGAAAACGTGCTGCCTAGGAGAAGAGTCAAAAACCCTCCATATCGAGGTAGATCAGGCCAGCACTGGCAACATGTAGACGTATGTTATGCTTGATGCCAATTATTATCTCAATACGAATTTTTTATATTACGATATAATTTCATCACCTGACGATAGTGATTTTATATTTCGCCCGACATTATGCTATGAATACTTGTATGACCCTAATGTTGCTCAAAGGACTGAAACTGATTGCCTAGATAAAGTATTTTACCAGCAGCTCAAGGCGGAAACGTTACATTTTTCAAATATATGATAGCTGTTGGGCACCACCTCCTGAAAGTACGGGGAAATCGCCTAAAACCTGCACCGCAAATATTGTTGAAATGCAAAGTGTCACTGATGTGTAGTTTTCGTAGAATGGGTTGGTAGTCAGAGGCTCGTATTGTTACCCAGTACATAGACTGTAGTAATACGTAGAAAGTGTAGTTTTGCCAGAACAGACAATTTTTTAAATAGAAAAATGTCTATTGACATTAATTAAATGTAGGGTAAATTAGAATGTCAGTGGTGTTTGTTGAAGGAAACTAGTGCGGGTCATTTACAAGATACCGTATTTTGAAAAGTTTCCACACCGAGACTTGCGCGTAGTTGCTGGGCACGATGTGATTATGTTTGCTTACAGTGTGCTAGCGTGTACCTTGAGTGCACTGCGACTTGCTAGTCCGTTAGTTTGTGGCAGTGAAAGCAGTAGGTTGTGAGTGGCTGACCGGATTTACTAAAAAAGAAAACGTCAACATGCTCATGGTGTATGGTGAGTGTTGGAAGAATACATATCGTTCTTCTATGGGGTGCGCGACTGTATACGAGGTATGTCCACAAAGTAAGTACTCTTCGGTTATATAAAACAAACGTGTACAGATAGAGGAAAATATTTGTTGTACAAAATCCTACAACTGTTAAACTACTTTCCTACGTAGCTTCCGAAATTTTGTAGGCAAATGTCATAGCACGGCACAAGTTTTTGTACGCCTTCTTCATAGAAGGTTGCTGCCTGTGTATTCAACCATGTGGTAACATGTTCTTTCAGCTCGTCATCATCGCTGAAGTGTTGAGCATAAAGGACAGATTTTAGGTGTAGAAAGAGATGAAAGTCACTAGGAGCGAGGTGTAGGCTGTACGGAGAATGATCAAACGCGTCTGATTGAATTTCCCGTGAGAGTTGTTTGGTCACATTCACTGTGTGAGGCTGGTCATTTTCAATGACAGAAACACCACCTTTTGACAATAATCCTCGGTGCTTGTTCTATATAGCGCGGCGCAATTTCTTAACGGTCTCACAGTAACCGTGTGCTTTGATTGTTTGGCCTCGTGGTAAGAAATCAATCAGCAAAATTACTTTTCTGTCCCAAAAAACGGTGCACATGACTTTTCGAGGGGTCAAGATTTGCTTAGGCCTAATCTACGTTGGGGATAAAGTATGCCTCCATTCCGCTGATTGCCGTTTTGTTTCAGACGTGTCGTACGATACCCAAGATTCATCCCCCGTGACTATCTGAGAAAGAAAATCATCGTCTTCCTCATTGTAGCGTGTCATAAATTGAAGTGCACGGCCAGTATGTTGTTTTTTGTGATGTTCTATAACAATTTTGGGTTCCCAACGTGAGCAGACTTTTCTATATTTCAGTTTTTCAGTAACAATTTCACGATTTAGTGATCGTGAGATTTGTGGAGCTCCCATAGCAAGGGCACTAAGTGTAAACTTACGGTTGTGCTTAACCTTCTCTTCAATTGTTTGAACCAGTTCATCAGTATTCACAGACGGGCGCCCACTTCGTTCTTCATCGTGCACCTGATCACGTCCTTCACTGAACAGTCTGACCCAACTTTTAACCATTGAATCACTCATAGCATTTGGTCCACAAACCTCGCAGATTTGCTGATGAATTTCCTTTGGTTTAACTTTCTTTGCATTTAGAAAACGAATCACACATCTGATTTCACACTCGGCGTCATTTTCAATTACGGCTGACGTTATAAAGAAGCACTACAAAGCACACGTCGGCAGCAGCGATCTGGAAATGGCGTACATGTCTTCTCCTTGAGTCAGAGTAACTGCCGCACGTGCTCAGAACTGCGATGGTAGCACTGCCGCCGATAGAAATAGAAACGGAACTTACTTTGTGGACTTCCAACTGACGTCAACCATCTTGGCTATTATTTATCAACCTCTTCAACTAGTTACGTGAATGTGGTAGTGTAACACCTAGACATCTTAATGGAAGGAAACAAGTGACTACAGAAGATGGTGCAGGCTTTCAAATATCTACGAACCCTCCTACTCAAAGTTGCAATATTAAAAGTTTTGGCTGGTTTCGTTGTCTAGGTGCTGGTATACGTAGTTGACACATTACAGGCCAAATACTGTTGAGTCTACAGTATACGATAAGATTACACACATGAATCGAATGGTCGAAAGTTTCTATCACTCAGCAATTGCGAATTATGAAAGTAACATATTAATTTATAAATGAAAGATTGCAATTAAATAATATCTGCAGATACTATCTTAACGACTTTAAATGATGAATCCGACAGTAGAAGCACTTTTGAGAATGCGGTATATTTCTGCAAAACACTGTAACCTCCCCACAAAAAATTTACATGACAATATTATACAGAAATGGAGCCAAGAAGCAATATCGTCCCCACAGAAATATTTAAATAAAAAATATAATAGTAAATGGGAGCCAAGTGTAACCTCCCGCAATGAAATCTACTGACAATGACAATTAAACAAAAATTAGCAATCTGACCCAAGTATAAGTTCCTCACAAAAAAAATGAAAGTCAATTCAGTGATAAGAAAATCTCAGTGATAATGATAACTCAATTAAACCGAAATATCGGTCTTTGGCCCTGTGTAAAAAAATCAGAATTAAATTCTTACCTCAGTATAACTGCATGTCAAATTTCTGCTCTTATTGTTGCCCACGGCTTGAACTGCATTGCAAATAATATTTTTTTTTTTTTTTAAATTTAACTGAAATTTTTTTTAAAGGAAATGGAAGGAAGTCGTGGGTTCAATTAAATGATTTTTTTGTTAAAAATTGCTTTGAAATCAAAATTATTATTGGGGCACTTGTTCAAAATTAATTACAATAAATAAACTTTAAATTATCTGATGATTACCTTAATTAACCATATACCTCATTCAGCCTCTTGACCAGAATGCCATGTCGACGCTCGCCGACTCCTCACACACACAACTGCACTCGACTGCTACTACCGACATACTGGACTGCTCACAGACCGTCCACTGACAGACTGCTCGCAACTGTACTGCACGACGACTACTAGCGTACTACTCGTAACACTCGCGCGGTCAAGCGCATACTAACCACGATAATAGGTTCTCTGGTCAAAGATTTTAACGTGCCTCACCATCGCTGCTACGTTACATACGTGTTTCATAACCCTCCACTGGGGGGGGGGGGGGGGGGCAAAAATTTGGCAGCGATGGTGAGTCATTTGGACTTGTTAAGCGCGGCAAAATTTTTCTTCAGTTAATAAACTTCTACAATTTACAGAATATTTAGATGTAGTACATGAATTAAATGTTGTGCACATGCACCGAGTACAAAACATTTCAGGCAAAGACAAAGTGAGTACAAAACATAGTAGCAAATCAGAAAACTGTATATACAAATTATTTGACAGATAACAAAGTGCACACGCACTGAAAAAATTCTTTAGCATTTTCAGAACAAATAAACCGAATGGCAGAAAATCATGTTGATAAGTGACATGAGTGTACTCGCACTGGAGTTGAGAACATATCAGCAAATGACGAAATGTATATACAATGAGTAACAAATGACATAAGTGCATACGCACTGAAGTATTGAACATACAGAATGAGTACACATCATATTGAAAAATGAGAAAAGTGCACAGGCACTGAAGTTCAGTAGAAAACATATTAACACATAACATAAGTGCACATGCACTGTAGTTCAGAACATATCATCAAAATAAAAAAATATATATACAATATAAAAGACAAGAGTGTGCATATACTGTACTTCAGAACAAATCGAAAAAATGTCTTTAGCATTTTCACAACAAATAAACATAATGGCAAAAAATCATGTCGACCAGTGACATAAGTGTACTCGCACTGGAGTTCAGCGAATCGAAAAAAATGTATAACCCATGAACATAAATGATGTTAGCAAGAAAATGATTTTCACTATGTGACAAGAATTAGGATAGGAAAGGGAAGGATTGCATCATGGTTGTAGCACACAGCTGTTCTGAAAGTCCATATCTTTCCACAGAAGTACAACACCAAGTGACACAATTTGAAGTTCTTTCCCCATCAGAATTTATCAGTGTAGCCAAGACACTGAACTGTCGTAGTAATGTTCCATGTTCTCATTTTGGCAGTACACTAGGTACACCAAACAGTGGGACCATAATAACGTCTTCATCGCTCACGGTGGTGGACAGCATGTCGTGTCAACACCACGCTCTTACGAGGCACACCAACGTAGAATTAGTGCAAAACCAAAGATAGTGCTCCATGATCACTAGGATAGACAGGACAAATGGACATCGCAGTAATTCAGGGTAGTTAGCTCATAAGGTGAAGGACATTAGGTCACATACCAGTCTTCATTAGTAGTTTGCGGCATTCATAGCCCAGTTATTGAACATTTCTGTACCACGTATGTAGTATTACAGAAAAATGTTCATTAATTGTTTTACATAGAATCAGTAGCCTTCTTTTCCTAGTTACAAAGCATTATTAAATAATCGCATTCTTTTCCAGTTACAAAGTATAGCATAGTTAATTAATCATTTGTCATTCCAATACAGTAAGAATCATTAGCCTTCTCCTAATTACAAAGCATTATTAAACAATCGCATTCTTTTCCAGTTACAAAAGTGTAATTAATCATTTGTCATTTGAATATAGTAAGAATTATTAGCCTTCTCCTAATTACAAAGCATTATTAAACAATCGCATTCTTTTCCAGTTACAAAGCATAATTAAGAATCATTAGCCTTCTTCTAATTACAAAGCATAGCATCATTTGTCATTTCAATATACTAAGAATCACATTCTTTTCCAGTTACAAAGCATAATTAAGAATCATTAGCATTCTTCTAATTACAAAGCATTATTAAACAATCACATTCTTCTCCAATTTCAAAGCATAGCATAATTAATTAATCATTTGTCATTCCAATAGTAATAATCATTAGCTTTTTCCTAATTACAAAGCATTATTAAACAATCACATTCATTTCCAATTACAAAGCGTAGTTAATCATTTGTCATTTCAAAATATAGTAAGAATCATTAGCCTTCTCCTAATTACAAAGCATTATGAAACAATCGCATTCTTTTTCAATTACAAAGCATAGCATAATTAATTAGTCATTTTCCAAGTGACATATTATTCATTGCTGATCAGCCTTACTCAGAACTCTCTTAAACTGGTATCATTATTTGGGCCTGTTAATACATTTTTTTGTCAGCAATGCATTGCGTTGGGATCGATAGTTAATTGCTGAGGCATAACACTACTTGCTTTTGATCTATTGCTGCAAATGAGGATAGGTAACGTCATTCGTCATGAGTCAGCTGTAGCAAGGTTATGTAACAAGGCAGTACATGTGATCACATTTATAAATGATAGACACAAATGGGTAAAAAAATAAAATATGCAAGTACTAGAACAGGTATAATAAGTAACAGGTTTAGTAAGTATCATGAAAAGCTTCTCCTGGAAAAAATACAAAATGGATTATTAACCTGAAAGAAGAAATGCACACTATGCTGAAAAGTAGTGAACTTCGAATTAACAGGTAGTGAAATGTGTATAAAAATGTGTTCCATAGCTGTCCTTTCCAAAACTTTCCGTCATCCTACTATGCAATATAACACCTGCTGTCAAAACAAACTGCAACAAATACTTAAATAACTATATAGCCTAAATATAACTTCAACATTATCCTCATCTGTAAAGAAAAAACTTCATTATCCATCACTTCATTATCCATATTATCATAACTTCATTATTCATAACAGCAAGTTCTTCATCATTATTCATCAGCATTGATTACCATTTGCAAAAAAATATCACTTCATTACTCATTGCACAACTATTCCTTATCTCTAGCATATTTCATCACTAAAACTAAGATGTGTAGTTCTGTCTGACAGCCTGCATCAATCACCTTGTATTCTGAAAGAAAAAAATTTGTTGAGACTGCTATTCTACGATGAGTATAGTATATTCTTGTTAATGCTTGTTAATCCTGATCCATTTACTCTTCCTCATAAAGTTATTGCATCTTCTTTCGTTTATTCCGTAGGTGAAATTCCATTTCCGTTGAATTTATTTCTTACACTCATCATTTCTTTCTGAAATTGATGAACAAAGATTAATGTCTTGCATTTAAATCATATACCCACTAAATAATGATTGGTTTATGGTAACATAATTAACCATACAGCATAACATGACAGAAAAAGTAATGTGTCAAAGACATTGACAGTGTTCAGATGCAAAAATGTACACAGAATAATACAATGCAGCAGCAAAAAATGTAAAACAGTCACGATCTTGAGGTGTCATAGGGCAACAAAAATGTCAAAGTCAACTGCTGTGTGTTATATCTTAACTATTTCACAGTGCATACAAACAAAACTGAAAACAATCGTACATAAAAAGACAAAATGTGACGTTCGTTGTGTTCAGCTTGTATAGAGGCGAGAATTAAAGACTTTAATGGAGAAAAATGTAACGTAATTAAGATGTCATTAGATAACATTGCATAATTAGTCATAAAATACGTAAGTGTCTCTGAAAAAATATGCACGGTCTGATGTGTAACGACAAGAAAAACGACCTGCTAACCTTACCTTGCCGGGCACTTGCCAAGAAAAAATACGATAATCATCAGTAATTAGTCACGTGAATATAATTGCATAAGTGGTCATAAAGATTAGTAAATGGCATCATAGTGTGTTGAATCATACAGAGTCTTCATTCAATAAAGGGTTTAATATTTGACCAATGGTGGTTGCCTTTCGATTTTCTGGTTCTCAAAGTTTCGACGTGTACAACATTGGGGTGAGGGATGCTGCGAATCCGATATGGACCTGCGTATAGAAGTTCAAATTTACTGCACTTACCTTTTAATTTACTGGATAAATAGTGTGTACGTACTAATATTTTCTGTCCAAAGTGAAATTCGCGGCGTGTACAAACCTGTTTTTGCTGTCTTCTCCGGCGCTCTGCGGCACGTTTGATGTTGTTCAGCGCTATGTCAATTATTTCGTGGTGTCTTAGTCGACGACAGGTAGGGAAGTTTACTAACTCTTTAATTTTGTTTGGTGGGTCAACGTTTTTCAGTATAACAGACGGAGTTAGCATAGTGGATTCATTTGGAATGGAATTAATTACATCTTGGAATGAGAGTATGTGTGTATCCCAATCAATATGTCTTTTGTGGCAGTATATTCGGCACAGCTTACCAATTTCTTTCATTAACTGTTCACAAGGGTTCGAAGAAGCGTGGTACTTGGATATATAAATCGGAGAAATGTTTCTAGCTCGTAACATGCGTGTCCATATGCTAGAACGAAATTGAGATCCATTGTCAGAAATTACTCTCATCACATGCCCTACATGAAATAGAAAGTGTTTTACAAATGCTTTCGAAACAGTTTTAGCAGTCGCTTTGCGTAATGGAGTGAAAGTAACAAATTTTGAAGTGAGCTCAACAGCGACAAAGATGTAGCAATAACCTCTATTAGTTCTCGGAATTGGACCAAAAATGTCTACAGCGGCCATGTGTCTTAATTTAACAGGTACAATTGGATGTAATGGAGGAATATGTGAAGTGGTGTCTGACTTAGCTTCCTGGCAAATTTTACAAGACGCTAAAACCCGTCGTATACGTTTCTCCATGTTAGTAAAATAACAGTTCTGTCTCAGTATAAGAAAACATTTTCGTGCTCCGTAATGTGCGTAACTTAAATGAGTGTACCAGATTAATTTGTTAACCAGTTCGTCAGGAATGCATAATAACCAATTGTTGTTGTCAGGATGAGAGCGGCGAAACAGAATGTCATTGCGTACAGTGTAGTGGTTTCTAATCGTAACATTATTCTTATCTTGCCAAAGGTGTTTAATTTCTTTCCACACATTGTCTTTATTTTGTTCTTGTGCTATGTCCTGTAATGACGATGAAATAAAGTTTTCAAATGCAACTTGCTGAATGTACATGACACTGAAATTTGTTTTGCAGAAGTTGGTTGCTACGTCTTGCTGATTGTTGCTCAGAGAACGCGATAGTGCGTCTGCTATAACATTTTGTGTGCCGGGAATGTGAACTATTGTAAAATTAAATTCCTGTAAATAAAGTTTCCATCTGCTTAATCTGTCGTGAGTGAATTTAGCCGAAAGTAAAAATTGTATCGCTCTGTGGTCTGTGTAAACGGTGGTATGTCTGCCATAAAGAAAGTGCCTAAATCTCGTGAAAGCCCATACAACACATGTTTCCAGTTCTGTAACGGAATAATTTCGCTCAGCAGGTGACAGAATGCGGCTTGCAAATGCGATGTTTTTAATTACTGTAGAACCATCTTCTTATATTTCCTGGAAAATGTGTACGCCTAAAGCGGTGTTAGAACTGTCGGTGGCAATGGAAAAATTTCTAGTAAGGTCTGGGTGCGATAAAAGTGGTGCATTCAACAGAGCATGTTTCAGGTTCATGAATTCAGAATGTGCTTGCTTATCCCAAGACCAAATACTGTTTTTACCTGTTAACTGGCATAATCTAGGTGTGTCTAAAGCAGAATGATGAATAAATTTACGAAAAAAGTTAATTAAGCCCAAAAAACTGCGTAATTGCTTCTTCGTCGTAGGAACAGTAATGTCACGTAGAGCTTGAAGTTTTTCCGGATCAGGCGCAATGCCTTCTGCTGAAATTACGTGTCCAAGAAATTTTATAGAAGTTTTGCCAAAGTGCGATTTACTAAGATTAACTGTAAGTCCTTGTGCACGAAAAGTTTGTAACAGTTGTTCAAGAACCAGATTGTGTTCAGACCAGTTAGCTTCTGCGATAAGAATGTCGTCTACATACGTCGTAATTCTGTCCTTAAGTTCTATCGGAAGTATTGTGTTCAAACCGCGAATAAAAGCTGCTGAAGAAATAGTTAAGCCGAATGGTAATTTGCAAAATTGATAACAGTCGCCAAAACAGAGAAAAGCTGTATATTTGCTACAATTCGGATGAAGTTGAATTTGCCAAAATCCCGATTTCAAATCTAGTGTAGAATAAATTGCAGTACCATGAAATTTCTGTAAAAGTTCCTCTAAAGTCTGTGGTCGATCTGTTTCATTAATAATAATGCCATTAATGTGACGTGAATCAAGTACAAGGCGAAGTGAGCCATCTTTTTTCTTAACAATATGTAGCGGGTTTATGTACGGACTAACTGCCGGTTCTATAATTCCTTGGACAAGCATATCCTGCAATTCCTTTTTAACCTGTTCTCTATGAATATACGGAATGGGATAATGCTTTGTTTTAAATGTGTCGTGCTGTTTGACTTGAAATTCATACATAAATCCGGACATAGTACCAGGAATGTTGGCGAAAACTGGAGCTTGCTGTAAAAGAATTTTGTGTAATTGCGTTCGTTCGTCGTCTGTAGTTGCACTGCTCTCTTTAACCTTATCAGAAATCAATTGCATTACGTCGTAGTCAGCTTCGTCTGGAGTATTATAGTTATGTACGTATGTATCCGTGAACAATGCAGAATTACAGTCTATGTTACGTGTTGCGGAAATGACCTCTGTGCGGTTGTTTGTTCTTCCGCAGACAATGAATGCTGAAACTCTAAAGCCAATTGTATATTTTCATCCTTTAGCATTAAATAAGAATTTTGAAAATCAACCACTGCATCGTGTTGTACGAGAAAATTAGTACCTAAAATAACGTCTGTTGTCAATAAAGGAACAATCCAAAAATTTGAGTGGAAAGTATGACCTCCAATACAAAATGATAAATGCGTTTGTAATTTATCGTCTACTCCTTTACTCGATACTGCTCCTTTTACTTTCGTCTTGCCTAAAGGTAATGTGGGATAAGTATTCTCTTTGTTGCACTCGTTGAAAGTCTCCTCATTTATTACTGATATAGGTGATCCGGAATCGATTACTGCTGAAAATTTCGATGAACCAATTTTAATTTCGATAACAGGATGTGAAATAGTTTTGTGAACAAATGGTCTTTCCTGCAAAAGAGTGTCTCTGATGTCGTCAAAAGTAATTACATTTTCGTGAACAACATTTTGCGTGTCAAAGGTAGTGCTTGTGTTATTGGAAGATGCGACTTGTACAGTATCTAGTCAGATTCTATCTGACATGTTATTATTATTAGGAGGATTCTGTGGTATTTCTACTATTTGAACTGTTCTATTACTTCTTCCAGACGTATTACGCTCTGGATGATACCTACTGTCGGGTTCATTCATGAGAATATGTTCTTGTTGATTACTTTGTCGCTGGTAAGACCGACTGTTATTAAACGTATGTTGGTAATTATGCTCATTGTTTTTACGTCTGTCGTGAAAGTCATTCCTATACGGTGCATTGCGATAGGAATTGAAATACTGTCTTCTCTGTACATAGTTGTTTCCTTGCTGCCGTACGTTACTATTTGTTGGATCTTGGACTATACGTGCACGCGGCGGAACATTAAGGCCTGGTTGACCTTGTGCATTACATTGTTGGTTAGGTATTCCAACCGGCTGACTTTCATGCTGTTGTGTTCGAAAACGTCTATTGTTACCAAAATGTGTTTCCTGTTGCTGAAAATTTTGACGATATTGATAATCTGAATTTTGGTTGTTATTAAAGATTTGGTAGTTGTCGTTCCTAAATCGTCTGTTACTTTTTCTATTAAAATTACGTGTCTGATCATAATTGCTGTACGTTTGTTGACCTTGGTTATTATAAGAAAAATTTTTTTTTACAAAAGAATAATCAGATTGCTGTACTTCTAAAAGCTGTAAAAGATCTCTGAATGCTGAAATGTTTTCCTTTTGCTGACCAGTTAAAAGTGACACTCGTAATGACCGTGGTAATTTGGAAATGCATAATTGTACAAGTGCGGATTCACTGTACGGTTCACTTAGGTACTGGTTTTGTTGGACCATATGCTCAAAAAATTGCGTGACACTGGGAAAATTGGAGTTCTCATAAATTGGCAAACTAATTAGTTGATCTTTAATTCCGCGCTGTGTCGTCTTCGACCAGTACGCTGATAGAAAAGCATTCTGAAATTCCTCTACTGAATAGCATTGTCTCGCGATCGGTCTCATACGAGTTGCCGGTTCTCCTTCCAAAAAACTGCAAATAAATTCAAGTTTATGCGTAACGGGCCAAGTCGGTGGAAAAGCAAAGTTAAACTGTTGTATCCAATCCAGTGGGTGAATCTGTGTTCTGTCGTTTTTAAACACTTTAAACTTTCTCACTGACAGAAAATGTTTGTAATCGAAATTATCGTCTCTGTGTGATGGAACAGGTTCAGGATTGTAAGAGAATCTGTTGAACTGTGGTTGTTCGGAATCTAAGTCCCGTACTCTCTGTAGATTACCCAAATTATACGCGTTGCGCGAGTCTGACAAATGTTCGCAAAGTGGCGTCTGCTGTGATGTGTTATTAACTGAAATACTTTTCATCTCTGTTGCTTCTTGTTGTAAACTTGACAACTTCCTACGCAACGTGTTATTAGACGAATCGATCTCATTAATTGTCTGCTGTAAATTTTGAAATTCAGGTGTTTGATTAAATGAAACCGGTGAAGTATCGTCTGATTTATTGTCATTATTACTTTCAATAGCATCAATACGACTGGCTAATTCATCATATTTTTCAGTCAGTATTTTTGCCTGATCATCGGTTTTAGAATCGGACGCATTAATCGGTCTTTGCAACTTACGTGTAGGATCGCTCAGTTTTTTAACATCAGCTTTGATTACATCGCAATCCTTTGTTAGTTCTAATTGTTCGAATCTGTCTGTCACCGTTGGGAAATCTGTTGTGTATGTGTCTGTTTTCGATTTAAGGTCAGAAATTTCGTCACGTAATTCTGTGTTCGACTGTTTGATGGAATTAATTTCGTCGGACATTGTAGCAATACTGTTGTCTACATATGTTTTTGCCTTCGCAAACATTTTACGTTTGTCTTCTTGTCTCTGAGCAGTGATTGTTTCCATGACTTGACGTTTGACTTTATTTTGATCCTGAATAAATTTGCGGAAACGCGTATCACTGTTTTGTATGTGGAGATTAAAGCGTTCGTCAGTCTGAGTGTTCTGTTTGTCGAATTTCGCGTCGATCTTTTCATCCATTGTGCGCGAAAGTTCTGCTGTCATTGATTTAAACTCGTCGCGTAATTGTGTAGCTTTTTCAGAGCATTGTTTAGCGACTGTACTAATTTCCGCTCTAAGTGTTTCTGTTGTAGCTGTTTGCATTTCCCTTAATTCCTGAGCAACAGACCTAATTTCTTCGCTACTTTTTTTTGAACAAGCTTCAATTTCCACGCGCAACTGTTCCTTAGTGTCATGACACTGCGCGGCAACGGCTCTAATTTGTTCACTAAGCTGTCGGGAATTGTCGTCTATTTTTTTATTCTGTTGTCTGAAATTGTTGTCTGTTTTCTCACTCTGTTGTTTGATATCTACGCTAAGTTCGTTCTTAAACTGTAGCATTATTGTCATAAATTGATCCAAACCTAAAGTAGCTGTTGCATTGTCAGTACTCTGTGATGGAGTACATGCAATTGTCACGTTTTGTGTGACCATTTGGTCATTCTTTGGTTCACAAAAAGCTTTCCCTGTCAAATGTACACTCTCATTCACTATTTCGGAATTAAATAACTCCGGCGTACTTTGTGTATCTGGTTCATTTTCATTAAAAAATTTTTGTGTTCGTTACTTGAATTTTCCAAATCAGGTGTGTTAAGCTCGGCAGCGCTCATTACAATAGAGCGTCCCGCGTCATAAATTGTCGTCAAATTAAGAGACGAGACGATTGAGTTCGTTTGTTCATCATTAAGATAAAAGTCATCATTAGTGGTTGTAATGCACTGATTGTTAGTGAACGCAGGATTGTCATCATTACACTGCGTGTCACATGTCCTATCGGTAAAGTTGTTTGACTCGGTAATTTCATTCATAATACCTCGCGATACACTATTCACAGTCTTTCGCTGCATTTTTACAATAGTCAAAATTTTTTACAAAATAAATAAGCACAATGTAAAAACAACACACAAATACAACAGAGCAACGAACTGCCGTTGACCTGTAGAAAGAAGGTCACAAGATTAGTAAAAGCGTTGCGCCAAATCCTAATTATATCTAAGCAAATAAGAGCAGATATCTGACTGTTTTTCAAAAGACTCTCAACGAAATTCAATCCTGGACTGGGTGTCGCCAAGTGTAACCTCCCCACAAAAAATTTACATGAGAATATTATATAGAAATGGAGCCAAGAAGCAATATCGTCCCCACAGAAATATTTAAATAAAAAATATAATAATAAATGGGAGCCAAGTGTAACCTCCCGCAATGAAATCTACTGACAATGACAATTAAACAAAAATTAGCAATCTGACCCAAGTATAAGTTCCTCACAAAAAAAATGAAAGTCAATTCAGTGATAAGAAAATCTCAGTGATAATGATAACTCAATTAAACCGAAATGTCGGTCTTTGGCCCAGTGTAAAAAAATCAGAAATAAATTCTTACCTCAGTATAACTGCATGTCAAATTTCTGCTCTTATTGTTGCCCACGGCTTGGAGGAACTGCATTGCAAATAATATTTTTTTTTTTTAAATTTAACTGAAATTTTTTTTAAGGGAAATGGAAGGAAATCGTTGGTTCAATTAAATGATTTTTTTGTTAAAAATTGCTTTGAAATCAAAATTATTATTGGGGCACTTGTTCAAAATTAATTACAATAAATAAACTTTACATTATCTGATGATTACCTTAATTAACAATATACCTCATTCAGCCTCTTGACCAGAATGCCATGTCGACGCTCGCCGACTCCTCACACACACAACTGCACTCGACTGCTACTACCGACATACTGGACTGCTCACAGACTGCCCACTGACAGACTGCTCGCAACTGTACTGCACGACGACTACTAGCGTACTACTCGTAACACTCGCGCGGTCAAGCGCATACTAACCACGATAATAGGCTCTCTGGTCAAAGATTTTAACGTGCCTCACCATCGCTGCTACGTTACATACGTGTTTCAACACTTATTGATGTCGATAGTAGAGCAATTAAATAAAATATAAGTTGAATAACTGGGAAACAATAGATTCCTACATCACGTAATTAGTTCTGAACAACAACACAGCTCGTGAGATATTCATTTCTAAACGCACACTAGAAGGCACGGAAATCCCACAAGTGCACAAGTCGGCGCTCCAAAGTATTTCTATCTGCCGCGACCACGCGCAAACCGCTCCACACTCTACAAGTCTCTGCTGCGACCGAGCGCCCGTCGCTCCATCACGTCCAGCACTCCCGTGTCCTGTGCCTTACTCGCAGAACTGCTGCACCTCCCAAACTGCCCCGTGTCCTCTCCAGCAACGATGCTCCTGCCCAACCTCCATACAGCTCTCTCTTAGTAACGAGCGCTGTGACTGGCTAGATCGCTCCCTCCATGGCTCCCAGCCAACGTACTTTCATAAACATATTTAAACACATACGCAATACTGGATCCGCACTTAAATTACTTGAAATTAAATAAATATTCCTACGGCTGGACCATAAACACGGTCTAACACACATAATAAAATACATAAACAAATTAAATAAACATGTATCAAAAGAATATCAATAAAAGGTAGGCCAGTAGTCTAATGTTTCTGTGCTATCTAAAACATAGTAATTATTTAACCAATTTCTTCATGAATAGTAGATATAGGATATAAACCAAGACATAGATGAATAAATGTATTTAGAATCATGCTGCTACCATTTTTTCGTGTAACTGTGGAGTACTTATGGCTTTACGCGATTGATAGTGATTGAGCCCTTGGAGCTATAACAACTCATGTAATATTCAAGTTACATGCGCGTAATTCATACCAATTTGGGTTCAAAAATCAAATGGTTCTGAGCACTATGGGACTTAACTGCTGAGGTCATCAGTCCCTAGAACTTAGAACTACTTGAACCTAACTAACCTAAAGACATCACACACATCCATGCCCGCGGCAGGATTCGAACCTGCGGTCGCGCGGTTCCAGACTGTAGCGCCTAGAAACGCTCGGCCACCCCGGCCGGCTACCAATTTTGGTTTACACTAATAGATTTCTAATGACACGTTGGTAGACAAAGTCAGATGAGCCGTTTAGATTTTGGAAATTCGTTGCTGTTTGTTACTTGTATAATTTAAAGTCAGATACTAAACTTTAACGTAATAAAGATATTGAAAATCTCATTTCACCATCAGAATCGACGTACATATAATGGTAAAGTACATGCTTCTTTCTGGGTTCATCTGGCTAGTATTGATTTCTACACGAACTGTGAAATGTCTGCCGTTAAGGTTTCACAAAGTCCGCCATCTTGAGACAAAGCAACGTCCTCCTCACAGCGGAATTCCCAGCCACGCGGCTGCTCCTTGCCCTGGGGCTACACCTGTCATCGGGCTAAAGTTCTGCACCACCTGTTTGTTGCCTGGCAGGCGGAGCGGCCCGTGCGGCAGTCCCAAATCCAAACATATTATATATCCAGCAGGCCACAACTCTCCCGTTACCTCACAAGGGGAAGTTTATGTTCTTGCTGCCATTGAAGTTGATACGCACATTAACTTCTGCGCAATCTCCGGAGGAAGTAGCATGAGTAGTGCAAGTTGTCCTACGCATTCTTCATCGACGTAGGTTGCATCTTTATCTTATTCCTCTCCATCAAGACGTGCGTGGAAATGATTATGCGATTGCGACTGTCATTTTATATAAGTGAAGTAAATTAATCACTTTTTATCTCCATGCAAATATGTTGTCTAAAAATTTCTATGTATGGGCATTAAGACTTGATACTCCAGATGTACCATGTATCTTATTTAGTGATGAAGCCGTATTTAGCAATCATGGTCAGGTAAACCTCCGAAACATAAACTATTGGTCTCTTCACAATCTTCGTTGGCTTCTTCATTTGGAACATCGGCGTACAGGTAACCATCCGCTCATATGCCTGATATTCATAGACGTTACACTGAAAATACAAAGTATCACAAACTCCTAATAGGCCACCTTCCATGGATGCCAGAGGACGTTCCTCTGCACGCTAGAGATAATCTGTGGCATCAAAGTGATGGCTAACCAGCCCGTAGTGTATGAAGTACTACAGCATGTCTCCATGAACGGATTGGACGCAGAGGACCTGTACGTTGCCGGCCCGTTCCCCGGATTTGACCCCTGTAGACATTTTTCTGTGGGGAAAGTGAAAACTACACCCGATGATATGCAACGACACTGTTGCCTTCTTGGGCATCTCCGATGAAACGGTGCCACGTGTCCTGCAGTCGTTCCATACGAAACTGGAAGGGTGAACTGCCGCTGCCGGTGGTCGTTTTGAACACAACCTGAGATGATTAGGTGTCTCGTACCTGGTCATAATACTGACAACTACTGTACGCACGTGTGTTATTTTTTAGTGTGTGTTACCACAGGTATTGTATAACTTTTCAAACCACGATATCTCCTAAACGAATTACACTAGAATCTTACGACGAACACCACTGACATTCTAATTTACCTTCTATGTTTAGTTTGTTAAAGATAATAGGCATTGCTCCATTTCAAAAAGTGTAGCACACAAAATAAACCTTACAAATGTTATTACAATCTGTTGTTTGGCTGAAAGTACGAGCTCCTGATTACCAATCCATTCTGTGAAAACTGCACATCAATACCACTTTCCATTACCGCAACATATGCGAGACAAGCGTTGGTCATCCCAGTTTAACCGGGAAAAAAAAAGAAGTACATGGTTTCCAAGCAGGCCAGTTATAGTTGTTACTTTTCGTGTTACTATTTCAACCTACTACTTAGTTTTAGAAAAATCGTGTAAAGGAAGATGACAGCATCGCCATTGTTTTTTGTTCAAGTTTAATGTTAATGTCATTCTGGTTTGTTCCCTTTATTTACTGTTTATCGTTTTCAATTGCAATACCATTGCTCTGTCAAACTTGACCTTTACTAATGTATCAGACCGATGACCTCGCAGTCTGGTCTCCTCCTCCACAACAACCAACCAACTAACATATCTGTACATCACCCTGATATGTAACATATTTGCCGGCCGAAGTGGCCCTGCGGTTAAAGGCGCTGCAGTCTGGAACCGCAAGACCGCTACGGTCGCAGGTTCGAATCCTGCCTCGGGCATAGATGTTTGTGATGTCCTTAGGTTAGTTAGGTATAACTAGTTCTAAGTTCTAGGGGACTAATGACCTCAGAAATTGAGTCCCATAGTGCTCAGAGCCATTTGAACCATTTTTTGTAACATATTTTTCAATGCTGTTCACGAATACTTTTTGACGACGACAGTCAGTTAAAATCTGATAGTAGTTTTGTAAGCCAAAAATAGGTTAAGAAAATAAATTACTGCTGTAGAACTTAACGCAGTTATGTGCTCTTCATTTATAATTATGAAGTTGCTTTACTACGAAGTAACATTAGAATTGCAGTTAGTTGATTGTCGTTGTATACCACTAACACTATATTTTGTCAAACATAACCGCAGCGAGGACGACAACAAAGTACTGAAAACAATATAGATGCGGGGACTGTTGAGAGACTTTTGTCCAGCTTTGTGCTGGGAATATTGCCTCCACCGCTGTCCTCTTCACAAGTGAGCATAAATTCTCCTGCGCCGCTCATTTGAATTCCGCTGTATATGACAGTCGGATGGACCGGCATTTACGCACGCAGAGTGGACAAATACTCCCCGAAGGTTTCGGCTCTCGGCGTTTGGCGCGGTACTCGCCAGCCGTTCCACGTGGTGCACGCGGCTGCCGAGAGCCGTATTTCCACATTCCGGCACAGCAGTTCATTTTGCGGGGGCGTATATTTGTGAAGCACGTCGGCGTGTACCTAGATAACGGTTAAAGCGCGCACGTGAGTTTGGCTCTGGATGCCATCGTGAATTTCAATGCGAATGACTTGTTGATGCGGTCTGCTAACACGGAAAATGTGTTCCGGCGCCCAGTGTGTGCTCTGACAATTTGTGTTTTCCTACCTATAGCGCCGCTTTGTCGTGTACACGAGGGATGTGTCGGCAGCGTGAGTTATTTTACACTGATGAATGAAGCAATCGGTAATTGCTAAAATGTCATTAAAATACAAAGAAATCAGATAGTAGAAATTGCATGATCAATTCAGAATACTAGTACTAAATTTATACGTGATGTCCCTATAGTTAAAAATATGGTCTTGTATTTGGGATAAGCAAATGTGAAATTTACGTCCAGTTACAGTAATCTTTATTTTCATTATTCCTCTATAGCACTTCAGACGAAATCGGTAACGTTGTCCTTGACGATGACATGACTGAATGTTTCGGATATCTTCCTACAGGACTGCTTAAGTCCAACGTAACCACCGAAGCGTTAAAGAAATTGCTCCCAATTACTTAGCGCCATTCTCATGGCTGATATCATGTTTTGAATGTAATAACAGAATGTTACTGTTGATTCAGCACAAACATCTACAGCAGCAGAAAAGCCTTTCTCTGCTCTAGTTACGTAAACGTGGCTGTTGCACAGTCACTAATTGCAGATATGATTGACAGGGTGGCACTATTACAGATAGGTTCAGTAGAATAGGAAATAAACTATTCTATTTTTTAAAAATTTATTACAATCTACTACTTAACTTCCGTACAGTTTCATACAGTGCACATGGTGTCCTGTGCCTAACACGATATGATTTAAATAACGTTACTGCCTTTTTGCACTCTGTGAGATTGTCAGAGGAACTAATAGTAATGTGCTGACACTCTGGTAAAGATCCTAGTTCTCTGTAAATATCGACTGTTGCGTCGGAAGGTAGTGTTCAAATTACTGTGCTGAGATAACTGCCGGCACTGGACTGTCTAACTGCTGGTTCGGAATTGCCCGATTATTCAGGGTGCGTCGTGTCTTGGTTCCGGTTGGCAGAAGAATTTCCGTGGCTGTCAGTGCAATGCAGAAGCAATGTGGGCTGCGTTTGATAGCGGTCGCTGTCGAGGCTTTCCACGCTATGGTGGACGTATACGATGTACAGAAGGAAGAAGCGCAGAAGCTGTTAGAGGTCACTGTTTGTGAGAGGCGTCTGAATACTGCTGCTCGGAACTGAAAGGCGCCAAGCGACTGGTTGTGCTTTTTGGTGATGGCATCTCATGACGCATTCACTGTCAACCTGCTTTTTTTAGAAATGTCCAATCTAACACGTGTAACTTACCCTGAACTGCTTGAAATTTTTCACGCAGAACGAATACACCGAAAGAAATGGACTTTCGAAAATTTAGCAAATAATTATTTTTTAAAATATTTTACTGTTACTCCCTATTGCCGTACGAACAATCGCTTATAACAGCGGTTTGTACAGCCGTTCTTAATCCGCGAGCGCATCGGTAAATAGGCGGACGCAACCACGACAAGAAGACGCATCACTGCTTAGCACGAAGATCAAAGCACACACTCAGGAATTTTAAACCTTACCGAAAAGTCTCAAATCTGTATTTATTTGAATAAATTGTAGTTCGTATTAACAGCTAAAACGTTTCAGATGTAGATGTTACTCAAGTAACAAGCAGGGAAAAAGTTTAAGATAGTGTATCATATATTATAGACGACTTCCATCAATCAAGACATTAACTTGTTGACATGAAACATTTTACGATTACTGTAGCACAATTCTTATGACAATTTTTTAATCATGTATATTTTGCTAACATTGTAAGGATCCAGGTGTATTTAATCTAGTTGTCACAAAAATACGAAGTGCCTTTGCATAAGGCAAACAAAAATTTTCTTTTCACCAGGGTACCCCATAAATAAAAAATTATCGCACTAAGGCACATCACAGTAATTAATTGTCTTATTTGGACAGAACTGGTATGGAGTAAGAAATGTTGGTTGCCATTGTTCATGCATACTGTGCTGCATACTAGGCAAATGTGATGATAGAAACTGACATGCTTAAATGACGATACTGTTACTCAGATAGACCCGCTAGGTTAGCCGAGGGCGCTAATGCGCTGTTTCCTGGACTCGAGTAGGCGCGCCGGCACCAGATCGAATCTGCCCAGCGGATTGACGACGAGGGCTGGTGTGTTGGCCAGCCTGGATACGGCTTTTAGACGGTTTTCCACATCCCACTAGGTGAATATCGGGGTGGTCCCCACGTTTCGCCTCAGTTACACGACTCACAGACATCTGAAAACGTTCGCACTATGTCACGGGTTACACTAGATGCAGATAGCTGGGGTACACTAATTTCGACCAGGGGTGTACAGAGTGGCCACCCTCAGACACTAAAATCGCCAAACCCGTAGTAACGAGGCCGACTCCGCTTTGAAGTGGGGCAAAGGCCCAAGAAAATCAAGAAAAATTACCGTTCCGCAGATAAATTCGAAATGACAAAGAGCTAAAGGAAATTATGTTGACTGACAATTTCCTGAAAAAATTACTTACACCGTTCCAAAATGGTTTTTATCAAGAGACTGAATCGCAGTTTTACTTCCAGGTGCAATATGAATTACATCAATTGTCTTTTCGTCGTCCTCCTAAGACTAAGGTGTCGTTATGTACGAACCAATGGTCCAGCAAAAGTAGTGCATTATATTCTGCAAATGGTAAAAAGACGTTTCCGACGTAACACTGAAAATTATTCTCTCGAAATTTTCTAGATTTCGCTATTACAGGACTTTTTACAAGACTTATGCGAGTAAGCAGTTCATATTTTAAATTTATCGCCCTAATTTGCCCTGATGTTCCTAAAGCCGGAAATAAACCTGCGGAAACAGTAATGTACTGATACTTATTACTGGCGTTGTTGTACGCGATTGTGTCATAGCATTCATCGATTGGACAGACAGCTGAATCGTTTTTTCCGCTCGAAATGGTAACGTGTGGATTGCTTTTAGCAACAGAAAGAGGCTTCGTCTTTACATCAGCAACGAATTTCTCTGTAGTGACACCACTTATACAAGATTACTTTAGGTAAACTACGTAATTTTTCGACTTCATTTTTCATACTGTTTCCTGAATCTATTTAATCAGGGTGTAGTGCCCTGGAAATCAGTAATGTTCATCTCTCCTGCAATTCAGAACTCCCTGTCTTGCAGATCTCCGTGGGCAACGGGGCACCGACTCTCACGAGCAGTTCTAAATCTTTGGAATAGCATTTCTTTCACACTTTTTCGGATTTCATTTTGGCACGCATTTCGTACTTAGTGTAAATCTTCCTATGATTTGTACAAGTTCATGTATTACGAAATGAAACCGGCTGTGCACATTGCTTACGTGATAGCGATTTACTATATCTTTTATTAAACCGAAATATTTAAAGTCTTGGGTCGGCGTTTGGAGTGGTAATGGGCGTTCTGTTTTACTTTACGCAAAGACGACGCACATCTGCGGTTAAAACAAACTGTTTCACATACTTGGTTGACGTGGCTGAATTCTTTTGAATTGATACATTTCACTCTCGTCATTTTTGTTTCGTGCATATAGTGTGACTTTTGAATCATGTTCATACTTAATAAATCCACACGTAATTTATTTGCTCAAATTCAGACGAAAATCCGCTTCCCTTTGTGATGAAATCAGGACCATGTGTCCAAGTAGGTGGTGATTAATACACTGTTCAATATAGGTGATAATTAACCTCAATCGCTGCCAGGGAAAGAAAGGAAGAACAATTCTATTTTATTACTTTTTGCTCATTTTATATACCGACACATAGTAATAATTTTTGTATTATGTCTTAAAACAGTTGTAAACATCAACATGGGATCATATACCGTGTGCAGAAATGTGGGGTTAGAAACTCTGTCTACCACTATATGGCGTTAATTTTTTTCGATGAGATAGTTTCCTTCCTCTAATTTTGCAACCATATTTTATTGAATATTAATTGTTGCACGCCTGTGTGTCTCATTATTAATAGGTAGGAAAGCGAGGAGCTGGAAGGGCTAGACCAAGAACATCTTTAAGCCAAAGGAAAAAAAATGGCTCTGAGCACTATGGGAGTTAACTTCTGAGGTCATAAGTCCCCTAGAACTTAAAACTACTTAAACCTAACTAACCTAAGGACAGCGCACACATCCATGCCCGAAGCAGGATTCGAACCTGCGACCGTAGCGGTCGCACGGTTCCAGACAGTAGCGCGTAGAACCGCTCGGCCACCCCGGCCAGCTAAGCCAAAGGAACAGATTAATAATTTCCAGAGCCATTACAACAACAAAGAATGCATAAGTTTATCACCACAAGGCTGAAAAACAAACGCAACTGATAAATCGCGTGTAAAGGCGACACTTAGCTCATAACAAAAGGCAGACAATTTACAAACAGGACCCGACATCTGTTCTCCAGAGTGGAAGCGTACTCCACCTGCTTGAGAATTTCACGCAGTAAACTGGCCGTATCTACAGCATACAAAAGGCATGAAAATATTATAACTGACAACTTCATATCTCACACTGAGCATATAAATTTTAAAACTATCCGAACTCTGAAAAAGTATTTGTATAAGCAAAATCCCACTATATTCATTAGAAGAAATTTAAAAACCGTAGACAGGCAATAATTAACTCTAATCTCGGATAATAATTATGATAATATGTGACCTAGTGTGGCGGTACATACTTACATCAAACCGCAACGCAGTGACACACATCTTTACAAGCTAGAACTCCAACTACAGCTGCACTGTACTGCCCTGACACAAGGAAGCCGATTCAGCAAGGCCACATCATTAAATCTGCATAAAGTCCACCTGATGCAATACACCAGTCACTGTGTATCGAAGGGCTGAAAAGCAAGTGCTTTAAGAGTCCAAACTAACTGACTTCGGTGGTCCACTGTTGGTGCATGGGATGAATATGAGAGGAGCTAGTTCCTTAAATCCAAACGGCCACTGTGTTACACTAACCCGAGCCTTTGAATTACAACACGTACCTTCAAACGCAGTCCAGTGAGTGCAATGGGCTACCGCGAACAGCAGATGTATCGCGGCTTCTCGGCACGCTACATCTGTACTGGTCAGCCGCAGCACGAAAACTCCGGAACTGATTCAGCGCGAACTTGAGCGGAGAGCACTCTAAAAGCAAGCTGGCGGAGCAGACCGCGGACTTAGCAGGCCCCCTGAGACTCGTAGCTAGGTAACTGTCACTGATTATCATAGAGAGCAAACGTCTGTCGACACGAGCCTATACTAAGCTAATATACGGTCCCTTGTTCCATTTTTATTGTCTTCCCGAACTATTGAAATGCGCTTCTTTTACTTTGCTTTGCATTATCCTTCTGTCCTTCATAGCATCTACAGCTATCACGTAACTCATCGTGTTCGAGATTGCTGATATATGCAATTCGGAGCAACGACATCTCAAAATCAGTCTCGTCGTCATAATTTTCCTCATTGTTGGTTAGGAATAAAGAGTCCTTGTCATGAATGCTTAATTTTATGGTATACAGATGGCAAATACATTGTCTTCCCCAAAATACATCTTCAGGTTACACAGTCATGAATTAATTCAGCAACAATACTGATCAAATCCTATGAATACTCATACATTTATTCTATGAAAGTTTAAACTCCCCAGAGCGCTTCCGAAACTACCCCTGTCATCATTACAATCCACGAGTCACATTGCGTTATAAGGGATCATACCGGAAAATCAGCTAAAATTTGGTGTACAACCAATTAAAAAATTTATCTGAACCATTAGTAGCATTTTTCGAGAATATGGCAGGCTTTCAGGGCCACCGGTGTCATACCTAAAGCAATTACATGCGCCTTTTCAGGTAACCGTGAAGGCTTTCTCGATCCAAACATTACGGTCTCCACATGATCAGTTTGTCCTCGAGGTATCCACTGTACACTGTAACAGCACAATACTTCTTGAAGACGGAGTGGCCAAGGAAGCACCTGAATTGAAACGTGGCTGAATGGTATTGAATTCTCATCGTCGACGAGCCCATGATTCGAATGACGATTACTCGTCATTGTAGCATAGTATTTAGGTGTCCGTTTACCAATGAGCAACTCACGCATTTTCGGCGGAGATGTTGGTTTGCCGGCACTTGCACTGGCGTCGTGTACAGATGTCGATTGACTTGAATCGCTGTCTTTATAAATTTGAGGTCTGAGCACAATTACGACAGGAAAATCTAACCTATCATATGGCCAAGCCACCAACATTTCGGAAATGCCTTTGTGTTTCAAGACGACCACAGCGCGTCAGTCTTGCGAACGCCTTCCTGAAGGAAACAGCATTCAGTCGAACCGGATGGTATGCGATTCTTGCTGGCATGAAGCAGACCGAGCTTCCTAGTCACCAGCTAGTACTTGTACCGTGTCGTCACGGAACCCTACAGACACTATGGGTAACTTAGGATAGTTATCCTCTACTAGTCGTCCAGGTGTGAGCAGCAACATCTCGACCACCTGCTGGACAACTGCCTAAACGTACACAGTGTATTACACAGCGCGGAGAGATACGGTGCTCATGGACGTCCACTTGCGGTACTTGTGTGCAAATTCCTTCAACGCTGACGGACACCAGCCTCCAAGGGTGTATGATCCTGGAACGGAGGCCCGTACGTTAGCTGTACGGTACTTCAGGACACACTGTTCGTATCTCCTTGGTTCAAAATCGCTCTGAGCATTATGGGACGTAACTGCTGAAATCATTAGTTCCCTATAACTTAGAACTTCTTAAACCCAACTAACCTAAGGACATCACACACATCCGTGACCGAGGCAGGATTCGAACCTGCGACCGTAGCGGTCGCGCGCTTCCGAACTGTAGCGCCTAGAACCGCTCGGCCACTCAGGCCGGCCTCCTCGGTTCATCTGCGCGGTCAGCAGCTCAATAGTTGTTCGTCTGTTCGCCATTATACATCTCCGCAGCCGCTGTTTACCTCTGCCATCTATGGCCCCCTGAATATACGCAGATACCCGTTGAAAGCTACGTGTATGGCACAGTACCGTGTTGAGTTAAATACAACGATACTTTTTTGCTATCTAGGAGCTGAATTGATTTATTAATTGGGATTTTATTAGAACTTCAATGTGTCTCCTGCTTACCTAATGGTACCTGAAAGAGATTGGACATCTACCTATTACATTGAATTAATTACCAGTAAGTCAGAAAAATAACGGTGGACGAGAAAAGTTTGTGTCATGCCTTATCCACGCAGAAGGAACCAGGGCGCTGATATTGACACGGTGAAACCAAGTCCAATTCGTAATGTCGCAGCAAACGCTATACGTCGTACACAGTGAGGTATAGTGGCAAACGTCCAGCTCAACATGGAGAGCAAGTTCACTTCATTGATCCAAAGGCTGGAAAGCCCCATTCGCTAACTGAATAATTAGCCTGGAATAGTCTACTTACGCTCTCAATCTCGTGTGTGAATAACGTTTCCTCGCCTCCAAAAATCACTGATTTAACTACTTGACCTCTGCTCTTAACGTCGGCTGCATCAGTATAATATCGCCCTCTCCATTCTAATCCGGGTCGCAGTACCGTCTGGCATTCGCCTCCAGATACGTTATCTCTGGTCATTAGTGTTCAGTCTTAATCGGGACTCATCACTGAAGACAATTCCACTCCAGTCAATGAGATTCCAGGCCGAAGACGTGTCAGGAGGCACCTTGTACAGCAGTGGATTACAAGCCTAATTGTATCCTGTCATACGGCTCGGCAACAAGGAGTGACTGTCTGTGGTGTCATTCCTTTTCACAGCAGGAGCCCTTTGGCTGTCATCCGCAGTACACTGACGGCACAACGGTACGTCGACAATACTCTACGCTCCGGTTTGTTGCCCTTTATTGCAAGATATCCTGGGCTTAGTATCCATATCATCCATCCCTTTCGGCAATGACTGCTCACACACCACGAGTTTCTACTGCTTCTTTACGTGATCGTTAAACCCTACCTTGATGAGCAAGGTCGCCGATTCTCTCCCTAGTTGAGAAAGTTTGTAGGATTATGGACAGGGCCATGCAAGCGCCGCGGTATTTTAATAGTGTAACGCGCCTATTGAACAGAATTTGTCACGATATCCCTCAGGAGGGCATTCAAAACTCTGTGAATCAATGCTGAACGGATAACTGTTTGTTGGACCAACACGTTATGGACTCGCTCAATTTGTGAAAGTTGTTCTCTTGAATTACTCATTCAGTATTTCTGAAATTATAATCATTTGGTTCTCTGTACATGTACATCACATTTGCTGACATCTATCCCTTTCGCATAATTCTTTCGTCGTGCATCGTTCTTATGGTCTCAGAGCATATATGTACCCAAAACCGAATAATACTGATGTCCTAAATGACTAACCTTTAACGAACACTACGTGACGTTACAGCTCAATAATAATGTCTTAAATGACTATCCTATAACGACCACCACATCCTACATTACAAACGCTTCCCATTTTTCTCCACTCTTGGTCCTACTACCTTATTCGGAGCGAACCCTACTCGCGGGCTACCATTTTCTCGTACAGCTTTTATTACTACATATTCATGTGACCTATCCCACCGACTTTTACATTTTCATTCGCTTTTAAATCTTTTTTCCATGATAACCTGCCTCGCTGCAGACCTTTCCCAGAAATCCGATTGTGTGAACGTTCCAGAATATTTGGTCGTCGGAGAGATTATCTTAACGATTTATAAGTTAAGGGACATGTTTTCTGTGCGTACTCATTCCGTGTCTTTAGCGGAGTAGTTTCCCCAACTGACTTATAGATCCTCATGCCGCTGACCATGGCTGATTCTTCTGCTTTTTGGAACACTTTTCCTTCAGCAATTCACTCGACCAGCTATCATGCTATCTTCTCGAAATAATGAAGCTACGTAATTATCTGTTGGTTTGCTGGTACATATATGCAGCCTTGACATACAATGAATTCCTCAAATCATAGACGTAATCAAGGTAATCGCCAAGCACTTTGAAGAAGCGGACGTGGACTGCAAAATTTTGGTTTGCTTCCTCTAGTAGGTGCTGTAGTACTACGATTTAGATATTTCAATGTATTCCATTAGTACAAAAGAATACCTGTAAATAAAAATGTAAGTGTATAACTATATCTTAGAGACTGTAGTTCACATTTTAGGATAACCTCAAGTATCTATCTGTTCCGTGCATCACATATAGGAATTTTATCCCGATACATTAGCCTGGTGTAATCTGGCTCCCAGCTTATATTCCAAAGTATCTCCATTCACACTGTACCGTGAACGTACCACATATAGAGCCAGGACCTCTCTCTCTACACCAGTCCCTCCTAATACTCTCCTGAGAACTGTCTTTTCCAGCTTGACCCTCTCAATAGTTCCTCACATACGTCCTATTTCCATTTTCATTCTGATAGTCCTTGTCCCATGCCATTTCTTCATTTTAGTCAGCGTCTGCCCTCTAAACTGATACTACCTAAAATACAACGACTGAAACTTCAGCATCAACATATTCTGCAAAGCAGAAACAGTAACTCATCCTCTATCATGTCACCAGGAGCATTAGTTTTAACAAAAAGTATTCTCAATTTGTTAATCATAGTTTAGTATTTTTACTTTCAATTTAGTATTCAAATCCGAATATGTCTAAAGGGCAAACCACCCCAAAGAGCGATGAAAACACAACATGAAAAGAAACATTGTTGTTCCTGTTTTCGATTTTTGAACTACATTTTACCCAACCCCACTAGTTGCACCCTGCTATTCCGCACTTGGCGGATGAACGATCGTTATTCTAACAGTTTTAAAAAATGGATCAAATGGCTCTGAGCACTATGGGACTCAACTGCTGTGGTCATAAGTCCCCTAGAACTTAGAACCACTTAAACCTAACTAACCTAAGGACAGCACACAACACCCAGCCATCACGAGGCAGAGAAAATCCCTGACCCCGCCGGGAATCGAACCCGGGAACTCTAACAGTTTTAACTATGTTTCAAGGCTCCCCGGATATCCACTCCTGGCCAGACAAGTATATCACTAGTCCTATTTGTGCTGTGATATTTTTGATATGGGTGTAGTGAGGACTGTGTATTGTAATACTTGAGAGAGGACAAATCACTCTCTCACTATTCTCCATATTCAAGGGTACAGTATAATGCCGATTTTACACCCAAGAGGTGACAGGAAGTTTCCAGCATGAGCAGTCATTGACGGGAGTGTGTACATTGTTAATGCATGCGACATAATTATGGTGGCCTGCCTATGAATAGTATTTTCCTGGAGCTGAGAACAAGCAAGCAGTTTGGTCATTGAACAGTAAACCTTGCAGTTGACGTTTGCAGCTTCAAAGCCACGTGGAACTATTAGGGAAAGGGGCATCTCAGAGCAGTTACCGGGGACAGAATGCTGGGCCCAACAAGTTCTCACACCAGTGTACAGACAATGTGTTCGGTCGAAGAGACAAATTAGGCCTACCTGGACCTACCTGTTAGGCGCCTGTTGCCACAGTAGAGGCAGGGTGCACAAGAGAAATCTAGGTCACCAGGCCAATGCAATATGACAGTGTCTTAAATGCCCTTTGCGAATAGGGATGGCGGCCATAAAAATTTTTGAGTTTCCGTATTCACCATGGACCAGACGCTGGTGAAGGAGCTGTCAGGTGGTGCCATCCCTCGGCTTGCAGAGAATTTTGAAAAGCCTCAGGCCTTCAGTTTTAAAAGGAAGGAAACGTTCAAGGCAGCTTTGAAACGATCTATGTTGGGACATAAATGCACATATGTTAGTTTAGCCATTGCCACTTGTCAGACACACGGTGTAACAATCAACTGTCCAGATAAGGATCTCCATAATAAACTTGTTTTTCACTTTAGAGCTATACAGAAACTCAACAAACTGCCTGAAGTGGCTGAAGTTTAAAGCAAGTTGGGAGCGCAATGTCTCCTCCGGTCTGCTTAGGAATTTATGAGTCAGGGATTAGCCTCTACTCCTGAAAATAGAGAATATTGTTAAATTTGGTGATGATTGACCAATGAGCAGATGATGGTAGAGGGGAAGAAAGTGGTTCAAATGGCTCTGAGCACTATGGGACTTAACGTCTATGGTCATCAGTCCCCTAGAACTTAGAACTACTTACACCTAACTAACATAAGGACAGCACACAACACCCAGTCGGTAGAGGGGAAACATGAAACTTGTGGAGTCTTACGAATGGCACGGAATCCCTTGTGAGGGTGGTTGTGGGAGTGCTTTTTAGGAGTTGACCAAGGTATGATGGAAACTGAGGAAAGGAGAGGAGTTGGTAGAGCACTTGCCCCGCGAAAGGCAAAGGTCCCGAGTTCGAGTCTCGCTCCGACACACAGTTTTAATCAGCCAGGAAGTTTCAAATGTGATATCTTCTAATATTGACGCCGGCTGCTGTGACCGAGCGGTTCTAGTAGGTGCTTGAGGCACGTAGCCAAGTGGAAGGTTTACTAATTAAAGTGATTGTTGTCAGGGTGGTGACCCATAGTCGCCTGTCGCCTTCCAAAACATACAGCAAGTCTAGTATGGTCACTCGCACCCAGGAACAATATCTATTCATGTAATAAATACTACGAGGCTGCTTCAGGGTTCCAAACTCATGATAATGTACAAACATAGAACGAGAACATAGTTCCAGAAAAGTACTATCCGGAACGAGAATCTGTTAGGAGTGTACGGAATGAAAGTAGTGCTCAAGTTAATACTGCAACGATGTCTGATATAACTAAACACCTCAGTTTTCTTATAATTTGCTGCATCTGTATTTGGTGAACAAAATCTACTGAGGATGGCATCTACCGATATTTTCAAGCGACCAATACGTATAGGTACTTCCGATAAAGGCAAATGCAGTCTTATGTACGTAGATACAGGGAGGAAAGCCATAAAAGCTTCTTATAGTATTGCAGGGTAGTGTTGAGAAATAGCTGTTTAGAAAAATTTTCGAAACGTTGCTGCATTGCCAAGTTAATTAGCATTGAAGTCAACCAATCAGGCCGTTGTGTACACACATTAAAGTGGCCCGTCAAAGACTGTGGCGAGAAACGTGTTCGTCGTTTGGTTTCCTGAAACCGAAAAAGAGAGTGATACTAAAATAGGACATAGAACAATAGTATCTGTCTCGCTTCTTGAATTTTAATGCGCAACAGCCTGACTGGCTGTCTTCAAAGTTAATAAACTCAGAAGCGGCACAATTCGTCAAATATTCCTCTAAACAGTTATTTCCCAGCACAGTCTTCCCCACAACATCGTTACAGGTTTTTCAGACTGTTCCTGACCATCATGCATATGTACAGAAATGTATCACCCACTCACAAATATTGTGAAATTCACTTGTCTGAAGGCTGCCTCTCAAACATCTGTGTATGGGTGATTAAGAGAATGTAATGTTTACCGCAAAACCTGTTTCAGAAAAGATGGAACCCGCTGATGCATTTATCTGAAGATACCGGTTGTAATAAAGATTTATCTTGCCATTTTCTGTTATCCATATGTTCTGCTGCCTTGGAAATGAGTACACAGGCAAAAATCAGCTTTCTGTGTGAGACATATAGATTTGTGCCTTTTACCTACAGTCCGATAAAAGAAAGAGACATCATTCTGTTATTTCTGGTAAAACTGGAGCGTATGTTTTAGTCTAAAACACAAGTGGAGGCTATGCAGGGGCGCCGCATGGAAGGGTGCTGTGTAATTTAAATTTGGACGTATGCTGATTGCTAACGTGCTCTACCATCTAGGTTACAATCACTTCCTTTCATGCTTGTATTTCATGATGGCTAATTTGCTTGACTAAGGTCTATCAAATAAACGAATAATGATATAGCACAATGGATAATTCGTATCAACACCGGCATGTAGCAGAAGATGCCATTAGAGATATGACACTAGGCCTTATTTCATTGCTCATCTCTTAATTGGCATATAAACTTTCTTTTCAAGCAGATACATCAAAATTCAATTTTTTCCTTCATTATTCTTTCGGGGATAGGTGCATGCGGATGGATAGTGAACGAAATGCATGTTAGCCAAATATTTTACAGAGAGGGTAGGATTATTCTACCGTGTATTCGAGCCAAACATGGAACTGCCACGGGAAACCCTTTAAGACACACTTATGAAAGAAGGCTTGATAGGTTCAAACGTGAATGTAATCCAATTTCAGCTGCTCATTAATTAGGGAGTCCCTTAGTATATTCCGAGATGGAACACAGAGGAAAATGAGGTCAACGTTTGTGGAGTCAGTCTCATGTTCGGAACATCGAAGTTCCAGATCATGCGACAAAGAACTCTTATTGACACAGTGTGACAGTGGGCAACGCTTACTGCTATAATTTACTCCAGTCGAGGCAAGCAAAGAATTAACAGAGAGGGCAGGGAATGATACTGCAAGACGCATTTGCATGTCTTCTGTTAACAATCCGAAAGTAGTCAGCAAATAACAATTCTCCACTCATTGAAGTACTGGTTAATTACAGAATTTCATGCTGTATCAGATGCGTGGCCACGTTAACTGAAAGCAATAAAATTGCAAACCTGTGTGCGTTTCACAGACAACGGCGGTAATAACAGACACAAAATTACAACAGTCACAGTACTACTGAATTCCACATATCATTCTCAACATCTGTTAATAAATAATGAAAATAGAAAAAGGAGAACTCACCTCACATACTGCATCGGACTTGGGACACTCACGTTGGAGACTCGGAATGGAACAAATCATACCCCCATCAAAGTATTCACAACTCCCTAAATAAAGTAAAAGAATCGAAAAAAGTTGTCACGAAGCACCTCTCTAACGTAACGAAGCTGTAACAGAATGGGCAAGGCACTTCTACAAGCTAATATTAAAATACGTGGATCCACAACCGAACAAGACAGCCGAAGAGAGAAAGTCTGTTCACTTATGCCAGAGGTAGAATAGTTCCCCATTCAGATCTCCGGGCGGGGACGTCGTTATCAGGAGAAACAAAACTGGCGTTCTACGGATCGGAGCAGGGAAGTCAGGTCCCTTAATCGGGCAAGTAGCTTGGCAAATTTAAAAAGGGAAATGGGTGGGTAAAAAATGTCGTGGGACTGGGGCCTCCCGTCGGGTAGACCATTCACCGATTTGACGCCACTTCGGCGACTTGCTCGTCGATGGGGATGAATTGATGAAGATCCGACCAAGCCGGGAATCGAGCCTGAGCCCTTAGGAATGACATTCTGTTGCGCTGACCACTCAGCTACCGGGGACGGACAATGGATAGGTTAGAGTGGGAATTAGTGAAGTTGCGTGGCAGGAGGAACAAGACTTCTGGTCAGGTGAATAGAGGGTTATAAATACAATGTCAAATAGGGGTAATGCAGTAGTAGGTTTTATAATGAATAAAAAAGTAGGATCGCGGGTATGTTACTACGAACAGCATAGTGAATGCATTATTGTAGCCAATGTAGACACGAAGCCCACGCCTACCACAATGCTACAAGTTTATATAATAACTAGCTCCGCAGAAAACGAAGAGATTGAAGAATGTATAATGAAATAAAAGAAATTATAGGGAGACGAAAATTTGATACTCATGAGGGACTGGAATTCGATAGTAGGAAAAGGGAGAGAAGAAAAATTGTTGGATGAATACGGACTCGGGGATAGGAATGAAAGAGGAAGCCGACGGGTAGAATTTTGCACAGAGCATAACTTAATAATAGCCAACACTCGGTTTAAGCATCATGAAAGAAGGTTGTACAATTGGAAGAGGCCTGGAGACACGGGAAGGCTTCAGATAGATTATATAATGGTAAGACAGAGATTAAAGAACCAGGTTTTAAACTCTAACACGTTTTCAGGGGCACATATGGATTCTGACCACAATCTATTGGATATGAACTATAGATTAAAACTCAAGGAACTGCAGAAACGTGGGAATTTAAGGAAATGCGACCTGGATAAACTGAAAGAAAAGGAGGTTCTAGAGAGTTTCAGAGAGAGCATTAGGGAACGATTGACAAAAACAGGGGAAATAAATACAGTAGAAGAAGAATCGGTAGATTTTAGAGATGAACTAGTGGCGAAGGATCAAATAGGTTAAAAGACGAGGGCTAGTAGAAATTCTTGGGTAACAGAAGAGATATTAAATTTAATTGATGACCCGTGAAAATATAAAAATGCAGCAAATGAAGCAGGCAAATAGGAATACCAACGCCTCAAAAATGAGATCAACAGGAAGGTGTAATTGGCTAAGCAGGGATGGCTAGAGGACAAATGTAAGGATGTTGAGGCATATATCGCTAGGGGTAAGACAGATATTGCCTACAGGAAAATTAAAAAGCCCTTTGTGGAAAAGAGGACCACTTGTATGAATGTCAAGAACTCATATGGGAGACCAGTTCTGGCAAAGATGGGAAAGCAGAAAGGTGGAAGGAGTATACAGAGGGTCTATACAAGGGCGATGTATGTGAGGGCAATATTATGGAAATGGAAGAGGACATAAATGGTGATGAAATGGGACATATGGTACTGCGTGAAGAATTTGACAGAGCACTGAAATATCTAGTTCGAAACAATTCCGCAGGAGCAGACAACATTCCATTATAAATGCCGAAAGCCTTGGGAAAACCAGCCCTGACAAAACTCTACCGTCAGATGAGTAAGATGTATGAGACAGGCGAAATACTTCAGACTTCTAGAAGAATGTAATAATTCCAATCCCAAAGAAAGTAGGTTTTGACAGGTGTGAAAATTACTAACTAACAGTTTAATAAGCCACGTTTGCATAATACCTACACGAATTCCTTACAGACGAAAGGAAATACTGGTAGAAGCCGACCTTGGGGAATATCAGTTTGGATTCCGTAGAAAAGGAACACGTGAGGCGATATTGATCCTACGACTTATCTTAGAAGGTAGGTTAAGGAAAGGGAAACCTTCGTTTGTAGCATTTGTAGATTTAGAGAAACCTTTTGACAATGTTGAGTGGAATGCTCTCTTATTCCGAAGGTGACAGGGGTAAAATACAGGGAGCGAAACGCTATTTACAATTTGTACAGAAACCAGACGGCGGTTATAAGAGTTGAGGGGCATGAAAGGCATCAGTGGTGTGGCAGGGGTAAAATACAGGGAGTGAAACGCTATTTACAGTTTGTACAGAAACCAGACGGCAGTTATAAAAGTTGAGGGGCATGAAAGGTATCAGTGATTTGGAAGAGAGTGACACATGGTTGTAGCCTATTCCCGATGTTATTCAGTCTATTCATTGAGCAAGCAGTAAAGGAAACAAAAGAAAAATTTGGAGTAGGAATTGAAATCCATGGAGGAGAAACAAAAACTTCGAGGTTTGTCGATGACATTGGAATTCTGTCAGAGACAGCAAAGGACCTGTAAGGGCAGTTTGACCGATTGGACAGTGTCTTGAAAGGAGGTTATATGATAAATAGCAACAAAAGCAAAACGAAGATAATGGAAGGTAGTCTAAAATAATCAGGTGATGCTGAGGGAATTTGATTAGGGAATGAGACCCTTGAAGTAGTAGATTAGTTCTGCTATTTGGGGAGAAAAATAACTGATGACGGTCGAAGTAGGGAGGATACAAAATGTAGACTAGCAATGACATGAAAAACGTTTCTGAGAAAGAGAAATTTGTTACCATCGAGTATAGATTTGTCGGGAAGTTTTTTCTCAAAGTATTTGTATGGAGTATAGCCATGTATGGATGTGAAACGTGGATAATAAATATATTACACCAAAAGAGAATAGAAGCTTTCGAAATATGGTGTTACAGAAGAATGTTGAAGATTAGATGGGTAGATCATGTAACTAATGAGGAGTTACTGAATGGAATTGGGGAGAAGAGGAATTTGAAGCACATCTTATCTACAACAAGGGGTCAGGTGGTATGACACGTTCTGAGGCAACAAGGGATTACAAATTTAGTACTGGAAGGCAGCATTGAAGGTAAAAATCGTAGAGGGAGACCAGGAGATGAATACAGTATGTAGATTGAGAAGAATGTAGGGTGGAGTAGTTAGTTGGAAATGAAGAAGCTTGCACAGGATAGAGTAGCATGGCGAGCTGCATCAAACTACTCTCTGAACCGAAAAACACAACAACCAAAAGGCTTTGTTGCGTTTTGAAAGACTACAATTGCCAGCTGCAGATTTAGACAGTCGGCCGAAGACCTGTCAGTAAGACATGAGACAGTTCTCCTCCGTTTATCTCCAGGCAACCATAGCGGAAGGGTGGTGAAAGACATACACTGATTGTGTCAAACATGCTGTAATCAAAAACTGTTGACCCCGAAAATTACATATTTTTAGCTAATAACAACAACCTGTGATAAGAGCCAAATGGTTTTACGCCATGTTTGGAACTGAAAATTCTCTGGCTCCAAGTGGTAACGGTTGAAGACCGAGAAAAGTTGGCTACTACGCATATACAAAAACCTGCTCATGTATACAGAAAACACACGACGAAAGTGCAAATCATACGAAGTTCATAATTGGGGAACGGTGAGTTGTGAATACAAAAGAACAATATTAATGAAGGATGTTAGTACTAAAGGAAGTTGGGCGTAAATGCCATGGCTGGTTCGAAATTGATAATGTAGCCCTTCATACTGCGTACCATCTCTCCTACCGAAACGAAACGAAGCCTTTACGATTAAGCAATATTAAGTACTTAATGTGGCCAGTTGGTTGAACGCCATACTAGAGGGACTCTTGGCCAGTCATGGTATGGAATTGTTTATTGAATTACTTCAAACACCCCACAGGTGACTAATGGCGTTGAATGATATCGAGTTAAGGCTGGTGACTAACGAAGACAGTTGAGTTTATGATTAGATGGGACTGTTAGTTACGATGAACAAGATTTTTTTGTTTATTTGTTTAATTTAAATGAATCTATAGAAAGCTATGTGTAAGTGAAATGGTATAAATCATATTTCAGTGTATTACCTTAATCTTCTGTTCCAAACGAAGTATTTTTTATCGATGTTGCTATACATTGTTTTATACGTGTAAATGTTAACATTTGCTTGAAACTCAGTACCATATACAGTTCAAGTGAGGCAATCATGTGTACCTTTTTTATTGCAGTCGTTTAGCCGCTGGTTAGTAATTGTGATAAATAACGTGCTACTGCAGTAATACGCTGACACTGCACTGTATTTCAATTTATGTCGATCAATGACACACAATCCGCTGGGACTGCACTGTGTTCTTGTTAATGTCGATCTATGACACACAATCCGAACCCACTGTTTAAGTGGGGGTTTTAAATTATAAATATATTTCATTTAAATAAATTGAGATCGTATAACATAAGTCACAAGTATGTCGATAAAATGTAGTTTAATGTAAAAACAACATAAACTATTCGCAGGTAAATTAATACAGTCATGTTGAAAATAAGTAATGGCCAGGAAATAATGTGTAGTTTATAAACGTTACACACTAGTGGAGAGTAAAATCACTTAGTTAGCTGATTAAAGAAGTCAGAGAAGGTCTTGTTACAGATAATTCCACTTTCATGCGGCTATTCACCGTCAGCGTCAAACTAAACAGACAGTGTCACATACATACTCAGCACTAATGTAACTCCGATTATGTTAGGCTGAAATTTTTAAAGATATTTTTCTGTATTATAAATAGGCAATCAAATTTTTTATACGGCAAAAGTATACATAGTTGATGTGTAACATAAAACAGTTCGAGGGCGTAATAAGAGCGATTATTTGATTCTACAGGTCTTCAAATCTTTCTCATACTAGACTAAATATTTTTTCTGCATATATAACAACAACTCTATAGCGGAGAAGAGAAAGAACGAAGAGAAACGAAATACCAAAATATACGGAATGAACAGAGAGACGTAGGAAACTACGGAATGCACATTTCTTTCTCAGCTATGACGAGTTGGGAAGCTCCAAAGAGTACTGTGCAGTTCTTGTTGAGGCCACATTCTTAGTGGTCAGCGACTTAGGAGCTACAGTTATACACTATCTCGTCTCTGCCGCCATGTCCGAGCCATGCAGGGACGAAAATAAAAATAGGTGCCTTCTCACATCATAGCTGACAACTCACTTCACTAGGTAAACTGGAACACCTTCTGTTACACTGGAGCGGTTTGTAACATTGTCGCTGAGAATGAAGCAAGTTTTACTTGAGAGGTTTGAAAAAAGACACTGTTCTACACGTCTGCAATTGATGCTGAGAAAATTTACAATAAATTTTCTTAAAATTTCCTAATATATTTTGTAGATTTCTTCCGTATTTCTTTCATAATATACCGTCTTTATACATACTTGTATGGAGTATCAAATTGTTGATGTTTGTGGTTAATTAGTTTAAACTGACTTACATAAATTTTACGCCAGTAGAGGGAGGATGTGGTAACACACATGACTCTGTAATTTAATTGTCATAATTATGTTTAATTATTGTTTTTGATTATTGAAGTATGAGTACTACTTTATTGTATTTTAATTGGTATCCTTGTGAAAACCAGTTGTCGGGAAATGGAACATGTGGCCCAAATTTGGGACTTAAATATGACACTTTTAAACCCTTTTATAACAGAAAAAGGTGAGCTGTCAGAACCTACGACATCATTCTCCCAGTTGTTTGACAAGAATATGTACTCTACAATAGTATCTTACCTGTGCGGCAATATAATCACTAGCTGTTCAACTGAGAGTGTCATTTAAAATCTCGCACACCAAATTTTGCCATTAGGTAAGAAAATAGCACTGTCTGCTATTTTCTCTGATGTAAGACCTTTCATGCTCTGGATGATAATATACTCGTAGATAAATTGAGTTGCAGGCAGCCAATCGATAGTGTCATATCTGACAAAAAGAATGCAGAGCGTTGTACTTAACATTAAACCAATGTAACCAGGATAGTTATGGCTCGTGTGAAATCACTTATTGGGTTTCGCAGTGCTCAAGTTTAGGTCCACTGTTATTTCTTATATATGTTAACAGTCTTACATCTAATTTTAAAAAGAATCAGTTGTTTTGTAGATGATACGATGCCTGGAGCCATGAACGACGGCGGTGGAATTTAGGCTCGTTCTGCGCAACTGACGTGACGTCTTGCCCCGACAGCCAATGACGTTCAGTAGTTTTCCAAGCGCTCTACTATGAACGTCTTGGCCAGTGCGAGTGTAATCGTGTTTTTGGCAGTCAGTCGGTGGATTTTTATTCAGTTTGTTGTGATTTCTCAATGCTGACGGTGGTGGTAAGCGACAAATTCTCCCTAAGCAAGCGAGAGACATAATTTACAGGATACACGATTTCTTCAAGTGGGAAGCAGAAAGCAGTGGACCTGTCGCAGATGTTGCCAAATCTCAGGAACACAGAGCAGAAGCGAATGGTGTCAGCTTGTGAATTTGCAGCGGATTGCAAATGAAGGTAATTTATCTGTCTAGACAACTGTAAGCCCCAGTTTTCAGATCGCGAGGGGAACATCACAGTCCTGAGAACCCTGTCACGAATTTAGACGATTCTGTCAAAGATGTTCTAAGGCGAGTTGTGTTAAATATGAACAAGACAGGCGTATTTCCTAATGTTAAACAAATTACGTTGAAAAGGCTTGACACGATAAATTTTAAAAGCGATGTTAGCTCAATGCGAAGAATACTGAAAGACTTTGGGTTCAAATAAGTTAATACAAATGGCGGACGACAATTTTTAATGGCACTTTGTGATATCGCTGCTTCAGGGTCTCTGTTTTTAAGAAGTACTCTGGAGATAAGAAAATCTGACAATCAGAACATTTTTTACTTGTACGAAACATGGATAAACCTGAATCATTGAAGGATAGCGAGTTTGAAACTGAGTGATGGTTCAGGTGGTTTTAAAGTACATGTTGGTAAAGGTGGACAAATAATTTAGCTTCACGCTGCTTCTGCTTCCGGATTAATTCCAGAAAGCAGATTAGTGGTCCTGGCAGAAAAGAACAGAATCGGTGATTATCATTCTGAAACGAACTTGAGGCGTTTACACTGTTGTTTAGGAAACAGTATCTCCCATACTTGCCGACAAACTCAGCGATTCTTATGGACAATGCGAGCTACCACTCAGTTATTCTTGACAAGTCTCTTACAAAAAATACAAAAAACATCGACATTATGCTATGGCTTGGAATTAGGACGATTCCGCACACTGCCAGTCAAGCTATGGCTGAATTGTTAGGTCTTGTAGGGCTTCATAAGTCTCGTAAGAAATGTATGAAATCGGTTGCATTGCACAGGAAGATGGACAAACAGTTTTGCGTTTTCCACCATATCATTGCCAGTACTACCTGATAGAGCTCATATAGGCACAAATGAAAACGCTAAATTTAAAATTTTCGGCACAGTGAGACTTTTGCACAAACAATTAGATAGCATAAGGCCTTCGTCGTGATCTGAATGTGTTCGATACGCAGAACGGCTACGGGAAGACAGGGAATGGAAAATTTTAACTGATAATATGCTCCATCCCAACGTCGTCACCCTAAGACTAGGTGAGCCAGACACTTACATGGACTGCAGGGATGTAGGTGCAGACGGTCGCAGCGATTGAAAACAACCAATATTCACGTTGTCTTTTCTTTTTCTATAGCTTCTCTTCTGCTGTTTTACCAGGAATATTGAGATATATTCTGTCTTTTGCCACTGTAATAAAAAGTCTTATTTATACCAGTCGCTTTTTGCTTCACTTTGAATCAACTTCAGTGTACAACATGTTGGCTTCTCTACTGCCACTTGATTACCTGTCGTAGTTTTGTGCATCGCTGCGGTTGTAAGATTATTTTCAACGTTCTTCTCGACTGATCTACATTTTAGCAAACAATTGCTGTTTGTGTGTGACACGGTTTCATATGAGATAAATTTTTGGCGCATTGCGCTTTACTATCGATCAATAAATTTTAGTCTTTATGTTTTTATGAGTCTAAACTTACTTTGCATACTTTATCAATTTTGTTTTAATCGATGTGATTTAAAAAAAGTGAAATGTGTCTGATATAAGTAAAACGTTTGTCGCAATGAGAAAAGACGCAAAATTTTCCAATATTACATACAATATTTTTGGTCGTATTAAAATGATACCTTTCTGAGCGTTATATAACATATAATTTATGGTAGACTATGTCTGTGGTGGAAGTAGTTAAGCATTACACGTGACAGCAACTCTGTAAACTTAAATTTTGTCATTGGATACAAGCGTCCGTACCTGCTTGTATGTAGATGCTCGGGACGAACATCGCAACTTGCTGTGGAAGACGACATTGCATGTCTTATTCCTTCCGATCCGACTATCTCACAGTGGTAGTCATGTGGTGGTGGATCTTAGCTCTCTGACAAATCGCAACAAACTGAATACAAATTCACCGAATAGCTTTCTCCGCTGCCCATTACCCCTTAAGCACAAGCTTACGAAGTGTTTGGCGTCCACGTTTATATGTGCGTACCGCAGCTGTTGTTTGCAACCAGCATCGCTGCAACCTTTGTCTGAACCCCTATAGTGCGCGGTCCTGCGCGACCCGCCATCTTTCATGGATTAAAGTATAGTATTGTATTCAGTCAAAACATAAAAACAGCTATAAAAGAAACGGTAAATAATCTTTTGCGAAATACTGAATGGTTTGCAGCAATTGCGCTGTAGTTTAGAAAGACAGAATTTCTGATATCCTCGGCGCAACATCAATGATAAATGTAACTCATAACCAGGGAATTATAAAGAGATTGGAAACATCAAAAATTTTAGATGTCTACCATGATGAGAACATAAAATGCACATTAAAACACATCTTTGAGCTGCTAAAACTACTTAATTATGCTACATTTCCATTTCAAATCATTACATATCTTGTGAAGAGGAAAATCACGAAGTTAACATATTTTGATTATTTTTATTCAGTAATGTTGCGTGGAACATTGATATGCAATAAGTCATTCTTAAGAATTAATTTTCGTTAGACAAAACTTGCTGTAAGCAGGAGACACTGCGCTCACCAATGAACATCTTGCAGTCATCCGTTTCAGGAATTAGGCAGTTTGACTACTGCTTCAACGTGTATTTATTACTTCAGGAGGTTTGTTCTACAAGAAAGTTATAGCATTCCTAGTCGAAGCTCGTTATACATGATTGTAATCGTAGGCAAAACAAAATAAAAATAAATACATTCATTATACCACATTAAGTTTGTCCTTAGCCCAAATGGTGTCACAAAGCTGCCGTCAAGATTTATCATCTCTTTCCCTGATAGATAAAGATCTGACAGATACCAAAATAAATTTGAAAAGAAAGTTAAAAATCATCTCCTGATAACTCGTTCTACTTTGTAGCAATATATCTATTTATGATGTATATAAAACTTTTCGGGCAGGAATTACTAATTCATATCTGTATTGGAAGAGTAGGTGTTACTTAATTAATTGTAATAAAAAAATCAAACTGTGCACATGTAGACACATTCTATATGAATGCGTAACATGACTGCAAATGGACTCATTCCATATTACGACGATTAACGATGCAAACGGTGCATGGTACACAAACCTAAGTCTCAAAGTCCAATATAACAAAGGAAATGTGGTGGTTTCAACTTCTGAATGCTTTCCTGGAAGCCACTGGTGGAGAATAAGTTGGTGCACTGGATCTCGTTTGGGACACTTCCCTAGCAAAGAACGACTCTACTTTGTGCCCGGAAATAGTGATGACATATATGATAATTTTGGACATAGTGTGTTATCTAAAGTATAAACACCATCTCAAGGGAGAATATTATTAACACGCAATGAAACATTGACTCGAATTATTTAAAGAAGAAAGGAAAAAATTACAGGAGTCGACCTCGGTGAAGACCATTTTGGTTTCCAGTGAAAGGCAGAAAATAAGTGGAAATACTGATCCTACGTTGTATGTTACAAGACTGAGCGAAGCAAGGCTTTTGAGAATGTTCATTATCTCTCATATCCGTACATATTTAACACGCAAGTATTTAGATGTGTGTATGTATATATGCCCTACATTTTCTTGTGAACCACCGGACCGATTTCAACCGAACTTGGTACACACATCACCTACAGTCAGGTAATCATCGATGTGAAAGAAGAAGCATCTTCCTAACAAAGGGGTTTGGGTGCTGCTGGAAAAGCAGTGCAGACGATGATGAACGAAAACTAATAGTTTACTCGTCCGGTATATGAGAAAGACAGCAAAAACCGTTACACATAATTTCAAATCTTTACGATACTTTTTGCTGCTGACTAACCCAGCATAATGATGAAAGGAAAAAAAAAGTATCACTTAAGACAGTTTCGCTGTTCATGCAGTGAAATTGCTACTGTACTCATGACACATGTTTCAGACAACATTCACGTATACCACTATGTTTACCAAAAAAATTACATCACTTTACGACATGTGTTTCATTAAATATGAATTGATTGACACTAAGATGCGTCATAAACTGCCACATAAAGCGGGACGTTTTAATTTTTTAGCTACTAACCGTTTTCACAGTAGCCGCATATACCACTGGAAGTACCTGTAAAATTATATCATTTGACAGCACATTGCTCAGGAGAAAAGACAACATAAACATAGAGCTGCCAAAAAGTGAAACTGGAGGGCGAGATTCGCTAGAGATACAGGTCAAATACGTCAACAGTTACACGTCAAATACATTAGATATATGGGAAATATATTTTACAAATGCCTACGTGGGCAAAAACATGGGTACAATGCTTGCTCTAAACCCCAGGAAATGTATCAACCAAATTTCGCGCAAATAATACCTACAATTTGGAGTGAAATATTATCTAAGTAAGAAGTAGGATGAGCTTGATAATGTGTAATGAGAGGGGGGGGGGGGGTGGAAGTGGACAGAGAATGAGGGGAAAGGAGGAGGTGAGCATGACGGGTAGGTGGAGACCTACACAGTAGGGCTTGGAGAGCGTAGATGGAGACAGGGAATGTAGGAGATTGACAGAGAGTCTTGGAGTGAGAAGATCGACAAATACAAGACTGAAACAAAAACTTACTAGGGCGAAGGCGGGTACACAGATAGCTTTGAATAAAACTGATGGAGGAAGAGGTTATTTAGACGAACACCAGACAGCAGTTACAAGTGTCAAAGAGACGAAACGGAAGCAGTAATTGAGAAACGAATGGAGCAGAATATATACTATTCCTGATATTATTCGGTCTGTACATGAAACAAGTAATACAGAAAATGAAGCAGGAATGTTGAAAGGGAATTTAGTTTCCTAGAAAAGAAATAAAAATATTGAATTTCATCAATGAAACTGTCGTTTCTGACCGAGATAACAAAGGACATGAAAGAGAACTAAACAGAAAGGATAGTATCTCGAATAATGATTATAAGATGAACATCAACAAAAATTAAAGAAGGGTAACAGAGATAATGCAATGTACTTCAGTAAATTAGGTAATGCTGAGGTAATCAGATCAAGAAAATAAACACTGAAAGTAGTACCCCTATATTAGCTTCGCTGAATCGTCAAGGATTTGATGATAGATGGAGGACGGAGAGAGGGAGGCATAGGTAGGAATAGGAACCCTAGGAGGGATACATAGGCTTGAAAACTAATAAGCTGAAATGGGTGGCGGCTGCAGTAGTGACTCATGTATAGAGGCTTGCAGAGGGTAAACTAGTGTGTAGAACTGCATGAAACCAGTCTTCAGACTGAAAACCACAAAACAGACTGCAACATGAGGACTATCCCGATCTCAGTACCACTCTGTTGTTTCACATATTCTAAAATTACTTTGGGTAGCTACGATGGAGTGTGAGATGATAGCCCAAACGGCCCTTGAAACTAACAGTTTGAAGAATATAACTACACACACCGAGAGAGAGAGAGAGAGAGAGAAAGAGAGAGAGAGAGAGAGAGAGACAGAGTCGAGATCGAGATGCAGGACTGACAAACTGTAGTCAGCATGGGTAATGGAGCTGAGAGAGCGTGCAAGTGTGCATGTGTGTGTCTGTGTATGCGTGTGTGTGTGTGTGTGTGTGTGTGTGTGTGTGTATGAGAAAGTGTGTGTGCTTGTGTATGTGTTGTGCGCTGTCGCATATTGGACAATGTACGAGCGTACGGAATATCAGACCAGCTTGTGATTGGTTTCAAAAGGTCCCAGCATGTAATTCGCAACTATGGGAAATCTTCAGATGTTGTAGTAATTTCAGCGAACCATGAAGATGTATTATAGGGAAAAGACTTTAAGACATATCAGTAACGTCGCAACGCTAGAGAAGGGTAGCGAAAGGGGGGGAACTGAAAGTGACAAAGTCTTCAAGCTAAAACTGAGTTGTTTGCGAAGAGTGCCGGCCGTGGTGGCCGTGCGGTTCTAGGCGCTGCAGTCGGGAACCGCGGAACTGCTACTGCCGCAGGCTCGAATCCTGCCTCGGGCATGGATGTGTGTGATGTCCTTAGGTTAGTAAGGTTCAAGTAGTTACTACGTTCTAGGCGACTGATGACCTAAGATGTTAAGTCCCATAGTGCTCAGAGCCATTTGAACCATATGAACCATTTGTTTGCGAAGATGATCATTCCCGAGTTTCAAATTAACTGTCTTGTTTGCCTTTAGTGAACATCAGTTTGAATCAAGGTCTAACCCAATTATCTATTGAAATTTATTACATATATGTAACAGACACAACATTTTGTGCCATATCAAGAAAAATAATTGTAACGCTGATCACAAAACTGCGGTAGCTGTGCTCACTTAACGGTAAGCTGTTATATTACTGTAACTAAAATCTAAATCTGATATTTATTTCTGTTTAAGTGTTGAGACGACTTTGTCACGTTTTGCGACGATGTGAAGGAGTCTCCATTCTTTCGTAACGCGTTGACCGGCTTTGCAATTTACTCACATTTGCGGTGAATTGAATCGCATCGTTTATTTCTCCATAAATGCTTGCAAATCTTGTACATTCTGAGAATGAGGCCTTTCATCTGTTGCTTTCAGTTGCTGCTCTATAGGAAGTATTATGGCTCTTTTATGGAGCCAATATGGTGCATGGATTTTTTTTAAGTCGACCTATTTTATGAGATTTGAGATTTGATATTTGTAAGATCTAAAATGTTTCTGTAACGCATTGTGTAGGGCATTCATACTTCCATTTGCAACAATTTAACACGGTTACAGCGCAACGGAATACCATTGAATAATAGTAACAAAAATCTTTAAAAGCTAATGGGGCACTTGCTATATCGGAACGTTGATTGGAAACGTTCAATCGGAAAGGAACACTTAGATCCTTAAATTCTTGGTGGATTACTTGTAATGGGCGCTGCAGATATGCATGAGAAGTCAGTCTTCGGGAAAAATACATTACAATTAAGAAGCAACAAAGTATGTTCAGAGAGCGGTATTACAAAAGAGACAACTACATTTAGAAAATTCGTTTCTTTTAAAACACCATTATGCTTGAGAAACCTGTTCGTTTTTCTAACAACCACTAACAGAGAATGCCAAGAACTTGAATAGATACGTACGTTTCTTCCTTGTAATGTATCGAGCTCTATTCTGATCACGCGACTCGGCAACTCTAACGGGGGAGAGGGGGGGAGAGGGGTGTATTTTTATTAACATATTTATTTATTTATTTATTCAACCTGTAAATTTTGCTCAGAGTAGAAATCCCCACCCATAGTTGGCAGTGTAGCTACTGTGCTGCTATCACAAGGAGGAGCGGAGGATTATGGGATTGGGGCCTCATGTGTACCGTACAAGAGTGGCTGAGCTAAAATGTGTACGTAAGCTGAGTCATCAAGATTTCAGGCCAGAGGTATTCCAAATGTAGGAGATATAATCGAAAGGGATGTAGTGATAAGACTTTGGGGTGTCTGCACAGGGAAAGTTTTACCAAGTCGACATAGCTGCATGTGCTCTTTCTGAGGTAAGTTGACGCTCTTTGACCACATTCAGGGGGTTACAGTTTTGTGATTTTGATAGTTGGCACCCAGTTTTTGGCTGCTAATATACTATCAGTTTCAGGTTTTACAACGCAGTTTAAAGATCCGGTGGCTGACAACCATCGTCAGATAACGGCACGTACACTGTCAGATTCATGTGTTAAAATACTTTTCGACATCCAATGGCTGATACGCAATTGATTTCTCTTAATGACGCAATAAAACCGTGCATTAAAGGGACGTTAGTCACCATGATTGGAGTAATAGCAGTCACCATGCAACTCGCCACCGTTTCCCCCACCAGAAGCATCAACAATGAGTTCAGAGTAATGATGGTCACCATGATAGGGGCAAAGACAGCCACTATGTCTACTGGCGATCATCGCTCCTCGATTCCCCCCCCCCCCCCCCCCCCAACCACCGCCCGGCATTCAATGACAAATGTAATCTACTGAAAGATAAAGTTAGTGCCCCATAATGGAGCTGCTGATGTGTTTGGATGACTTTGAAAATGATTATTTGAAAGCGTAGCAACTCTCGTTTCTTACCTATACAAACATGTGTTATTATTGATCAGTATGCTATTTCAACTAAATGACATGTACACTACTGGCCATTAAAATTGCTACACCACGAAGATGATGTGTTACAGACGCAAAATTTAACCGACAGGAAGAAGATGCCATGATATGCAAATGATTAGCATTCCAGGGCATTCACACAAGGCTGGCGCCGTTGGCGACACCTACAACGTGCTGACTTGAGGAAAGTTTCCATCCCAGTTCTCACACACAAACAGCAGTTGATCGGTGTTGTCTGATGAAACGTTGTTGTGATGACTCGTGTAAGGAGGAGAAATGCGTACCATCACGTTTCCGACTTTGATAAAGGTCGGATTGTAGCCTATCGCGACTGCGGTTTATCGTATCGCGACATTGCTGCTCGCGTTGGTCGAGATCCAATGACTGTTAGCAGAATATCAAATCACTGGGTTCAGGAGGGTAATACGGAGAGCTGTGCTGGATCCCAACGGCCTCGTATCCCTAGCAGTCGAGATGACAGGCATCTTATCCGCACGGTTATAACCGATCGCACAGCCACGTCTCGATCGCTGAGTCATCATATGGGGACGTTTGCAAGACAAGAATCATTTCCACGAACAGTTCGACGACGTTTGCTGCAGCATGGACTATCAGGTCGGAGATAATGGTTGCTGTTACCCTTGACGCTGCATCACAAACAGGAGCGCCTGCGAACGACGAACCTGAGTGAACGAATGGCAAAACATAATTTTTTCGAATGAATCCAGGTTCTGCTTACAGCAACATGATGATCGCATCCGTGTTTGGCGACATCGCGGTGACCGCACATTGGAAGCGTGTATTCGTCATCGCTATACTGGCGTATCACCCGGCGTGATGGTATGGGGTGCAATTGGTTAGACGTCTCAGTCACCTCTTTTTCGCATTGACGGCACTTTGAATAGTGGACGTTTCAAATGTGTTACGACATTTCAGATGTGTTACGACCCGTGGCTCTACCCTTCATTCGATCCCCGCGAAAGCCTAAATTTCAGCAGGATAATGTGAACCGCATGTTGCAGGTCCTGCACGGGCCTTTCTGGATACAGAAAATGTTCAACTGCTGCCCTGCTCAACACATTCTCGAGATCTCTCACCAGTTGAAAACGTCTGGTCAATGGTGACCGAGCAACTGGCTCGTCACAATGAACTGTGGTATCGTGTTGAAGCTGCATGGGCAGCTGTACCTGTAGACGCCATCCAAGCTCTGTTTGATTCAATTCCCAGTTGTATCAAGGCCGTTATTACGGCCAGAAGTGGTAGTTCTGGGTACTGATTTCTCAGGATCTATGCCCCCAAATTGCGTGAAACTGTAATCACGTGTCAGTTCTAGAATAATATATTTGTTTATTGAATACCCGTTTATCATCTGCATTTCTTCTTGGTTTCGCAATTTTAATGGCCAGTATTGTAGTTTCCACTCTGCAACCGTTAGTAATACCAACAGAAGGTGACAAACATTTTTATTGCAAAAGTTCAAGTTAACCAGAAAAGTCGTAATGAATTTGCATAACCCGATTTTCCAAGGGGGAGTGAGAGGTTCTTCATGCTCTCCTTACAAGAATAAAGAAAATTTGTTAATTGTTACTTTAAAAACATTCTTTCTAAAGTTATGATGATGTGTAAGCAGATTCCAAAACCTAATAATATATCTTAACTCACTCTTATCAATGCTGATGCACAGTCAAAAAATTTTTACTGCAAGTGGAAGAGAGGGTGGGGGGTGGAAAGAGTTTGTCATGTGCCCACCGGCGAAAAAAGTTGAAAATGCAAATTTCGTTAACTATTGTTGAGTTTTTGTCACAATATACTTCGTATTGATACACGGAAAAATACTGAATACGACTTTTATCGGGGAGAGTGACATCTGCTACTATGATTCAAAATTTTGGGTTACATTTAACTGAAAAACTTAAACCACTCATTAAAAACAATAAATACTGTATCCAAACTTTAAAATCAAATCTAACTGAGCAGATTTCAATAGGTACAGAAAGTGGGCACGAAGTAACTAACCCTCCTCCCATTGCGAGGGTTAGTAAATGGCTCTGAGCACTATGAGACTTAACTGCTAAGGTCATCAGTCCCCTAGAACTTAGAACTACTTTAACTAACCTAAGGACTTAAACTAACCTAAAGACATCACACACATCCATGCCCGAGGCAGGATTCGAACCTGCGACCGTTGCGGTCGCGCGGTTCCAGACTGTAGCCCCAAGAACCGCTCGACCACTCTGCGAGGGTTAGTACCTTAGCACAGGGGTCACTAATATTTTTGGCTGGTTTTGCGATTTAGTCTACCGTAAATTGCAACAAGATAACTGTATTGTTTACTTTGGTGCAAAGATCAAATTGTTCTCATCGGCACGTGCAATATCCCGCAAGTTGCACAGTGAACTACATGAAAAGAAAACGTGAATTACTTACAGACTACGGCGTGCACACCCGCTATTCAAAAAATATACGTCGTTACAGATATTCGGATTTTGTTGATATTCTTGCCATCACTGGTGATGATGTGGAACAGACGAATAGCGAAATTCCATATGACTCGCTGAAGCTTCGGAATATCAAGGCTGTCGATGACCTCCTGAATAGCTGTTTCAATTCAGCAATTTATTGGTGCTATTGCTGTACACGTTATCTTTAATACAGACCCACAAAAATAAGTCGCACATATTCAGGTCCGAAGAATATGGCGCCCAATCTAGGCCCATGCCAGTTGCACCCCAGAGCCAGAAAGTGGTGCCCAGAGTTCTCCTGCAGGACGTCAGACACTCCTGCTTTGATTTGGTCGAGCTCCGTCTTGCGTGAACCACATCAGGGTCCCTTTGGATAATGGGGATGAAATCATCTTCCAAAACCCTCTCGTACCGTTCGCTAGTCACCCTGCTATCAAGGAGTATCGCACCGATTATTCCGTGACTGCACACTACACTCCACACTGTCACTCATTGAGGGTGAAGAGACTTCTCGATCGCAAACTGCGAAATCTGAACCCCCAAGAGCGCCCATTTTGTTTACTGACGAACCCATCCAAATGAAAGTGGACTTCGTCGCTAAACCAAACCATAAATGCGCATACTAATTCCCATCATGCACCGCGGCCAACAGTGCAGATTGAACGCCCTAACGCAAACCGTTCAGAAGTTATGACGATTTTATTTCATATAGTTCAATAATTATCACCCTGTATATCAATAGCGCTTTATACGAATCATGGTTTTTCGATAAGACAGACAAATCAGAGGTGGAAATATTTAATTTGATCGTTCACTGTGTTTGCAAAGTGTGGTGTAGATATCAAACTTCAGTCGACAACTACATAATGAGCTGTAAGTTTGTGTTGGTTCTATTGTGTGAGCTATGTGTCTTGCTTTTTTAAATCTTGCAAAACAAGTCAGGTACGTCAGGAGTGACATGTGTTTTTTACTCAAAATTGGTATGTATTTTCGTAAATAATTTTAGTATGGCGCAAAGGTAGAATTTTAGTTCATGATCAGATATCTGTAGTTACACTCGCTTATTTCAGTAAGCTACCTGCGTTTGTTTCATATTAAAAATCTCCACTTAATTGGTAAATAATTTTATGTAGGTTAACTAATATTTTTAGCCGTCAATTTCAGTCTCTGTATGTTTCTTTGACCATGTTGGATGGTTTAATTTCGAATTGTGAGCAGTATGATGTTAATTTTGATTATTACAAAAATATGCAGTTTAAGTGATGCAATGAATGGAAAATCTTGTCATAATGCCTTCTCCTCCTGCGAAATAGTGCTTTGTTAGCTCTTTCGTCTTTGGCTTTGTTGTGTGTTTTATTTTGGAACATTACAACTAGATTTTTGTGTTATTTAGTAGTTGATTACGGAAATACAATCTGATATATTTATAGAGGTTCTTGGCACCGTTGTTCCAACTGGTTAATGTTGCAGCCTTCTTAAGAAGTTCATTATTAAATAGAGCCTCATTTATATCTAAAATAAAGTGTTATCTCCCATTAGCTTGTTATTTTAGCCACATGTGTTTTGTACAGTTGTAGAACAGTTCAGATATGGAATTAGTATTGTGCCACTAAATTTTGAAGTTCAAAATCATGTTCTAGGCGTCATTTAAACATGAAGTGCACTTTTGCTGTAGCTGATAGTTGGAGGACAGTAATTCACACTATTTGTGCGTGTGGTTGACTGCTTAACATAGTACTTTAGCCAACATGCATTTTTCTTCCTCTTTAGGCTTTTCCAGGTTCGATTTGCTACGTAGCATCGTACGTTAGGGTTTACGTTGATTCTTTAGGTTTCAAATGTATGTTGTGCGTTAACTACATTCTTCCATTATCTGAAGTACTTCAGACTACCTCTTTGTTCGTGGGATTGCCTGCTTATAATAGTATTGTAGCCACCTTATGTTTTGTTTTCAATTATAGGCTTTGACCTCTATATATTTTGGGCGTAACTGAACTGAAGTAGCAGAATAGCAGCCGCGTTTGAGACAAAAAGACGGCCATAGAGACACCTGGTACGTAAGTTCACTAGGGGACATGTGGTACACCACGAGGCGGCCGGGTTAATCCGCGAAATCATGATGACATTGCAGCAAGGCTCTTAACTGACGGACCCGTCTATGGTACATTTTCACGGTGTTAGATCGCCGAGATATTGATCAGCACATACTTGGAAGCGGTGTAACGCCGGAAGTGTGCTACTAATCCCTGTAAATACCATCTAACGCTAGTACAGTGATGTGCAGTGTGGCACACGACGTCAGGTTCACCTCGGTTTCCAGTACGCTATGGGCCAGCCGGCAGTAGACGCCGGTCTGGGCAGTCAGCTCCTTCGGGCCAGCTACCGCCACCCCGCGGGCTTAGGCGGCAAACGGGAGTCGTCCTTCAGAGGCCGCAGTAGCAACCAAGCTCTGTTTTCTGTTTTGGAAGGCAATCCTTTGCCGCCATTCCTCTACACCAGGGCGAACTCATAACAGGAGCTGTAGCCGCATGCGGGAATTCAGTGGTCGTACGTGTCGCTGGTATTTCTCACTCGGAGCGATATTTGCTAACTTATTTGTGTGCTGATACGTAAGGTAAACAACGGCTGCAACGCAGAATGCGGACGTCAGTGTCCATCACACTGCCGCTGTCTTCCGATGTCATCGATGTGGCTTGTGGACCACGCACTTCTACGGGGCGTTTCCAATCTCACGGTAGCGTTTCGCCGTTGTAACCCAAGACGAGTGAAACTCATATTGTGTGGCACAGTTTTCCTACAGAAGCCTGCCAAGTACTTCCACTTTTGAAACCTGTCGCCCTGTCACATCTTCGCCGTAGCGGCTCCATAATACCACTGCGAGTAAGAATAAGTATACTAACTGGTATCGCTCTGTTTCTTTCTTTTTATATATTTTAGTCATCAGTCTTCTGATTGATTTGACGTGGCCAGCAACGAATTTCTCTTCTGCGCTAACCTCTTCATCTTAGAGAAATACTTGAACGTTACATCTCCAACTATTCGTTGGAAGTATTCTGTCTTCCTCTATAGTTTTTTCCCTTCAAGCTCCCTCTATTATAATGGAGATTATTCCCGGATCTCTTGACATATTTTGTCCTTTATCACGTCCCTTATTCCTGTCAGTGTTTACCATGTTTTCCTTTCTTCGACGATTCTGCTCCGAACCTCCTCCTTCCTTATCTTATAAATCAATCCAATTTTCAACATTCTTCTGTAACACCACATCTCAAATGCGTCGAGTTCCCTCTGTTATGGTTTTCCAATCGTCGATAATACTCTATCATCCAAAGCTGTGCTCCAAATGGACATCGCGTTCTTTTCTTCCAGAAATGAAGACCACTGTTGATTCCAGTATAGTTTTCTTGGCAAGGAAAGCCCCCTGAGCTAATTGGCTTTTTATGTCCTCTTTGGTTCGTTCTCTATTTCTTAACTTCGTCTATTTCATGATCGCCAAATTTGTTGTTAAGTATGTCTTAGCTCAAATTTGTACTATATCTCATTACTTTCGTCTTTTTACGGTTTACACTCAGTTCATAATTTATACTCATTAAACTCTTCCTTCCTTTCAATAGATCCGGTAGTTCTTCACTTTCACTGAGGACAAAAATGTCATCACCGAATCGTGTCACTGACATGCTCTCACCCTGAATTTCAGTCCGACTCTTGAATCTTTATTACCTTCATTGCTTCTTTGATCCATAATTTAAACAATAGGGGTGAAGAAACGCGTGAAACACAGCATCCTTTCTTATGCCATTTTTAATTCGTGCACCTCGTTCTTGGTTTTCCAATCTCATTGTCCCCTATATTTTGTTCTACGAAATGTATGTTAAGGTGACAAAAATCATTGACTATCGATAGGCACGTATACAGATGGTGGTAGCATCGCGTACACAAGGTACAAAAGACAGTTCATTGGCGTAGCTGTCACTTATATTCAAGTGTGCATGTGAAAATGTTTACGACGTGTTTATATCCGCACGACTGGAACAAACAGACTTTGAACGCGGAATGGTAGTTGGAGCTAGAGTAATGGACCTTTCCATTTCGAAAATGTTTAGGGAATTCAATATTCCGAAACCCAAAGTGTCAAGAGCACATGGAGGATACTAAATCTGAGGCATTTCCTCTCACAAAGGACAACGCAGTGGCCGACGGCCTTAACAACCGAGGGAAGTGGCGTTTCCGTGGAGCTGTCGGTGTGTTAAACAACTGCAAAAGTCAGTGTGTGGCATGCGACAAACGCATCAATTAGCACCGTGCGGCGAAATTTGGCGTTAATTGGCTATGGCAGGAAGGATCAACGCGAGTGCCTTTTCTAACAGAACGACATCGTTTGAAGCACTTTTACAGGGCTCGTGAACATATCGTTTGTATCCTACAAGACTCGAAAACCGTGGCGTGGTCAGACAAGTCCCGATTTCAGTTGGTATGAGCTGATGGTAGGGTTCGAGTTTGGTGCAGACCCCACGAAACCATGGATTCAAGTTTTCAACAAAACACTGTGGAAGCTAGTAGTGGCTCCATAATGGTCTGGGTTGTGTTTACACGGAATGAACCGAAAGTTGACTCGTAATGGTAGTGATCGGCTACTTCGACGACTTCATGTTCCCAAACAACGATGGAATTTTTACGGACGCCAATGCACCATGTCACTGGGTCACAGGTGTTCGCCATTGGTTTTGAAGAACATTGGGGACATTTCGAGCGAATGATTTGGCCACCCAGATATCAGCAGTTTGTTTTTGAGGCAACTACGAAATGTTCGACATATATTGGAGGATTTTGCTAGTTTCCTCTTAGTACCCTATCACATTCATTGGTAATCCCACACATTAGGTAGAGAAAACATTTAATTTGTTTTAATATTTCTTTTTCTACAAAAATTTTTAATCTATTTAGCCATTTCCCTTAAGATCTATGGTTTTCTTTATTTTCCTGTTGATGTAATTAGGTTATATTCAAGCAAATATATTTCTTTTTTTAGGTCGTTTCCTATCTCGGCAGGTATGCAGTATGTTGAAGATCAGATACATTTTTATCCCCATTAGTCGGAATACCTGGATGAAACTTGATTTTCCTCTGTCGTCTTACATCACTCAGACATACATTAAAAGGTGTGGGTGAGTTGCTATACTCTTGTGAAACCACTTCGTTCGTCATTATGAACTGTATAAATTTACCGTTTAAATTTATACTACCCGATTTACGTTCCTACAAGCATCTAAGAGAATCTGTAAAATGAAATAGATAATCTCGTTTTATTCATTATTCTCTCCATATGTTCTCGATTAATATTATTAGAGGCTTTTAGAAAGCCTAAGTCAATGAAGTTTATTACCCAGTTAAAATGTTTTCGTTTTTAGTCAGTTATTTATCATAACACTAATACTGCTATTATTTTTCTAAAGCCTATTATTTGCTTATTGGAGAGAGACATACATTTTTCATCCCTTTATTCAAAATCTCAACCTACAATTCGAATGCAGTGTCCAACAAGCTGATGCCTGTAACGTCTGCACAACTACGACCATCTTCCTCTCTAGCAATGTGATTACTTAAACTTATTGCCAGGCTTTGATATAGCTAGTACCTACCAACGTACGTTATACGTTAGGAACAAATTCAGATGTAAGAGCCAAATGTCACACCTTAAAGGCCCATTATTTATACCTCTTGCCTTCCAGTACATTTAAGACTTTCTTGGGATCTATCAGTTAATTCATGTTTGAATAGTTGAGTGCACTAATGTTTCTTAACACTCAGTCGCAGCTACATGTACCGCTATTTAACCAGGTCGACTACATGCTCTTTTTACACAGTGAGGCGGTAGTATATATGTGGGTTTCGTTTGTGTATGTACAACCCGAAATTTACTGACGATTACAATGGTAATAACATTTACTCTTTGAGTACTACTTTCAGTCTAAAGGTACTTGGGTGTTGTTGGATTATCACAGAATGTAGATCAATACACCTCAATGAAAACTCTACGAAAAAACATCGATGACCGTCGATATCATTTACTGAATAACGGATAAAGTAATTGGCAAAGAAGAAGATGATGGAGCAAGTATGTTAACGAGTCATCCTGCAAAGGAAAGAAGGATGGTTTATACGTATATATGATCAAGAGAAAGAGGTAGAGAAAGAGAGAGGGAGCGAGAGAGAGAGAGAGAGAGAGACGAAAGAGAGAGAGAGAATCAAGGAAAAGGAAATGAAATATTACGCTTCGAATGCATAGTAGTAGCTTTCATGTTTATATCGAAGGTTAGAGAGCTTATTCTTGTGAAATCAAATGATGAGCTGCTACTGAAAAATGCTATTTGGTATTTGAAAAAAATCTCAATTTTGATGTATCATAACTGACTAACATAAAAGAGTTATCGTATATTTGTCATCATACTTCTTACCTTCTTTATAATGCCTTACTGCGTCCGACAGAGGTACATTGCCAAAATTGCTGTCTACTTATTTCATGAATTCCTCTATATAATACAACAATATTTTTTGTCTTAGTGATGAATTACATCACATTTGTGTATATCTTACTTTCCAACACTAACTGCATAAATAAACACTGAATCGCACGTTATGATTTTGTGGTGATTGGGAGTATTAATTACACCGTCTCCAATAACCTTCCTTTGTAAATCATTACTACACTTGCTTTTCGACGTTAATTGTTATCGGAGAATGAAGCAGGGTAACGAACGGTTGTAATATTTCAGCATTAACTGCGGTGCATTTCGAAGCTTCTGTGTCTCTTTTGGGTAATAAAGAGTGCCTCTTCCACCTATAAATTATCCTGTAACACTTCAGAGTAGACTGTAATTGCAAACGCAGCTTTAAACATGAAGTAACTACTGGATTTCTTGTTATTATTTAGCTGTTTTTGACGAAGGCACATATAGTCAACAGCGTCTGGTGTAGATTCGACGTTTTTCGTATCACATTTTATTTAAGCCTCTTCCACAGTTGTGTGCCGAGTATTTAAACATAAATCATATTGACTCATAGCTCTGACTCTAAAGTTTTGTTATGTACAGTGTCAAATGAGCTATTTTTTTATCTTATTCATGTACAGATCATGAGCCACGACGTGGGAGTAGGAAATGAGACCGATATAGTTTAGCAGCGTGGTTAAGGCACAAGAGCGGTTTCTAAAACTCCTTTCCTGGCGGTCAGTATTGTTATGGGTTTCCCTAAGTCATTTAATACGAACTTATGTACGATTTACTGAGAGCGGCAGAATCTGAGAGGCAGAATCTGGATTTATGGCCCAGGGAGCTATCATTCGGTTTTTGTATCTAAAACTGTCTACCTAAATACGACGATATACGCTTAACATCAAAATCACACGTATTGAAATAGTTTTCTACCAGTTCTACAATCCATTAACTACGTAAATATTTCCCTGTTACATTTGATGAGAACTGTGACGTCTTATAAACATCTGGAACAGGTAGTTCTCTTCTCCTACCTGGGACACAATCTCTCCTAATACTACAAACCTGAAGCTATATGGAAAATCGTATCTGCAGTGCCTGCGTTGCTTGTGGATGCCTCTCTCACTGGCTTTGTTTCAGCTGAGTGGTATGATAAGTTTGCAAAGCACCTCTTTCTAGTACCTTGACACGAACTTCACTAGATACTTATTATGAAAATATGTAGTAAACTGACGAGATAGCAGCAGTAGATGTAAGTGGGGATCTGTCCTCTAATTCAGCGATTTACGAAATAGTATGAACTGCGGCTTAAATTTTTGTTAGTTATCGAGACTTCACTCTGAGCTCTTGGGTTTTAGTTTTAGTGTGTCCGAGAGCGGCTGGCTCATCTTTTATTAGTTCAGTGATCAGCCAGCCACAACTTCTCCTCTACCACTTTACATTTTGCATCGTGCCTTTTCCCCTGATCGTTTGTAGTGTGTGTGTTTGTGTTTGTGTGTGAAACCCTGTTGGCTAGTTTCGACTGTGAAGTCATCTTCAGACACATACGTATTGGCAATATGTGATACGACATGACAGTTAATTTATGATTCCACACATAGGACCACGTTCGTATATTGGCATGTTCTGCATCACATATAAACAGAGAGGTTGTAAAATGTGTGGAAGACCGTCAAACAGTACTACTTGATGACAGACTTCACAATGATACGCTGAAGAACTAGATTATATCATGTATGAAGTCTTACAAATTAGTCTTCATACATGACATAACGCAGTTCTTCATCGTATCGCAGTTATGGCTATAATCAAATAGTATAGTAAGGGGCTCTTACAAACATTTACTACCACTCTGATCGTATGCGATGCAGAACATACCAATATTAATACCTGATTTCATATGTGGACTGATAAACCGATTGGCATGTAATATCTCATGTTAGAAGGCGTATATGAAGATACGTATGTCCTTGAAAATGACTTCACTATCGAAATTTGCGTGCAGCGTAGCAAATACAAAAAATGTAACATGTTTTCTTCTACGAAATTACCTATATGTTTTGAAACTTTATGGGTAGCTTTTACCATCCGTCTCGTTGATCTTCGCACAGGCGTTAAGGACCCATTATCATCTAATCACCAATCTTCTGTTCAAGATATAACTAGGTCCAAACACCGTAAAATCCTCACAGGTTCTCTGACGACCGTCATGTTGTTTAGACACCGCCGCGTCTCCTTATGGCACATTATAAAACACGAGTAAAATCTGACTGTCCTCTTTTGAAGTTGCAGAAGGAAAGTATCCAGTGATAATGAGTCTTGAGACATTCTAGTTCGACTGGCATTTTAATTAAATCTCAAGTAATTCCTATGAAAGTAATCTGTTTACAAACACTGCCCAGTGTAGTGTACGTATCACTGTAGTGCCGTTCAAAACATATAATTGAAATAAAAACGTACGCCTTAACACTTATATCCAAGCCGGTCTTCCGTAAGGCGGCTATAATTAGCTGTTAGTCATCGGGATCAGCAATCCATCCATACCTGCCCAGGCACTCGACTTGCTGGGGCCAGGGATACCAACTATGACCTCTGCGTTCCTTGCGCACGACAAACGTGTTCGAGCAAGCACAGACGACACTGCGCCAGTTGCAATGAGGTACCGAGAAGATCTGTCGAGGGTCAAAGCTGCGGCATTTCCTTGTAACCAATGCTTAGCGCAATACTGGATGCCTGTTTTTTAATTATATGTAAGAGCTACTAGAAACTAGCTTTCATTTTTTTCAGACATAATGCTGGATACTGATGAATGCAGGGAGTATGAAGGAATTAGGTGAAAGGTAACAAAAATTTGAAATGTCTGTAAGCACTTCGATGAGGCTGATAACAAAACTCTTAGAACATATGATATCGAGGGATATAATACGCGTATTGAGAGCTGATGAGTGTCATTACAATGATAACATGTGTTAAAATATTTGTAAAAAAATGTATTTATGCAAAGCTTAGTAAATAGAACACACACACACCAAATGGCTCGTCAGTTTTTCTCCTCAAAACTAGATAGACCTCAGAGAAGAATATGTCAGAATTTTGAAACAGATCCATTTTATATGTGGTAATTATACTTAATTATTAGGCTAGTCTGCACTTATCAATTTCTTTAGAAACCTGTCGTCTATACCTGTTATCGTCAGCGATGAGACAGGGTATGTTCTCTGCTGGCCTCTCGCTACAACACATTGAAGACACCGTGATAAGGTTTATGGAACTGTGTACTTCACAATCTCCACAAATCTGTGGATCCTTACCTAAGAATAATGAAACGGCTCAAAAGACAATGACTTACACGAATCTCATCTCTGAAATAAGAAGTAAGATCGAGAAGCTGGACACTTCATTTCAGTGAAGGTTGTGATGGCTCAAAGCACTATGAGACTTAACATCTGAGGTCATCAGTCCCCTAGAACTTAGAACTACTTAAACCTAACTAACCTAAAGACATCACACTCATCCATGCCCGAGGCAGGATTCGAAACTGCGACCGTAGCAGCAGCGCGGTTCCGGACTGAAACGCCTAGAGCCGCTCGGCCGCAGCGGCCTGTTCATTTCGGTGATGGCAGATTATTTACCGGCACTAATAGCCATTCTTCCCCTCAATACTTTACGATAGTTCAACAGCCTGCTGCTGGCTTCAACGACATACTGTAGAACTTATTTCTGCGGTTTACACATTATGAGCTGCTTCGATCGCTGTGTGGGTTTCCTGCTGTCCCTGAATTTCTAAGTTTTCCAGCTCTCAGTGTGTTATTTCTTTCTTGTTCTGTTTGTATAGACAAATACGGCAAAACTGGGTCATTTGGTCCATTATCAAGGTTTTCATAAAATTTTTCATTGTAGGAGAGACCAGAGTTAACAGGCATAAGGGGCATGTTAACTCACAGCTTCTGTTTCCTGCCACCATACAGCTAGAATACTGTCATCTCCAAACTGGGATTTTATTTAAGGGTGCTCCATTCTCTGTTACAACGTTTGCTTGGTAATGTCGCGAATAAAATACTCTTCTTTCGTTTCTCTGACGGGTGACTAAATATTTTAATCGTTTATTTCTTTCTTTTGGTGAATCTGTAGATTGGTGATGCAGAAGTGGTAACGGATGTGGAATGTGTGGTGAACTGTAGTTGCATGTATATATCATAATCATTTGTTTATGATGATTCGTATCCGTTTCCTTTTCGATATCCGCGTCAGGGTAGTTGGCGTAGGTAGGTATTGGGTCAGTTGTCATTACTACAACAACTCGCCCTCAACCTATGCCAAATGAAGCATCCACCATGGCTCATTAAAAAAAATTCTCTAAAAACTAAGTAAACGCATATAATCTTAGAAGCACTTGGCCCTTTCCCCAAGGCTGGACCACGTCTGCAATCTAGCTGTGACCGAAAAAGAAGGTTTACTGCTATTCTAACAGACAGTCCCATCAAACACATCATGACACTTCAAAGGGTCAATAAGAAGAAAAAGCCATGTACAATGAAGAAGGGCGACAAGTGTAAGGTTGCCAAGAAGTAAATCTTCTCAGAATATTACTTCAAACAGAACTTTTTCTTCGGTTGCTGATGACGGCATTTGAGATAGAGGGTAGCGTTGCTGAAAGTGATGTCAAGTTGCCGTTTCTTAGTGATAGTTCAGAGACTGAAGAACGTCTGCCTGCCGAAGGGCATTTACACACAGCCGCCTGCGGAGACAATTGTGAGAGTTCTCATTAGACAGATCCCACTGACGCTGGAGAATCAAAATAGTGCCGACTCCTCATATAGAACAGGACCAACAGGAAATCCACCAAAATTTCAAAGGCCTGCTTATCACCCTGACTACAACATTACTGACTTTGTTTTTGTTACGGCGTAAAGTTAAACGCCGGCACACCAGTCGTGAACCACAAGAAAGAAAGTCTGTGAGAAGAAGTCTGTTAATCGCACGCTGACTGGACTTCCCTCTTGGAAGACAACGAAACAGCAGCGTCCCCTATGCGAAGAGAACGCAAGAGCCGTGACCGACTGGTGACGGCCAGTTCAAGATTAGCGACTACGACAGCAGCGTCAACGCTAGTTACTTCGCTTGTACTCCCTGTGAAGCACAGACTTGGGGTGGTCTATACGGAAGAAGTTGATTATTTTTTATGTCGCCCTTTGCTTGCGACACATCGGTGTAATTGCCAAAGTTAAGTACTGTAATTGTCTTGTCGTGATAAAAGTTATTAATACGACTTCTTTGATTGTTTGTCTAGCGAACCGAGTGTGCAGGCTTCCTAGGTACTGCAGTTTTGGTGATGTACCATGGAATCCAGTACCCTGCGAAGATCGTTGACACGGGTGGTCAAAAGGGAATAAGTTGGAGTTAGCCAAACGAGGATGTTTCAGTTTGATACCGTGGTGTTGCAATGATGCGTTGATAGTCGGCCATCGTATTTTTTCCTTGGGTGCTAACTAATTCTTGCGCAGGTTCGTCGTTTTCAGCACAAGAAGGAAAACGTAGTTAGAAATTCCAGGGAGAATGGCACAGAGGAATGAGAATCCTAATAATGGCTGCGGTAAGATTAAAAAAAGAAGTCTTTGATAAACTTGCGTTGTATTTTTGCGATAATCACATTAAGTCTTCACTCGGAAATCTGGAAGAAGATTCAGCTGACGTTTCAACTTGGAGCAAATCACCAATCGCCTTCCTTAGTTCGTTAAACAAATTAACTCACCTGAATGTGACACAATACTATATTGCAAAAGGAAATCGGCTACTGAAATGCACGTACGGTAACTACACTGATCACCAAGACACTATTCCCACCGACCTGTTATCGATAGTACAGGGTGCACCCATCTGCAGGTGGTCGCTCATGTCGGCACCAATGATGTGTGTCGCTATGGATCGGAGGAAATCCTCTCTGGCTTCCGGCGGCTATCTGATTTGGTGAAGACTGCCAGTCTCGCTAGCGGGATGAAAGCAGAGCTCACCATCTGCAGCATCGTCGACAGGACTGACTGCGGACCTTTGGTACAGAGCCGAGTGGAGGGTCTGAATCAGAGGCTGAGACGGTTCTGTGACCGTGTGGGCTGCAGATTCCTCGACTTGCGCCATAGGGTGGTGGGGTTTCGGGTTCCGCTGGATAGGTCAGGAGTCCACTACACACAACAAGCGGCTACACGGGTAGCAGGGGTTGTGTGGCGTGGGCTGGGCGGTTTTTTAGGTTAGATGGCCTTGGGCAAGTACAGAAAGGGCAACAGCCTCAACGGGTGCGGGGCAAAGTCAGGACATGCGGGGACCAAGCAGCAATCGGTATTGTAATTGTCAACTGTCGAAGCTGCGTTGGTAAAGTACCGGAACTTCAAGCGCTGATAGAAAGCACCGAAGCTGAAATTGTTATAGGTACAGAAAGCTGGCTTAAGCCAGAGATAAATTCTGCCGAAATTTTTACAAAGGTACACACGGTGTTTAGAAAGGATAGATTGCATGCAACCGGTGGTGGAGTGTTCATCGCAGTTAGTAGTAGTTTATCCTGTAGTGAAGTAGAAGTGGATAGTTCCTGTGAATTATTATGGGTGGAGGTTACACTAAACAACCGAACTAGGTTAATAATTGGCTCCTTTTACCGACCTCCCGACTCAGCAGCATTAGTGGCAGAACAACTGAGAGAAAATTTGGAATACATTTCACGTAAATTTTCTCAGCATGTTATAGTCTTAGGTGGAGATTTCAATTTACCAGATATAGACTGGGACACTCAGATGTTTAGGACGGGTGGTAGGGACAGAGCATCGAGTGACATTATACTGAGTGCACTATCCGAAAATTACCTCGAGCAATTAAACAGAGAACCGACTCGTGGAGATAACATCTTGGACCTACTGATAACAAACAGACCCGAACTTTTCGAATCTGTATGTACAGAACAGGGAATCAGTGATCATAAGGCCGTTGCAGCATCCCTGAATATGGAAGTTAATAGGAATATAAAAAAAGGGAGGAAGGTTTATCTGTTTAGCAAGAGTAATAGAAGGCAGATTTCAGACTACCTAACAGATCAAAACGAAAATTTCTGTTCCGACACTGACAATGTTGAGTGTTTATGGAAAAAGTTCAAGGCAATCGTAAAATGCGTTTTAGACAGGTACGTGCCGAGTAAAACTGTGAGGGACGGGAAAAACCCACCGTGGTACAACAACAAAGTTAGGAAACTACTGCGAAAGCAAAGAGAGCTCCACTCCAAGTTTAAACGCAGCCAAAACCTCTCAGACAAACTGAAGCTAAACGATGTCAAAGTTAGCGTAAGGAGGGCTATGCGTGAAGCGTTCATTGAATTCGAAAGTAAAATTCTATGTACCGACTTGACAGAAAATCCTAGGAAGTTCTGGTCTTACGTTAAATCAGTAAGTGGCTCGAAACAGCATATCCAGACACTACGGGATGATGATGGCATTGAAACAGAGGATGACACGCGTAAAGCTGAAATACTAAACACCTTTTTCCAAAGCTGTTTCACAGAGGAAGACCGCACTGCAGTTCCTTCTCTAAATCCTCGCACAAACGAAAAAATGGCTGACATCGAAATAAGTGTCCAAGGAATAGAAAAGCAACTGGAATCACTCAATAGAGGAAAGTCCACTGGACCTGACGGGATACCAATTCGATTCTACACAGAGTAAGCGAAAGAACTTGCCCCCCTTCTAACAGCCGTGTACCGCAAGTCTCTAGAGGAACGGAGGGTTCCAAATGATTGGGAAAGAGCACAGATAGTCCCAGTCTTCAAGAAGGGTCGTCGAGCAGATGCGCAAAACTATAGACCTATATCTCTTACGTCGATCTCTTGTAGAATTTTAGAACATGTTTTTTGCTCGCGTATCATGTCATTTCTGGAAACCCAGAATCTACTATGTAGGAATCAACATGGATTCCGGAAACAGCGATCGTGTGAGACCCAACTCGCCTTATTTGTTCATGAGACCCAGAAAATATTAGATACAGGCTCCCAGGTAGATGCTATTTTTCTTGACTTCCGGAAGGCGTTCGATACAGTTCCGCACTGTCGCCTGATAAACAAAGTAAGAGCTTACGGAATATCAGACCAGCTGTGTGGCTGGATTGAAGAGTTTTTAGCAAACAGAACACAGCATGTTGTTATCAATGGAGAGACGTCTACAGACGTTAAAGTAACCTCTGGCGTGCCACAGGGGAGTGTTATGGGACCATTGCTTTTCACAATATATATAAATGACTTAGTAGATAGTGTCGGAAGTTCCATGCGGCTTTTCGCGGATGATGCTGTAGTATACAGAGAAGTTGCTGCATTAGAAAATTGTAGCGAAATACAGGAAGATCTGCAGCGGATAGGCACTTGGTGCAGGGAGTGGCAACTGACCCTTAACATAGACAAATGTAATATATTGCGAATGCATAGAAAGAAGGATCCTTTATTGTATGATTATATGATAGCGGAACAAACACTGGTAGCAGTTACTTCTGTAAAATATCTGGGAGTATGCGTACGGAACGATTTGAAGTGGAATGATCATATAAAACTAATTGTTGGTAAGGCGGGTACCAGGTTGAGATTCATTGGGAGAGTGCTTAGAAAATGTAGTCCATCAACAAAGGAGGTGGCTTACAAAACACTCGTTCGACCTATACTTGAGTGTTGTTCATCAGTGTGGGATCCGTACCAGGTCGGGTTGACGGAGGAGATAGAGAAGATCCAAAGAAGAGCGGCGCGTTTCGTCACTGGGTTATTTGGTAACCGTGATAGCGTTACGGAGATGTTTAATAAACTCAAGTGGCAGACTCTGCAAGAGAGGCGCTCTGCATCGCGGTGTAGCTTGCTCGCCAGGTTTCGAGAGGGTGCGTTTCTGGATGAGGTATCGAATATATTGCTTCCCCCTACTTATACTTCCCGAGGAGATCACGAATGTAAAATTAGAGAGATTAGAGCGCGCACGGAGGCTTTCAGACAGTCGTTCTTCCCGCGAACCATACGCGACTGGAACAGGAATGGGAGGTAATGACAGTGGCACGTAAAGTGCCCTCCGCCACACACCGTTGGGTGGCTTGCGGAGTATCAATGTAGATGTAGATGTAGATGTAGATATAAATCCCTCCAGGTGACACCAGCGTTACCTGGCGAGGAGTGACTGCTAGTCGGACACACGCACGGTGCATGCAGTATCTGCTAGCCTGCTGTTCCAGTATAGTATTGGGAAGGGGCGCGATCTATCTGCTTCATCGAGGGCAGATTCTGATGTTCGAGAGCTCTGCTCGTGTATATTGGAAACGGCATGTCTTGTCGGGTGTATGAGGGGAGCTATGATAAGTGTCTTCAACACGTGCCGAAACCAAGGTGAAACTATGTCCAGAAGTCATGGGGTTGGGCGAACACCCGTCATTACAGATGTGGGACGTCTTAGGCTGGGCAGACCACTAAAACAGGACAGGCGGAACGATCATCAGACTTTAGTACTGGAAAGGGCACAAGTATTTCCAAACACACAGTTCACCGAACACTCCTAACGATGGGCCTCAGCAGCCGACGACCCACGATTGTGCCAACGTTAACACCATGACATCGGCAACTACGACTGAATTGCGCCCGCGACCATCGACACTGGACGTTTGCGCAGTGGCAGAGCGTTGCATCGTGTGATGAATCCGACTACCTTCTTCATCATGGCGGTGGGAGGGCGCGAATTCGTTGGCTTCCAAGTGAACAGCTCCTTGACTCTTGTACCACTGGACGGAAACAAGCGGGCAGCGGCTCCATTATGTTCTGCGGAACAATCCCGTGGGCATTTATGGGTCCACTGGTGCTTGTGCAAGGCACCACGGCAGCTGAGGAGTATCGTATACTGGTTGCAGACTACGTACGCCTCTTCACGACGATAATGTTTCCCAACGGCATTGGCAGTTTTCAACAAGATAACGCGCCATGTCACAAGGCCAGAAGCATCATGAAGTAGTTAGAGGAACACTGTGGCGAGTTTCTATTGATGTGCTGGCCTTCCATCTCGTCAGATCAGAATCCGAAACATCTGGGATGTGATTGGAAGTGGCACCTAAGGTCATCGTCACACTCCATGGAATTTACGGGAGTAGGTGACTTTGTGCACAGACGTGGTGCTAGCTGCCTCCAGCGACCAACCAAGGCCTTATTGTTTTCATGCGACGACGCGTCTTTGCTGTCATCCGTGTCGAAGGTCGACATAACAGCTCGCAGTAGGTGGTCATACTTTTCTGGCTGATTAGTGTTTACGTTGTACGTAAAGGATGTAATTCCTCTGAGTGGGTAAAGAAGATTGTTTGATTCTGTTATCACTTGTCAAACAGATAGATAGCCGAACAATTAACAAATTTGCATTGAATTAAAGCTTTCGTAAATTTAGTGACCACTGCGGGTGAGTCTCGAAGTAGCAACAACCTTGGTCTAGTGACAACGATAACCAGACACATACGGCGCCTCCCGATCCGTCAAGTTATTGCGCGTTACCGATATTATTCATGGACATGAAAAAAATAGTCTCTCCTACCATAACATAGGCATAATATAAATGCAATATATACGAAAATAAAACCAACAATGAACACAGTTTACATACAACTCACTGCATCATCAATCTAGATTAGCGAAAATTACACAGTCGGCCACAGTAAGCAGGTGAATGTTAAACTTTTGGGACATTCAAATACAGCCAAAATAAAATTGAGTGGAAATCGAACCAACATGTTGACATAAACGTGTTCAAAATGGTTCAAATTGCTCTGAGCACTATGGGACTCAACTTCTGAGGTCATTAGTCCCCTTGAACGTAGAACTAGTTAAACCTAACTAACCTAAGGACATCACACACATCCATGCCCGAGGCAGGATTCGAACCTGCGACCGTAGCGGTCTCGCAGTTCCAGACTGCAGCGCCAGAACCGCACGGCCACTTCGGCCGGCCATAAACGTGTTCCCGACTCACACCGTCGTAGTTGACTTAAAACGTTTTGATAATTCTATTTATATAACATTCGGGAGCTGTAGTACTAAGCAGAATTAATTTATCTTGCACAATCCACATGTAAGATCATACCGCTGTTGAAATACATCGACACAGAATTTACATATCTTTAAGTACTATTCTTTCACGAAGAATGAATTTTTGAAGAATTTGTACTTTGCAAAATAATTACCCGAAGTTTTGGTACAATACAGAGTTTCTCCTCGAAAATTGCTTTGTTCTGCCTAAGAATGCATATTCATATCTGGTTTACGCAACTAATCCCTAGAGGTATGCGAACTAACCCCGCAGGTGAAGTTAGCTGACATTGTAGCAATCTTTTATAGGACGTGTTTTACGAGTTACCCAAAAAAGTATTACATAAGTGATTACTACATAATTTTGCAGTCGAAAAAGTTAAGGTATCCTACACATTCACCAGAATCTCTCCAAGTACTGCAAACACACAACAAAAGCGAAAACAAATTATGCAAGCATGCCCCGTCCTCTCTTAGACTGTGAAATTAGTTAGCACTTGCAGCCTATAGATGTATTCTGCGAAAGTGAAGAAGAACCATGAGGGTGCCGCCGTTTAGACCCGATAACGTTTGCTATAATACGTTGTCAGTGTTGTGTAAACCAGCTACTGCTGCCGACACCTATTTTGGTCTATTTACTGTATGTAATCCTTCACCACTCTCTGCAACTGTTATCGCCCTACACCTCCCTCCAATATCCAACTGAAAGTTACTTGATGCGTCAATACGAGTCCCATGAACAGTCCTTCTTTCAGTAACGTTGTGCCATAAATTTTCCATCTGCCAAATCACTCAGTGCCTCCTCATTGGTTATCTGATCTACCCACCTAATATTCAGCATTTATCTGTGACACTACATTTCTAAGGCTCCAATTCTCCTCTTGTTTGAAATTAATATTACCAGCGTTTAGCTTCTGTGTAGAGCTGCCCCTCAATGACATAACTTTCAATCACTGGAACGTATATTCAGTGTTAACAAATTAATGAATAATAACGAGCTACACTGCTGTGCAAATTATTAATATTTCATATCATTCACGATGAGCCCGTTTCGGCAAATTGCCATCGTCAGGTGCTCTGTAAATACACAAGATAAAGGTCTTTTACGATAATCTGAAGAGCTATGTAACATCGTTGCTGTCATGATCGTTGCTGCCATGTCTTATCTTTGTTTAGAATTATACCTTCTCACAAGTGTACACTGAGGACGTATATGGACGATTTTACTTGTTTTCCGTGTATGCTACTTTTCTGACAGCTAGATGACAGTGGGTCATCCATATTACATCTTGATATGGTTACCGTTATAAATAAGTAATGTGTGAAAATCAGTTTTTGTCTTTTTTTTTAAATACGGGAGATACATGCACCTGCGCTTGCACGTGAGCTGTAGCAGTCACCGAAGACACGCTGATAGCTGCGAACCACCTGTATCTCTTCATGCTTGAAGTCCTCAACGAAGATGATGACATCTTTCAGCAGTATAGCTGTCCGTGCCTCAGAGCCTAAACCGTGCTAAAGTGGTTTGCGGAGCATTATTGTGAACGAACTTGTATATCTCGGCGACCAAATTCACCCGATATAAATCCTATGGGACATCGTCTGCGTCGCTATCGGCTACCATCACTGCGTACACAAATCAGATACCCGTTATGTACACGAACTACATGGCCTGTGCGTTGACATACAATACCACATACCTCCAAAAACCTACTAGCAAATTGTTGTATCTATGACATGCATAATCAGTGATGTACTTCGTTCCAAGGACGAACGGGCTATTATGCAGGTGGTCATAACGTTAAGCCTATCAGTGTACTTTGCGAAAATTAGCCGACCTATATCACTCCTCTGGGACATAGGCATAGTTACTTTGATGTCCAAAGGCCATGTAAAGCTTAGAAAGAAAGAATATTGACTGCCAATTATTGTAATGTCTCTTACCCATCCGTTGCACGATGGATACCATAAAATGATCTACCCATCTTGCAGAAATGCCACATCGTATCAATACTACAGTTTGAGGTTATGTCTTTTCATCTCTTCATCCTCTGAATATTACTGACTGTGGTTTACTTACCTCGCCTCGTCTGAAGTTTTCTCGTAGATCTCGTCCCAACTGGCTTCTTCTCCACACAGGAGCAGGATTCGACGTGCAAACAACAAACTGTACTAAACTGAATCTGTTAAGAATTACATGATGTGGTGTGTTTGCTCGAAACCATTTCAATCACACAGTTGGTCTGATACTCCGTATACTCGCAGTTTGCTCATTAGACGGCCTTGGAGAACGTATAGAATGTCTGATGGAAGCCAAAGAACATAGTATCTGCGAGGGCAACTGTATACTTATGTATTGCTTTCTGGGTCTCGTGGACAAACAGAGCAAGCTGGGTTAAACACTATCGTGGTTTTCCGAACCAATGTTCATTCCTTGAATGGAGTTTCTCAGTCTCCAGAAATTTGAAACTACACGAGCTTCAAACTTCTTCCAAGATTCTACAACAGACCGAAGTTTTGTGCGGTTGTTCGACAACCTTTCTTAACAACGGGAATGAACTTCTTTTTTTCCAGTCATTAGGAGCGCTTCTCTCCTCCAGAGATCAACGGTACACTGTTACTACATAAGGGAAAAGTTCTTTCGCAAAGACTCTGTAGACTCGAATTGCTACCCAGTCAGGTCCAGTGGCATGTTCTATGACGAGTGATTTCAGCTGCTTTCCTACCTCTTGGTCGTTTATTTCGATATATGTCATTCTATCGTTGATGCGAAGATTTAAAGGGGCAACCAGAGCCTCTGCAAAACAGTTTTGAATAAGACGTTTAGCATTTCGGCCGTCTCATTCTCTGTTTCAGTTCCGTTATGGTCTCAGAGCATATGGATGAAGCCTACCATCCATTTACTGATTTAATATGAGACCAAAACAATTTTTTGTCGAGTCGGTAAACAGAATTTTACCTCCTACTGTTATTGAAACTCTTTTGCCGTCTCACAAGTACAATGTTATAGGCGAAGCCCACAGATTTCTTTTCCTTGAACCTTGATTCTCTTTCGTAGATCGGGGAGGGCTACAACGCGTTTCAGTCCCTTCTTAACTACGGTGCTGACCTTACATTCTTAATATTGTGGACTGGTTTCTGAAAAACAGTCGAGAGCCTTTCCCTCCGTCTATTTTATCCAGCATACCTTCAGGATCTCAAAGTGTAGTTCTACAATTACTATCAACGTTGGTTTTCTTTGTTTTAGCCTTTCTAAGGAACTCTTAGTATGTGCCATGCGCATTCCTACATTAAATGGAATCCAAGCCGATTCTCTCTGAGGTCAGTTTTAAACAGTGTTCGAATTCTTCTGTAACTAATTCGTTTCAGTATCTTTTTATAAAATGCATTTTAACCATCATCTGCTTATTGTCGCATTAGTCATCTATCGGTTTCGGTTATTAACCACCATCCGGGATGTAGAGTCCAACAGATTAGTTAGAAACATCACATATTTTCTTGAAGCCGAACAATATTAAAATTATCCACCATTGTATAACCAGACGTACAGTTTTTAACTAATCTGTTGCACCCTACAGCCTGGATGATGGTTAATAACCAAAACAGGCGGATGACGATTGGGACAATAAACAGCTGATGATTAAAATGCATTTTATAAAATAATTTACGGCTGTTGAACCTCGCTTAATTGAAATATTATGTTTCAGTATTTTGTACCTGTCTCTTATTAACCTGATAGTACGGCAATAAACTCCCTTCTTGGAATTTGAATAATCACATTATTCTTGAAGTCAGATGATTTTTGTCCAGTTTCATGTATTTTTCATATCATATGGGATGATGGGATAATACCTCAAGGATCGAGAAGCGTATTTATATAAATACTAAAAATTTTATGTAGGTGTAAATAAAACATTAAACAAATTTAATAAAATATTCAAGGAGGAAAACTCAGTTGGAAAGGTGATCTTTTCGCAGGATGCACTGTTTTCAATTAACCAACTACAGCGAGCTGAGGAATATACTGAGAACGTGCCTCAGGCCGTATCACGCCACACGGTGCTGAGTTTGGTAGCAATAGTTACTCTAATATACTGCTTTACTTTTATTTTAATATCATTTCGACCTTAGTGAAAGGAAAACGGTGAAAGACAGCGTCCGCAGAAAGCGATTTATTCAAGTAGAAACGTAAAGAAATGGATAGTTAGCGAAACATGCAATCCCAAAAGGGAGATAAGAAGGAGTTAGAGGAAGAGCCATTAAGCACGTAGACGAGGGATAGCGAATAAAGTCCATTAGTATCACAGCTTCATTAATAAGAAAAGTACATGGAACTCCTTACGACGGCGAAGAAGGGTATTCAGCTAACTTCTTTAATGAATATTTATTCCTCAGAACTTGTTGCTAGGCAACGGCGCTATAAATTCGTCTCGTGTTACGCTGCATTTTCTTCAGACTTGAACCAGCACACGTGTAAACAACGTTTCCTTTCATTTACCACATGCAGCATTTCCCGCCTGAACTGTTCGTAAGAAGTTTCCCGTTCCCTTTGCACCTGTCGGTTTCGTGGTAGAGCACCCATTGTAAATAGATTACAATAACAGAATTATAGAGCACTGAGAATCCGTAGGACTTTCGCAGTATGCATGGACATCATACCTTTACAACGGCGAGCCAATGCTTCTTTCAACTGCATTTGTTCCTGCAAACAGTGTATTAAATTCCAAATGGTTGATGAATATGTTGCTGTTCGCCCGTTGCTCTTCCACCGAGTTAAACGATGGAGAAGGTAAGACGTTGTGACCCCGTCTCAACGACCTTTATTGGAAGGCCGACCAGTCTTCTTAAGATACAATTATTTTATTTGCTGGAAATTCCTGCTGTCAAATGGCCGTTTTGTGTCTAGAAAATCTTTTGATCTCTTATTAGCTGTATCCTCCTGCAAACAGAGCTAAGAAGGAAACATAAATTTAAGATGAAATTAATATTTCATATTTGAATTACTTTTGAATGCATTATGGGAACAGCAGTGATCAATGTCTTATAAATAATTACTATTAAAAACAGTCTTGACCACAATTTATTTAATAAGGTGACCGGTTTCGACCACTACTGTGGTCATCTTCAGACCATTGAGTAGGAACCTCTTTGTTGGAGAATCACTACTATAGTGATTCTCCAACAAAGAGGTTCCTACTCAATGGTCTGAAGATGACCACAGTAGTGGTCGAAATCGGTCACCTTATTAAATAAATTGTGGTCAAGACTGTTTTTAATAGTAATTAATATTTCATATTTGTTTAGATTTTGCCACTAATTTTCCATTATATTGCCTGAAGAATGGAAAGACGTACTATTAAAACTCTTGAGAGCTCGTCTATTTTCGGTACTGTTAAATTGAAAGTTCTGTTACATGGAACGAATATGGTAACTTCTTTAATATATTCCTTAAGCGTCCTTGGAAACTTTTGAACAGGAGGAGGGTAAGGTGGATTCAGTCTGGGAACGGATTCTAGTTTTTGCGAAGCAACCATTGCCCAAAGAAGAAGATATCCTGACGCCTAGTCGGTGAAAGCAAGAAGTCTTAATAACTCCAGTGCCGCTAGCAGCTAAAAATTCGCCCTGTCATTGGCCCTATGGCTCACAGCCGTCTGACATGTGACAAACCGTGACCGTTTCGTGTTCCAACACGAATCAAGAAATAACTTAACACAAATAGCTCTGCAGAGAACTATGGCCATTATTGACCCCATACGCGAATACTCTCGACAGCTAGGAAAGTTAGGCACATCGCCCGGATGAAAATTTAACCCAACTGCATCTTCCTTTAAATGGTTATCCTCCTTCATATTTCCATTCGTTATAGTGTATTACCAAAGAAACATGTCGCAATTCCTGAACGAGAAGAAACGTTATGGAAGTGGCCAGATTTGCCGAAGTGTAGTGCCTGCAAGAAAAGCATAGCACCCAGAAATGATGGTTGAATGTCAACATAATTTCGTACACGTACACACGACCGGCGGATATGTAAACCATTAGGGAACCAGTTCTCTGTTACAGGTAGAACGGCTACCCGACCTGGTGAAGTGTATGAAGGGCGTGAAGACCTTCGGATGTTGACAAGTCGCTATGAAATACACAGAGATACAGCTAACTCGTATTAGACGGCATTATTATGACCTAACAGAGTTAGAAAGGTGGATCTATATTTGGCTTCTGGCCAAATCGTGCTATATCTGTATTTGGGATGCATTCGGATCTGGCAGTGGCCCGATGTTACACTGTATGGAAACAAGAGGATAGGCAATCGCGTCAAAAAAAAAAGTTCAAATATGAATGAAATCTTATGGGACTGAACTGCTAAGGTCATCAGTCCCTAAACTTACAAACAACCTAAATTATCCTAAGGACAAACACACATACCCATGCCCGAGGGAGGACTCGAACCTCCGCCGGGACCAGCCGCACAGCCCATGAATGCAGCACCTGAGATCGCTCTGCTAATCCCGCGCTACGCAAACTCTTCGTCAAGATTTCGTTGGTCACGTCACACCACCAAGGCTCAATCGCCGTATTGTGCACCAAGAATATCGTAAATCCAACTGCTCTATCCATCTGAAAACTATTAACTGACTCGATTTAACATTCTGTGCTATACCGCATCATTGGTCGAAGACTTGCAGCACCCGGACGAAGGAATTTCCGTACAATGTGTAGACTGCCGTTAACACCAAACAAACAGCTGCGTTTTTAGATGTGCTGCGATGGGGAGGCATGGTCTGCTGATGAATGGCGCCATATTGTGTTCAGTAATTAATCACGGCTCCCTGCTACTCCGGATGACTGTCAACGGCGAGTATAGTGGCGAACTCGAAACAGTTCCTGTTCCCCCAATATTTTGGTGAGGCACAGCGATGTTACTGCTGGTGTTATGGTATGAAGATTCATCGTATATGAGTACAGGTCACGGTTGGTAATGATTGAGGGAACTTTGACCACACGGCCGTATGTCACGGACATCGTGATTCCTCACATGTTATCTGTGTTACTATAACATCCAGGTGCCATTTTTCAAGAGGACAGTGCATGTCGAAACGTAGCACATGCTTCTACGACCGTCTGCTTCGTGTTGTTAGTCATTCCCGTTCCCAGTAAAGTCCAATTATGTGTCCCCGTCTAAGCATCCATAGAATTAACTGCTAGTATCAGGAATTTCAAGGAACAGCTGCAAGAATCGTGGAACTGCTCGCCTCACGAAAGGAGACGTCTATATGACACCCTTCCAAATAGAATCAGTGCATGCCTCCAGGCCAGAGAGTGCGCAGCTTCATACTGATAAATGAGACCATACCGCCAAGTTCTTTGTAATTCTGACTAGTTTTTGTAATACTTAAGTAACATCCCATACCCTGTCAACGCCTGAAGTTATATTTCGTGTCTTCCTCCTCTTCTGGTTGCTTTACAAATCTTCTTCTGACTTAAGTAGCAACAGTATTTGTTAACATTTATGAAAACAAGAAGAATAATTATTTTTCACTATACAATCCATTTCAACATTAAAAGTTTTTCCCCCATACGATGCCCCGCGTAACTATTACCGCAATCGGCTGTATTTATAAAAAGATGAGGTCATAAATACCGTTCATCATACGACACCCTATGCATACAATGTAATTATCACAGAATCTCGTCACCAAAGCCATATATACTGCCGCATTTATGTGTCACTTGACATGAAATCGTTGCAATCAATAATTGCTCGTGCTGTTATGCTACGACACCAATTGGTTATTCAGAATACAACCACGACACCATTACCTACTGCTGCCTTTGGTTGTGCCTAGTACAAAGTATAAAGGCAATTCCCATCCGTAATATGACCTCAATAATTACCACCTCAATAGTATTTGTGGTGATGAAACACACAGTGAACAACATTATTATTGTTGCTTTCTATTGCACTAGACTAGTAATGCAGTCCAGAAAGGGTGGACGACAGACAAAGAACAGAGCAGAAACAAGACGGTCCCCCAATCAAAGCAATCGAGTGAATCCACCGCTGTCACCGCATCTTTCTCTCTCTCTCTCTCTCTCTCTCTCTCTGTGTCTCTATCTCTCTCTCTCGCGCGCGCCCTCGCTCTCGCCCTCTTCGTAGGCAGCGAACACATGTCGCAATCACTGTCTTGCTTAACGTGATTCTTCTTAATAGTCACTTTGGGATGGAAGGCCTTGTGTATTCTCTATATTCGTCCACCAGTAGGTTCTTTTCCTGGCTTTCGTGGTCCATCTCTTTATCTCAGCCTCATCGCCTCAGCATCCCTGTTGATATCATCTGTCCACTCTGTCCATGACCTTCCTTGGTCCAATCTGCCTTTCCCGGATCCTGAGAATGCTGGTCACAGAAGTCTTTCCACTTTGATTTCAATTACATCTCCTGCCGACATCAGTCATATTTCCTTCCTCTTTCTGTCATTGTCAACTTGTGAGTATAAGTCTGACAGTTTCTGGTTTTTCAATATCCTCCATCACTGAAGCAGTGTGTCCCTCTTGGGGCCAAATATATTTCTTAATATCTTCTCTCAAACAGTGTTCACTGCGAAGTACTACTGTGCCCTCACATGGGATGAAAGACGTGGGCTGTTTATACTTTACCATCTGGATGACCGAGCTTAGTCTCGGTAGGCCTATTTCTGTTTTACGACGTAACTTGTCTTGAGTTATGGATTTCGTTTACTTTTACGGATCATTTTTCAGATGTTCTCATACGGATGTAAGGATACTCCAACAAGAAGCATTTAAAATAATACAACTCACGTAGGACATACCCAACAATTATGGGTGAAAAAATGTTCCAGAAGAGATTTTTTTGAGTAAGTGTGAGATAAGACTGTTTGGAGCTGATCTCCTCTGTTTGTGCTTGGTGCGAATATATAAACCTTGTGTCTTGCTGAACAAACGTGTTAAATTCAGGCATCCGTGTCGTGTGGGAAGCGTGAGGGTATTATACCTTAATTTGAAGACACGATCACGATTGTTGAAATGCCCAACTACATTTACGATACTTTTTGCTATGTTGCATGGCGCACCAGCGCTCTGGCTGTACTAAGAGCGCGCGTCTGCTGGTGCGCCGGCCTAGCGCCGAGCCATGCGGGTTGCGTAACCAGCAGGTTAGGCGCCCAGCGGGCATGGCGGCACTATGCTTTGTTAATTTTTTCAAATTGTTGCATCCTTGAGCCCCTGTTCACCAGATGTGCGTCTAGCGGTTCTCGGCTGACGCCCCCGGTTACAGAAGTCTAGGATAACACTGTATTAATAATTATAATACAAAGTAATATCACCAGTTTCATTCTCAGGAACTACACGAAGTCCTTTCTTCCATACATGAACTAGTATACAGAGTAAAAGGCATATTACTATAAACTAAACTAGATCTACTTTGCGTCTTCAGGTCGATTCCACAGTGCCAGGTCTTGTAGGCGATGACATCTCGGTCTGCAAAAGATTCTAGTCCAGGTAGAAATGCCCAACTACATTTAGGATACTTTTTGCTATGTTGCATGGTGTGTGTAGAATTTATGCTACGTAGTCTATTTTCGAAGGTACGTAAATATTTGCTAGCTGGACTTTTTGCAGTTCCGTCTAAATATCACATATTACACAAGTGAACGGAGCCTCTTATCTAGTGCGGAACAGATTTGTATTTGGCATCAAGTCTGTGCTGTCACTTGTTTCTCAGTTCTGCTCCTAGACACTTCATATTTTGCAGTTCTGAATGTTGGTCGTGGTGGTGTCAGCCTGTACCTAGAACTGTGTCCTAAGTCCACTTATCTTACAGCTCAACTTAGCACCTGATGCAGCTTCATGTTGTTATATTGTCCGCAGTCATGACTGTTTCTACCATTAAGCGGCCGCCTAGGGGCGCAAAATTATAGGAGCGGCATAAAAATTTTTTATTTCAAATCAAGCAGTAAAAAAAACGAGCAAATGATGAGAAAAAATGTAAAAGAGGAAAAACTAAAACCAACTTATTTACAAAAGCTTGCGGAACAGTTAAATAATGAGCCCTGGTTTGACAAAAGTAAACACGTTACCTATGCCTTACTCAAAACTAAAACTGCTGCTACTGAGTACGAAACGGAATTAACGGAAGGAGCCACTGCCTTTACACAATCACAGTATTCATTCCCCACCGGGATTTGAACCTCGACCCATCTCGGACAAATGATCAGAAACCAATCGCATAGATCATTGCGGCTAATAAAAGTTGTAGAATTCTCAATAGAAAATTCAACTGTGGCGTCATTTATCTATTTAATCGCAAGAAAGTGGATACTGAAAAATGAGAGATTTATTCCCCTTTGTAAATATATTTCAATTGAAATGTAAATGAAATGACAGCAGGATTATCCAGATGACGGACTCTGATGGATCGACAGGTTTCCCAGCACTATAGCATAATTTCTAAATTCTAGGAAAAATTCATTCGTTCCAGAAAATAGTTCGACGACTTTATTTGTCCATTTTCTTGCAACGAATTAAAATAAGCAATTCTTACCAAATTTGGAACCACTGGTACATTAAGTTGAGTTCTAGTTTAAAATGTTCATCACATTCTTCCAGTTTCAGATTTCTCAGACAATTTCTAAAACTATAAGAAAAATAAGAAGTAAGACATTTGTTGTCTTCAATCAGTTGTAACGCAATTGAGGACAAAGCATGAAATTAGATGACTTTGCCCAGACAATGAGGGCAGCTGGTTTAATGATTAAATATATAATGTTGGGGAAGGGGTAGGGGCAAATTGGGGAGACCGATGGTAGTAAAAATGAGGGGCTTCATTACTGAACTCTCGTCTAGGGCGGTAAACACCTAGCAGGGACCCTGACCTCCAAGCAAACTTTATCGGCACTCGTTACTAAGAAACCGACATGATCAGCGTACATACGACATACATTTTCTGTAAGTTTAGTTCTAAACCTCTCAGCTGGTTCACTAGTGTGGTGAAGAATGACTCCATTGTGACTGCGAATAACGCCATCGACATTGGGCACCATTGTTTCACAGGATTGTTGATTTAGATAGCGTTGCCGAGTTGCCCATTTTTGATAATTTTTGAAATGCTATCATGTAAGATAGTCGTTATTATATCACTCAAGTGATATGGGAAGCCTATCTCCAGCATTTTGTGTAACAGAAAGCAATGACTGACACGGACGAAAGTCATGCATATGGCGCATCTTGTCCTGCAAACTTCGGCTTTGGCTAAGACGTCACTATAGTCTCCTAATGCCTGAAAAACGGATCTAGCGTACCCAACGGTTGTTTGATAAGGTCCTGTGACAAAATTAATCACTTTATCGATTCTTCATGGTTGCATGCCCTCGAAAATTTGTTAGTCACTATTAAGAAAGGCGACCGGATGCAGCTTTTAACTGAGATACCCGACAGACACTCGGAACTGTTACGTTCGTATTTATTAATTGGCTGTAAATCAATATTTCTATCCGTAATTTCATGCTAGAACATTTGCTACATTTATGCATGGATTTAGTCATGTCCGAGATATATGTTTTTCGGGCTGAGAAGTACAATAGTTTTCAAATGGTGTTTGCCGATTTCTTCTGTCACACGTTCTGCGTCCTTTGTGGTGAGCTTTCCTGTGACGTAAGTTGCTCTTTCGTCTACTGCATTCTCATAAATTCCTTTGGTAGTCCTCAGATCAACGTGGTGTTTGTAAATCTCGTTTCTGATATTCTTCTGATCCTTTAGTGCCCTTCCGTCAGGTAACTCAAATTGCGTCAATATTTTTCTGATTATGCTTTTCCTTCCGCGTATGAGGCAAAAGATAAACGGTTAAAGATATATCATGATTCTTGCTCTGATTTTGACACCTCCTAGATGTTGCTTTCTTAATAGTCGAAGTTTGGCTTGAATTTTCTTAATTTTAGTGAAGTTTTCCATAACAGTGGCATCAAGTTTAAAAATGTTCTTGGGACACTGGAAATAAAATTGCAGAGTTTGTCTGGCGCGAATACTTCATCAAAGAGCTTCGGATTTTTGTTTGTGTACATTTCAACCACCAGAAGAACACACCAAATTAAGACTTACTTTAGGTCTTAAGTCCACCCACATCTTATTCCTCTGAATATTAGCACTCAAATTTTTATGTTTCCCACTCCTAATCGAACAACCGAGAAAATTATTCCGTACCGCTCGAAGATACAAATCCGACTAGATTTGAAGACATCTTAATTCAGAGCCAGTTGGGTTGAACAGCCGGAAGATCGATAAACCACCGGAACATTGTCAGACTGCTTTTGATAACGAGAAAGAATATTTTATTTATAATCAATTTCTCCCTACTTTTTACTGTCGCGTTCAATAAATTAGTGGAAAATTCTACTGAAATACTCACAGTAATAATTAAAATAAAATACAACTCACCACGATAACCTTACTATGAATGTCTGCTTTTATAAAATATGAAGAATCTGTAACAGAGACTGCATATGTTGGCAAGAATTAGAAAGCAGAGCAGAATACGAAATCGACCATGTTTACTTGCTGTCTTGTCTCATGTTCAAGTAGTTTGGGAAAGAAGCATTTCATAAATACACACATCAAGAAAAAGTTTTGCATAACACAAGTTCCCAGGACTTCTGAAGATAGACGTTGACTGTTCAGAGATGTCTCTAAACCCACCCAAAGATGTAAACAACCATGCATGAGCAACGCCTATTAGACGGAGGGGCTCGGACAGCCGATCAGTTCCAGCCAGTCTACCAGGAAGGAGGTACACGGCTCGTGTTGTCTGTAGTCCAGCCATGCGTAGACGGTCAAAAGCGCAGTTCGATCGCATTCGCATTGTTACTTATTGCCAGGAAGGGCTCTGAAAAAAGAAACTGTCCAGGTGGCTCCGAATGAACGAAAGCGATGTTGTCCGGACATGGAGGAGATACAGAGTGACAGGAACTGCCGATGACATGCCTCGCTCAGGCCGCCTAAGGGCTACTACTGCAGTGGATGACCACTACTTACGGGTTATGGCTCGGAGGAATCCTGACAGCAGCGCCACTATGTTGAGTAATGCTTTTCGTGCAGCCACAGGACGTCGTGTTACGACTCAAACTGTGCGCAACAGGCTGAACGATGCGCAACTGCACTCTCAACATCCAGGGCTACGTCCATCTTTGCATCCACGACACCATGCAGCGCGGTACAGACGGGCCCAACAATGTGCCGAATGGACGGCTCAGGATTGGCATCACGTTCTCTTCACCGATGAGTGTCTCATATGCCTTCAACCAGACAATCGTCGGAGACGTGTTTGGAGGCACCCCGGTCAGGCTGAACGCCTTAGACACATTGTCCAGCGAGTACAGCAAGATGGAGGTTCCCTGCTATTTTAGGGTGGCATTATGTATGGGGCCGACGTAATCCGCTTCTGGTTATGGAAGGCACCGTAACGGCTGTACGACACGTGAATGCCATCCTCCGACCGATAGTGCAACAATACAGGCAGCACATTAGTGAGGCATTCGTCTTCATGGACGACAATTCGCGCACCCAACGTGCACATCTTGTGAAAGACTTCCTTATGGCTAACGACATCGCTCGACCATAGTGACCAGCATGTTACCCAGACATGAAATATATCAAACATGCCAGGGATACATGAAAAGGGCTGTTTATGGATGACGTGACCCATCAACCACTATGAGAGATCTACGCCGAATCGTCCTTGAGGAGTGGGACAATCTCTATCAACAGTGTCTTGATGCCTGCCGGAGTGGCCGAGCGGTTCTAGGCGCATACAGTTGGAACTGTGCAACCGCTACTGTCGCAGGTTCGAATCCTGCCTCGGGGAATGGATGAGTGTGATGACTTTAGGTTAGTTAGGTTTAAGTAGTTCTAAGTTCTAGGGGACTGAAGACCTCAGAAGTTAAGTCCTATAGTGCTCAGAGCCATTTCAACCAATTTGAGTGTCTTGATGAACTTGTGGATAGTATGCCACGACGAATACAGGAATGCATCAATGCAAGAGGACGTGCTACTGGGTATTAGAGGTATCGGTGTGCACAGCAATCTGGACCACCACCTCCGAAGGTCTCGCTGTATGGTAGTACAACATGCAATGTGTGGTTTTCATGAGCAATAAAAATGCCGAAAATGTTGTTTATGTTGATCTCTATTCCAGTTTTCTGTACAGGTTCCGGAACTCTCGGAATCGAGGTGATGCAAAACTTTTTTTACGTGTGTAAAACTGTGTACTCTCAGTTACACGCAATTTTGTCGGCAGAAGCAGAAAGTGGCACTATCAGTTAAGCAGTAATATATGTTTTTATCGCCCTTACACTGTGGCCTACTGGAAGTAGCGAGACGATTTGTGAAACAGACGTTTTCTTTAGTGTTTATCTGTCTTCTTTAACTTGATCAGTGAAAGAAAATTGTAAAATGCAAGGAGTTCAGATCACAGGCGAGAAAATAAAAACGGGGGAGAGACAAAGAAGCACACCTAATTCTACTGAATAAATGTAGTAGTCGGTCACTTTTAATCCTCATTTCACTGAATCCGAGATGCTGCATTTGATTGTCCGAAATCGCTTAGTTCGCTCTATCCTAATAGTGCAGCAAGGTGGGAAGTTTTTCAGCATGGAAATTTTTGACTTTTATTGACGAACTATGAGTAGTGGTTATGTTGCCGCGATTACAACAGATAATTTTAGTCCTTCTTTCGTTATTTATAGACTGAATGAGAGTTTTACCTAAGGATGAATGCATGACTGTCATCGTTCTAAGTTCCTTGTTCCACGTTCTCGCGAGGATTGCGTATCTTTTCATATTAGCTGGTTCGAATTGCTCCACTCCTTTACGAGGCCGCTTTTTCTATCATGGTGTGTGATTTCCGTGCACAGTCGACTTTCTTGGTTCGGAACTTATTTTATTCATAGCTTACATTCAGTGTTGTGTTGCTATCTATTAACTTGTGTTACTACGTTTTTGGAACAGTGCCAGTGACAGCGTTCTTAAGAAAAATATTTTCAAAATCTATAATGATCAAAAATGTGTCACCTATTCATAAAGCTTTAAGTATAAAAACTGGAACGCTCCAAAAATTTGAATCTCGTCTCATGAACGAGCTTTCTGGGTTTCACTGAGCTTATGACAGAAAAACACAAATCATTGTTACAATGGCCTTGCGGTTGAAACTCTTTTCTTCTTTGCGTTTGTATCCTTATAAATAACAACGCAAAGTAGTTCTGCCTTCAGCAAACACAACTTTTCTTTTAGTATCCAAACATGTTTCGGAGAAATTTCTCTAACTTCGGTGGGATCATTTTTTTCACTGTCAAGTAACATACAAAGAACTTATGTCAAATAATACATAGCATTCTTTGAGGTTATAGTACTTACAATAATAAAAGTATTCACAGAAATATTAAAAGGAAACAAAAATATATACCTCAGTATTACATGTTAGTGTTCACGTTTCTGTCTGACATTTACTGCACAGCTGTAATCATTAACTTGCAGTAAGTAATCTGTATTAATAAGCATTTATGAATATTTTGTTAGGTAACTAGCAAAATCTTACGACTAATATGAAATTATCAGATTCTTACTCCTAATGATTGTTTTTCTTATAGCCCTATTTTAATTATATTATGTTGTTTTCTAAACATAGATTCGCAATTTTTTCTTTTTGACTAGCATTTATTCGGTTACAGAAGTAGTTTTGAAAAAATGTGTCGAAGTATATGTCGACTGTGAACAGACTTTGCGAAATGGTCTGTTGGGAGGGAGACGGCGGAGTATATATGTGAATGTGCCTACTCTGAGGCGTTTCCACGCTTGTATAGGGTGACTGAGTTGACCTTCCTAGTCACACTGTTTCACTGTTTGTGTGATGTCCGCTTGTTGAGCCATCTTGTTCTGTGTATTCTAGGTTGGGGTATTGAATTTTGCCGTGACAGGTTCAAGAGGCACTCACACACACAGAAACACACACAAACACACACACAATAACAAACAAAGATACAGACACTAAAGCCCAGTGTCAATGCAAAATTAAAAACTCATTTATATTATTCCTAAAATTTGGCAAACTACAGAACAAAACTTTGATAATCGCTTGTTAATTCCAGATGACATACTGTAAGGCAATAACAATACCTGTAATGCAAATATCAGACAGACACGTGAACAGCAATATGTAACATTAGGATTTACTCGTATATTTGTTTTTCCTGTGAATAGTTCTGTCAGTACTTTTATTTATACAGAAACATAAAAAACTGTTATTTATTGTAATTCACAAATTCATTATATGCCATTTTACAGAGTGTAAATGAGCCCATCGAAGATGGAAAAGCTACCCCGCAACGTGTCCGGGAACTGAAGCAAGAAAACCTGTGTTTCCTTAAGGCGGAACCACCTGTTCCCAGGACATAAATGTTATATTTATTAATTTATAATGTTTATTTTCGCAGTCGGTGCTTCTGAGCACTATTGGTATATAAGGACTAGTCCCTAAACCTAGTTACAGAAATGAGAATAAAGCTCAGTGGTGTACACTTTATTATTACGTTCCTTGGCAACCATGTCTTTGAGACGCAAACTGTAGTCTTTTACTAGGCTGCTGAAGAAACACAGTAGCTAGTATTCTTCCTGCTGGTTGTGTAAGCAAACCTTGAGCACAATGCCTAATATGTTTTAAAACTCTGTAAGCGACGAATTTCTTACTGGTTAGCACAGAATTATCCAGCTAAGGTGATTTAATTTAGCATGATATCTCCATTGAATAATCAAAGCTGTTTCCACATAAGTTCCACTTAAATTCATAGAATTTATGGTTATGAGTCCAGAAAACTTCTTCCACACGGAAATTGTAACTAATCCAATCGTGCACGTTGTCTGTGATAGCCACCACTGGAGGTATAAGTGTGAGACAATGCAACATCTTCTTACTAGAACATAGGTAACATGGTCGCCTGTGAAGTGAAGGCTGCTTTGTCTCGTGGTTCTAGTATCGCTGAAAGTCATATTTTTAATCCTTTCAGTGATCAAGTTAAAGAAGACAGATAATTACTTAAGAAAACGTCTGTTTCACAAATCGTCTCGCTACTTCCAATAGGCCACAGTGTAAGGGCGATAAAAAAATATAATAGTGCTTTCTGATAGTGCCACTTTCTGCTTCTGCCGACAAAATTATGTGCAACTGAGAGTACACAGTTTTACACACATAAAAAATGTTTTGCATCGCCTTGTGTATTGTTAACTCCTGCATGAAACCTAAGATATTTACATTACAAGTGCAAGTAGATCATTGCTTAAACACCTCTGTGTAATTAGTTTAATCTTATCATTGTGGCCCAGATGGGAGCAATACATAGTTGTATGTAGTAAACTCCTAGATTCCTCACTTAATACAGTTCTTGAAATTTTGTAATTAGGCTTTCATGGGATAATTGGCATCTGTGTTTAAGAGTCTATCAATTCAGGTTATTCAGCATTTCCGTTCCACTCTGCAATCATTTGTGCAATTATTTTTTTGCATATGTTCAATATATTTGTTACTCCTAATTGGTATAGGCCTCATAGTCTAGAACAATATTCTAAATTCAGCTGAACTATCCAGAATGTTCTTCAAATCAGTGTCGAACAACTGTGCTCTGGTGACATGACATCGTTGTTTGGGAACATGAAGTCCATGAATGGATGTAAATGGCCTCCAAGCAGCCTAAGATAACCATTTTCAATTAATAATCAGTTCATTTGGACCAGAGGACCCAGTCCATCCCATGTAAACATAGCCCACCGATTATGGAGCCACCGTCAGGATACACAGTGACTTGTTCTCAACATGGGTCCATTGTTTCATGAGGTCTGCACTGCACTCAAACCCTACCATCAGCTCTTACCAACTGCAGTCTTGACACATCTGACCAGGCCATGATTTTCCAGTAGTATGGTCCAACCAGCATGGTCAAGAACCCAGGAGAGGTGCTACACGCAATATCGTGCTATAGGCAAAGGCATTCACGTTGTCTGCTACCATACCCCATTAATGCCAAATTTTGTTGTACGTCCCACATCGATTTTTGTGGTCAGTTCATGCAGTGTTCCTTCTCTGTTAGCACTGACAGCTCTATGCAAATGCCGCTGCTCTTGATCATTTAGTGAAGGTTGTCAGCCACTGTATTGTCCACAGAGAGAGGTAATGCCTTAAATTTGTTATTCGTTGTATGTAAACCCAAATCTGCAGCATGAACGTTAGTACGGAAAAATGGTATTATTAGCACATGTGACATATTGAACTCCAAGAAGTTTCTATCGTCATATTGTCTACAGTTACGAGAATGTAAACTCTCGTTATTGTTTTCTCTGTCGCATTCATTATTTTATTTACCGCCACAAAAACGTAATCCCCTTCGTTTCCAACCTATTCCTATTCCGGTTAAACCATTACCACATATTTCATTTTCATTTGTGGGAAGATTGCTATCGTTATGACTGATTTCGTTCCCATCATTCTTCTATTTCCACCTTACGCCGTTCCTACTATTACGTTTCATTATTCTCTGTGGCGAATCAACAACCTGACATAAGGCATTCAAAACATTCCCAGCATTATTTGTGTGATTCCCGTAATGGCATACGTTCCTCTCAGTGACAATCATGTGTAACTTACCTGCTTTCAAATGGTGGCCTTCATTGACAACATTTCTGTTTTTAGTCCTATGTTTACCCCTTTGAGCACTTTTCTCATAGAACAAAAAGTAACAATTCTTACATAGTGATTTTGGTAGCATTTCCACTATTGTTATTAATTGGAGTATGATTTCTTAATATCGAATGTAATTTTTCTTCTACTCTTTCAGCGAAGATATCAGTACCCGTGGCAGAAGAATCTATGGCTTCCGGCTGAATACCAGCTACACTGTCAAATATCTCTTTAGTATTAGTTTACAATGTTCTGTACTGACTCCATTCTATAAGACAATGTTGACCCTGTTTCTCTGTTTAACTTAGAAACTGACACATAACGTTTTTCAATCTCATTGTTGGCGTGAACAGAATATACTTCTATTTCTTTAGTGCTTTAGATTTGCTCATCCGTGATTAGGCTATTACTTACATTCAAATTTGAATCAGAATTTATTGTAACACTTGGTATTGGTTAAGCTTGTTCATCTGAGACCCCCTCATTGTTTACATGAGAGACTGTCCTGTTACAATCTGCAATCTCATCATTGACAGCAGCTTGCAAAGTACTAACAATGCTTTCACTTCCATGGATATTCTCCTTTATTACATCCCCCAATCTCTCATCCATCGCTTTACATCTTTGGCTAAACTTCGTGATATATTCGTCTAGTAGTCTGAGGATTTTTGTTAGTTTCCCTAATGTTTTCATTAGTTCCTGGTTATTATTCCAAGCAGGTTCTTCTATCTTTGCAGTTAAAGATTGTTCGTTATTCACTAGCTATTTGTTAGTATCTCCATTCTCTTGTTAGTTGCATTCAGCTTCCTCTGTGGCAGAGCGGTTCTAGGCGCTTCAGTCCGGAACCGCGCTGCTGCTACGGTTGCAGGTTCGAATACTGCCTCGGTTATCGATGTATGTGATGTCCTTAAATTAGTTAGGTTTAAGTAGCTCTAAGTCTCGGGGACAGTCGACCTCAGATGTTAAGTCCCATAGTGCCCAGAACCAATTTTTTGTGTTTAGTTTCTTGTCATTAGCTTCTAGTATATTCATCAGAGATGAAAATATTTTCCCGCAGATTAAATTCTGTACCCTTATTCTTGTTTATTTCATCTCCTGTGGTCATACACACACTAATAACTGCCTAAGTGTTCGCTGTGGTTTCAGAATCCCCAATGACGTTTCCTGGTCTTCGCTACCTATTATATCACTCATTATAATTGCTGGTTCTTCCTTGGATTTTGCGAATGGAAACATATCACCATCCTCTCGTAAATCAACATTACCTTCAGATAAATTCTGCTCTGCACATTCATTTAGGTTACTCAATCAAACAGTGTGAATTATTCCAATACTTCTAAGCAAGATTATTTTCCAATTAGTACAATTTTCTAATTCACTAGAAATGAATTATGACCTGCTTTAGGTAACGCTCTGGTTCCCCGCCGTGCGTCGAACTCTGGACCTCTGCGCGTGCGACTGGTGTGCACCCCTTCGCTGCCACGCTGAGCGGTACTCCTTCCCGCCCAGGCCTGGTATGATGAGATGTTTTCTTTGGTAACGCGGCTGTCCTTGCCATCCTTTACGCCGTTCTCTTCTCGAAGATGGTTCATTAAGTTTTATTCGCGAAATATTCGTGCTCCTTGTATGCGATTAGTATTTTCCTCTATGCAGACTTAACACGGTTCGCGCCAGACTTCTTGCACTCCGTGTCGTGAACAGTTTTAATGTTGCTACCCACAAATCACAAATCTCAGCCACTTTTTAAATTTATTATTCACTTCCCGTCTCCTCTTCCGTTGCACTTGCTGTGGAAACTACACTTCCTATTCCTCGACGGTCAGTTATCCCAATGGGACTGGGTTTCTTCCCACTCAGAGAGCGTCAAATCCATCCGTCACAAATTATCCGTAATCTATCGGATTTTCCAACGCAATATATATCAAGTACAAATCCCCCACCCCCCGCCATCCATCCAACCACCCTCTTCACTAAACTTTCAGAAACGTCTTTTCATTTTGGGAGCGCATGAAAGATGGCATTAGGCGTACATTATGACCGGTTGTGCTTCCCCAACAGAGATTAACACAACCTGTCCTTGGTTTATCCTAGTGAGTCGCTGTGTATGAATTTAGCCCATCTGTTTTGTCGCAAATCTCCCGTAGTTGGTGTCCCTCGTAGGAGTATTTTTACCGCGATTTTACCTGTAATTTCTAAGAGATGAAAGCAGAAAGTCATATTCGTTGATACAAGTTCTTGGCCGGCCGGAGTGGCCGAGCGGTTCTAGGCGCCTCGGGCATGGATGTGTGTGATGTCCTTAGGTTTAAGTAGTTCTAAGTTCTAGGGGACAGATGACCTCACAAGTTAAGTTCCATAGTGCCCAGAGCCGTTTGAACCATTTGAACAAGTTCTTGGATGCTCTTATGATCGTCCACGGGCAATGCCAGATGGTCCAAGGGCTACTTGGGCCAGTGCGGAAGCCGTAAACTTACTCCATGCTATGCGCTCCGCAGTGCTGTCTCTGTTTATTGAATACTTCTGATATCTGAAGACGCAATATAAAACGTAAATTTGGAGAATGTGGAAATAATGTGTAGTCTGTAAACGAGAGGAACCTACTATTCACTATATTTGACGTGTTGTTTCAACGAATAGTCAAAGTTAGTTTCAGTTAAGGCGTGATGTAAGGTTATGCATTTTGGTTTTGTTTCCAGAAATGTCTCTCCATGTAGAAACTGCATCTAATCTCGTCGTTCACGTTATCATTTGTCTGTCTTAGCCACCACTAGAACAATAAGTGAGGAACGAATGGCACATCTCTCCACTACAGCTGAGGTAATGTGGTCGCCTGTAAAACTGGCTCGCGGTTCTCGCATCGGTGATGGCTATAATTTTAGTCCATCTGTAACAAAGCTACAAGCTGACCGATCGAAAATCAGAAAGGAAATCTTAGGTAAACTTCCCTGGCAGAAATCGTCTCGTTACCTATGATAGTCCACAGCTGACAACGCCATATTCTGCTTCTGCCGACATAATTATCGGTAATGTGAATACCCGTTTTTTTTAATGTCCATTTCCATACTGCCTTAGTACCACACAGCAGGAAAAATAAATGGATCGTTATAAAGTCCTAAATGAGTAATATCTTACTAATTCATGCCGATGTAGGCACCCTTCTCTTACAGATACTTTATGATTTATTAAGATAGAATTTCGTCGTAGGAGATCCTGGTAATTTGTAATAGTCACTGCACATCTTAATAGCTGTTTCCATTGTGTTAATGAGCACAAGAGTAAACAACAGAGATAAATTAATAAATAGCTTTATCTTTTACATTATCTAAATTAGCTCGAAAATTCTGCGTAGTTTACACGCCTGTACTAACTTACTGGTTCTGAGCTAAACATGTTTTCAAACCAGCTTTGAACTGCATTTTCGTCCAGAAAGCAAATTTCTGGTCGGTTGTTCGATAAGGAACGGGAAAGGTAAGCTATTGAGTGCACAATATTAGAAGAACTAGTGCGTGAGGGATGTCCTCCCAGCAAACTTCTAGACAGTTTTGTCAGATGTTGGCCTGTATACATCCACAAAATGTATTCTTACTGATATATATCCTTTTGGCACAAAGAAGGTGATTTGTGTTACGAACTGCTTTACGGGGGTGTGCCTTGTGTAGTTGACATTCCTTGCCAACAAATCAGATGCCTTGCAGTCGCACAGTAACTAATGTTACCTCGAAAACAGCACCATGGATCTTGGTTGGCAAACACACCTACCACACGTCTTCTGATCTGTCATACATGTGTTTACTATATCGATCAATCATTTGTATTATTTCGACGATTGTGCTTTAATCGTTGCTTACGTTAGGATCAGCAAGTCGCCACATGCGTGGGATCTATAAAGTATCTGCGCATCCTCAGACTGTTTTCGAAAACGAGGTAGAATACGTTTTTGACAATATATCTGATATTTGTGTCTCTTTTGTTCAATAACCTAACGGGAAACGCTATTAGTATGTATTACACTAATACATCTGGTGTCTCATCATAATCACGTACAACGAATGGTTACCTTAATTAAACGTGAAGCCTTTTGTTATACTCAAGTAGCTTTACCGGACTAAATTGTAGAAGCGACAATGTTGATCTCAGAGTAGTAGCTGAATGAAACTCAGTTAGGAGGCTTCAGTGATACGATTTCGTTAACAGTTTGTGTATTTTCAGTAGCAGTTACATAATATTTTATGTTTCTTACCTCCAAATCCACTGGTTACTGAACGCAACAAGACGTCTTATGATGTCAAAATTTCTAAAGATGACGTTGTGAGATAGATATAGCTATTTTTAGATTTGAAGCAGAGGATGTAAAATGGTGCTCTTGCGCTAGTTTGGAACTGAGAGCCACTGTCTCTTATTCTATTACAGAGCCTCGACATTTTAATGGGGCAGACTGGTCGCATTCATCGCCTCCTCACTGGCCTTGTGATTAATGATATTGGTAATTCGCAATGCAGACAACGCGATTAGTTGTAATTGCTGTGTGAAAGTAATATCTGTTAACAGGTATTAGGTAGGTCGATGACACCCCGAAGTGGAATTCATTCTGGTTCTATGCTTGTTGTACGATGAATACATGAAACGAATCTTGCAAGATGTTTCTCTGTCATTCCAGGAAGTGGCCAAATTCTCAGTGTCACCAGACATTATCCTGTATGTTGTCATGACCCTATCATCTTCATAGTGGAACCATTATAAAGGGTATTTTTTCACCGTACCATGCAGAGACAATTACAGTATGTGTTGAGAATGGTTTCCACGTGCCGCAACGCATGCTTGTACGAGCGTTACCATTTTCTGTGTCACACGTTCGCATAAGGCAAACTGCATCCAAACAGTGCCAAAGGCAGCATGAATACTCTGTCCCAGTGTCTCCACATCTTTAATGGTATCTATAGACTGTAAGCTGAGGAACAAATAACACACCTTACACTGAATTCCTGTAGCAGTTCCTGTTAACCGGTTACGTCACACGACATAGTTACGTGAAAATGTACGCATTTCCTGACAGGAAAAGCAAATAAATTTCTGTTAGCGATAATATTTCCTTTAAAATGAGTGTAGTGGAACCGACATTGAGCTCATTACCTGATTACATCACTGCCCGTACTGCTGTACTCTTTCGAATTCTTCATGATGAGCTGGTGTCTTCTCACCTTGCAGGCCGTAGGTTCCCCACAAATTCCTAAAACACTCACACAACGTCCTTACGCAACTGTGGTAGGAAGATAGAGCGGAACCAGTCTCACACATGTTAGAAGACGATACTTTTGAGGTGAACCCACAGCCAGAAATCAGTGAATGAGCAGGCCATGCAACTTGACTATCTTGTCCGGTCCATCGAGCAGGGAAGACACATTCCGGCTCTACCGATGTTGATGATTCACTGTCGCCATACCATGGGGGTTCTGCATACTATCCCACAGATGACTGTTATGAAAGCTGAAGATACCTCTTCGCGTAAAGTTTGCCTCATCTGCGAATGGGATGGATGACACAAATCCCGTAACTGTGATTTCCCGGTAGAGAAACCTGCGATAAAACTGCTCCGATTAGGAAAATCTGTCGGTAGTAAGCCCTACAGAAGCTGTAAGTAATGAAGTTAGTATCAGCTGTCACGGAGAATGTGCCAGGAGTTTTCATATCAACGCACAGTGCTCTGCAGAGTGAAAATTTCATTCTGTCACTGAAAATGTTCCTCACGGCTGTTTGGCTTACTCTGTAGTGACATGCAAACTGCCTGATTCTGACACGGTGGTCGCCTTCCACAATGTCAATCACATTTTCTTCCAAGTCAGGTATCCGAATATTTCGGGCGCGTCCTTAATAATTTCCTGCTTCCGGAAACGTCTCTGTCTTAAACAAACGGCGAAACACTGTTGTAGATGTTGAATGCTGTGGTTGTTGTCGGCGGGGATAAGTCTCCTGATATAACTTAGCCACCCGCCGCCCGTTGCCATTTCCCTTTCCATAAGTAAACACCATGTCGGCAAGCTCTTGAGTCGCTGTGCCATATCCACTAAAAGGTGAGCCAGCAAGAGAAGTGAAACGGACACAACATTAGCAATTACTACGACAGGAGAGGGCGCTAGAGCATTACGCATGAGGAACAGTACCACCCTCTGGGAGGAAACCGTGCATAATGTAACTGCGGCTGCACGTTACAGCGCGTATTATGCCACAGTCTCTGTAGCAAGGTATGATTAAATAAACTGTCTGTAGCATGTAAACCATGCATTTCCATACATTAGTTCATTACACCTTTATTGTTCCGTATCCTCTCATCGATAAATCCCTAGAGTTTGTACACAGTGGAAAAATCACCCTGTATTTCTACAGCCAATGGGGCCATCTTGAATTTTGTTTTCCATAATTTCTCTAAGTCGTGTAAGGCAAATGCTGGGATGGTTCCTTGAAAGGCCACAGCCGACTTACTTCTTGATCCATCCCTAATCCGGTGGGACCGATTACCTCGCTGTCTGGTCGCTTCCCCCGAAGCAACCAACCAACCAACCATTAATACATCCTCCGTTCATCTAAAATTAATCGAACGATATCTTCTTACGTTTATTCATTGTTAATTTCTCCTTTTTTCTCTCTCTCCCTCGCCTCTCTTACTTTAGCACTTAAATTGCTCTTCTAATTCATTCTCCCAAAATGTTACAAATAAATCTATCGGTTTCCATTGAAACCATGTCTTCCCCTTTAATTTCTGCTTTCTTTACTCTCCTCTATCATTCCTCTCAAAACTAATCTCATTGTATTCTTTTATATCTCATCTATAAACCATTCTTCGTTCTGACCACATCTTTTCCTTTTCTCTCTGTCCTAAGATGAAACGGACTGTGGCATACGTCTAAGTAAGGAATACTTAGTGAACTTTTCACTCCTTTATTTTGCACTTCAGCACTCTTACCCATTCCTAGATCTCTCCCTCCTTTCTGCTACCCCTCCCTGAACATCTGAATCCACCATAAACATCCACATGAAATCTCTGCAAATCACAGTTGATGTGCTTGCCAGCGGTTTCTTTGAAGCACTGTCACATTTTGTCTTTATCAATCCTCTCACAAAAACCACGTGGAAATAATGAACAACTGAACATTACCGTGCAAACACCGATGTCTCTTGTTACAATGGACGTGTCTCCTATGTCGAGGTAAAATATCATGGCATTTAGCGGAGGAGATTGGCAAGTGGAGTTTAGTGCAAACATTTCGCCGCAGTGTAAAACGCCTGCGTTTCAATGATTTTCATCCTAACTCGTTTACCATATCTATGATATAATCTGCCGTATTTCTTGATAATACAGGAAGAGCTGCACTTATTTAAAATTTTTCGATGTCTTCCGTCCGTCCTACCTCGTCGGGATCTTATATCGAGCAGTTGTAGTCACAAAGAGGATGAAGAAGAGTGCTGCATCTTCTACGTGTTCTACAAAAACAAAACGCTGTCTTTGGATTTCCTTCCCAACAATATTTTTCACACTGACGGTTCCAATTTAAACAGTTCGTGATCGTAGCTCCTATTTTCTCGTTATGAAGTTATCATACAGTACTTCAAATCGCTATCAGGACGCAATGATTTAGATTTAGAGTTACCTCCTTAAATATATTACTCCAAACGTCAGCATCACTCCTTTGAAAGGGCACAAATGACTTCCTTCCACATTTTTCCTAGTCCGAGTTTCTGCTTTACTTCTGATCTGTTTTCCGATAAAACATTGTATCGTAATCTTCCTTCCTTCCTTTTAACCTCGATATGACTATTGAAGGCAATTGCTGCATGAAGGTCAATTGGTCATCACTTCCTGCCAGTTATCGGATACACTGCCATTTACCATATAGTACATCTCAGAAATGTCCTTCATTAACGCCTGTATGTCTCCGTGAATGTGGTGATTAGTTATTCTCAAAACTATCGGACAAAAAAAAAAGAACGCATTGACTCTATCAGCAGAATTCACTCGATGCAGGGTACAGGTGTTTCGAATGAACTCAACTGGATTCATCTTTCTATTAAACACAAACAGGTCAAAATATCAAAAACGTTATACCTTACTCCATTTTTGACTCACTTTCTAATGGATGTACGACTCTCCTCGTAACGCCAAAATGAGAAATATTCAATTTGTCCATAAACGAGCTATTCTGCAATCAAGAAGAAAACAAGACCATAGTTAAATATGCTCATAGTAACGTGCTATACAAAATAGCTACACAGCATACTGAAATACGGTATTGTATCATACATCGTTACATAATGTAATACTTGCTAATTCGAACACAGAAGAGTGTATCAATTGTCATAGGCTCTAACCCAATGCGTCGTGGTCACTTGGGCGAACGCTGGCTTACGTTGATGAAATTGGTCTTACCATGACAGACACACATGAGTCCTTTCACAAACATGTTTCTGCAGGATGTTTCTTTCATTGGCTGCTCAGAAAGTCAACGGAACTCGCTCTGACGTTCTATCAGACTGTTGACCTTAGCAGACGGATGGAATACCGCTTAAAAATAATGAAATCGTGTCCACATTCCATGATGTTGACAACGAGACCACGAATAGGTTACTCAAAACAACAGCTCAAGGGGACGTCGACACTTCACATTCCGTGTGTTTCGCAGCCTATTATGACAAAATCATGATGCTAACACACCTGATACTCGGTCGTTGGCTGGACTTAGGCTAACTTGTAATTGAAAAACTGTGGGCTCGATTCCTGCTGGTGACATCAATTTTTAACAGCCACAAACATACCCTCTTCACCTCGAAAATGCCAAATAAAGAACGCAGGACTGTGCTGTATTTTCAAATCAACATTAAACACGTCCATTCGTGACTTAATGGAACAGAATTGGAGCAGTTTTGGATGTCAGTGGAAGAAGACGCTGCTTGGAGGAACTCTGTCTCTAGTAAGCTCTCTTACACTAGTAATTTTTGTTCACAATCCAATCGTCATGTAAGGTTCTACCACTTTCATATCTTTATTTTAAGCGACCTTGAAAGTTGAATATAGTGGCATTGGACTCTGATTAAAGTTCCGACTACTATTTATATCTGGATTTTAACCCCTCAAGATTATACTGTTGCGTCATTTGTCGTTTCCTCATAATGACAACGTTCTCTAGGCCTCGAGGAATGGTGAGACCTTAACTACTAGTGAAACAGAATTTGATAATCGCGGGGTTGGAATCCCAGGCAGCAGTAAACTATTCGTTGCTCCTCTAGCTGCACATGCGCACATCTCACTACCGGCGAAGATACAATAAATGTTTCTTGTCTATTCGTAGCTATAAGACAATAGTGAAAGGTGCTGGGCTCGAATCCCTGCCAGGCAAAAATCATTTGCATCGCCGTTTCAGGTTCCAATTCCTAGCGTATGGTGAACATATTTAAAATCTGACATTTGATTGTGCTTGGTTAAGAACTTATCTAGGTACTGATTCTACTCGCCGTCCATCACAACGACTTTACTTCATGTCATTTAACACTTGTGCATTGCACCCTATTATCTATCATTTGTTGTTACTTCTCAGGGGCAGTAGAAGCTTCATGGGCTTCCTGGTGCTCTGTTAAACGTATCGTCCTCTTTTTCACGTTCGGTAATTCTTCATTGTAAACTGACATTAGTTAACACTTCGATACTTTACGTCTTTTTATGTCTAGTCATTTCTCGATCAGACACGCAATCTTTGTTTGGTTATCAGTGGGTCCAAATTCTGATCACGAACAACAACTCATCATGTTATTTAATGAGTATGATAAGACTTCTGCAGTGTCGTTTACCGTAATGAAGTTTAATTTACAAGCGTTAAGGACTGTCTCATCTCTAATAATGTGTTTTCTATATTTGTTGAATGGCAGTATTGACTTACATGTTGACTCAGAGACATAATGAACATTGTTCTCTGGTAGTCACTTGTGTTACCCAATGTGTGAAGTCAAACAACTGTAGTGCATAGGGTTTAGAGGACCTGCGACACGTCTGTGCTATGCTGGTTGCTACTGTTAGGTTCAAATGGTTCAAATGGCTCTGAGCACTATGGGACTTAACATCTATGGTGATCAGTCCCTTAGAACTTACAACTACTTAAACCTAACTAACCTAAGGACAGCACACAACACCCAGTCATCACGAGGCAGAGAAAATCCCTGACCCCGCCGGGAATCGAACCAGGGAACCCGGGCGCGGGAAGCGAGAACGCTACTGCACGACCACGAGCTGCGGACTACAGTCAGGTCCGGCGTACATAATGGAATTCAGGGATGTCCAATATATCGTGCTGTCGAGGAACATGGAACTTCATCCGCATCTTATATATATATATATATATATATATATATATATATATATATATATATATATATATATAAAATCCGAAGTATTCGGCAGCAATTCCACCACGTAATGCAATAAAAACTGCGGATGTTCAAGGGAGGACAAAGCGGACTTGTTACAAGTACTGGTGATTGCACGTTCAAGGACGCACCATACAATTTACAGGATACTGACTTACGGCGTTGGGCACTTCAAACTGCGCGCGACATAGGTTACAGTTATTTCATGGGAAGCTGTGGATGGTTGCTTAATTTCAAACAGATCGACACAACTGAAAGACATAAGATAATGAAATTTAAAACAAAGAGTCAACCTGAAGATGCACAACAAGCTGCGGAATCTGTCGAAAGATTTGTAGATGAGAAAAACAAACTTATCCTATTGTTCAGCAAGGATTTCTCTTTCTGCTCTGACCATCAGTTATTTGAAGATGAAATTCATCTGAAAAGAACCCCGGAAACTAGAGGTACCAAGATGGTTCAAATGGTTCAAACGGCTCTGAGCACTATGGGACTTAACATCTTTGGCCATCAGTCCCCTAGAACTTAGAACTAGTTAAACCTAACCAACCTAAGGACATCACACACATCCATGCCCGAGGCAGGATTCGAACCTGCGACCGTAGCGGTCACGCGGTTCCAAACTGAAGCGCCTAGAACCGCACGGCCACACTGGCCGGCTAGAGGTACCAAGAGAGTTGTGTCAAGATCCACTAACATAAATGCCTTAACGCGTTCTTATAGAATTGTGCCGACTGCTAATCTGGATGATAAAATGACGGAAAAGTTAATTATTGTGCTGCGAGAGATTGGAGGCGCTCTGCCTCCTACGTTACGTCCTCGTGCGGTGATATCACTAGGGTGGTAAGAAATACAAGTATCAAATAAGTTTTGCATCATCCTTGTTCCCAGAACTCCTGCAGACAGGCGTTGATTGTGGGCATTGTATCACCAACACAGTCCCTTTCACTATTCCGATATGTCACTGAACCCACCCAGAGATGTAAACAACCATCCATGAGCAACTCCTATTAGACGGAGGGGGTCCGACAGCCGATCAGTTCCAGTCATTCCACCAGAAAGGAGGTGCACGGCTCGTGTTGTTTGTAGTTCAACCATGCCTAGACGGTCAATAACGTGGTTCGATCGCGTCCGCATTGTTACTTTGTGCCAGGAAGGACTCTCAGCAAGGGAAGTGTCCAGGCGTCTCTGAGTGAACCAAAGTGATGTTGTTCAGTCATGGAGGAGATACAGGGAGACAGGAAACGTCGTCATACCTCGCTGAGACCGCCCAAGGGCTACTACTGCAGTGGACGACCGGTACCTACGCGTTATAGCTCGGACGAACATTGACAGCTAAGCCACCATGTAGAATAATGCTTTTCGTGCAGCTACAGGCCGTCGTGTTACGACTCAAACTGTGCACAATAGGCTGCATGATGCGCAACTTCACACGCGACGTCCACGGCGAAGTCAATCTTTGCAACCACAACACCTTGTAGCGCGGTACAGATAGGCCCAAGAACATGCTGAATGGACCGCTCAGGCTTGGCAACACGTTCTCCTCACCGATGAGTGTCGGATATGCCTTCAACCAGACAGTCGTCGGAGACGTGTTTGGAGGCAACCCGGTCAGGCTGAACGCCTTAAACCCACTGTCTAGCGAGTGCAGCAAGGTGGAGGTTCGCCGGCCGGGGTGGCCGAGCGGTTCTAGGTGCTACAGTCCCGAACCGCGCGACCGCTACGGTCGCAGGTTCGAATCCTGCCTCGGGCATGGATGTGTGTGGAGTCCTTAAGTTAGTTAGGTTTAAGTATTTCTAAGTTCTGGGGGACTGTTGACCTCAGAAGTTAGGACCCATAGTGCTCAGAGCCAAGGTGGAGGTTCGCTGCTTTTTTGGGGTGGCGTTATGTGGGGACAGCGTACGCCGCTGGTGGTCGTGGAAGGCTCCGGAACGGCTGTACGATACGTGAATGCCACCCTCCGACAGATAGTGCTACCATATCGGTAGCATATTGGCGAGGCATTCGTCTTCACAGACGACAATTCGCGTCCCCATCGTGCACATCTTGTGAATGACATCCTTCAGAATGATGAAATCGCCTGACTGGAGTGACCAGCACGTTGCCCAGACGTGAGCCGTATCGAACAAGCACGGGATAGTTTCAAATGGCTGTTTATGGACGACGTGATCCACCAACGACTCTGATGGATCTACGCCGAATCATCGTTGAGGAGTGGGACGATCTGAACCATCAGTGTCTTGATGAACTTGTGGATAGTATGCCACGACGAATACAGGCAAGCATCAGTGCAAGACGACGTGCTACTGGACATTAGAGGTACCGGTGTGTACAGCAATGTGGACCACCACCCCTGAAGGTCTCTCTGTATGGTGGTACAAAATGCAATATGTGGTTTTCATGAGCAATAAAATGGGCGGAAATGATGTTTATATTGATCTCTATTCCAACTGACTGTACAAGTTTCGGAACCCTCTGAACCGAGGTAATGCAAAACTTTTTTTGATTATATATCACAGTCAGCAAGAGTTTTCGCTTTTTTTGGTTTTATATTTCTTGTTGCTCAGATACTGACAGCGCTTTTCGCCAACAGCTGGTTAAAATAACTTGCTTCTGCTTGTTTGCTGATTTGCAGTTAAAAACCATACTCATTCACAGTAAACTATCCCTCCTGAAATGTGTGTGATATTTGCAATTCATATCACCAAAAACCAGAGGACAAATTTAGCCTCTGGATATTTATTTTTTTCCGTGTCAATTATACATCTCACTATCGGTAGTTACACATTAAACGATAGTCCGTTTCATTATAAACTCCACGACAGACTGTTTAGTATTCTGTTGTATGCCATCGCATTCCATCAGTGATCGTCACCCCATTACATCATTATGATTCTATATCAGTTCCTTAACAGTGGGTACCTAGCTGAAGGGCCTGCACGATTTGCATCCGAAGGAGTTCGCCTTCGATCTTTATGGAACGAACCTCGGTCATCCGTGTGATGCGTTATTTTTCATTTGGAGTTCTTCTTGAAAGTTAATGGTTTGTTTTGAACAGTTTTTGAATGTCGACGACGTGCAATTTGTGAAGTGTAATACACACATCCCAGAGAAGTTTAATCTCTGCACATATCGAAAATTCATTTTATGTCTCCCTCCTGATGCAAATGTCGACTCGTTAGTAGCTAGTATTTTTCCTGTCATAACTTTTAATACAAAACTTTCAAACGAGCCTTACTCAAGACTGAACTTGTGACATCGCAATCAAGGGGTTCCTTGTAAATAATCGCATATAATGATAATCAGCCCAGGGAGGCACTAAAGGCTATTTTCAACTGTAAACACATCTTAGAAAATCTTGGTTGCTTACAGCAGGTTTTATTATCAGTTGATATTGATATTTTCGTTGTGTATAGGACTGAATTGGTCAACAACTAGGTTAACAAATGAAGACAAAGTATGGACCTTAACCCGCAGGAATTAAGAACTATATCCGTGTGACCACAGCACTGGTTTGTGTAATGGACGGAAAAGTCTAAAGCCTGAGTGAGCTGAGCAAAAATGTGTGTGAAATCTTATGGGATTTAACTACTAAGGTCATCAGTCCCTAAGTTTACACACTACTTAACCTAGAGTATCCTAAGGACAAACACACACACCCATGCCCGAGGGAGGACTCGAACCTCTGCCGGGACGAGCTGCACAGTCCACGACCGCAGCGCCTGAGACCGCTCGGCTAATCCCGCGCGGCAGTGAGCTGAGCGTAGGTGAACACAGAAGCGATGCATCTTTCAAATATTCTTTATGAAACTGTTGGTTAGCTCCACCAGTGCAAAATAGTGCGTCGGGATGAACACCTTAAAACAAACTAGAAGGAACTACGCGTAGTTCTGTAACATTTGGATTTAGTACTGTGAAAATGAAATAACAGCCATGATTTTGACATGCTCACTGTTTAAATGCAATAGTTAAAGTTATATTTAGCAGCAGCATTCATTTTGAAAGAATATGCCTTATTCGGTGAACTTCCTGTTCATAAATTCGTTTCTAATATCTCAGTGAGAAACCTATAAATAGCCAGGTATTTACAACTTTTTTTGTGTTCATCTACTAAGGTCCATCAGCAAATAAGCGCGGGATACTACATAAAATTCGATTTTACAAGTAGTGATAAGTTTAACTCTTATCGGAAATACATGTTCTCACTTTCCACGTCTAATCACCACCATACTTGAGAGCGATACTATACCTTACTCATACACCCACAATATTGGTAGTGTCCGGCCACCAGTAACATCTGATCGATGTCGCTTTCTATGGACTTGACATTACTATACAACTGAATGAATTGACAGATTGGAAGTTCTGTTTCAAGTGATCAACAATACAAACCAATACTTACGCTACCCATGAGTTCCCAATGATTCGGATTCATTGCAACTTTCTGAACTGAAAATTTGGACTTACTTACGGAACGCTAATCAAGCTATTACATCGTACGACGCGGGTGAGGTTTTGTGTCTCTATTGGACGTTACCTACTTTTCTCCGTAAACACGCCCTGCAGCGACGCGTACTGTGGGTGGACGTGGACAAGCGATTTAAAAGACAGCCTCTACCATAGGTACATTTGGCAGCAGAGTGAATGAAAAATTCTATTTCCTGTGAAAAAAAATTTTTGTACTCTCCCTGTTTGCCCTAAAACACAGTTCATCACGTAGACACAAATATTTGTTCAATGTTGACACTGTTATAATCACACATGTAGCATACTTACTCAGATCAACAACGGAAAATTAGGAGAAAAGTCGTGTAGTCGCAAAATTTAGGAGGGAGTGTCTTGAACAATGCCCTAAAAATCTTGACTGGTGAGGTCTGAGTGTCGTGGTCATAGGAGGTGCATTTAAAGGTCCCTTTTTTTATGGTTTCCTCAACTAACTCAAAAACCGCAGCTCCTAGCGAAAATTTATCTCAGTACAAAACAAAACTATATTTAATATCCTACAAATAGGTCATACTCATTTTTTTTCCTTAGGACTGTTTTCGCGTTGCCAGATTATTAACAAATGAGGTAATCTAAAAGAAAATGTTAACTGTGTGTACCATGTCTAAGTGCAGCAGAACCATATTAATGGATTAATTGTGCGACAGCGATGTAACAGTGTGAAAAGGGTAGGGGGAGGGCGTAGAAGCGCAAGGGAATGTAGGTCGCTGGAGTGTGTTCATGCACTTCCCTACTTCATAGTTCTGCAAACTGTAGTTAGAACAGGTACGTCTCCAATACGTGTACCCCACTACGTGACAAGGAGCAACTACAGTGGTTTCACATAGTTACTCGGATCCTCCACAGCGCACTTCATGGACCGCTAGCGATGTACTTCGCAGACATGCCTGTAGAATGTATACTTCCCGCAAAATGCGTTAACACTACGTGGAGTGCAGATATATATTAGCAAGGCGACTTCCCCCGCTATGAGCGCTGCACGATTTTCAGCTTACAGACCATATCTTCTGAGTGTTTCCTATCACTTCTCTTATGTCACCCGAAATAACTTCTCTGACCTTGTGTATATATCGTGGAGGTATTTACAGTTCCTTAAATCAGTTCTTTTTGCAGGTGATAAATGAGATTTTATGTAAAATACGTCCCTGTAAACAATGACTGAGAAGTGTTTAGTTTGTAACCCAGATATCGTCAGTGACTATGTAGTGTCGGTCGGAAAGTGCGTAGTTTGGTAAATGTGCCATCTTGTTGCCGTATGTCACTGAAAGCGTATTGTAAAGCTGTGTAATAATGTTTTAGTCCACTGGCGCTGAATTAATGAATGACTTAAAAGTGACTGAATCTCTCTTGTCTTTAACTGTGTTGCTGATAAGTTGGACATATCTTTCCATTTAAGAATTTCTGGCTATTGTTGAGTGGGCTGCACTGATTGAGGCCTGTTATGTCACAACCACAGTATATCTTGTAAGGTTGTTGTCGATATGTATCATGGAATGAGATCGATGATGTTCAATTTTCTAGCAGTAGTCTTCTGTAATGCATTACTTGATTTATGTTGAAGTATCTGAAGTTCCATAGGTGGCACACTTCTCTGGCAAAGTGAGAGCTGAGGCAGGGGTTATTCATTTGATATTCCTCATGCTGTGAAATGAATTGCTGACAGTGATAGTAGGTACAATGAAATTGACACTGTGAAATAGATGTTGACATGTTACACAAGGACAGGCTATTCAGCTTGGTAGACAGTTGACACCTCCAGCTATTGAGCTTGTCTACATAACAGCTCATTAACGCCTACAACTGAGTATTCCCTTAATAATCTGAAACTGAAACTCAGTGGAGTTATTTTGACAACTCACATAAGGAAACTGCACAGGAAATGCTTGGGAAGTATAATGTGTCTGTAAACTGAAAATCGTGCGGGGCTCGTAGTGGTAGGAGCTCTCTTGCCCACAAAAATTACAGCTGCAATATAGAGTGACTGAGACGAAATTTCCCCACTATCAGTGTACAACAGTCTGCAGAGATCTACATCGATTCAGTCCATATGCGTTAGTATATTATTAGTAACTTATATCTGCATTACATGTAGTGTTAACGCGTTCTATGGAAAATGAACACCCCCCAGGCATGTCTGCACACTGTGCCACCGGTAACTATTAAGGCGCGTTGTGGATGGTCGCCATTACTATTGTGACCCCCTGTGCTCACTTCCCGTGACGTAGTGGCATAGACAGAGTGGGTAATCATGTGTTCTTAAACTTTGAGACCTATAGAGAAGGACAGTGCATGGATAAAATCCTGTAGCCTACCTTCTCTTGCACTTTCATCTGACATATCCCACTTCTCATCCTCTTACACCGCCGGATCACAATATATACCTTAATACGGCTCCGCTTTAGATAGACATGGTACAAACATTTGTTTTTTGCTCCCTCCATTTACAGATACATTAATTACCTATCGTTTAAACAATATTTTCAGTAACAGATTTTTCCACCCACTGCAACGCGCGAACTGTTAGTCCTAGAGGAAAAATGTATAGGACCTATTTTGTATAAAATTTAATGTAATCTGTGTTTCTACAGCGAAACATTTTCTCTAGGAGCAGAGTTTTAGGATTTATTTGAGAGAAACATAAAAAAGTGGCCTATAACCGCCTTTCCTTCCTCCCCCGTCACAATGCTCACATTCCACCTCTCAGGGTTTTTAAAATTTTGTTCAGAACACTCCCTCCTAGCACCGCGTAAAATTTTGCAACGACTGAATTTTTGCCCTAATTGCTCATTTTCTTTTTTTTTCGTTTTCGTTGAATAGGCTGACAATATTAGCTATCAGAAGTGCGGAACTCTTGAGTTGCCGTTAAAGAACCGCAACCTCGAACAGTTGAAAACAGCTTTGGAAGTTTAACGATTGCTGTCAGTTTTGGCACGCCCACACAATACTACGTAGCTCAACGACCATCAGTAATGTAATGTGTGGGGCTTATATCCTATTTCAATCATTTTCTGAAACAGTCTACTCCATGAGGAAAGTAAATTTCAACTTATGTACTAGAACGCCTAAACATAGTTCCACACGAAACGAACCATGAATTACGTCTTCCTAAATCTCATGCGTGCAGATATCCCTCTCCTTCAGAACGTGAGAACGTTCTCTCATCTGGCTGACTCAAACATACTGTACCCAATCAGCTATATAGTTTATCGCAGACAATAAGATACTTTTACTCCTGGACCGATCCCAATTCCAAATTCAGTTAAATCAAATCTCAAAATCTGTATTTTACGAACAGTAAATAAACAAATTAATGTCATCTTAGGGGCAGAAATGAAGCATTACCACCTGTGATGCCTAGCTGCAGGGTGTACATAAAGAACGGGAACACTTAATATTATATGTTGCACAAGAACTAAACATTCTACAAATATCATACATGTTGCGTTTTGAAGAGAAACGCCGAAAGTTATATTCATACAAACATTATATTCGAACCATGAGCGACCCGGCAGACGTCAATACGTTAATCGAATTCTTACCATACCCGTCCCAGTATGGCATCGTCGACTGTTGCAGTCGCTTACCGTATTAGCTCCAGGAGCTCTGCCGCGCGTACACCAGATCTTTAATGTGTCCCCACAGAAAAAAGTCACATGGAGAGCGATCTGGTGATTGGGCAGGCCATTTCATGGAGCAGCTGTCCCCTTCTATATCACGTACGATCCATTGATGCGGCAGCTATGTGTTGAGGTACGTACGAACTTCACGATGAAAATGTGGTGGAGCCCCATCCTGCTAGAAGATAAACGGAGAGTCCAATCGCATTTGGGGCATCAGCCATTGCTGCAACATGTCCAAGTAGGAATATCCAGTGACAGTGCTCTCGGAGAAGGAGAATGGTCCGTACAGTTTCCGACGTGACAGGGCACATAAAACATTTACCTTAGGGGAATCACGCTCAAATTCAGTGCATACGTGTGGATGCTTTGTACCCCAGATTCGACAATTATGCCTGTTCACTTTCCCATTAGTGTGAAAAGTTGCTTCGTCGCTAAAGATTAAGCAATCAACAATGCCATCCCCGTCCTATTTCGATTTTTGCAACTGCGAACAAAACTCAAAATGCTTGTCTTTGTCGTCGTCATTGAGCTTCTGCGCAAGCCCCAATTTGAATGGTTTCATAGATAGCTTCTGTCGTAGGACTTTCCACTGTCAATGGAGTCATTTCGAGTTCACGACAAACCGATTTCTTTGGACTCTTTATCAATGTTCTCGTATGCGCTGCACATCCTCTTCACTCACAGTGTAGGGTCCACTTCTCTTTGCCGGCACAAGTAACCCGTCAAAACGAATTTGTTGTGGCAGTGGCAAATGGCCTTTCTTGTTGGTGGCTTCTTACCGTACTTCGTTCTAAACATCCGTTGAACAGCTGTAGCATACTTGTTTTTGTCGAACTCCAACACACCGAAAGCTCGTTCTGCACCTGAACACGCCATGTTTGCGGGTAGCGCTATCACTAAATTACCAAACTACGCATGTGTATGATGACTGTACAATGTTTGGTTCTTGTGCAAGAAATAATTGGAAGTGTTTCATGACTTAATGTACACCCTGTATTACTGTACGGTCGACAAAACAAAGTTGTTCGCATGACTTGATGAGCTGGGGTAACATCGATGGCGTAAGGCTCGCACCAGTAATAACGCAACAAATTGTGGCAACGACGGCAACAGCTCATGTAAACATGTAACATAGGAGTTTTATTTACCTTCTAATTGTACGGATTTTACTTTTAGATCTTTGCTTTGTAGAGCTAGATTTTATGTATTAGAAACACCGAGAAGACTCGTCAAACAAACAAATAAGAACTAATCTGTACCGTTGCGCCGGCCGGAGCGGCCGTGCGGTTCTAGGCGCTTCAGTCTGGAACCGAGCGACCGCTACGGTCCCAGTTTCGAAACCTGCCTCGGGCATGGATGTGTGTGATGTCCTTAGCTTAGTTAGGTTTAATTAGTTCTAAGTTCTAGGCGACTCATGACCTCAGGAGTTAAGTCGCATAGTGCTCAGAGACATTTGAACCATTTGTACCGTTGCGTGTCAGCCGCGTCGCACCGTTTGACTCTCTGGAACTTCACTGAAATAACTGGGGTCGCGTTCAGTCGATATCGCAATTAATTTACATTATATTGTTTGTAGACGTGTTGCAAGCGTACCGATAACACGAATATTGCCGAGCAATGTCGAACATGATAACACCCTGTGCCATAGGTGAGTATACAATATACACATACAAGCACTTGCTGCCAGAATGTCTCAGCATACGCAGGCCACGAGAGATATCGTCCTGGCACTCGTCCAGTACATTAGTTTCAGTGCAATTGAAGCGGCAGCCAGGTCCCGCGTTGAATCTTTCTGTGTCCCGCAGAGAACGGGCAGTTTCTTGGCTTCGGGGGTGGGGCTTAGGAAAGGCGTCACTGCCTCAACAAGATAATGTGTTCGTTGGCACCTTTTTCGAATGTCCATTTTTAAACGCCGTCCAGCTCAAGAATTCCCATTGACGCTCGCATACCGTTCGCAACTGCTGAAAGTACGCTGGCCCTTAAAACACATAGCGTTGTTAATACAGAGGCTCTCTGTGAAGATTACAAACTTTATAGGCTTGCCTCCGTTGAATTAAACGTAGACCCTGACGGGCACCAGGTCATCAGTTCAGGTGAGTCAATTTTTAACTCACAATGGAATACTCCCAAGTATAAATATACGATCTTCATGAAACTTGACGCATGTATACAAGGGGTAAAATAATGTAATACGTATTTTATGTGTACAATTTCACTTTTAAGTTTTAAAACACTTGCGGAAGGGTAATTCGGCATGTAAGGCTTGGAGAGCATATCTTCGAAACGATGATATATAAAAAAATGTTTATCATGACCATTAGTCAATTTTGTAAAACGAAAACTTCTGTTACAACTTAAATTAAAGAAGCTTTCAAGTGACATACATCCATGTGTAGTAAAATTCTTCTCTGAGATACCGTTTTCAGAGAATAAGGTGTACACAGTGTGCTGTCAGAGTATTTTGACCTACTTAGTTAAGATATCTAAATATTCATTACCATTTTAATTACTTATTTTACTTATATTTGTTTCATGTTTAAAATTTTTTCCTTTTATATTCACGGTTTTTTATTTCTTTTGTTTTTCTGTTTATTGTTTTAGTTTATCGTTTCAGGTACGTGCATTTTGCTAGCTATAATAACAAGTAACTCATTATTGAGATACAAGACCATAACAATAATAACTAAAAAATAACATTTTTGCATCGTGCACATAAAATTAACGAAATTGTTTCTCATAATATGCACGACGGAGAACACAATACGCAACAAAATCAAGCAATGCATCAATTAGTCGCAGGCGATCCTTTAAATATCTCGATTGTGTCAGGCATATTTCAGTACATTGATAAACCTTGCTGAAGAGGATGGATTATGTACTTGTTTTCTTTCCCAATGATGGGAAAGAATCTTTGACAGATTACTGGAGCGATTAATGTGAAAGAACCGTTTTGAACATCGTATCTGACGACAGGGGCTTCGTAGATGGTACAGGTAGAGCAGTAAGATCTACACGGTTGGAATCACCAGATGAACGAAATCCCTGTCGTCTTATACGATGTTCAAAACGGTTCTTTCACATTAATCGCTACAGGAATCTGTCAATAATAAAGATTATTTCCCATCATTGGGAAAGAAAACATATTTCAAACATCTTCTGACGTAGTCAGACTTTTTTTTTTTGCTAGATCCCGATGCTATCACAAAGGCATTTGCAGCTTCAAAAAATATTCTCGAATTCTAATTCCTAAATCACCATTGGTTTCATTTACTACTATGAAAAGGTGGGTGGTCAGTGCGAAAGAGCCGTTTGGAGTACCGAACCAGAGGACAAAGTACTTGTTCATCTGGTAACCTCGAAGGTGCAATGGCAGAGCTACAGCAATGGGATAGTAACGGATTTTGATGATGGAAGAACATTGTGAGCATTGTGAGAAGATTTTCAGGTCTATTTCCGTTGAATAATTATGCTATCAATCTTCACTTGAGAATAGTATAATCAGTCACCAGTACACTGCCAATTTCCTTCGCCCAGGCTTATCAGTGTACTGAAAAATCAGGATAATTAGAAGATCACTTGCCACAATTTGATATCCAGCTACAATTTGTTTTCAGTTGTGTTCTCCGTATTGTACATCATGTGATGAAATTTCGTTTATTTTATGTAAATGGTGTAAAATATGTTGTGTTTTATGCATCACTTTACATTTTATCATTACTGTATGGTTAGGTATCATAATAATGAGCTACATAATTTTACTTGAAATTCTATGATAAAAGACAAAAAAATGAATGTCTTATGAAAAATAAACACGTAAAACATAAAAAAAACGTAAATAAAACAAGGAATTAGAATTATAATAAAATTTAGACATGTTGATTAGGTTTGTTGAAAATACTCCGACATCACACTATGTACAGCCTATTTTCCAAAAATGGTATTTCGGAAGCCAGCTATATTACACTTGGATGTATGTGGCTTGAAAGGTTATTTAGTTAATGTTGTAGCAAAGATTTCCATTTTTCTAAATTATTTAATGGTGTTGGGGTATTCTGCAAAATTTCAAATTATTACAGAAGATGATTATACAGTCTGCAGTAACGTTACTTATATATCAGATTTTACTAAACAAAAGTATTTTTTTATGTATCGTCGTTCTGAAGATAGTCTCTCTAAATCCAATGTGCCATATTTCCTTTCAGGATGTGTTTTATTCCTTAAAAATGAAGGTGGGCACAATCAAAAAACTCGTATTACATTACTTTACTCCCTCTACACACCCACCATGTTTCATACAGGTCGTTCACTTACAGTTATAAATGTTCCCTCGTCAGTGAATTACGATCCACTAACAGTCTACAGGCCTCGGGGAGGATGCATCATGGTCTCGTTCGGGGTCGAAGTTACCAGATAGGGCTGGCGTAATTAACCGAATTAATGGTCATCTTAGCGCGGCTCAGTATTTGCACATTATGAAACACTATTGTGCAGAGTGTTAAGATGCGATATCCAAACGGAGTGATCCAGTTCCTGCAGGACAAGACACCAGTTCACACGAAGGGGGTCGATCTACAGTGCTGCAATTGCTTTTGCATCAGGCTGACGTTGACCAAATCGGCTGGTCTGTTCAAACGCCGGACTTGAATCCCGTTGAAATTTTGTGGACCGAGATGCAGCATCACAAGACTTTACGCTGGTCGAGTTTGGGCCGACGCACACCTGACCAACTGTGGGATATGGGAGGACCTCAATGACAGTGAGATATATTTCCAGAGACAGACCGCGTCCATGAGGCTCGTCGTATGAGGCGGGTTGTTTAATCCATTTTGTGTGGATATCGTGCGAGCGTCATCTTTGATGCGAAACTCCCCTAGTCTCACTTTACTCCATTTCATGTTGCAGTATTTTTGTAACTGTGTGTTTTCTAATTGCAAATCAACATGAAATCACTGTTCAACCAATTTTGTCGTTCGCATTCATGATACGTAACACTAAAACCATGTAAATCTGCAAAAGCACAGCACGTAAATCAGAACTGAAATACGAATAAATACCGAATTTAGGCCAATTAGAGAAAACAATAATGACCAGTATGAGAACAGTTAAACCTAAAATAATAATAGACTCTCCTTTGCTGTGTCACCAAAATTTGCCGCTTTTTTGTGCATGGGAAGTGCAGTCATGGCATAAAAACGCTCTTTTTCATGATAACATTCGTCGGGAGCCCAAGGATAGTATTCCATGCACTGTGCCTAGTTCGGTATGTTAGTCTTCAGAGAAACAACTACTGCAGATGGGCATTCAGTGTCTTCCTCTTGAGATTGCACTTCAGAAGCATTGTCTTCAATGAAATTTGTATCACACACCAAATGACTGGAAGATTATATACACCTCTCTTTTTCTTTTTCAAGCGCAAAACTTTCTTTGATTTCCCTTCAGCTTCCTTCTGTTTGATTCTTCTTATTGCAAACTTTCCCTGTATGAAGATGATATTATGTACTTAAGTGATTCAGAACGTGCTGATTTTACTACATTTGGGGGACCTTGATGGGTCCTGATGATTTTGTCAGCTGCTCATATACCATTTGAACTATTATTATCATTTGTATTTTGCATGTCAAACTCCAGGTGTATTACAAAGTCAATGTCTCTAAGCATACTGGTATACCCGTTAGGGGGTGAGAGCCCTGAGTTGCAGAGGCTATTTATAGCGTTTTCCATTGTTACTGCTCTCAAGTAAGCCGCTCCCACGTAGCCTCGCAACAAAAATAAGGTCGCTACTTGACGTGAGTTATTTGATAACCGGGTCTCTACTACTTGGGAATAATTCGTTTTAAACTTTCCCTTACGTATACACGAGAGGCTGTATTACATGCGTGCAATTGGGTGTAAACACATTATGAATATGGTCACGGATTTCTCCTGATTTGTCTATGACAGAGATGTGATATCATTCGCGTCAAGTATTAGCAGAACAGGATTATCACCAGATGGCTTCACAAAACTCACAAAATTCTCAGACCACTTTGTAAAACCATGATCTGACTCGTTCTACTTGAGTGGCCAGGTGAAGTAATTGCAATGTGAGTTTCTGTGTCCTTTTCGCTTCTGGATTTAAAGGACAGTTCATTATAGCGAACGAGAGAGCAGTTTGTGAACAACGTAATCATATGAATGTTTCTGCAACAGGTGATCAACTTCACATATTAAAGCATGACAAGCATGTACACTCAAAAAATTTGAGATTCAACCCTTTTAAAATATAGCATTTTCGATAATGTCCGTATCCGTTATGCTCATATCGTCACTGCTCTTCACCTCAAACGCTGTGAGAACTAAGTTCTAACTTCCCTACAGAGCTGAACATTTACTTTAGTCACAATCTAGCTTTCTCACACTAGCGAACTGTCCCATAACAGGCACCATTCCTCTGTATATAGAATCATTTTCAAAGGGTAAATTAAAAACACTGTCAAATCGGATTAGAAATAGTCGTTTAAATCGAACAAGTAAGGCTACGTGTAGTGCATTATGTGATTTGGCATCTTTAGCGTCATGCCAGCAAATCGCCGAAATTATTGGGTACTGTTTTCCTTGAAAATTACTGGGATGTGAAAGATAATTTAGGTTGGAAAAATGTGTCAACGTTAGTGTTGTTAATTGGAAGGTTATACCACTTCCTACCTACTTGGTTCAAGAATCATAAAAGAAGGTTGTATACCTGGAAGAATCCTGGAGATACTAATAGGTATCAGATAGATTATATAATGGTAAGACAGAGATTTAGGAACCAGGTTTTAAATTGTAAGACATTTCCAGGGGCAGATGTGGATTCTGACCACAATCTATTGGTTATGAACTGCAGATTGAAACTGAAGAAACTGCAAAAAGGTGGGAATTTAAGGAGATGGGACCTGGATAAACTGAAAGAACCAGAGGTTGTAGAGAGTTTCAGGGAGAGCATAAGGGAACAATTGACAGGAATGGGGGAAAGAAATACAGTAGAAGAAGAATGGGTAGCTCTGAGGGATGAAGTAGTGAAGGCAGCAGAGGATCAAGTAGGTAAAAAGACGAGGGCTAATAGAAATCCTTGGGTAACAGAAGAAATATTGAATTTAATTGATGAAAGGAGAAAATATAAAAATGCAGTAAATGAAGCAGGCAAAAGGGAATACAAACGTCTCAAAAATGAGATCGACAGAAAGTGCAAAATGGCTAAGCAGGGATGGCTGGAGGACAAATGTAAGGATGTAGAGGCTTGTCTCACTAGGGGTAAGATAGATACTGCCTACAGGAAAATTAAAGAGACCTTTGGAGAGAAGAGAACCACTTGTATGAATATCAAGAGCTCAGATGGCAACCGAATTCTAAGCAAAGAAGGGAAGGCAGAAAGGTGGAAGGAGTATATAGAGGGTTTATACAAGGGCGATGTACTTGAGGACAATATTATGGAAATGGAAGAGGATGTAGATGGAAATGAAATGGGAGATAAGATACTGCGTGAAGAGTTTGACAGAGCACTGAAAGACCTGAGTCGAAACAAGGCCCCGGGAGTAGACAACATTCCATTAGAACTACTAATGGCCTTGGGAGAGCCAGTCATGACAAAACTCTACCATCTGGTGAGCAAGATGTATGAGACAGGCGAAATACCCACAGACTTCAAGAAGAATATAATAATTCCAATACCAAAGAAAGCAGGTGTTGACAGATGTGAAAATTACCGAACTATCAGTTTAATAAGTCACAGCTGCAAAATACTAACGCGAATTCTTTATAGACGAATGGAAAAACTGGTAGAAGCGGTCCTCGGGGAAGATCAGTTTGGATTCCGTAGAAATGTTGGAACACGTGAGGCAATACTAACCTTAAGACTTATCTTAGAAGAAAGATTAAGAAAAGGCAAACCTACGTTTCTAGCATTTGTAGACTTAGAGAAAGCTTTTGACAACGTTAACTGGAATACTCTCTTTCAAATTCTGAAGGTGGCAGGGGTAAAATACAGGGAGCGAAAGGCTATTTACAATTTGTACAGAAACCAGATGGCAGTTATAAGAGTCGAGGGGCATGAAAGGGAAGCAGTGGTTGGGAAAGGAGTGAGACAGGGTCGTAGCCTCTCACCGATGTTATTCAATCTGTATATTGAGCAAGCAGTAAAGGAAACAAAAGAAAAATTCGGAGTAGGTATTAAAATTCATGGAGAAGAAGTAAAAACTTTGAGGTCCGCCGATGACATTGTAATTCTGTCAGAGATAGCAAAGGACTTGGAAGAGCAGTTGAACGGAATGGACAGTGTCCTGAAAGGAGGATATAAGATGAACATCAACAAAAGCAAAACGAGGATAATGGAATGTAGTCAAATTAAATCGGGTGATGCTGAGGGGATTAGATTAGGAAATGAGACACTTAAAGTAGTAAAGGAGTTTTGCTATTTAGGGATTAAAATAACTGAAGATGGTCGAAGTAGAGAGGATATAAAATGTAGACTGGCAATGGCAAGGAAATCGTTTCTGAAGAAGAGAAATTTGTTAACATCGAGTATAGATTTAAGTGTCAGGAAGTCGTTTCTGAAAGTATTTGCATGGAGTGTAGTCATGTATGGAAGTGAAACATGGACGATAACCAGTTTGGACAAGAAGAGAATAGAAGCTTTCGAAATGTGGTGCTACAGAAGAATGCTGAAGATAAGGTGGGTAGATCACGTAACTAATGAGGAGGTATTGAATAGGATTGGGGAGAAGAGAAGTTTGTGGCACAACTTGACTAGAAGAAGGGATCGGTTGGTAGGACATGTTTTGAGGCATCAAGGGATCACAAATTTAGCATTGGAGGGCAGCGTGGAGGGTAAAAATCGTAGAGGGAGACCACGATATCAATACACTAAGCAGATTCAGAAGGATGTAGGTTGCAGTAGGTACTGGGAGATGAAGAAGCTTGCACAGGATAGAGTAGCATGGAGAGCTGCATCAAACCAGTCTCAGGACTGAAGACCACAACAACAACAACCTACTTAAGGGGAGTTTTACCATCTTTGGCCCGAAAAAAGCATGTTCCTTGAGATATTTTTTCTCCGGATGTGTCACAGATATCAATGTCAAATTTGTTCATAATGTTTATTGATTTTTCCTACATAAACTGGAATTTTTTCGACCGGAAAAATCGAAGGGAAAAAGGCGGGAATTTCGATGTAGACCTCCACGCTTGGTACGACACAGGTCAGCCGGCTCTTCTGAAATCAAACTTGAGTTGACGTCAGCGAAGTATATCAGATTCTTTAGGAGTTGTACATCGCTTAAGTTATTTGGACCATAGGAAACCAAATGGCAGCCATTTGAAAAAAATAGGGTTTATTTCAACGAATTTTCGACCGTCGGCCAAGTAAAATTGTTTATAGTTGATGGATAGGAATAAAAGTGGTACAACTCTAGACAATTGAGTTACATTCGTCGGAAACAAAGAATCATGCCATTTCGAGGAAAACGCGTTTGAAATTTAGACTACATATTAGATTCAATCTACTATACCGGGTCCATTCCTCTTCCGCATAGAGGGCGTTCTGCTCGATCTGGGCCATCCTGCGCTGCTCCAGAGCCGCTCGTATGGCCGGTGACAAGCGGTTTTCGGCAGCTTTAATCGGGTGGTCGTCCGAATGCTTGGCGAACTGCGTCGAATAGAGTCCCAGGGTGACGTCCATCGTTGTCATGGTCTTCAGAATTGCTGAATACCCTTCGCTGAGACTGCTCACTGGCAGGTAAGTCGCAATCTCCACAGTCTTCGCGCCAGAATCAAAATGTTCGGGGACTAACTTCTAAACACACGCGTTCAAACTTTTATTTGAGTTTTGTGTGCCTCCTCCCAACACCGGTACAATAACTCGTCCTCCGAAAGAAGAAAACAAAAACTGGTGCGTGAAAAAGGCCAATTTTAGGCAGTGCAGTTTTTTGTTCAACCACGGTTAACAAACATTTCCGTTCTGTATTCGGAAAAACCGTTTCAAATCGATTTTTTGAACCAAAAGACAGTAAACCTCCCCTCAACTCTTTCGGTTCCTTAGACACGTCCTACCGGATTTTAATAAATACTGTGTGACAAAATTTAAACGTCTTTTAAAGTCCCGTTTTGCTGAGTAGTTGAACTTATTTTTCCCACTACATTTGTAATTTTATTTAGAGACGGAACTGTATGGGCTAATTGATTAAGATTTATTTTCTCTTATTTAATTTCATTTTAATGATTTTCTCTGCTGCATCTGCTTTTCCGCTTTGCCTGCTTCTTCTGTTAATAGTTTCATGAATACAAACAAAAGTTTCTCTTCGGCTACTTAATTCGGATCTGAACGTTTTCGAAGCTGGGGGCGACAGTGAATTTTAGTGTGCTCTAGTGGATGGACAAAAATTTGTTATTGGGCTTACTCTTACATTTGAGTGTGTCATTTTGGAAAATGTATATCATTGCGAGTTTTATATGTGCCCAATAATTAAATAATTCTTACAATTGAAATACGAGTTTCGTAAAAGTTAAACTTTGCTAGAAGTATGATTGATCTAAAAATCAATTACTGCTGAGGATAATAATATTTTCTCACTCCAAGAAAACGAAAACCCTTAAAAGATATTGGATGAAACTTAAAATTTTGTGGTACATTTTTTGTTATCTCGTACTATTGCAGTTGTCTTTTTTTTTGGTCATCAGTCTACTGACTTGTTTGATGCGGCCCGCCGCGAATTCCTGTGCTAACCTCTTCATCTCAGAGTAGCTCTTGCAACCTACGTCCTCAATTATTTGCTTGACTTATTCCAATTTCGGTCTTCCTCTACAGTTTTTGCCCTCTACAGCTCCCTCTAGTACCATGAAAGTCTTTCCCTCATGTCTTAGCAGATGTCCTATCATCCTCTCCCTTCTCCTTATCAGTGTTTTCCACATATTCCTTTCCTCTCCGATTCTGCGTAGAACCTCCTCATTCCTTACCTTATCAGTCCACCTAATTTTCAACATTCGTCTATAGCACCACATCTCAAATGCTTCGATTCTCCTCTGTTCCGGTTTTCCCACAGTCCATGTTTCACTACTATACAATGCTGTACTCCAGACGTACATCCTCAGAAATTTCTTCCTCAAATTAAGGCCGGTATTTGATATTAGTAGAATTCTATTGGCCAGAAATGCCTTTTTTGCCATAGCGAGTCTGCTTTTGATGTCCTCTTTGCTCCGTCCGTCATTGGTTAGCCTAGGTAGCAGAATTCCTTAACTTCATTGACTTCGTGACCATCAATCCTGATGTTAAGTTTCTCGCTATTCTCATTTCTACTACTTCTCATTACCTTCGTCTTTCTCCGATTTACTCTCAAACCATACTGTGTACCCAATAGACTGTGCATTCCGTTCAGCAGATCATTTAATTCTTCTTCACTTTCATTCAGGATACCAATGTCATCAGCGAATCGTATCATTGATATCCTTTCACCTTGTATTTTAATTCCACTCCTGAACCTTTCTTTTATTTCCATCATTGCTTCCTCGATGTACAGCTTGAAGAGTAGGGGCGAAATGCTACAGCCTTGTCTTACCCCCTCCTTAAAACGATCACTTCGTTCTTGATCGTCCACTCTTATTATTCGCTCTTGGTTGTTGTACATATTGTATATGACCCGTCTCTCCCTATAGCTTACCCCTACCTTTTTCAGAATCTCGAACAGCTTGCACCATTTTATATTGTCGAACGCTTTTTCCAGGTCGACAAATCCTATGAAAGTGTCTTGATTTTTCTTTAGCCTTGCTTCCATTATTAGCCGTAACGTCAGAATTGCCTCTCTCGTCCCTTTACTTTTCCTAAAGCCAAACTGATCGTCACCTAGCGCATTCTCAATTTTCCTTTCTATTCTTCTGTATATTATTCTTGTAAGCAGCATCGATGCATGAGCTGTTAAGCTGATCGTGCGATAATTCTCGCACTTGTCAGCTCTTGCCGTCTTCGGAATTGTGTGGATGATGCTTTTCCGAAAGTCAGATGGTATGTCGCCAGACTCATATATTCTACACACCAACGTGAATAGTCGTTTTGTTGCCACTTCCCCCAATGAATTTAGAAATTCTGATGGAATGTTATCTATCCCTTCTGCCTTATTTGACCGTAAGTCCTCCAAAGCTCTTTTAAATTCCAATTCTAATACTGGATCCCCTATCTCTTCTAAATAGAATCCTATTTCTTCTTCTATCACATCAGACAAATCTTCACCCTCATAGAGGCTTTCAATGTGTTCTTTCCACCCATCTGCTCTCTCCTCTGCATTTAACCGTGGAATTCCCGTTGCACTCTTAATGTTACCACCGTTGCTTTTAATGTTACCAAAGGTTGTTTTGACTTTCCTGTATGCTGAGTCTGTCCTTCCGACAATCATATCTTTTTCGATGTCTTCACATTTTTCCTGCAGCCATTTCGTCTTAGCTTCCCTGCACTTCTTATTTATTTCATTCCTCAGCGGCTTGTATTTCTGTATTCCTGATTTTCCCGGAACATGTTTGTACCTCCTCCTTTCATCAATCGACTGAAGTATTTCTTCTGTTACCCATGGTTTCTTCGCAGCTACCTTCTTTGTACCTATGTTTTCCTTCCCAACTTCTGTGATGGCCCTTTTTAGAGATGTCCATTCCTCTTCAACTGTACTGCCTACTGCGCTATTCCTTATTGCTGTCTCTATAGCGTTAGAGAACTTCAAACGTATCTCGTCATTCCTTAGAACTTTCGTATCCCACTTCCTGACTATTGTCTTGAGCTTCAGCCTACTCTTCATCACTACTATATTGTGATCTGAGTCTATATCTGCTCCTGGGTACGCCTTACAATCCAGTATCTGATTTCGGAATCTCTGTCTGACCATGATGTAATCTAATTGAAATCTTCCCGTATCTCTCGGCTTTTTCCAAGTATACCTCCTCCTCTTGTGATTCTTGAACAGGGTATTCGCTATTACTAGCTGAAACTTGTTACAGAACTCGATTAGTCTTTCTCCTCTTTCATTCCTTGCCCCAAGCCTCTATTCTCCTGTACCTTTTCTTGTACTCCTTCCCCTACAACTGCATTCCAGTCGCCCATGACAATTCGATTTTCTTCCCCCTTTACATACTGCATTACCCTTTCAATATCCTCAAATACTTTCTCTATCTGTTCATCTTCAGCTTGTGACGTCGGCATGTATACCTGAACTATCGTTGTCGGTGATGGTCTGCTGTCGATTCTGATTAGATCAACCCGGTCACTGAACTGTTCACTGTAACACACCCTCCGCCCTACCTTCCTATTCATAACGAATCCTACACCTGTTATACCATTTTCTGCTGCTGTTGATATTACCCGATACTCATCTGACCAGAAATCCTTGTCTTCCGTCCACTTCAATTCACTGACCCCTACTATATCTAGATTGAGCCTTTGCATTTCCCTTTTCAGATTTTCTAGTTTCCCTACCACGTTCAAGCTTCTGACATTCCACGCCCCGACTCGTAGCACGTTATCCTTTCGTTGATTATTCAATCTTTTCCTCATGGTAACCTCCCCCTTGGCAGTCCCCTCCCGGAGATCCGAACGGGGGACTATTCCGGAATCTTTTGCCAATGGAGAGATCATCATGACATTTCTTCAATTACAGGCCACATGTCCTGTGGATACACGTTACGTGTCTTTAATGCAGTGGTTTCCATTGCCTTCTGCATCCTCATGTCGTTGATCATTGCTGATTCTTCCGCCCTTAGGGGCAATTTCCCACCCCTAGGACAAGAGAGTGCCCTGAACTTCTATCCGCTCCTCCGCCCTCTTTGACAACGCCGTTGGCAGAATGAGTGTGACGTCTTATGCCGGAAGTCTTCGGCCGCCAATGCTGATTATTTATCAAAATTTAGGCAGTGGCGGGGATCGAACCCGGGACCGAAGACGTTTAGAACATGAATAAAAGACGCTAACCCAATTTTTTTTTTAAATCTCAATTAGTTCTAGATTGTTCGTTGAATTTGTTCGTGGCGGACGTCCGATGACGCCTGTTCAGGTTGATCGTTGATTCGTTCACTCAGTTTTTTTGTTACAGAGGGTAGCTAAACCCTCTGACCGAACACGCTGAGCTACCGTGCCGCGACCCTAGACCACGGGTACAGTTGTCTTACAGAATACAAATAATATGCACCATGTTTGTTCCAATACAAGAGACGCCACTAAAGCCAGGCCATTGCCACCTACCACGACAGGAAGATAACAAATATTGGTCAGATGTCGGAGTCGTACACTGTTTCAAGAAGTGCCAAGCAGGTATCCTGATGGTTTTCCTTTCCTCTTTGCAGCTCATGTTAGACTATAGGACAAGAGAAACTACCATACGGAATCCGTTAGCATCTACCATTATGGGAACGTAAAAAAATGTTACCTTAATGGCGGAACCGAGCTCAGATTCATAGAGATACGACCACGCACTTTCAGCGTCAGCTACTTTCACAGCGACGCTGGTACTGTCTTCGGGCCGCTTCTAACGGTACACGTCAAATAACTACATATTTCACGATCGCTGTCGACAACCTATATTTCCGTGCATAATGTTCAATTAGGATCTATTAATTTCAAACTTTATGGTTAGTGCGTCTCGCAGGTAAGGTAGCAGCCGCTTATGCATTAACTTAACATGAGCATTAACGGGAAAAAAGTGTTTGTACAGTTTGTGACGTGACTGTACACGCAGTTAATGCCTGATGTGGAACTCAGCCATATTCCTTGCGAACAGTGTTGCTTCATCGACTCTATGTTACACATCAAACCATTATGTTACTCTGGGCTCGATTACACAGTATGATTCAGAAGTTCATGCACCAAAAATTACAACAAAATTGTAGATTCATATATCATCCTTTATTCTTATACGAACCCTCACTCACCCTGACAGCATATCATACGATAATAACGATATTAGACAACTGAAAAGAGTCATTGCCACTTGAGAACAGAAACTTTATTTATCTTACTCTGTTACGAATAAAATACTGTTAAAGTAACACTTCGAATTTAAGTTACCTTCTGATGCATTTACTTAAATTTATTAAAGCGTCTAAATGTTGACTTTAAGAGGCAGATATAAATTATAGTTCTTATACAATTTTTAAAATCAGCTCAATTATTTCAAGTATTGAAGTCACACTCACACAACAGTTAACCACTGTTAATTTCAAAGGTTCCATAGAGCTTCATATCGATTACTGAATATAAATGACTTTTTTAATTCACAGATCGGTGTTTGATTTAGACCATCTGCAGAGCGTACGCCCGTGGCCACACCCGCCGCCAGCAAGCGAGTGCGGATGAGTCAGATAAAACGTTCCTGCGAGTGGGAACGCGTGCAGCAGGGCTTCAGGTCACTGAGACGGATCTAACAGTTACAGAGAGCTCATATCGCTAAGCCACAATCGTCCCAATAAACTGGATATACGAATACTGCAATGTGAGCGCCTGATGCCGACGTATTTCGTCCATCAGAAAAAAATTAAAGGAAGAAAATTAAGCCAATCTAGCTCTCAGTGCCCGTTTCCATTCTACTCGCCATAATAATAACTGTCCTCCAGCAAATAACAAAAAAGAAATTGCTATTAAGAAAGAAGCGGTGCTCCAGTATCCCTCCAGCCTCTTTTGGTACCCTCAAATATTTTCATCGAAATTACGACGTTTCTTTGGTTCCTAGTTCGATACCCCTACAAAATGAGTTTCATTGTCATTGTAGCTTCTGATACTGCTACTGGTGACATCAAACACTTTGCTAATACAGTTCATGAACAGGCATTGGTCGTGGCAGTTTACAGGAGAACAATTCTAACTGATGGTACTCAAACACCCTACAAAACTGATTTGTAAATACACTGTAAATAATAACAGGACTAAAATCTTTCACAGTAAATGAAATGATTGGCAGGCATCCTTCTCCAAAGGATGTAATGAGTATTGAGCTATGGCGAACTCATGCTTACTATGATCTCAATCATCATTATCTGTAATTAGGTACCAAGAAAGTGCTATTGTTCCTTAGAAAGGTAACATGCTGGAGCTACTGCGTAGCGATACACTGAAGAGGTATGCACAAAAGTGTAATTTGTGCCGTTGGTGCAACAGCTGCCGATTCTCACTCGGCGACTATGTCTACCGCCGTATTTGCTTTGACAGCAGCTAGACTTATCGAAGCACAATTGGAACGAAAATTTCACCTACTCAATGAAGCGGTGCGGACCTTGTGGAACTTTTTCACTGGTAGAAGCCTCTACAGGAACACACAAACGAAAACAGCCACCTCAGACGTCCTCCACTGTGGGGTGAATGAGCTGGCTGCGAATGAAGACCGCATCGCTCTGAAAAGGGCTGGCGCAGACGTCATACTAAATTATTCATATGTACGTAATGATGCAGGGCGTAGCTGATGACTAAAGGACGACTTTGAATTGAACCTTAGCCTCTCGCTTGGAATAAAAAAGCAATTTTACTGTGTATAAACAACTTCATTATGTTTACGTCGTTCCCTAAAATTATAAAAATGTATAGAAAATTTTAGACATGTACTTATTGATGAAATCTCTTGTAAAGAATGTAGCGAAAATACACTTATAAACATTTCTACATTTCGCGGTCAATCCTTTGCACTTACGGCTGGTTATCGAGCCCTAGATCACCTACAGTGCAGGTTTTGTGTGTACAACCATGTTGGACCGTCGCAGACTACTTGGAAAAATGGTACACCGAAAATATTTTTACGAACCAGGGAATAAGATGTTTATAAAAAAAATTTGGCAGTCGATAGAAAAATTGTTACTTCTTCTACTTGTATAATTATAAACAATTTTCGCTTGTTCATAATTTCATCATTAATCTCAACTATGACCCATTTACCGATCCCTATTAATAATCGATATTACACCCGCCAAAACTAATCACATTGATCAGAGATGAGCTAAATTAGTACAGATTGCTTCCCAACACACTTTTCCATCATGATATTGCCCTTTCTACTCAGTTCATTTTTTGTTTTAGCTTTTAATAGAAAATTGCAAAATGAAAACGCAGGTATTGCCAGGATTTTCAGCTAATGAGGAATAAATCAGAGGAATGTCTTACCACAAATCCACATACATCAGAGTGACATCGGCATTAAGATGGAAGTATTGCTGCATGAATAACAACCAGACTACACACATTACTAAAGATACGTCGGCACAGATATACGTATTAGATAATTATTTCAAAAATAATAACTAGTCTACTCAGTGCGCGAGAATTAGGAGGCTTATTTGGAAAGTAAGGTCCGATTGTTCTCAAAATGGAAACCACCGTGAAAATGAAAAACGTTTTATTTGAAACAGTTAGCTACAGCTCCCAGCTACATCTCTACGTAGTCGCCGCTCCCATTTAGAGACCTGTCGTAGCTTTATAACAACTTTCTAATATCCTCGTCATAGAAAGAAGCCGCCTGTGCTTTCTGCCCTTTCTGTGTGCTGGTCTACAGCTCGTTGCCTGTGCCAGAACGTTGTCTTCATAGCTAACGGTTCATGTGAGCTGAGATGAAACTCAGTGAGACTCAATTTCGGACTCGATTGTGGGGGATCAAACACATCCTATCGAAAACACTGCAGAAGCATCTTCTTTGTCCCTTCAAAGTGCGTCCGAGAATTTTCATGCGGAAGGGAACGTATGACAGTTATGTTATGTGGGCTGCATGACATCAACCGAAATCTCGCACTGGGCCATCATATTTGGCGGGAGACGTTATTGTTCTAAGCATCTTTACGTACTCACTGTGCGATCATAACTGAAAAGAGAGGCGTGACGTGTTCTTCGTGCATACTAGAGACACTGCCCATCACAATTGTGCAAAGCTTCATCGGATTTTCACTGTGGTTTCCATTTCACACCTAATGGGACTTAATCTCCGAATAGCCCTCTTACAGTGATGGTACTAGACGATAGCTGAGGAAGCCAGGTGTAGTTTCATGCATCACTGTTATGCAGTATAAGTTAATATTTTAACTATAGGAAATTGTTCAAATGCTTATGCTTAATGTACCGTATCGTACACTTACTCTTGTCATATTTTGTAGTATGTCATGTGTATAGTTTTAGATTGATTTAGTCACTCATTTAAAATTCCTCTTGGTTATACAAGTTCTTAATGATCACTAAAAGTGTCACTAAAAGACGTTCATTACACGCAGTCCGGTCACACTAATGGACCACCGACTACGGTCGACATCAACGTGCGGTAACCACCCACAGATAGGAGTTGGCAACAGTAGCAATACAGGGCACGTAAAATGTAGTTGATGGACGCAGAAGACAGCGCTGTAGCTGTCGTAATGAGGAAACGAAACGATTTATTTGACGTTCGAAAGTTATGATTACGGGCCTTTGAGCTAAGCGCGTAGGCATTTTACAGACGGCTAAGCTTGTTAATTTTTCGCGTGCCGCCATGGCTAAAATACACCACGCAGAACAGATTGCGGTGCAATTTAGACCATTGATGACTGGACTGAACGACGACTGTGGAAGCGTACGCGTGCAACTGATAAGCGGTTGACTGCCCAGATAAAACAAGGGGTTACCAGCAGTGTCTCTTCAACTGCGCGGTCTGGGCTGACCCCGTCGGAGGTTCGAGTCCTCCCTCGGGCATGGGTGTGAGTCGTCCATAGCATAAGTTAGTTTAAGTTACATTAAGTAGTGTGTAGGCTTAGCGACTGATGAGCTCAGTTGTTTGGTCCCATAAGATCTTACCACAAATTTCCAATTTTTCTTCAACGGCTGTTCAGCTAACGTTGCTCCGTATGCACCTCCACAGTAGGCACCAGGTTAATGAATCCACGATCACTGTTGTTCATCGGTGACGTAGGCTGCAATTGGCACGCCAGTACCGCTACCCGACGTCCAATAATTAGCGATAGGTTACCCTTTCAGATGAACCTCGTTTTATGTCCCATTGGACACACTGACATGGGCGCTGGCGTGAACAGCTCGCAGTGTACATGCGTGGTTGGGAGAGCAGCAGGATAAGTTTACAGTACTCCCTAGCCACCTGGCTCCCAGGATTTAAACCCAAAAGACAATCTGTGGGACCACCTCGATCGGGCAGATGGCGCCACACATCCACGACCGAAAAACCTAGTGCTGCTGGTTACGGCACTGGAGTTGGCATGGCTCCTCATCCTTGGTGGTACCTTCCAGAACCTCATTGACTCCCTTCCTGCATGTCTCGTAGTAACCCACCCTACAAAAGATGGTTATTCGGGATTTTGACAGGTAGTCATGTTATCTGTAATGGACCGGGAGTGTACATAGGTCAAGACGGTTTGCGCGTAGACTTTTCAGTATGGTTTCTTAGTCATATGGGAGGACATGTGCGCATAACATATATTTTCATTTCTTACTGAAACAGACCCGAGGATGACTGACCACTTCTACTGAGGATCCGATCGTAGTGAAGAGTCGTGGCGAGGATCAGGCTGTTGGCATCTCAGTAGAAAAGTATTCAACGTGAGTTATTTTATTATAACTCGTACCGCTGCACTCATTCACTGCGATGAGGCAGCCAACACTGTCTCTGCACACAGTGCAGAACTCACGTGCAGCCCTGTGTCAGCTGGCGTCCAGCCTGCAGACGATGACGTATTTACTCTGAAACGCTGATGGTCTGTGTGACATGGTTAGATGTGTCATGGCTGTTTGCAGGTGGTGTGAGAGGCGTGGGAGATTGATGAAACACTTCCAGAGCATGGCAGCCTTCCAGTGGGAAATCGCATTGTGAGTGATGACACGAGGCTCCACGGGTGCCCGCTGTATTGTCCCAGCCACGAGCTGCTGCTCTCCATGGCAGGAGTCGAGATGCTGCTGGAATGAGCATGGATGTGGCCCACCAGTGGAGAGGTTAGGCCCGGGGAGGAGGACTTGGTGTTAGACGACGTTGTGATGGGGCGTATCACGAGCACTGTCACAGCTGCCTGATGACCCATGGGGAGGCAGTGCCTGTTGTCGCTACTTTGTCATAGTAGGTCTGCCGGGCGATGAATGTGTCTGTCAAGAAAGCGGCTGTTATTAGTATGAGATAGTGGCTGTTTTGCCGATGTACCATCTCCACTCACTTTTCTTAGAACATTTCTGCAACACGTCGGTGAAGAAACCACTTGGCCCATCAAGTAAGAACTCTGTCTTATCACTGTGCATGCACAATTTCGGTGCCAGGCGTTGACTGTATTGCAATACTGAAACAGCCCTGTTGCTTTATCCAGCATGTCAACACCCTGTGCTCCCCAGCTGTCTATTGCTTCCAAGGTAAAGCCCAAAAATTGTGCTAGCGCTACAATATCTACCCCTACTGTAAGATCCAGACCCCATCCGTCTTTCTATAGGACTGATATGAAATAAAACTCTCCAGGCAGGTACTACGGTGCGCGGGTACAGTACATAACACAAAAATCTCACTTCTGAAGTACTTGGATCACAAAGTTCAGAGACTCAAAATTTACCCTGTGATATTTAGCCCTCATTCTCCATGCTCGTTTAGCGTTACAACTAAAAGGTTACCTATTCGTCACACGAACTAACAGCCCATTAGTTTACATAAAAAGTATATCACTAAGTACACCTCACCTACTAGCATCTAACTAGTCAAACCATTCTGGCAACTCCCCGTATAACGCCTCATAACACATTCCAAGGTGGTCATGTCGTCCTCAACAGTCTTACTACTTCGTAAGCCCCAGGAAAATTATTTCTTACTATAACGCACGTTACACTGTCACCCATACAACCACTTTCTAAATCCTTCGTACCTTCTGCACAAGTGGATATCCTGTCCACATGGACCTTCACTATCGGAGGTGTAGGAGGCAGGGGGCTATTACTCAAGGAAGATGACGGCTTCAAGGAATATAGTCCAAATTTTAATGGTGCCAGGTATCGTGACACCTAAGTTCGTGGCCGTACGACGCTGTTCCTTCCGTTGATGTTGCACATATTGTGGCACCTTTTCCCCTGACATGCAGCTTGCGTTGCTAGGAGCTGAGCGGTTCTGGGAGGGGATCGGGCCTCGTTTCAATGTGTTATTAGGGAAGGCTAAATTCTGAACTAGAAGTGCTCACAACATGCGGCCGACTAGTAAATTTGGGGTGGCATTAGGTTTAATCTCGTAATTTAACAACGGCTAGTACGTGAAATGTTGGCCCAGTTATATCGTATGCTGCCCTATTAATGAATAAACCACTATCTCACAGCACCAATTTCTTCGCCCCTGCGGTCTACCCACCTCATAGCAGTTTTCTACCATCACTACGGTGTCATACAGATAGTAGATCATGTGTAGCGCTGCTTGTGGAAATAAGGCCTAGGTTCCAGGAAGTTCCACGTCAACCGTGGCCAACCATTTTCTCAACGAACAGCTGAACTTCGCATGTCTCAGCACCAGTCAGAGTTACTCTGACTGCACACACCTTAACCATTTCAATCTGACAGTGGTGGAGTCTCATTCTTTCTTAATATTCCTATATCCCTCGCTTGAAATTTGTCGTGTTTCCTTTGTTTGTACCTAGACGAATTTTTCTTGAGACCAATACCGCATAGTGAAACTCTTAAACCCCGTGTGACTACCCACTACTGGGGACTGAATCAGTGGATATAGCTGTGCCTAGTCCGTCCAAATATTTACCGATTGTTCATAAAGCAGCTAATTCTGCTTACTCAATGAGTCAGATTCACATGGGAGCTCCTCCTTTAAGGGGAGACGGAAAGCAAGTGGGTTTCAAAGATTTGATTTTTTGATTTTAGCATATTTGAAATGCCTGGTCTTTCCTGTGTGAAACAAATTTTGTTTTATATAAATACGACAAATTATTCCTGAGATATGATGGTTTATATGACTTACCGTCTTTGTCCGAATGATCGTGACACTTGGTGCAAGCACAGGAGAAATGCCCGATATGACCACAATCATTCTTTACCTGCATCAGTAATGAATGAAATTAAACCCATATTTAGAGACCTTTGTAAGGATACTTCGTTGAAGAAAGGTCTTCATGGGAAAACTCAAAATTTAAATGAGTATGTGAATTCTGTCATCTGGAACCGGTTACTGAAAACTATTTGTTCAGCTTGCAACCCTCAAATTTGTTGTTTATGATGCTATTTTATGCTTCAATGATGGTCTTATTAGAAAACTGGATGTTTTGGAATTATTGGGCATAAAATCTAGTGGTATAACTGCAAAATCCTTGGTGCAAATAGATAAAGAGAGAATCCGCAAGGCAGATATTGGTAATTTATAATACGCAGAAGAAGCCAGACAGAAAAGAAGAGGGACCAAGAAACAAAATGAAGATTAGTATGATTCAGATAATGCTCAATATGGTGCAGGAAAATATTAGTGCTAAGTATTTCTCATCAATAAATATACTAGAATTGCAATATTAAGCTTTAAATATATTTTTCTCAAAACTACATTTTCTTTACATTGAGGTACCATTATTTGATACACTAATAGGGTTTGAAACATGAAATTTGGTCAATTTGTTCTGCAGATAGTAATAAGTTATTACAAGTAAATTGAGAACCACTAAACAATCAGAAACTGTTTTATAGTAATTAATGTGGAAAAAAAGTTAAATTTTACTATTGAAAGAGTAATTTTTTTTTCTTCAAAACCATTAGAGTTATTATGTTCATTTTACCTGTAAATTCTGGTATATATGGTCCATATATGTAAAATTTCATTCTTTTATCAATTATAGTTCTTTTGAAAAGTGTACCTATTCAAAGGGCAAAATGGCATTGGCGGAATAGAGCTAAAACTTGCCCTCGGTCTCCCCTTAACTTCCATAATTCCAACAAGTACTACCCACAGGGACAGTAACGGTGGACTCAGCTGTTCGCGTACTTCGTGGTGAATGTCTTCATGTTCACTCGTCTTTATTACTCCTGCATTCCAAATGCTGTCCGCTAGTGATTGGAAAAGCTTCGCGACTGTTGATGTTGTACCTGACGAAAATTTCAATCATCAGTATAACGGTGGGTTATTTACTTGCTATGAAAGGAGTATGCGTGGAAACTACAACATGTAAAATACTAATTCACTTTATTACAAGATAGATATGCAGATTTACTTAACTTTGCATAACACACTTTCTCAGGCATGTTCTGAACATTAAGAACTCTGTCTGAATATCAAAGTATCGCTAAATACAGACTCCTCACTTGGAGTGCATAGGCAAAATGTTCACAGTTAAAGAGCATCGTAAGCCTTAATACACACTAGTGGCCTCACTAGGACCTGTCGTCTTAATCGTTGATCACGAACGGGACTGAGGCTCCCTCTGTTCGGCTGTGTATCTGCGTCTGGGTGTGGAGGCGTCAAGCTGCTGAAAAAGGGTGTGCCTCCTCCAACGCCTCCCATTCGTCGTTGCAATGCGCACCGAGGCACCATTATTTTCTGAGTGTCGATGCAAAGAGTAAACTTGGTACGACACCGCGATATTAGGAAGGCACCACGGTTACTCTCAAATCAGATTTCACTAAGGCCTTCGTGGCGCCTAGATTCAGATTCACGGTGTCAACCGATGATTTAAGTGTTCCATTCATTTGTCGATTTCCATAACGTAAGTGCATTATTCAGTATCGGTTCAAGCTTCTGTGGCTTCGTGGTAGGCCATTCTACCACTGCATTACTGCCTTTCGCCATTGCCTTCAATGATTCCGTTCGACTCCCTAGTTTCATTGTCGTGATAAACACAGTTTTCAGAATCCTTCCCTTAGTATCTAACCTACTGTTTTCCACCTTCTCAGTGTATGCAGCATCCCACCTGTTGCCTACTGCATTTTTCGTAGGACGTACACAGTTCTGTCGTACTGTCCCAAAACTTCTTTTAGTACACCTCAGCACTTTCCTTCCCGTTGTGGCCCAGAAAACACATCCTACAACCTTCTCACCTCATTTCCCCTCTCCTACGCATTGAAAAGTAGTTTAGTATACAGCAATGGCTGGTGTTTCTCATATCTTCTTGACTGGCAAAACGCGCTCTGCCCTCTTGGTGATGCTCCCAGAGCAGCCCAACTCTGCCTTCCGTGAAGAGGTGAAGAACAGCCACGACTAGAACCTCATCCATTCCTATACACAGCGTACAGCAACATAAGAACAAGGACCATGATAACACTCCCTTCCTCCTTCGGATAGGTACGCAGTCGCCGGTCATATTTCACACACAAGCGTCGACAGTAAACCTTTAACCTCGATATCACACTAATGCAGGGCACAAAATTTATTCCCTACACAGTCTCACAACAAAATATGACCTACCGACAATTACACACAATACCCCAATGTTACCTAACTCGGTAACTGCATTACCATACACACAAAAAAAAATTCGTTCTTCATACCTCCTCACTTCTTAGTCCATATGGTACGTCGCGCAATGGACGCATACATGATCACACCCACTCGTCCGCTCACTTCCATTGTTGTCTTCTCAGGGTAGGGTTTGGATAAGCATGGATATTAATTTGGAGCATCGTTAAATGTTTAGACTTGTCGAGAATGAACTATCATGATTATCGTGGGCAATTTGTGCTTGAAATTCACAGGCAATGTAGCCTCTGTCACTTGGTACAGTCTCTGGTACTTGTAGTAAACCTTTTTGTCTTACCCTTTGGTGTATATGGGCTCACGAATTTTGACAACTACACTAATTCATACTGTGAAATCTCTCCAGGCATTTTACTACTGTTACTTGGCATGTCATAACTGGCCGCCCGGTGTGGCCGAGAGGTTCTAGGCACTTCAGTCTGGAACCGCGCGACCGCTACGTTCGCAGGTTCGAATCCTGCCTCGGGCATGGATGTGTGGTATGTCCTTAGGTTAGTTAGGTTTAAGTAGTTGTAAGTTTTAGGGGACTGATGACCTAAGAGGTTAAGTCCCATAGTGCTCAGAGCCATTTGAACCATGTCATAACTTCTTATTCGCTTTATACGTATGTCTCCACACCTCTTTTGAGATTTTCGCGCGGTTATAAACTGGCTCCCTGGATCTGCTGATTTTGGCTCTGACTATATTACACAGTGAGGTCATCTCCCACCCTTAAACCGCATCAGATGGGGATAATCCGGTACTAGTGTGAACCTTCGAGTTCTAAGCAGCGATGACAAATGACAGCTATACATTCCAATCATTACGGTGAGAGTTCACGTACACTTATGCTCATAAATTATGAATAATTGCATAATATGGTGCCATACAACGCGACACAACACAAAACTGGCACTAAAAGCATAGGCACACAGGGAACACACACGACACAGATGTGTAAGTCCACGGTGAGACGCCCTGCCAAACCTGCAGGACAGGGACGGGTTTTGGAACTGTGGACAGGTGCCAAAATGAGCGGCTGTCAGTTTCACTCGAACACATATAACTTTATTTATTTGACAAAACACTACAGTACAAATTCTTGAACTTAGTTATCGGCAGAATACGCAACGTTATCTTATGCCTTAAGGGCACAACCAGTTTAATTTTAAAAAACGGCTAAAGGCCATTAACTCAAAATTCAGACGCAAAAACGAATATTTAGAACGCATAAGGCCTCATGTTAAGTAAGTTATATAATTTGGCTGAAGGCCCAAAAAATCTAACACTTCAAAAGCAACAATCTTAATTTAAAGACGGCTTAAGGCCAATGGTTTAAGACTCAACGTAAAAAAAAAAAAAATCGCAAGGCAGAAGGCCTTATATTCAATTAAGCTGAAGGCCCCAAACAGTCTGATGCTCGAAAGACAAGGATCCTTAATTTTAAAACAGCTGTAGGCCCGTGACTTAAAACAAAAGTAAAATAATTTTTAGTAGGCAGAAGAAGTTTTAATTTTAAAACGTCTTAATGCCCATGACTCAAAACACAACTTAATTAATATTTAGTAGGCAGAAGACCCAAGGCTTTATCTTTAAACAATATTTTAATCAGGCTGAAGGCCCAAACAATCCTACACTTGAAAAGATAAGAACTTTAATTTAGAAAAAAATGGCTCAAATGGCTCTGAGCACTATGGGACTTAACTTCTGTGGTGTTCAGTCCCCTACAACTTAGAACGACTTAAACCTAACTAACCTAAGGACATCACACACATCCATGCCCGAGGCAGGATTCGAACCTCCGACCGTAGCAGTCGCGCGGTTCCGGACTGACAAGGGGAGGCCGCCAATTGTGAAATTCAGATTCGATTCATACTGCGCATAATAAAAGCTCATGGCCAGAGGTGTAATGTGGCAAAGCACCAAGATGCACTTCTCAGCCGTTGTCGAGAAAATCGACAGTTAATAGAAACCGTTGCGGTGAAATACTCTATACGATGTATAACTTCCTATAGCGTCCTGGCGCAGCGGTAAGTGCTTGGATTCGTAAGTCAAAGGTCGCCGGATCGAATCTCGCGCCATGCAATTCTTTCTTTAGTATTTTTTGTTTTTTGTAATTCAAATATATATATATATATATATATATATATATATATATATATATATATATATATCATGGGGTCTCTAATTCGAACGTTTCACTTACACTATACGTATTCGTTTCGGAATATCGTTTCTACGTCTTCCGTTAACTACACATGTAAACATTATGAAGACAATTAATAACATTTGTGAAATGCAACTTTGTTTGCAGAAAACATAATCATGTTCGAAGTCGCCAGTTTTTCCACGACAAACGACTTTCAACAACTTATTATATGCATAATTGTTGCAACTGATTGCCGTGAATTTTATATATATATATATATATATATATATATATATATATATATATATTAATTACAAATAACAAATACTAAAAAAAAAGTTGCATAGTGCGAGATTCGATCCCGTGACCTTCGGATTACGAACCCGAGCGCTTACCGCTGCACCACGACGCTGTAGGAAGGTACTAATTGTAGAGAGTATTTCACCTCAACAGTTTCTTTTAACTGTCGATTTTCTCGACAACGGCTGAGAAGTGCATCTTGGTGCTTTGCCACATTACACCTCTGGCTATGAGCTTTTATTATGCGCAGTATGAATCGAATCTGAATTTCACAATTGGCGGCCTCCCCTTGTGAGCGCCTTAACCGCGAGACCACCGCGGCCGGCTTAATTTTAAAGAGGCTGACTTAAAACACCAATAAAAACAGTTCAATTTTAATTCCAAACCATCATCTATGAGCCATACAAATACACAGAACAGAAAATAAGAAACGGCAGTGCAGCTAATGGCGCTCAGTAGTTTAAGGGTTTGGCCAGCACTTGAAATACAAACGCTCACTTAGGTGAGAAAGGCAGTTAGCCCAACCATTCTCGATCCGATGACAACCCAACCAACAGACAGACAACAGACCCACCGACAAGGTAACCTGCGATCCACTTGACCAGCACACAACCTTGATTTCAATACAAACGTAAACGGCATGCATGCTCACAAGCAGGCATACAGTAAGCTGTCAAACTGCACACCATGCTGGACAACGACAAGAGGGTGAGGAAAGGACACTGCCTAAATTTACGCCAAATGCCAGGACAGCTAACCGGAATATTTACGGCGACAAGGCTGAAAATTCCGCTGGTTCACTTCAATTGTAAATAGCCAAACAGATTTTGAGTCTGTCGGACGGTGGCTAAAACTTCACCAACTCGAACACACATGTTGTTGCTCGTGGGAATGTCCCAACAGCCAACAACGAGAACCAAACGCCACAATGTGAACAGTCTTGACTTGCTGGTAAATTAAATACAAACTCAACTTTCGCGTCCAGGGTTGGTGAGCCACGGACCTCGTAGCAATGGGAACAGTCCCACACACTCCGACTCCGTGTAGAGACCGCCAGCGGGCCCGACCAAACCGAGCCACGGGGAGATTCCCTTGGTGCTTCACGCCAACCGACCGACTGCCACACATCAGCATGAAAAAAAATGGTTCAAATGGCTCTGAGCACTATGGGACTCAACTGTTGAGGTCATTAGTCCCCTAGAACTTAGAACTAGTTAAACCTAACTAACCTAAGGAAATCACAAACATCCATGCCCGAGGCAGGATTCGAACCTGCGACCGTAGCGGTCTTGCAGTTCCAGACTGCAGCGCCTTTAACCGCACGGCCGCTTCGGCCGGCACATCAGCATGAAGACAGCACTAAAATAACTGAGCAGTGAACATCACAAGCTACACACAGTCTCGTGAACACTTGCACAAAGGACTAGACAATACTATCGGCAGCGACTGTGCAATAACAAAGGACGAATCACGAGTTGGCACACGCAGGCAATCCATAAGCGATCGCCGGCCAACATGCACATCGCCCGAGAAGACGACCGACCGACGGCCAAACACGGTGGTCGGCACTCAAGTGATGTATATCGGCGAGTCATGGTTGTTTGGACTACGCTAAATTGAACTTCTGCCCCATCCTATGTCGAACACTGCCAGGTATGAAATGCACTGCTAGCTCCTCCCAACTCACCCTGAACACACGACAACCGGGAAGTAATAGCAGTCAGCAAAGATAATACGCCTGGGCTTATATCGATAAGCGTTGCTGCTGCTGCTCACGGGCATGCAATGTGGCAACTCAGTAACACCAGTAATTGAAATTAACATAACGAGGTGGCAGTACAGTAAAAACAGGATGTCACGTAACATATGGCACGAACACGAGCCACGCACGGCTCACACATCGTTACTGATAAGTTGAGAAAACTGTCCCGAAACATGTGCTACAAAACGCCACTCTTTCCTGCGCATGTACCTCGACATCAGTTTGGAATATGATCACCATGCGCACGTACACAGACTGCACAACGGGTTAGCATACTCTGGATCAGTTGGTCCAGCAGCGGCTGGGATGTAGCCTCTCATTCTTGCACCAGTGCCTGTCGGAGCTCCTGAAGTGCCGTAGAGGCTTGAAGACGTGAAGCGATACGTCGACCGAGAGCATCCCAGACGTGCACGATTGGGTTTAGGTCTGGAGAACAGGCAGGCCACTCCATTCGCCTGATATCTTCTGTTTCAACGTACTCCTCCACTAAGGCAGCTCGGTGGGGCCTTGCGTTATCATCCATCAGGGGAATGAGGGACCCACTGCACCCCTGAAAAGGAGGACTTACTGGTGCAAAATGACGTCCGGATACATCTAACCTGTTACAGTTCCTCTGTCAAAGACATGCAGGGGTGTACGTGCACCAGTCACAATCCCACCTCACAACATAAAACCACGACGTCGATACAGGTCCCTTTCAAGGAAATTAATGAGTTTCTATCTGGTTCCTGGTTCAAGCCAGAGGATAACTCAGCGAGAATCGCTGTTCAGACTATACCTGGAATCGTCCATGAACATAACCTGGGACCACTGTTCCAATGACCAAGTACTGTGTTCTTGACACCAGGCTTTACAAGCTCTCCTGTGACCAGGGGTCAGCGGAATGCACATTTCAGGTGTCAGTGCGAATAAAACTTGTCTAAACTGTGTGTCTGGAGACAACTGTTCCAGTGGCTGCGGTAAGGTCCCGAGCAAGGCTACCTACAGTACCCCTTTCATCTGTATGTTGCCATCAACTTTTACCTATGAGCTTTCATGCTGATTGTGTGGTTGTTCTCGTGCTTATCTGCCGTAACTGTCTTCACAATTGTGTGGATGACTGTTTTCCGAAAGTCTGATGGTATGCCGCTAGTTTCATAGATTCTACACACAGTCTTGTGTAGTCTTTTGCTTACCACTTCGCCCAATGATGCTAGAAGCTTTGATAGAATGTTGCCTATCCCTTTTGCCTTATTTGATCTTTAATTTCAAAAGTAGCTTTAAATTCTGGCTAATACTGTATACCGTATCTCCTCCATACCGACCAGAATTTCTTCCTCTATCACGTCATCAAAAAGTAACTCCCCTTCAAGGGGGTCTTCGATGTACTCTTTCCACCTACCTATTTCTTCTCTTCGTTTAACAGCGTAATTTCCGTTGCACTGACAATTTTTCGGCCTTCGATTTCAGTATCACAGAAGATTCTTTTGGCTTTTCTAAATGCTGAGCCTAGCCTTTTGACAATCATTTCTTTTTCTATTTCATCATATTTTTTCCTGCATCCATTTGGACTTAGCTTTCATGTACAACCTATTTATTTCAATCCTCTGTGATTTACAATGCTGTATTGATGTCTTCCATTGAACATTTCTACATTATCTTCTTTCGTTTATCACTTGCAGTTTTATTTTCTCTATCCATGGTTTCTTAGTACTTACTTTATTAATGTCTTTGTCTGTCTTTCCAAAATCTCTGACAGCTTATTTAGAGACGTCCGTTTCTCTATAACTTAGTTGCCAACTGTGCTATTCCTCATCCTAGTGTCCAAATGATTAGCGAACATCAGATGATTCTCCTCTTACATCAGTACATCTTTATACATCTTCCTTCCACACTAATTTCTCCATACGATTCTCTTAAATTTGAGTGTGCACCTCATCATTTCTAAACTTACAATCTAATCCCTGATTCCGGAGTATCTGTCTGACCATGATGTAATCCAGATGGTATCTCCTCGTCTGTCTGGGCCTTTTTGACGCAATCGTTCATCTCTTATGGTTCTTGAACGACATATTTGCTGTTACTGGCTTAATTTTATTGCCCAACGCAATCATTTTTCCTCCTTCTTCATTCCCGAGAGTCCTCATACTCCCATCGCCTTTATTCTATTCGTTCCACTACAACTGCATTCGAATCCACCATGATTATTAATTTTCGTCTCCCTTTACGTATTGAATAAGCCGTTAATATCATCATACTCGTATACTAGCTCTATCTATTTATCTTCCGCTTGCGACGTCGAGATTTATACATTAATTGTTGTTGTCGAAGGAAGTTTACTATCGATTCCGTTGAGAACTAACCTAACACTGAACTCTTCACTGTAGCTTAATCTCTTCCCTACCTTCCTATTCATTAAAAATCCGTCAATCCCTGTTAATATTTTCTATTGCTGTTGATGTTACCGTATATTAGTCTGGACAAAAATCATTGTCTTCTTTCCACTTCACTGCACTGTCGTCCGCTACATCTAGACTGAGCTTTAGCATTTCCCTTTTCAGATTTCCTAAATTCAGACATCCCATGCTCCGACTAGTAGAGTGTTATCTTTCGAGTGGTTATTCCATCTTTTCGTCATGGCTACTTCCCTCTTGGCAGTGCACGCCTGCAGATCCGAATGGAAACTAATCCAGAATCTTTTACCAGTGACACCTATATGAAATGAGTTTCTCCTGGCGAATACAGTGTTCAAACAACTTACGAGAATTCAGCCTAGTTATGTCACTGACAGTCGCCAACGTTTCGACAGGAGCAAATCCTCCCATTTTCAATGCTTAACTGCATTAACGACGCGCTGTGCAAGTGCATTTAAAAACTCGGATATCCGAGAAACTTTGGCAAGATAACTCAAACACGCCAAGACAGCAAGATTCCATGCCGAATTTAAACAAAAACCACCATCCCAATCTATAATTGCCTGTTAATTTAATTTCCACAGCTTCCTTTATAACATTAGCTTGACAGCAAGTAGTGGATGCCACTGTTGTTACGTTCCCCAGGATGACCGTTGCCAAGACACTGTTCAGCAATGACGGTTTTGCTCGGCGTATCTGACGCTTATGCTCATTACACAGGTCCTGCTGATATAGGTAATATGCCACAACTACAAGGAATGCGGTAGATACTCGCTTTACGCAAACCAAGACCATTGTTTACGGAACCGAAAAAGACCCTGATCTTAGATGGTCGTCGAAAAATACACTTCACACCATATTTCTGCAATCCTATACGAAATGCTGCCAGCGGAAAGCAAAATGGTCCCTAGACTGTGGTGTCACCTCGGTACTGTCGTTATTCACCCGGTGGGCAGTTTTCGACAGCGCAACGCAAGTCTGATCTTCGTTCACTGTAACCATTCTCATGAAAGCTAACATCGACAGGAGATAGCTCACAAACTGTCAGGGTCCGAGATGACATTGACCCTGTGAACCAAGGTACGTAGGGCCCGTTCAGGCTGAGCCGGATGATGAAAAGTATCACCCTGGAGATACAAGTCAGTGTGTGTAGGATTCCTAGAACGGCACGCCCCAACGTACCATCTACCATCCTCCTGACACGTCAATGTAGGGCAGACAGGATGACTGAATTCAGGTGTACTAAAAAGTCAGTCATATTCATACTGCCATGAGGCCAAACAATAAAAGCGTAGTCTACATATCCGAAAAAACACGCAGGTATCAAAGACTCCGACTCCAAGGCAGGTTCTTCGAAGTCTTCCACACACACTTTGGTAACAACCGGTGACAACAGGCTACCCAGCACTACTCCATCGGTCTGCTCATAGTGGTTGTCATTGAATAAAAAGTAAGTGGAAGTCAACACATCTCGAAATAGGTACGGTAATCCAGCGCCAAACCTAACCTCGATCAACCGTAACAAATCAGCAGAATACGAGTGAAGAGCGAGGTCACATCAAAACTTACTGGAATATCAAAGTCATTCAAACGCATAGCCTCTGATCGACGTAAGAAACCAGGCGGGTTCTTCATGTGATGCTCACACCGATCTACCCTGTAGAGCTCAACAGAGTGCGAAGGTGTGTCGCTACACGATTTGTTGGAGCAACGATGTTACAATTGGGCTAAAAGGAACCCTTTCCTTGTGGAACGCAGCGTGGTCATATAATATACGGGGAATAGCACAATGAGAATTAAGACTGTTGATGGTCTCTTGTGGTAAGTAACGTTCCTTCACGAGGCTTCTCTCAAGACTTTTTGTAAGGTCAGCTCCTATCCTGCAGTACGCTGAATCAGACAGTAAGGACTGCATCTTTTGAACGTATTCTGTTTGTCCAAACCAAAAAGTGTTGAGAAAAAGATGACAGCATAATTACTGTCAACTTAAACTTTATACCTGATCATCAATCACATTAGCTAACAGTATGGCTATAACAACATGTGGAATATTCTACAGACACTGTATCAGCGCATGGTGCACTATGACCTACCACGTGGCATTGAGAACATCTTACTGGTTGCAAATACTGCTCCCGCCACACGTCAGGCTGTTACAGTGGTTTGACTAACCTGACTTAGAAGTTCTGGTGTATCTCTCATCTAGTCTCCATGTGTTCTGAACACAAACATGGAGCCAATCTGTTTGTTTATTCGGACCATTGTGTGTGACACTGCACGCTCATTTGTGATGTCGTGCTGCCTCTTCTGAAACTGAAGTGTAACGAGCCATTTCCGCGCTCTACTGGGCGAGAGTGGAGTGTCGTGGCGAGGAAAAAGCTAATTGAAGCTTATAAAAACAGTGGTTATTAGGTCTATAGTACATGTCGCTACACTCTTACGCTCCAGCCTGGTGGACACTCCCTATCAGCACATGGCGCAGAATGTGCTCCTGGTGTATTATGGTCTGGTATTCAGGCAGTAGTCAGTGACGTATGTGCCCTAGATTGTTGATGCCCATTGGCCATCTGGCAGTATGCCACTCAGTCAGGCTCGAACGTTTCTGGAGGATCCCAGCCGGTCAGATTTCCAACCCCTGCGAATGGTGGCTCGAGGCACTAAACGGCATCGGTGATATTGCAGAAGGGACAGTGGCTGTACCACTCCATTCACGACCCATTGCCTACTGGGTAGGATTCGAGCTGCTGCTCGAAGTTGTCCACCCCTGGAAATGCACGAAGTCTAAGAACGAGGGCTTGGCGATAGCAGCTCGTCAGAAGAGACAGCTGGTCAGGCTCATGGCGGCAGCTTGCTGACCGAGGCTGTAGCGTGGCCTGGCTTGGGTCTCTAGTTGTGGTAGGTCTGCCAGGCTCTGAGTATCTCTACTAAAAATACTAGCGCTTATTACAGGATAGTGGTTACATTGTTGTGCTGAGTAGCACCTGTAGTCAAATTCCTTATAAATATCCTGACGTTTGTCTCCATCATGTGAGAACCTTATCTTACCGCTACACAGACGGGAATGAGATTCCGAGCCACATTTGTTTTTGCAAGGCATAAACAGCCCTCTTGCCGTAACCAATGTGCAGATACCCTGCACTCGCTGGCTGACTATGTCTCTACAAATGCTGCACTTTCCTTCTTCCGAAATAACGCCCAAAAAATAGTGGCAACGCTACGTAATGAATAAAGTATTCGGCATAGGTTGAGAAAGGACCGGTGAAAGGGAAATCTTCGTCTAAAGAGGCGTTTGTTACATACGCTATCTAATCAGTAGTATGAGGACACCGAATAGTGACTTTCAGCTATATTATGGACAGAACTCTACTGGGGCACTCTCAGTAAGGTTTCTGAACGTCTGTGGCAACCCATTATTGCTAAAGAGATGAATACAGGGAAGGATGTGACATTGGATGTAGGCGTCCAGAGTGAAACTGACGTTCTAACTCATTCGAAAGGTGCTCCAGTTTATTTCATGAATGTTACTGTTTGCAAACCATTGCCCCACGGATACAGCTTTATGACACTGTGCACAATCATCGTCTCAAAAATGTTCCTCCACTTTAAGCGGTAAATCAGATTTTCGACAAACACTTGCAGTTGCCCCCAAGTCAGCACAAGCAGACGAGATGAACGCATGCTAAAAAAAAAAGAAGGACACACACACACATCACTCTGGCCAAACATACAAATACTACGATAAAAAAAATATATATATGATTTGAAGTATCAAAAGACGAAACAACAGCACATTTGACTCAACAACTTCAAGAAATTGACAATAGCACCTTTCCTAGTGACGAAACGATAGGCCTTATGAAACTCAACAGTGATTTACACAACGTAACCATCGCTGAAAACGAACTCTCAGACCAAATTTATCCAAACATTGTTCACAACGATGTCAGTCCGGAATGGCTATTTGGAATAGGAATTTTGGCAACTAAAGATAATTTTGTCGACGATTTCAACTTTAATATTCAAAGGAAAATTCCTGCAGAAGAGAGAATATACAAAACGTTCGACACGATGGTATACGTTGAAGGTGTGGACTTCATTACAAAATTTATAAATTGGAAGTACCGGGATTGCCATTACGCCACCTTCGACGTCAAATTGGATCTCCGATCATACTACTCACAAACCTCAACTCACCAAAACTACCTATGTGATTGGACAAGGATGATAGTCAAATAGCTGTTGAATAACATCATCGAAGCGGAACTTATCGGTGGAAAGTACAAAAGACACACACTATTTATCCTCAAAATATCACTGGCGTCTGCTGAACTCCCATTCCAGTTTAAAAGACTGCTATTTTGAATCAAACTAGCCGACAGTTTTACAATTAATAACGTGCAAGGACAAACTCTAACATATTGCGGCATCAATCTCAAAGACTCCTCCTCTCATAGTGAGCTATACGTAGCTCGAATAGGAAATCTGAAAAATTTGTACATATATACATCAGATAGAAAAATGAAAAATATTGTTTACAAACAAGTGTTGTAAATAGTTATAATTTGTTTTCTACAATTTTTTGCCTCTTATGCTTTAATAAGTACCATAAATAGATATGATTTCTATCAACTTTTTAAACCTCTTGTACTTTAATGTCTATCCTTTTATTTCAACCACTCAACCAGATCAACTCAGTGAGCAAACTCGGATTCCCTAGCTGTTATCACTGATAACAACCATCGGATGTAATCTGAACCGCAACAGGACAGCAAGTATTTCTGGGCCAAGATTTGGTCCCGCCTCTAATGTGTTACTGAGAGAGTGTGAGGTGATCTTGTGTGATGACGCATTGAAAACGATTGACTAGATTAGATCAGATTTACTTTCATTTCAATTAATCCGTACTGAGGAGGTCCTGTAAGATGTAGAACATGTCTGAAAAACAATAATACATGACAAATACTTACAACTGTTACAAATAAGCTAATGTACCTTGCACAGGTCCCAAGTGGAATGATCGTCATCTTTTTTAATGAACACTATATGAAAGAATCATTTTACAAGGACTAATGCACTGAATTTAAAGTTAAAATTATTTTTTTATTTATAGGGTAATAAACATGTAATACAACATCTACAATACTTATTTACAATGAACATATTACTGCACTGAAATGGTGCAGAATTTATATTTAAATAAGTTGGTTCTACTGAGAAATTCATCAATGGAGTAGAAGGTGTTGGCCACCAATAAACACTTTAAGCTTTTCTTAAACTGAATTTCACTAGTTGTTAAGCTTTGGCTGCCGGCAAATTATTGAAAATGTGTGTTCCTGAATAATGCACACCTTTTCGTACAAGAGTAAGTGAAGAGACTTTAATCCTTGTGAAGATTATTATTTCTAGTATTGATTCCATGAATTGAGCTGTTGGTTTAGAAAACTGATATATTTTTGATGAAAAATTTCATTAAGAAATAAATATACTGGGAAGCAGTGGTTAGAATCCCTAGTTCCATAAACAGGCTTCTGCAGAATGTCCTTGAGTTCACATCACATGTAACTCTTACTGCACGTTTTTGTGCCCAGAAAACATTAGCTTAGCTTGATGAATTACACCGAAAAATAATCCCATAAGACACTATGTAATGAACGTAAGTATAGTATGCCAGATTTTTCATTTTTATATCTCCTATGTCTGATACAATTCGCAGTTCTGTGGTTTGCTCCTCCCAGTTAAATTTATTATCAAGCTTTAATCCAAAGAATTTAATTGTCCACTTCATCTATCTGGTGATCATTGTATGTTAGGCATATACTCGTGGGACACCCCTTACAAGTTCTGAACTGCATGTAGTACATTTTTTCAAAGTTTACTGACAAAGAATTGGCTAGGAACCAGTGATTAATGGCCACAAATATTCTATTAGACGAACTTTCGAAGACTACACTTGATTTGCTATTTATTGCAATGTTTTTATCATCAACAAACTAAACGAACTTGGCATTGGGTAATGTTACTGATGAAAGGTAATTGATATAACACAAGAAAAAGTATGGGCCCTAAAATGGAACCTTGTGGGACCCCACATGTAATTAAGTCTCTAGATCATGCAGTACTAGTTGTAAGCGACCTTACACTACCGAGTATAGTCTGGGACGTCTATGGACTCATTGCACGAGGTACAGACAGGCTGTCTTGTGAAGCTGCTTTCAGCACGTTTTCTGAAAGCTGTATACAGCAGCTAGTTCGACAGCACACACGCAGTGGAATTATTTTAGACCCTGCAGCTACTAACAAGCCTGGTGTAATCGACGTCATAAGTATAGATACAGGAATTACATACCATGACCTCATCATGTCATGAAGTTAACACATCGATCAAGAATGCCAGCAGAGTATTTCTGCTGGAAAGAGCATACAAGCAGTTCTTAGTATTCCACTTAGACAATGAACTGATATCATTTAGTTCTCATATTATGAGCCATAGGTATTACAGGCGAAGATTAAACGGTCTGTAAATCATGATTCTGGATAAGTATGAGCCTAGTAAGTCGATTATGGAATGAAAAGACCCACCATGGTTTAAGAAGGAAATTCGAAAAATGCTGATGAAGCAGAGCCTGTTGCACTCTCGGTTTAAAGAACGCGCAAATGATGACAAGTTCAAGTTAATAGAAATTCGTGGGTGTCCAAAAAAGGTCGACGCGTGGAAGTTACAACTACTACTACCGTCATACGTTCGCAAAAGGTCCTCTGAGAACCCGAGAAAATTTTGGTCCATCTTAAAGTCGCTGTGTGGCTCTAAAGCTTACGTCCAGTCTCTCGTTGGCCAATGTGCTGTGGCAGTAGAAGATAGCAAAAGTAAAGCCGAAGTTTTAAATTTCTCATTTAAGAAATCCTCCATGCCAGAGAATCATGAAACATTCTGTCGTTGGACCATCGCATGGCTCCCTTGTGGAGCACTAGCAATAAAAATCTCTGGTGCACAGAACAACTGAAGGAGTTGAAAGCAAATGAGTCGCCAGGCCCTCCTTTATTGGTAATGTGGCACGAAACAAGCAAACTAGAGACTGTCTCAATGAACGATTCTCGAATTAGTCCTCTTGTCCATTCGCAGTTTTTAAAAGCTCCAAAAGTTCCCTCAAGGGTTTTTTTTGCTCGTTTTGTCTATGATAAAGTTGCTAAAACATGGCTCTGCTCCTTCTGAATCTCACTCCATCAAAAACCATTTTTGTAATATTTTACATTTTCATCGAGGTCTGTAAGTTTGCCAAGAATAAATTTGTCCAACGATTTGAAAAACTTCACACATTCGTTGATGAATCGATTCTTGACTGGTGCAATTTATTGGTCGAAAATTTTCGAATATGATTTTCTGAAAAATTGTTGAGGCTTTAATTTTTCTACGTACATCGTTTACTTTTCAGTCCAGTTGCATATATTTGTACGGTATAACTAGTTTAGATCTCCCTGGATCGTCTTCAAATCGATGTAGTTGCGTTAGGAACCAATCGAGTGTGTATTGAAACCACACATCGGAATTCTGATGTACCAGGAAATCCATTAGCCGAGGTAAAGTCAAACGAATTCCGGCGAAAAATAACCTCAACAATTCTTTTTGAATAGTAAAACTGGTGTCCAATGCGTCAGCTAACAAGCGCTTAAGAGTCTGAGAAATAGTATAATGCTTCTCTGTGCCCTTTCTCTTCCTTCCTTTTATTAGATTGGTAACATATATTTTCATAAATGCATGTGCTCGTTCATTGAGAGAACGTTGACGGAACTTCTTTCTCAATCAAAGTAACCTTCTCTCTCGTTTTGAACCACAAAGTTTCTAAACGTGAGCCAGCATCTGCACCAGCAAGTTAGGTTAGTAGTGTTCCATCAATTGCCATTTAGCAGAGAGTGTGCGAAGGTAGGAGTGAATAGAGGTCAGTCGAGTGAAAATGTTAATGAATGAGTTGTGAGTCACTAATACTCGAAGTAGAATTATACAGTTTTTAATAGAGCGTTGAGAGATATGTTTTGTTGGAATAAGAATGATGGATAGTGCGTGCTTTTTAGAGTGAATGGATATTTGGAATTTGTCAGTTGCATCAGACTGAATGAGCGCGATACGGTTAGATGTGCTTTTTCTGTTTGGAAGTTCCATAAACTAAGTTAAAGAAGACTACCTTTTGTTTCAGAAGAACGTTGGCAACATTTAAGATAAATTTACTAGTAAATGTAAGTCACGTCAGACCCAGCTTGACTACAATTTAGTTGCCTATGCTATCATGGATGAAGTTAGTCTCTCTTCCTGTAGTACAATAAATAATAATTCACATCACTGTCAGATCTTTTAACATTACGGGGATGAGTGCTTAGATAATCAAGTGGTATCTACATTATAAAGCCACTGTATTCGTCAAAATTCCACACTATCTTCCCTATCCGTTCTTTGAACTTTCCAGCCTTGTGCACATCATTGAGCTGGCGTTGCGTAGAACTGCTAAAGAGAGGAAAACAGCTACATAGAATTATATATAATTTGGATGAAATGCAACGTACCAGCTGTGTTGTGAGAACCTGTCACTTTCTCCAACAGAGATGATCGAACCTGTCGGTGCTTGCCTTCTCGGACACATTCCGTGATCCACCAGTGCTGAAGTTACTCAGTCATCTGAGCGCATGGTAGTAGTTGACTACCACTCGGACCTTCAGGGTCGCTCGCGAATTTTGCTGCCCATCCCAAGTTGAGCTCGATCGAGCCACAAAAATACGGCCGTCGATATGCTCGCATGAAACATGCGTTGGAGTACATTCACTAGTGTGACTTGATGGTGAGGCTCGGATACAGCCTGCTTGGCAGCAACACGTTTTGTATGCACAGGCCGCTGTAGCTTTTCTGTTATATACAGTAGTTAAGAATTGTGTTGCAATCAGGGTGGTCTTGGTTCTTTACTACACTCAGTTCATAAAATCTGGGTTCCCAGTTTGACTATGTACGACGTCGCTAAAGATGCTTCTGCAGCAACAGTCAACATCAGACTTTCAGACGCGCTCTTGCACGAACACTATACACCTCAGACTAGGATGGTCATCATGAAACATCAGGGCCTGTACGGTATAAAACCACATTAACGCTTATCTGAGACTTTCTTTACCAGGTTTTGGTGATATCCTTGACGTAAACTGAAAATAGGTCGATGAACCTATTACTCAAGTAATATACTGCATTCAGCTTCCTGTGGCAGTGTTAAATGGTGAGTTGAACTTGTCAGGCTCTCACAAAGCCCGCTTGGCAGCAACATCGGGCAGGAGTTGTGAATACTGTGGCTAGTGTATTTGTATGCTTATGGTAGGGTTGTTGTAATGGCCCAGGCGGTAACCAGAAGTAAATGTGATGGTTGGGAGGGCTATTCGGAAAGTACGGTCCGATTTTTCATGACATGGAAAACACAGTGAAAACGAGAAACGTTTTATTTGCATCACTTATCTACTAAGTCCACCTACCTCTTTACATAGTCGCCGCTCAGACTGAGACATATCTCTTAACATAGTACCAACTTTCCAGTACCGTCGCCATATAAGTCGGCGCCTGTACTTTCTGCCAATTCTCTACATCTACCTGCAGCTTTCAGTTGTGCCAAAATGTTGTCTCCATATCAAGCGGTTGATGTGAGCAGAGAGTGAAAACGAGAGGAAGCCAAAACCGAGCTATATGGTGGAAGATCATACACTTCCAATTAAAAACTCAGCAGAAGCGTCCTGATTGCCCCTGCAAGGTGCGGCAGAGAACTCTCATATAGGAGGAAATGAATGATTCTTACGTTGTGTGACCTGCTTGAAATCAGGCGAAAATGTCCACAAGCCATTAATACTTGGCGGGAGACTAGATTTTGAGGGCATCTGTGTTGACTGTCTGTGCTCACTGGCCGCTCACACTGAAAACAGTGACTTGACGAGATCGACGGTTGTACTAGAGACACTGTCCAACACATCTATGCAAAGCTTTATGGAATTTCCACTACGGTTTCCCTATCGCGATCGATCGGACCTTACTTTCCGAACAGCCTTCGTTTCATGCTGACCTCCAGAAAGTAGCTGTAGTGCCCCACATCAGACATCGCACTGATGGGTTGAAAATTAGAATGATACCCCAGCAATCTACAAAGTTTGCCACGGATAAGTTCCTAAATCTGATGCACCAACACAGATTACCCATTTTGGAAATGTAATTATGGCATGGAATCTTTCGTTCCTATCACATGCAATCCAACACCATACTGAAAGAAATACACAGTGGGTAATAATGTCCCTCTCTAAAAGCATCCACATATATTTATGAGTAAAACCTAAATTCCTGGGGTTTGGTAAGTCGTCAGTTTGTTAAATACCTCCGTTCGACAATTAACACTAACGTACAGTGCAGCACATGAGTTGGGATGCGCCTTTGGGACACGCACTATCTCCTTCAGGAAGACACTGACTTACTAACGTCCAGCACAATATCTCTCGTACTTTTCCTGACATCCTCTTTGTCACGTGACAGGCGAACTGTTGCCTAGCTTGAATTCGCACACTAGTCATTAAAAAGAAAGGATCCAAATAGGACGATTCGTAGTTTGCCACATTCTTGCAACTAAATAACGTTATTTGTTTCGGCTTATATATTATTAGCGTTACTGATTTTGGTTTTGTTTCTAACGAAATGCTGATTGACTCGGCTTTGTAATCTGATTTCCTTTCAGTAGGTATTGTCATATTTCACTGTTATGAATTATGTATATAGGTTGTTGTGGTCTTCAATCTAGAGATTGGTTTGATGCAGCTCTCTATGCTACTCTATCGTCTACAAGCTTCTTCATCTGGGAATAACTGCTGCATGCTTGTAACTCTGCTTAGAGTATTCATCTCTTGGTCTCTACGATTTTTATCTTCCACGTTGCCCTCCAATACTAAATTGGTGAGATCCTCATGCCTCAGAACATGTCATATCAACAGATCCCTTCTTTTAGTTAAGTTGCGCCACAAATCTCTCTTCTCCCCAATTATATTCAGTACGTCCTCGTTAGTTACGTGATGCCTCCCCCAATAGCTGAGAGGTCAGAGTGACGGATTGCCGTCCTGCGGACCCGGGTTCGATTACCGGGTGGGTCGGGGATTTTCTCCTCCGCTCAGGGACTGGGTGTTATGTTGTCTTCATCATCAATTCATTCCCATCTGGCGCGAAGGTCGCCCAATGTGGCGTCGAATACAATAAGACCTGCACCAAGGCGGCCGGGCCTGCTCCGTAAGGAGTCCCCCGACCTATGACGCCAAACGCTCATATCATGTAGTTACGTGGTCTACCCATCTAATCCTCAGCATTCTTCTGTAGCACCACGTTTCGAAAACTCTTCTTATCTAAATTATTTATCGTCCATGGTTCACTTCCATTCAGGGCTACACTCCATACAGAAAAAACTCCCTGATACTTACATCTACACTCGAAGTTAACAAATTCCTCTTCTTCAAAAACGCATTCCTTGCCATTGCCAGTGTAAATTTTATATCCTCTCTACTTCGTCCATCCTCAGTTATTATGCTGCCTAAATACCAAAACTCATTTCCTAATCTAATTCCCTCAGCATCACACAACTTAATTCGGCGACATTCCATTATCCTGGTTTTGCTTTTGTTGATGTTCATCTTATATCCTTCTTTCAAGACACTGTCCAGTCCGTTAAACTGCTCTTTCAGGTTCTTCGCTGTCTCAGATAAAAGTTGAGTGTCATCGGAAACCTGAAAGTTTTTATTTCTTCTCCATGGATTTTAATTCCTACCCCGAATTTTTCTTTAGTTTCCTTTAGTGCTTGTTCAGTATACAATTTGAATAACGTCGGGGATAGGCTACAACCCTGTATCGCTACCTTCCCAAACACTGCTTCTCTTTCATGCCCGACGACTCGTATAACTGCCATCTGTTTTCTATACAAATTGTAAATAGCCTTTCGCTCCCTGTATTTCAAACCTGCCACCTTCAGAATTTGAGAGAGAGTATTCCAGTCAACACTGTCAAAAGCTTTCTCTAAGTCTACGAATGCATGAAACGTAGGTTAGCCTTTCTTTAATCTATCTTCTCTGACAAGTCGTAGCGTAAGTATTGCATCACGTGTTCCAACATTTCTCCCAATCTAAACTGATCTTCCCCGAGGTCGGGTTATATCATTTTTTCCATTCGTCTGTACACAATTACTATGAGTATTTGGCAGCCTTGACTTATTAAACTAATAGTTCAGTAGTTTTCACATCTGTCAACACCTGCTTTCTTTGGGATTGGAATTATAACGTCTGGAGTTATTTCGCCTGTCTCATAGCTCTTGCTCACCAGAAGGAATAGTTTTGTCACGGCTGGCTCTCCCAATGCTATCAGTAGCTCTAACGGAATGTTGCTACGCCCGATGCTTTGTTTCCACTTAGATCTCTCAGTGCCCTGTCAAATTCCTCAGGCAATGTCATATCTCAAATTTCATCTTCATATACGTTTTCTTCCATTTCCATAATACTGCCCTCACGTACCTTGCATTTCTATAAAATTTCTATATATTCCTTCCCTTCGTCGCTTAGAACTAGTTTTCCATCAGAGCTCTTGATATTCATACAGGTGGTTCTCTTTACTCCAAAGGTCTTCTTAATTTTCCTGTATGCAGTGTCTACCCTACCCCTAGTGATATATGCCTCTTCATCCATAGATTTGTCCTCTAGCCATCCCCACTTAACCCTTTTGCACTTACAGTCGATCTCGTTTAGACGTTTGTACTTCTTTTTCCCTGTTTCATTTACTTCATTTTTTTATATTTTCTCCTTTCATCAATTAAATTCAGTATCTCTTCTATTACCCTAGAATTTCTACTAGCCCTCGTGTTTTTACCTACTTGATCCTCTGCTGACTTTACTTTTTCATCTCTCAAAGCTACCCACACATCTTCTGCTGTATTTCTTTACCCCATATTTGTCAGTAGTTACCTAATGATCTGTCTGAGACTCCTTACAACCTCTGGTTCTTTCAGTTTATCCATGTCGCATCTCCTTAAATGCCAACCTTTTTCAATTTCTTCAGGTTTAATCTACAACCCATGACCAAAATTTTTGCCAAAGTCCATATCTTCAACTGGAAATGTCTTACAATTTAAAACCTGGTTCCTAAATCTCTCTTGAAATTATGTAATCTATCTGGAACCTTCCAGTGTCTCCTGGCCTCTTCCACGCATATAACCTTCTTCACCATTCTTAAACCAAGTGTTAGCTACGATTATGTTATGCTCTGTGCAAGGTACTACCAGGCGGCTTCCTCTTTCATTTCTTTCCCCCAGTCTGTATTCACCCACTACTTTTTCTTCTCTTCTTTTTTTTTACTATCGAATTCCAGTCACCCATGACTATTAAATTTTCGTTTCTCTTCACTATCTGAATAATTTCTTTCATCTCATCCTACATTTCTTAAATCTCTTCGTCATCTGCGGAGCTATTTGGCATATAAACTTGTACTACTGTGGTAGGGGTTGGCTTCGTGTATATATTGGCTACAATAATGTGTTCATTATGCTGTTCGTAGAAGCTTACCCGCGTTCCTATTTTCTTATTTATTATTAAACCTACTCCCGCTTTACCCCTATTTGATTATGTATTTCTGACCCTGTATTAACCTGGCCGAATGTCTTATTCTTCCTGCCACCGAACTTCACTAATTCCCACTGTATCTAACTTTAACCTATCCATTTCGCTTTCTAAATTTTGTAACCTAACTACCCAATTAAGGGGTCTGACATTCCAAGCTCCGATCCGTAGATCGAGTTTTAGTTCTCCTGATAGCGATGTCCTCCTGAGTAGTCCCCGCCCGGAGATCCGTATGGGACTATTTTACCTCCGGATTATTTCACCCAAGAGGGCGCCATCATCATTTAACCATACAGTAAAGCTGCATGCCCTCGAGGAAATTACGGCTGTAGCTTTCAGCCGTATGCAGTACCATAACAGCAAGGCCGTTTGGTTAATTTTAAAATGTTACAGATCAGTCAATCATCCAGACTGTTGCCCTTGCCACTACTGAAAAGGCTGTTGCCCCTCTTCAGGAATCACACGTTTGTCAGGTCTCTCAATATATACGCCTCCTTTGTGGTTGCACCTGCGGTACGGGTATTGCTGTGGCACGCAAGCCTCCTCACCAACAGGATGGTCCATGGTTCATGTATAACTCCTGGCCAAAGCCCGAAGACCAGGCAGGTCGCGAAGTGGCCGGACATTTCGGACTTCGGCCAAGAGGATTCGCCAAAGTCCGATTACTTGAAACAATCGGCGTACAGCCTACTGTGGCCAGCCATTTCGGGAATTGGCCAAATCATGATGTGACTGCACAAACGTTGTAAAGTCCCGCGCTAAATCGCACTGCGTACTGTGATAAGGGAACAATGAATGGTAGACAGCACTTGTTTCGCTTTCATTTTTAAATGTATAGTGCATGCTTTTTTGAGAAGGTGCTGCCTCTACGCCTTGTTTTACATCGTGACAAATAGGATTAATTATGAGTACTGTTACGTTTTCCGGTATTTTTGTTTGTGGTATTTATGCATCTATCAGATGAAGTAGGGGAACGTAGTTTAATTACGTGAGTGGGTGCTTTGTTTGACTGTTTTATTTGCTCTCACTTCACCCGTTTGTGAAGTTTCGTGAAATATAATGTACCGCCAACTCCTTCTCCCCACCGTCACTTGAAGTCTACCCTGGCCAACTAAAACTGAAAATACATTTACTAAACTTATTTAGAGCTTGTCTTTCAGGTATTACATATCTTCCGTGAAAGCGGACGAGAAAATAATAACTACAATATTTTAAGGTGAGTTTAATTAAACTGATTGCCTGCAGGGTAGACGAACGGTCTAGCTCGACTTGCCACGGTTCGTGCGGCTGCCCCCGTCAGAGGTTCGAGTCCTCCCTCTGGCATGGGTGTGTGTGTTGTCCTTAGCGTATGATTGTTTAAATTAGATGTAGTAGTGTGTAAGTCCATGAACGGATGACCTCAGCAGTTTGGTCCCATAGGAACTAACCACGAATTTCCCAAAAAAAAAAAAAAAAAAAAGGTAACTGATTGTCTTGACAGCAGCCAAATGGCTCTCTACCATCGCACATTTTTGAAAATAATTTCTTCAAATAAGTAAATGCAAATTAGGTGTTGACACCGCCTTCCCTTAGTCCTCACTCATCCCATCGTCATTTGTGCGCTTCCTCTACTGTAAGCTGTAAACATGCTCTACTAACAAACATTAGAAAAGACAAGTAAATTTCAAAGCTTTATATCTGTTTCAAACATTGATTAAAACGCTTCAATAAAAACACGTTTTTATAGAGAAACTGAATTACACAATTTTTTAAGACATGAAAACATCATAGTTTAAATTCACCAACCCTGAATAGGCCCTAATATCCATGTTCATAACCGTCGGACAGACTGACCAAAAGGTTCCTGAAAGTAGTGGGCCGAATTTTTTTAAGATATCGCTAAGAGATGGACCTTTTACTGACAAAGTAATGTCACTGAACCTTACAATGATATGAAATAACACATTGTTTGTACCGTCTTCCGAGCCTTATCGTTACATATGTTCTCAATTTCTAAATTTATATGATCGCTAAAGAGAATTCTTGTCAGTGAACTTCAGCTCAGCTTCGCTTCAGAAAAGATTAACCTGTCTCTGGAATATTTGTTTCGAACTGACAGCAGGCCACTATCGCACACATTATAAATGTTTTGGTACAAATTCATTTTAAACACAGTACATTTGTGAGTTGCAGATTATCACGACTCTTTCTCAACTGACATGCGAGGCTTCTTTCGCACTGGGAGGGAACTTCCTAACTGAAATCTGGCACATTTGTGGCACGCCTTACACATCGGGGAATGCCGGGCATACGTATGTTTACTGCATTCAGTTCAAAACACAGTGTACATAAAAACTGGTACGTATTTTAATATTGTCTATGCTCGGGATTAATTTTACAAAACAAAATGTTAATGTTTATAATAATGAGAGTTTTCTGAACTGAAAAGTTAAAATGAGATTTCAGTTTATCTTCCCCTTTAAATGAGAATTAATGAGGTTTTGTCGGACTAATGTTCTCCATTTTGAGATGACGTAATTAATGGATGTCACCTAAATCAGTAATCAAACATATCAATACCAACTATTTGATAGTAGAACCTAGGCTGATCACATGTAATGGCATTCGATTTGAATTATTGGGATCATTCTTCTGTAGGTTAACCCATGGCTGCTTCATACAGGAGAGATATTTTCTTTGTATGTTCGCTTACGCAAACCCTGTCAAACTAAACTGTCTAGTCCAAAGAAAGGTGTAGTTTTTAAACGCCTGATACTTAAAGAATTTAATTCAAGATGTCAGGTAGATGTGATACACATGCAAAGTACAATACAAGTTCATATTCAGTCACCAAGATAACTTAACCGAATTTGTATTAGTGTGACACCTGAAAAGCTAAAGAGCAAACGAAGTTGCATACTATTTTCTTGACATCTTTACCATTGTAGGTGCTCCAAGTGTGATATAGTCAGATAACGATAGAGAGTTTTCGAACTGAGTTAAAAATGAGCTAAATAACACGTGATCTTAACTGAAATTGGTACGATGGAGACCCAGACACAACTAAAGCCAAGGTTCCATCGAACGGGTCAACCAGAACGTACAAAGTACGATAATAACTTGTGTGCAGACAAATAATTCAGCACATTGGGATGAGACGCTTTGATTCATCCAATTCATGAAAAGTAGCCATTTTTATCAACGAATTCTGCCATTCGAGGCAATGTTTGGCTATGGAGTAAAAATGGGGCTGAGTAGTTCATACCTGCCTAAAGAAATTATTGATAACAGAGTGACAGAGGAAAACCTTGAGGAAGTCCAACAGGAAACGGAGGATGCTACAAATATAGTCATACTCCCTATAATGAAACTGACACTTTGAAGGTCGAACCATCGGACAGTCGAGGCCAGTTACCTAACAATGACAGGAAGGAAATTTTGGGTGTGGTTTATGAAGAAGTTTGTATTGCAGCTCATTCTTGTATATCCTGCGGCCAAGATGTGCATGCAATTTGTGGAAGAAGTGGTGAAGCAGACCAAGGATAGGGAGGGAAAATTATTTGAAAACTACGTTATAAGCAACAACAAATTAGTAAGAAGAGGGCAGGAGCTCACGAACATTTGCAAGCATAAAGTGCAAAGAGGCTTAAAAATTCAAATACAAAATTCCCACCTTTAACAATGTTCGTATCCGTATACCAGAAGTTGACCTTTCTTGCAGTTTTCATGAACGCCGAAGGCACTTTCTACAAGCTGAGAAGAGAACATGGTGGTCTTATGCAACTATATTCGAGAAACGAGTTCTCTATGCTGCACGGGAATCTGGTCACGGCGGAATCCGTTGTCAACGTAGAAAACCCATTACGAACCACATCGTATTTACAGTCGCTGACCAGTGGCTAAGGATACAATCGATGCAACTGCTTTACTAAATGCGCCTCAAAGAAGCTGCAAATGGAGAAATAAAATATTGTCCAATTCCAAATCTCATACAAGTATAACTTGTAAAAAGTGAAAACCAACTATATTAAACAGTTTGTAAGGCTAATAGATTGTATAAAGATTTTTTTTTATAAGTCAAACTGATAAAATAGATTGCATAAAGCTTGAAATGACACAAACTCATCCACTTTTAATCTTCAATACTGGCCGATATGTCTACGCTACTTCGGAAACTGGCCGGCGAGATCCCGAACTCAAAAAAAGATCAGACATTGGTCGGTCAATTTAAAGCGATCTTGGCCATATCTTGGCTTATACAGTTTGCTTCTTTCTTCGGAGTTTGACCGATTGGTCCCAGCCACATTGCAAGCTGGGCGGCCGAATCCCGAAATGAGAAAAAGACTGAATATTGGTTGTCCAATTTAAAGCGACATTGGCCACTTTGTGATTTGTCCGGCCAGTTACCGCTTAGGCCGATTTCTTTTTATATATAGTGTGGTATCGATAGCTAC